>NW_026869747.1:0-744235 GCF_905332965.1 Bombus pascuorum | reverse complement strand
CAATGTAAACTTTGTAGTGTTAATTGTTAACGTAACTCGTAAGTACACTTATTTGTCTTGTATTACTTTTTGTTGTACTGGATATTAATTAGATTAAATATGTTATAATGAATAAAATCCAATTTTTTTTTTTCATTTGAAAAGAGTTACATTAAGAATCTTCTTCTATTATTGATTATACATACACATAATTACTTCTTAAAAGATAATTATCATACAATCTACTAAAACTATATTTTTAATGTTTTATACATTTTTCTACGCATTATACTATTTATCTTATGATATTATAATATTTTATTTTTTATATATTTAATAGTTCCGTTTATATATATTTAAGTATATATTTGTGCATGTTGCAATCTTTTACAAAGTAGAAGATTGAATTCACATATATATTTAATAAAATTTTATTATTGTTATAACATTTAAAAATGCTTGACAAGATCGAAAAAATGTTTTATTTATATCAAAAATTAAATTCAAAGTAAATGTTAATTGAGAGAATATTCTGAGGGTAATAATATAATAAAAGATTGTCTCAATATCTGATAAAAAATACAAAAATCCACATAGCCAACTTCAAATAAAAATGTTCGTAATTATTTGTGTGCTATAGTTCTACTTTCTTATATATAATCAACTATTTGATGGATATAATTCGGTTAAAAAAAATAAAAATAAAACGTTTGTACAAAAACAATATACATAAATATATATATATATATGAGGATATATTTTTTACATTCAATATGCATGTATACATATGTACGTAAACATATAAACAAAATCTTTTTTTGTAAAGTAAGAATCGAAATATGAATGCTTAACATTATAAACTGCATATAACTATTATAGATTATATACATATCACATATAAGCATTTTATCTAACTGAAATAAATCTTCGAGCGATGACATTATCAAAGGTATTTAATCGGAAAATTCTCGTCAATCCTTACTAAACAGATGGACACTAGAAGCTATCTATATTTGCGAAAAACGTTCTAAATTAAGTAATAAAAAGACTTGTAGCCGTCTAATGAATATCGCCTGTACGTATGAAGAAACAATGGTGCTATGTGTCGTGTAAAGCTTGACAGTTAAACATAAGAAGTAAGAATAAAGACATCCATATATATGCGTCAGGAAGATGATACAGTTACACTGTACATGCGAATGTGTGTGTTTTCAAGCGTCAGGGCATGTCCAGGCCTGAGTTGAGGCAAAGGACGATTGGCAGTCGTTTAGAAGCATCTGGAAGAGTCGGTTGACAAGAAGGGTGCGTGCGAGTGGATTTACGAGGTCTTCGGAGTATAATATATGTGTATAACTGTTGTGTGTGAAATAAAGTGAATTATTTGAATTTCCGAATCCCTCCTATATCTTTACAATATGTAAGTAATAATAATTTATCATGAAGTAAACGAATTCAGAAAATATTGATTTAGTACTGCCGACAAAGGTTTTAAGTGCATTATATGTGTATGTGACCTCTTTCGTGGTTTAATTCCTTAAAGACGAGCGTGAAACGAAACATTTGATTAAATTGTTCATCTTTTCATTTTCTACTTTGCAATTATATTATCATAATATTTCACTTTGCTCATTTTATTATATTGTTATTTTTTTGGTATACGCTGTTCGTAATAATAAATTAATACATCGAGTAAATGTTGTTTATGAAGATATATAGACTATAGAAATAAAAAAGTTTCTTCAATTATAATATATGATTTTCTCACTTTGTACTTCACTTATATATCTCATTCTTTTATGTATGCTTTATTATATACATAATTATTTTATGGAAATTTTTAATATTATATATTTATATCGCTTTAGCAATAATTTAAACGAATTTGTTTATTGCAGATTATTGCATCAATTGAAGCAAGATGAAGTTTGCAGAACATCTGTCTGTTCACATTACGCCTGAATGGCGTAAGCAATACATAAGCTATGAGGTAAAATAAAATAGCCTTGGAAATTAAAATATTTATATTTTAATTGTCTTTGTTAAAAATTTATTTCTATGCTAATGGAGATACACAGGGTGTTTCAGAATAAGTAGGAAATATTTTAGGAGTAGCTTCTGCATATATAAACAATAGAAAGACTTTATATAAATATATCTTACTTGAGTTTGTTTTCGAGTTATAGTGGATTTAATTTTTATTCTTTTATTTTGTATACTACATTATATACTGCTTTTCATAAAAGGTATTTGAGATGGTATTTTTATATTCCAATGCAAGCTTGCAGATATCTTACCAATGACTGTCTTACCATGTTTAAATATCCAGATGTAGTCTGTATTTGCTGGAAACTTGAGAAACACAATACTTGTCTACGGAAAGAAATATAAATTGCAAAAGAAAAACCGTTATAATTTGAAAAGAAAGTCAAATAGGACATATCCTCATATGAACTTTTTATGGTTTAGGTATACAGAAGCCACTCCCAAAATATTTCCTACTTATTCTGAGACACTCTGTACAATGAAAGATCAGAGCACTATTAATTAAAATGACCTCTTTGGGTTAATAGGAAATGAAGGCAATGCTCTATACTGCTGTAGAAGAAGCACCGTCAGCTGAAAGTGTTGTTCTTGATATTTCGATCGCACCGATAGAAAGTTCTGATCAAACGCAAATTTTGCGTATGATGGGTGAAGAAGAAAATGGTGTACTCAATAGAGGTAAACGTAAAGTTGGTGGTAAACGACAAGCTACTAGTAAAGAAGACAAACGGGCATTGCTGAAAGAAGAAACAGTTGATATAGATATATCAAATGCCAGTTAAAAATAGTTCAATTGTTTTATTATCAGAACCTACGCAAAGCAATATTATTCCAAATTTAATGTAATTTTTATATAGGCAATAGTTTGCCAGAAAGAGTGCAGGTCGTACTTTATGAACAATTAATATTTCCTTTGTGCATCAAAATTGAAGATTGTGAGGCTGAACTGAACAAGTGCCTTGTGTATATCCTGTTTATTAAACTATGAATTTAATAACTTAGTGTAAAGATATAGAAGGGATTCGGAAATTCAAATAGTTCACTTTATTCAACACACAACAGTTATACACATATGTTATACTCTGAAGACCTCGTAAACCTACTCGCACGCTCGCTTGTTGTCAACCGACTCTTCCAGATGCTTCTTAACGTCTGCTTATCGGATTTACATGATTTGTCGAATTACTTAATAGAACCTTTAAACCTTATTACTTTATTTACATTCCTCTTAGTTTACATTCATCCATGACCTAAACCTTTCAAATTTCTCTCTACACAGTGCCTTCGTAAAAATATCCGCAGTATTTTCGCCTGTACTTACTTTAATTATATTTATCTTGTTTTGTTGTTGAAGAGTGTGCTATATTTCGCGTCCTTTATTTGTTGATAATATATACGTTCCAAGCAAGGCGGTTGAATACCCGGCATCTCGCTGTGTCGGGCGACCCACTGCTGGACCATGTCACGCATCTCGATTTCATCATTGTTTCCTACGTCGTCGATTGTCTCTATGTGGAAACAGCTGTGCACCCTCGGATACAAAGTTGAATAAAAGTGGCAGTTAAGCAGTACCAGGATGAAGTCTGCCAATACCTCACTGATGTTAAGGAGTAACACGATCCAGTTATAGCTTACAGAGTCTGTATTCTGTAAAAAGACGATAGTTCGTAGTCATTTATCAATTTGTCATTTATCAATTTTGATAAATAACAAGAGATGTAAAAGACATGTAAACTGCGTAAAATTCTCGGAAGAATTAGAAAGAAGATATTAGTGTTAGAGAACAAAGATATATCACGATTATTCTTAAATAGATTGAAAAAGGAGAAAAAGGAGAAAAAGAAGATTCATTGGACAATCATAAACAAAAACAAAAAATTATAACATACTAGAAGTATATTATAAATGATGGTCTTTGCAATTTGTAATGGCATACGGTACTTTCATTTTATTAATGATTGATGTTACTTTAATTACGAGGTCATTAGCGACAATTACATTTGATTATTTACATTAATCTGGGTTATTAATCACCTTAGACTTTCTATAAATTTTGGCATATTATGAACCTTTTTCGACTTTAAATATGGTAATTATCTTCAACAAGGAATTTTAGTGCATATTATATTGTAAAATATATATTTACGATTTATAGATATATAATCTTTATTATCACTAGAATATAAAATATGGAATAATTTATTGTAATAATTAATATAGAATAATTTTTATTATATGGTATAATAAAATTATATATTTATTACTCAATATGTTTACGTTTATTATATATTTTTCAACAGATAAATAATAAATAGTTTTATTACACGTACGATTACATTTGTTTATGGATTATGTAATTTAACTAATGTATTAGTATTTAAAAACACATTAGTATAAATGTCTATCTTCATAAAAGATATAACTTGGAAA
This sequence comes from Bombus pascuorum, assembly GCF_905332965.1. Taxonomy (NCBI): domain Eukaryota; kingdom Metazoa; phylum Arthropoda; class Insecta; order Hymenoptera; family Apidae; genus Bombus; species Bombus pascuorum. The sequence continues at coordinate 739,783 of NW_026869747.1, read as the reverse complement.
ACACTATATTTATTTTATTATTATTATTTTTTTTTTATTTACCAATGAGATATAACACTTTACCAAATGTCCTTCAGGACAAATTGTAAAAAAAAACAACATTAAAGAAAAAAAAAAAAAAAAAAAAAATGTCTATCTTGAAACTTTTGTCAATCGATATTCAGCCGAGCTGAATTTGTTTCCTCTCCTATTGTTTCTGCAACCTCACTGCATTGAGTGTGACACGAAAATATGATGTAATTTAATGTACTAACTTGAACTATATAACTATTGTTATATAGTAATATAAACAGCAAGTTTCAATTTTCTTCGTTTGATAAAAGTGTGAGGTTTGATTGATTTTTAAAAAATCTTTTGGTAAAAAAAGGTGGGTCATAAAGTTTAATATTATCTCGATGAAAGACAAATGAGGCATAAAGACGTATGAAATATTCGGAATAATTAACGAGGTACGTTACTGTAGAAGAATGGTAAGCTGGTACTTGTTCGACTGAAAAGTAAAGATAAATATACAGGTACAGGGTACCTACTTCGGAAGAACTCTTGTTCTCTTGTCAGGCGGTTGAACGAAACTACTATAGCAAATTTATATTCGTCAAAGTCTATTTACTTTGACCCAACAACGTTACATTTCAGACTCGTTTAACACCAACAACAACAAATTAATTAAACACAAATTATATTTATCTTGTTTTCCTCTAAGCACTCGTGAACGTAGTGGTAATTCATACTTGAGAAATGTATAAAGTGTATCATAATAGTTGTACATAGATATTAATGAGTTGTATGTAGAAACAGGGTTGATATTTTAAGATGTTCATTTTGCAACGAGCAACAGTGCAGTCTATCTGTTATTATAGTATTATAATTTTAATTAAAGGGAAAGCGCACATTACATTATAATGTTCATAATTTTTGGTGACAAATATAAGTTCTAGATTAATTGTCACTGGGAAGTGATATTTGTAGCTTATCTCATCAAACAATTGTATTTATTTTATATGTGATTATATATAATTATATGTGATTACATATAATTGTATGCAGTTTGTAGCGAATTAAATATGTAAATAATACTTGCATATAGGCTATTTATAATTCATTAGTAAAATGTTCAGTATTAAGAGAAGAGTGTGCTGTATTTCGCGTCCTTTATTTGTTGATAATATATACGTTCGGCAAGTTTTATTTTTTAAATTCATTTATTCATGACAAAATAAATAAATTTACTAACTTTTAAATCTTAGATGCGTTAATGTAAGAAGAATTTTGCGTCTAACAAATTTTCAAAGCGTTGATAATTGAAATGATAAAAACGAAATAATCCTACAATGGAACGACTTTTATATTTATTATTTCTTAAAAACAGACTAATGAAAATAACATACAAAATTGTTGTATTTTCATTACTGCAAGGAATAAGAATAGGTACATAGAATGGTAATTTACAAATCAATTCAATTAATAAATTAACTATTTACTATTTTTGGGTCTTTTAAATAATCAAATATAAAAGCAAAAATATATGTGGAATGAATATAAGTTTTGGAAATATACTTATTATACACATATATTTACAGAAAAAATTTCTTTAAAAGAAAATTAATTTAGATAGAATATCATTTCATATATTATCATTTATATTCTTTAACGATAGTCAAAGGAATAATGAATAATGGTATTTAATTTTACATTCGACCCAAAGAGAAATATTTAACACAAAGAACTCCGAGTTCGGTGGACAGAATGCCCACTATCGGCGAAGAAGAGGAGTACTATATACATTTGTATAATGGTATCGAAGGTACAGCGGCAGAAGACTTTGTGCTGATATTGATTGCACCCGGCCGACAGTGGGACAACTAATGTCCAATAATGAAATGTATTTAGAACACTATTAAACACTGTATCAATTTCTATCGTGTTGCAATTGTTCTCAATTGTATCTATTGTTATGTATCATATCCCTTAATTGATTTTCAAAATTCTTCTTTCATTAACGTATCTAAATTTGGTTGATCTAGTATTAAAAGTAGAAAGTTTTTATCATTTCAATTATCAACGCTTTGAAAATTTGTTAGACAATTGTTGTTGTTACACATAGATACATAGAATAGATATATAGATACATGTCGTGTTACTCGATGTATAGATATGGTTATATTTAATAAGTAAGATTTAAAAGTTAGTAAATTTATATATTTTTTCTGTTGTTTATCATGTAGCTCTGTGTATTTGTTGTGAAATAAATTCCAAATATAAAATATAATTGTGATATTTCTCGCCAATCACTATAGGTTCTTACAAGTAATAGCATTTCTTTGTTTAATTAATGAATATAATATGATTTGTTTCTTTGCAATATCATAAACAGCATAAGTTAACTTAAGGAAATTATAAAACTGTAGCAAGCTGTACAGATATTGCGTTTACCTTGTAAAACATGTTTTATTATGTTTAATTTAAAATAATGATTATACAATAATAGACGAAATCAATCTTTGGGATGTGCTTTGCATGTAGTAAACTAAACTAATAAAAGAACTAAAAAACTAAAAAAATATACGTAGATATATATATATTTTTTCTCTTTTTCTTTTTATTTTGGTATTTTTCCAATTTGTCCTGAAGGACATTTGGTAAAGTGTTATATCTTATTGGTGAGAAAAAAAAAAGAAAGAAAAGAAAATAAAATAAAATAAAAATAAATATGGCATGTGAGAGGCTACCCCCAGCGGGGTGCCAGCTTCGTTTTTTCTAAGTTATATCTTTTATGAAGTTACACGTGATGCCAATTTAATGCCGCCATTCTATTGTATAGTCGTTAACGTGACGTCTACAATATATATGTGTAATAATGTCTATAACGTCTCTAATGTATATGTGTAATGTCATGAATAAATGAATTTAAAAAATAAAACTTGTCGAACGTATATATTATCAACAAATAAATTGTGCATGTTGCAATCTTTTACAAAGTAGAAGATTGAATTCACATATATATTTAATAAAATTTTATTATTGTTATAACATTTAAAAATGCTTGACAAGATCGAAAAAATGTTTTATTTATATCAAAAATTAAATTCAAAGTAAATGTTAATTGAGAGAATATTCTGAGGGTAATAATATAATAAAAGATTGTCTCAATATCTGATAAAAAATACAAAAATCCACATAGCCAACTTCAAATAAAAATGTTCGTAATTATTTGTGTGCTATAGTTCTACTTTCTTATATATAATCAACTATTTGATGGATATAGTTCGGTTAAAAAAAATAAAAATAAAACGTTTGTACAAAAACAATATACATATATATATACATATATATATTCGGAAATTCAAATAGTTCACTTTATTCAACACACAACAGTTATACACATATGTTATACTCTGAAGACCTCGTAAACCTACTCGCACGCTCGCTTGTTGTCAACCGACTCTTCCAGATGCTTCTTAACGTCTGCTTATCGGATTTACATGATTTGTCGAATTACTTAATAGAACCTTTAAACCTTATTACTTTATTTACATTCCTCTTAGTTTACATTCATCCATGACCTAAACCTTTCAAATTTCTCTCTACACAGTGCCTTCGTAAAAATATCCGCAGTATTTTCGCCTGTACTTACTTTAATTATATTTATCTTGTTTTCCTCTAAGCACTCGTGAACGTAGTGGTAATTCATACTTGAGAAATGTATAAAGTGTATCATAATAGTTGTACATAGATATTAGTGAGTTGTATGTAGAAACAGGGTTGATATTTTAAGATGTTCATTTTGCAACGAGCAACAGTGCAGTCTATCTGTTATTATAGTATTATAATTTTAATTAAAGGGAAAGCGCACATTACATTATAATGTTCATAATTTTTGGTGACAAATATAAGTTCTAGATTAATTGTCACTGGGAAGTGGTATTTGTAGCTTATCTCATCAAACAATTGTATTTATTTTATATGTGATTATATATAATTATATGTGATTACATATAATTGTATGCAGTTTGTGGCGAATTAAATATGTAAATAATACTTGCATATAGGCTATTTATAATTCATTAGTAAAATGTTCAGTATTAAGAGAAGAGTGTGCTGTATTTCGTGTCCTTTATTTGTTGATTATATATACGTTCCAAGCAAGGCGGTTGAATACCCGGCACCTCGCTGTATTCTGTAAAAAGACAATAATTCGTAGTCATTTATCAATTTATCATTTATCAATTTGTCATTTATCAATTTGTCATTTATCAATTTTGATGTAGCTTACACTATCGGAGCCTCTTCCATTTCAATGTCTCCTTCTTCCTCCTCACCAGTCGTGATAACATGAATGGGGGCCTGGTGGTCCACCCCCATCCGGCCACGGTCACAAGCTAACGACACAGCGGGGCCCGCTTCACCACCCACGTCTGCGCCGGTACTGGGGTATCCCTCCCCTGCACCGCAAACTTCATTATTTATATTTTCCGACATATCATCATTATCTTCATCATCAAGGGTTTGTTTTATCGTGTTGGTGCCTTGCCTTCTCGTCTTGGTGCCACTCACTCTTTCGCACCCTACCCCGGTCGGGACCGATGCAGGGTGACGGGGAGCCCCACGTGAAGGTGAGGTGAGTGGTCTTGACAGATATGGGCCCACCAACTTCTCCGAAGTTCTCCGCACCGGATCAGCGATCTGACGGGCGCCACAGCGCCGACCAGCCGCCACCCGACTATAGGTGAACATCAGATACATCGGGGTTTCTCAAGGCATGATGCTACGCACTGAGAACCCATACCCGCCTCGTGCTCCCCATGTGAAGTGTGTATCTATGTAAAGTCCAAGGTATTTGACTTGCCTTGGTATTCATGGTTGCCTTGGTTTCCATGGTATCCACGGTATCCATGGATCTCATATACGCACACAGGCAAAGGCACTTTTTAAATCTGAGAAAAAATTAGGCCAGGGTTGCGTGGGGTTAATAATGGCCATTCGCGCGATCCTGATTGGTCAATACTCGCTCGTGCGCGTTGCTGCTTTTTCGCAAACGGTGCAAGCAGGCTCCGTGCGCTGTGCTCTGTGTTCAGTCGAGTTCAATCGTCTGCCGAAGAAAGTAGCCAGCTGGCGGAAGCTGAAGAAACGTGAAGTGACCTCTCTTCGTCAGAAATCGTCATTATGGCCACGCTCACGATCATCCTTGTATACTGGCTCGAAACTCACATCGGCAGTCGATACCATTGTAAGTAATGTTTTTTGTCAGTTTTCTCACCACTGCTTTTTACTCACCACTGAATCCACCACTGAATTAATGTGTTACAGAGAAATTCTACCCGACTTTACGATGTCTCTCGTATTATATATGTTATATTAATAATATAATTAAGTTTATTAGAGATCGGGCTTACTTTAATTGTTAGAATTTGATCATAATCACTTGCGTTAACTACTAAAATTGTTTTATCGTCTTCTCGTCTTGGTGCCACTCACTCTTTCGCACCCTATCCCGGTCGGGACCGATGCAGGGTGACGGGGAGCCCCACGTGAAGGTGAGGTGAGTGGTCTTGACAGATATGGGCCCACCAACTTCTCCGAAGTTCTCCGCACCGGATCAGCGATTTTCCTATATGCTAAGTTTCAACCAAATAGGAGAATTCTTAATTTTATTTTCTTTCGTGCATAGAATGAGTTTCCACCAAATAGGCCAGATCCACAATTTTATACGTTCTTGTACATGCTAAGTTTCCAAATAAAACAGAACCATAATTTCGTCGGTTCTTGTACATGCTAAGTTTCAAAATAGAACAAAACCCTAATTTCGTATGTTCTTGTATATGCTAAGCTTCAACCAAATACTACAATCCTTAATTTTAGTGGTTCTTGTGTATACTAAATTCAAACAATTAGAACAGATCCATAATTTTATAGATTTTCCTGTATGCTAAGTTTCAACCAAATAGGAGAATTCTTGATTTTATTGGTTCGTGCATAGAATGAGTTTCCACCAAATAGGCCAGATCCACAATTTTATACGTTCTTGTACATGCTAAGTTTCAAAATAGAACAAAATCCTAATTTCGTAGGTTCATGCATATGCTAAGCTTCAACCAAATAGGACAATCCTTAATTGTAGTGATTCTTGTATATACTAAATGCAACAAAATAGAACAGAACCATAATTTTTAGGTTCTTGTACAGCTAAGTTTCAAAATAGAACAGAACCATAATTTCGTTGGTTCTTGTACATGCTAAGTTTTAAAATAGAACAAAACCCTAATTTCGTATGTTCTTGTATATGCTAAGCTTCAACCAAATACTACAATCCTTAATTTTAGTGTTTCTTGTGTATACTAAATTCAAACAATTAGAACAGATCCATAATTACATAGGTTCTTGTACATGCAAAGTTTTATAATAGAACAGAACCCTATTTTCGTAGGTTCTTGTACATGCTAAGTTTTATTATAGAACAGAACCCTATTTTCGTAGGTTCTTGTACATGCTAAGTTTCAAAATAGAACAGAACCCTAATTTCGTAAGTTCTTGTACATGCTAAGTTTCAAAAAGGAACAGAACCCTAATTTCGTATGTTCTTGTACACGCTAAGCTTCAACCAATTACTACAATCCTTAACTTTAGTGATTCTTGTGTATACTAAATTCAACCAATTAGAACAGATCCATAATTTTATAGATTTTCCTATATGCTAAGTTTCAACCAAATAGGAGAATTCTTAATTTTATTGGTTCGTGCATAGAATGAGTTTCCACCAAATAGGCCAGATCCACAATTTTATAGGTTCTTGTACATGCTATGTTTCAAAATAGAACAGAACATAAATTTCGTAGGTTCATGCATATGCTAAGCTTCATCCAAATAGGACAATCCTTAATTGTAATGATTCTTGTATATACTAAATGCAACCAAATAGACCAGATCCATAATTTTATAGATTTTCCTATATGCTAAGTTTCAACCAAATAGGAGAATTCTTAATTTTATTGGTTCGTGCATAGAATGAGTTTCCACCAAATAGGCCAGATCCACAATTTTATACGGTCTTGTACATGCTAAGTTTCAAAATAGAACAGAACCATAATTTCGTTGGTTCTTGTACATGCTAAGTTTCAAAATAGAACAAAACCCTAATTTCGTATGTTCTTGTATATGCTAAGCTTCAACCAAATACTACAATCCTTAATTTTAGTGGTTCTTGTGTATACTAAATTCAAACAATTAGAACAGATCCATAATTTTATAGATTTTCCTATATGCTAAGTTTCAACCAAATAGGAGAATTCTTGATTTTATTGGTTCGTGCATAGAATGAGTTTCCACCAAATAGGCCAGATCCACAATTTTATACGTTCTTGTACATGCTAAGTTTCAAAATAGGACAAAACCCTAATTTCGTAGGTTCATGCATATGCTAAGCTTCAACCAAATAGGACAATCCTTAATTGTAGTGATTCTTGTATATACTAAATGCAACAAAATAGAACAGAACCATAATTTTTAGGTTCTTGTACAGCTAAGTTTCAAAATAGAACAGAACCATAATTTCGTTGGTTCTTGTACATGCTAAGTTTCAAAATAGAACAAAACCCTAATTTCGTATGTTCTTGTATATGCTAAGCTTCAACCAAATACTACAATCCTTAATTTTAGTGGTTCTTGTGTATACTAAATTCAAACAATTAGAACAGATCTATAATTACATAGGTTCTTGTACATGCTAAGTTTTATAATAGAACAGAACCCTATTTTCGTAGGTACTTGTACATGCTAAGTTTCAAAGTAGAGCATAACCCTAAATTCGTAGGTTCTTGTATATGCTAAGATTCAACCAAATAGGACAATGCTTAATTGTAGTGATTCTTGAATATACTAAATGGAACCAGATAGAACAGATCCATAATTTTTAAGTTCTTGTACATGCTAAGTTACGAAATATAACAGTAAACTAATTTCGTAGGTTCTTGTACACGCTACGCTTCAACCAAATACTGCAATCCTTAACTTTAGTGGTTCTTGTATATACTAAATTCAACAAATTAGAACAGATCCATAATTTTATAGATTTCCTATATGCTAAGTTTCAACCACATAGGAGAATTCTTAATTTTATTGGTTCGTGCATAGAATGAGTTTCCACCAAATAGGCCAAATCCACAATTTTATACGTTCTTGTACATGCTAAGTTTCAAAATAGAACAGAACCATAATTTCGTTGGTTCTTGTACATGCTAAGTTTCAAAATAGAACAAAACCCTAATTTCGTATGTTCTTGTATAAGCTAAGCTTCAACCAAATACTACAATCCTTAATTTTAGTGGTTCTTGTGTATACTAAATTCAAACAATTAGAACAGATCCATAATTTTATAGATTTTCCTATATGCTAAGTTTCAACCAAATAGGAGAATTCTTAATTTTATTTTCTTTCGTGCATAGAATGAGTTTCCACCAAATAGGCCAGATCCACAATTTTATACGTTCTTGTACATGCTATGTTTCCAAATAGAACAGAACCATAATTTCGTTGGTTCTTGTACATGCTAAGTTTCAAAATAGAACAAAACCCTAATTTCGTATGTTCTTGTATATGCTAAGCTTCAACCAAATACTACAATCCTTAATTTTAGTGGTTCTTGTGTATACTAAATTCAAACAATTAGAACAGATCCATTATTACATAGGTTCTTGTACATGCTAAGTTTTATAATAGAACAGAACCCTATTTGCGTAGGTTCTTGTACATGCTAAGTTTCAAAATAGAACAGAACCCTAATTTCGTAGGTTCTTGTACATGCTAAGTTTCAAAATAGAACAGAACCATAATTTCGTTGGTTCTTGTACATGCTAAGTTTCAAAAAAGAACAAAACCCTAATTTCGTATGTTCTTGTATATGCTAAGCTTCAACCAAATACTACAATCCTTAATTTTAGTGGTTCTTGTGTATACTAAATTCAAACAATTAGAACAGACCCATAATTACATAGGTTCTTGTACATGCTAAGTTTTATAATAGAACAGAACACTATTTTCGTAGGTTCTTGTACATGCTAAGTTTTATAATAGAACAGAACCCTATTTTCGTAGATTCTTGTACATGCTAAGTTTCAAAATAGAACAGAACCCTAATTTCGTAGGTTATTGTACATGCTAAGTTTCAAAAAGGAACAGAACCCTAATTTCGTCTGTTCTTGTACACGCTAAGCTTCAACCAAATTCTACAATCCTTAACTTTAGTGGTTCTTGTGTATACTAAATTCAACCAATTAGACCAGATCCATAATTTTATATATTTCCTATATGCTAAGTTTCAACCAAATAGGAGAATTCTTAATATTATTGGTTCGTGTATAGAATGAGTTTCCACCAAATAGGCCAGATCCACAATTTTATACGTTCTTGTACATGCTAAGTTTCAAAATAGAACAGAACCATAATTTCGTTGGTTCTTGTACATGCTAAGTTTCAAAATAGAACAAAACCCTAATTTCGTATGTTCTTGTATATGCTAAGCTTCAACCAAATACTACAATCCTTAATTTTAGTGGTTCTTGTGTATACTAAATTCAAACAATTAGAACAGATCCATAATTTTATAGATTTTCCTATATGCTAAGTTTCAACCAAATAGGAGAATTCTTGATTTTATTGGTTCGTGCATAGAATGAGTTTCCACCAAATAGGCCAGATCCACAATTTTATACGTTCTTGTACATGCTAAGTTTCAAAATAGGACAAAACCCTAATTTCGTAGGTTCATGCATATGCTAAGCTTCAACCAAATAGGACAATCCTTAATTGTAGTGATTCTTGTATATACTAAATGCAACAAAATAGAACAGAACCATAATTTTAAGGTTCTTGTACAGCTAAGTTTCAAAATAGAACAGAACCATAATTTCGTTGGTTCTTGTACATGATAAGTTTCAAAATAGAACAAAACCCTAATTTCGTATGTTCTTGTATATGCTAAGCTTCAACCAAATACTACAATCCTTAATTTTAGTGGTTCTTGTGTATACTAAATTCAAACAATTAGAACAGATCCATAATTTTATAGATTTTCCTATACGCTAAGTTTCAACCAAATAGGAGAATTCTTAATTTTATTGGTTCGTGCATAGAATGAGTTTCCACCAAATAGGCCAGATCCACAATTTTATACGTTCTTGTACATGCTAAGTTTCAAAATAGAACAGAACCATAATTTCGTTGGTTCCTGTACATGCTAAGTTTCAAAATAGAACAAAACCCTAATTTCGTATGTTCTTGTATATGCTAAGCTTCAACCAAATACTACAATCCTTAATTTTAGTGATTCTTGTGTATACTAAATTCAAACAATTAGAACAGATCCATAATTTTATAGATTTTCCTATATGCTAAGTTTCAACCAAATAGGAGAATTCTTAATTTTATTGGTTCGTGCATAGAATGAGTTTCCACCAAATAGGCCAGATCCACAATTTTATACGTTCTTGTACATGCTAAGTTTCAAAATAGAACAAAACCCTAATTTCGTACGTTCATGCATATGCTAAGCTTCAACCAAATAGGACAATCCTTAATTGTAGTGATTCTTGTATATACTAAATGCAACAAAATAGAACAGAACCATAATTTCGTAGGTTCTTGTACATGCTATGTTTCAAAATAGAACAAAACCCTAATTTCGTATGTTCTTGTACACACTAAGCTTCAACCAAATACTACAATCCTTAACTTTAGTGGTTCTTGTGTATACTAAATTCAACCAATTAGAACAGATCCATAATTTTATATATTTCCTATATGCTAAGTTTCAACCAAATAGGAGAATTCTTCATTTTATTGGTTCGTGCATAGAATGAGTTTCCACCAAATAGGCCAGAGCCACAAATTTATACGTTCTTGTACATGCTAAGTTTCACAATAGAACAAAACCCTAATTTCGTAGGTTCATGCGTATGCTAAGCTTCAACCAAATAGGACAATCCTTAATTGTAGTGATTCTTGTACATACTAAATGCAACAATATAGAACAGATCCATAATTTTTAGGTTCTTGTACAGCTAAGTTTCCAAATAGAACAGAACCATAATTTCGTTGGTTCTTGTACATGCTAAGTTTCAAAATAGAACAAAACCCTAATTTCGTATGTTCTTGTATATGCTAAGCTTCAACCAAATACTACAATCCTTAATTTTAGTGGTTCTTGTGTATACTAAATTCAAACAATTAGAACAGATCTATAATTACATAGGTTCTTGTACATGCTAAGTTTTATAATAGAACAGAACCCTATTTTCGTAGGTTCTTGTACATGCTAAGTTTCAGAAAAGAACAGAACACTAATTTTGTGTGTTCTTGTACACGATATGTTTCAAAATAGAATAGGACCCTAATTTCGTAGGTACTTGTACATGCTAAGTTTCAAAGTAGAGCATAACCCTAAATTCGTAGGTTCTTGTATATGCTAAGATTCAACCAAATAGGACAATGCTTAATTGTAGTGATTCTTGAATATACTAAATGGAACCAGATAGAACAGATCCATAATTTTTAGGTTCTTGTACATGCTAAGTTACGAAATATAACAGAAAACTAATTTCGTAGGTTCTTGTACACGCTACGCTTCAACCAAATACTGCAATCCTTAACTTTAGTGATTCTTGTATATACTAAATTCAACAAATTAGAACAGATCCATAATTTTATAGATTTCCTATATGCTAAGTTTCAACCACATAGGAGAATTCTTAATTTTATTGGTTCGTGCATAGAATGAGTTTCCACCAAATAGGCCAAATCCACAATTTTATACGTTCTTGTACATGCTAAGTTTCAAAATAGAACAGAACCATAATTTCGTTGGTTCTTGTACATGCTAAGTTTCAAAATAGAACAAAACCCTAATTTCGTATGTTCTTGTATAAGCTAAGCTTCAACCAAATACTACAATCCTTAATTTTAGTGGTTCTTATGTATACTAAATTCAAACAATTAGAACAGATCCATAATTTTATAGATTTTCCTATATGCTAAGTTTCAACCAAATAGGAGAATTCTTAATTTTATTTTCTTTCGTGCATAGAATGAGTTTCCACCAAATAGGCCAGATCCACAATTTTATACGTTCTTGTACATGCTAAGTTTCCAAATAGAACAGAACCATAATTTCGTTGGTTCTTGTACATGCTAAGTTTCAAAATAGAACAAAACCCTAATTTCGTATGTTCTTGTATATGCTAAGCTTCAACCAAATACTACAATAATTAATTTTAGTGGTTCTTGTGTATACTAAATTTAAACAATTAGAACAGATCCATAATTACATAGGTTCTCGTACATGCTAAGTTTTATAATAGAACAGAACCCTATTTGCGTAGGTTCTTGTACATGCTAAGTTTCAAAATAGAACAGAACCCTAATTTCGTAGGTTCTTGTACATGCTAAGTTTCAAAATAGAACAGAACCATAATTTCGTTGGTTCTTGTACATGCTAAGTTTCAAAATAGAACAAAACCCTAATTTCGTATGTTCTTGTATATGCTAAGCTTCAACCAAATACTACAATCCTTAATTTTAGTGGTTCTTGTGTATACTAAATTCAAACAATTAGAACAGACCCATAATTACATAGGTTCTTGTACATGCTAAGTTTTATAATAGAACAGAACCCTATTTTCGTAGGTTCTTGTACATGCTAAGTTTTCTAATAGAACAGAACCCTATTTTCGTAGGTTCTTGTACATGCTAAGTTTCAAAATAGAACAGAACCCTAATTTCGTAGGTTCTTGTACATGCTAAGTTTCAAAAAGGAACAGAACCCTAATTTCGTACGTTCTTGTATATGCTAAGCTTCAACCAAATACTACAATCCTTAATTTTAGTGGTTCTTGTGTATACTAAATTCAAACAATTAGAACAGATCCATAATTTTATAGATTTTCCTATATGCTAAGTTTCAACCAAATAGGAGAATTCTTAATTTTATTGGTTCGTGCATAGAATGAGTTTCCACCAAATAGGCCAGATCCACAATTTTATACGTTCTTGTACATGCTAAGTTTCAAAATAGAACAGAACCATAATTTCGTTGGTTCTTGTACATGCTAAGTTTCAAAATAGAAGAAAACCCTAATTTCGTAGGTTCATGCATATGCTAAGCTTCAACCAAATAGGACAATCCTTAATTGTAGTGATTCTTATACATACTAAATCCAACAAAATAGAACAGATCCATAATTTTTAGGTTCTTGTACAGCTAAGTTTCAAAATAGAACAGAACCATAATTTCGTTGGTTCTTGTACATGCTAAGTTTCAAAATAGAACAAAACCCTAATTTCGTATGTTCTTGTATATGCTAAGCTTCAACCAAATACTACAATCCTTAATTTTAGTGGTTCTTGTGTATACTAAATTCAAACAATTAGAACAGATCCATAATTTTATAGATTTTCCTATATGCTAAGTTTCAACCAAATAGGAGAGTTCATAATTTTATTGGTTCGTGCATAGAATGAGTTTCCACCAAATAGGCCAGATCCACAATTTTATAGGTTCTTGTACATGCTAAGCTTCAACCAAATAGGACAATCCTTAATTTTAGTGATTCTTGTATATACTAAATGCAACCAAATAGAACAGATCCATAATTTTATAGATTTTCCTATATGTTAAGTTTCAACCAAATAGGACAATCCTTAATTGTAGTTTTTCTTGTATATACTAAATGCAAGCAAATAGATCGGATCCACAATTTTATAGGATCTTGTACAGGCTATATTTCAAAATAGAACACAAAACTAATTTCGTAGGTTCTTGTACATGATAAGCTTCAACCAAATACTACAATCCTTAACTTTAGTGGTTCTTGTGTATACTAAATTCAACCAATTAGAACAGATCCACAATTTTATTGATTTTTCTATATGCTAAGTTTCAACCAAATAGGAGAATTCTTAATTTTACTGGTGCTTGTATATAATGAGATTCCACCAAAAAGGACAGATCCACAATTTTATAGGTTCTTGTACATGCTATGTTTCAAAATAGAACAGAACATAAATTTCGTAGGTTCATGCATATGCTAAGCTTCATCCAAATAGGACAATCCTTAATTGTAATGATTCTTGTATATACTAAATGCAACCAAATAGAACAGGTCCATAATTGTATAGGTTCTAGTACATGCTAAGTTTCAAAATAGAACGAAACCCTAATTTCGTAGGTTCTTGTATATGCTAAGCTTCAACCAAATAGGATAATACTTAATTGAAGTGATTCTTGTACATACTATATGGAAAAAAATAGAACAGATCCTTAATTTTTAGGTTCCTGTACATGCTGAGTTTCAAGATAGAACAGAACCCTAATTTCGTAGATTCTTGTACATGCTAAGTTTCAAAATAGAACAAAACCCTAATTTCGTTAGTTCTTGAACATGCTAAGTTTCAACCAAATAGGACAATCCTTAATTGTAGTGATTCTTGTATATACTAAATGCAACCAAATAGAACAGATCCATAATTTTATAGATTTTTCTATATGTTAAGGTTCAACCAAATAGGAGAATTCTTAATTTTATTGGTTCGTGTATAGAATGAGTTTCCACCCAATAGGCCAGATCCACAATTTTATAGGTTCTTGTACATGCTAAGTTTCAAAATAGAACACAAAACTAATTTCATAGGTTTTCGTATATGCTAAGCTTCAACCAAATAGGACAATCCTTAATTGTAGTGATTGTTGTATATACTAAATGCAACCAAATAGAACAGATCCATAATCTTATAGATTTTCCTATATGTTAAGTTTCAACCAAATAGGACAATCCTTAATTGTAGTGATTCTTGAATATACTAAATGAAACCAAATAGAACAGTTCCATAATTATATAGTTTCTTGTAAATGCTAAGTTTCAAAATAGAACGAAACCCTAATTTCGTAGGTTCTTGTATATACTAAGCTTCAACCAAATAGGACAACCCTTAATTGTAGTGATTATTGTATATACTATTTGGAACCAAATAGAACAGATAATTAATTTTCCGATTAAATACCTTTGATAATGTCATCGCTGGAAGATTTATTTCAGTTAGATAAAATGCTTATATGTGATATGTATATAATCTATAATAGTTATATGCAGTTTATAATGTTAAGCATTTATATTTCGATTCTTACTTTACAAAAAAAGATTTTGTTTATATGTTTACGTACATATGTATACATGCATATTGAATGTAAAAAATATATCCTCATATATATATATATATTTATGTATATTGTTTTTGTACAAACGTTTTATTTTTATTTTTTTTAACCGAATTATATCCATCAAATAGTTGATTATATATAAGAAAGTAGAACTATAGCACACAAATAATTACGAACATTTTTATTTGAAGTTGGCTATGTGGATTTTTGTATTTTTTATCAGATATTGAGACAATCTTTTATTATATTATTACCCTCAGAATATTCTCTCAATTAACATTTACTTTGAATTTAATTTTTGATATAAATAAAACATTTTTTCGATCTTGTCAAGCATTTTTAAATGTTATAACAATAATAAAATTTTTAATAATATATATGTGAATTCAATCTTCTACTTTGTAAAAGATTGCAACATGCACAAATATATACTTAAATATATATAAACGGAACTATTAAATATATAAAAAATAAAATATTATAATATCATAAGATAAATAGTATAATGCGTAGAAAAATGTATAAAACATTAAAAATATAGTTTTAGTAGATTGTATGATAATTATCTTTTAAGAAGTAATTATGTGTATGTATAATCAATAATAGAAGAAGATTCTTAATGTAACTCTTTTCAAATGAAAAAAAAAATTGGATTTTATTCATTATAACATATTTAATCTAATTAATATCCAGTACAACAAAAAGTAATACAAGACAAATAAGTGTACTTACGAGTTACGTTAACAATTAACACTACAAAGTTTACATTGATAATATTTTAACTACATGTATCATTTATTTAAAATCTAAAATGTTTTCATATATTTAGAGCCATTTTTGGTAATGTTATCTGGAACTTTTGTATCTGTCTTTTTTTCACGAACTATTTTCGTAAAATAATTTATGCGCTTTTATTTGCTAACTTATACTCGTGTATATGATATACATATATATATATTTATTGTAATAAACCGTTTTATAGGGGGCGCTATACAAAAAATGCACATACTATATCAGCTATACATATAATATATATATATATATATGTCGGAGATGAAAGGACACCGGGTCCCCCCCGTTGGAATTATTTGGAAAAGCCTCAATACTGTAGCATCTACGAAATAACCCAGACACAGTCATTCGAAACTTGAGACAATGAGTTTAGGCTCGAGGCGACAACCGGTCGCCGAGCGTAGCCACGGTCACGGGATGAACCTTCCACCTAACAGAGATATAAAGTAACATAGCTTTCCTTTAAAGAATTGGCAGTACAGACACTTGACAATAAGACATTCCAACAGCCCCGCAGCTCGCCACACACAGACCCCATTCTTTGGGCCAGATGATCGCCAGATGCCGATGCATCGTTTACAGTTTATGTTCAGATAACCTGAGGAACCGTTACAAATCTTAGGACTTAGTTAACTAAAGTCCTTCAGATTGACAAACAGTCTTTATTCTATCAGCCTGTAAATCTGTCGCCTATTGCGGGAAGTTATGGGAAAGCCTGATTTGGTCACGTACGACGTTGCCTGCTAGGAACTCTCTCTCTAGGGCGGCTAGCATCCTTTTCTAACCGCCAACATAGAAATTGACCAATTAACAGCAGCGTCTATTTCCCTCACCCTCCGAGTGGAGGCTTTCTTTGACGAATCCGATGATCTCGTGCCCTTAGGCACACCCCATCATAGTTTTCCTCTGCAGCGTCGTCGCGACGGAAAGTCATTCTTTTCTGGTAACCTGATTAGCTAAGAGTCAATCAAGCGTTCCTAGTATCACGAGTAGTAAGTTGAGTCCGACTTAGACTTTGAAGCAAAGTATATTCGTTATCCCGTTGACCGTGGATTCGCTATATCGAACCTAGGGCCATTGTCATTAGCGTCCAGCTACCGCGTCCGATTGTCAATCTTGTATCAGCCATACTTGTGTAATAAATATCTGTGCGACAACCATGAACCACACTGGTGAAGATTCATTATACGCCCCTACCGTCAACCCGACATATATTAGACTGCACGTACTACAAGCTGCTACAAGTCAACAAGTTAACGATACACATATAGTGCCTTTTCAAAGCAGCAAAATTGTTCATTACATCAAGGTTATAAATTATAATGTTTTCTCTAAATATTGTATATATTAAAACGAACTAAGTAAATTATTCAATAAGTACTATAAAGAAAAAGAAGCTCTAAACAGGAAAGAACAACTTATCATTACTATAAAATTTGTAAGTACATTCCTCTGCTTTTTATATTTATATTCTTTTAGTTTTATCATGTTGGAGAGATTGGAATTTTGTTCCAAGCATGGTTTCAAGTTAATAAATTGTAGTACTCATATATAAGAAACACGTGTAAATTTGTACAAGAATAATATTAGTGCCTATATTATAAGAACTAATTTTAAAAATATCATTTCTGTAAATAATAAATGTAAGACAACTTGTATTTTAAAAAGGTAGTATTAACTATGTTATCGTTATGTTTTAATTTATTAGAGAATAAAATTGATAAAATAATATTCGTAATATATTAATTTTTTATGTGTAATATAAATAATAAATTTAGTTTTTATTTTTTCAGAATGCATATTTTATAGTTTATCCAAACCTAGGATACTATGAACCGTTTACTACTATTATTATTCTTCGTTAATTTTATAAATAATAGTATATCATGGGAGACTTTTATGAGGGGTCGAAGCAAATATGGTAATCTAGGTGCTCCAATTTTATCTGAAGATCATGAACTTCCAAGTGCTGAATGGTTTACACAGTTTCTAGATCACTTTGATCCAACTGATGCGCGTGTTTGGCAACAGGTAATAAGAATATATTAAATATTTCTTAATTTTTATTTTATAATATAAATCTTTTTATTATTTTTTCAGAGATATTTCGTAAACGTTAGGTTGGGGTTAGGTTGGAGAGCACTATAAGAAAGGTGGTCCAGTATTTTTGATGATAAGTGGTGAAGCTGCAGCAAATGCTAAATGGATGGCAGAAGGTCAATGGATCGAATATGCTAAGCAATTTGGGGCGCTATGTTTTCAAGTGGAACACCGCTTTTATGGACAAAGTCATCCTACTTCGTATGTAACATTGTTTATAAAATATATAATTGATACATTTTAAGTTATAATGTTACGTTTTTGTTATCTGCAGGGATCTCGGCGTGAAAAATTTAATGTATCTTTCATCGCAACAGGCACTTGCAGATTTGGCTTACTTTATAGAATTCATGAATATTAATTACAAGTTACCAGCTGGTACTAAATGGATTGCATTTGGAGGATCATATGCTGGATCATTAGCTGCTTGGTTGCGTAATAAATATCCTCATTTAGTACACGGGGCTGTTTCTGCTAGTGGTCCTTTATTAGCAGAAATTGATTTTCAGGGTAAATATAAGATACACTTAAATATAAAAAATATTTTATTTAAAACAGAAGTGTTTTATATTAATAATTATACTTTATAGAATACTTTGTTGTTGTTGAAAATGCCCTCAAAGAATATTCTGAAGCATGTGTAAATGCAATACTAGAAGCAAACAAACAATTTCATATAATGTTACATCGTCCTATCGGTCAACAAGGAATAGCTAAAAAATTTATGTAAGTAAAAGTAAAATTCTTCATTTACAAATCAACTATATCATTATTGAAAAATTATTTTTACTTATAGTTTATGTGATCCAATCAACGAACATACCAAACGTAATGATATTTCGAATTTGTATGAAACAATAGCAAGCATCTTTGCTGGTATTGTACAGTACAATAAAGACAATCGTAATAATTCCGCAATGGCTAATTTAACTATCGATAGTGCCTGCGACATATTAACGAACGAAACATTGGGTATTGCTATTGACAGACTTGCAATTTTGAGCACTAAAATATTACAAGCATCAGAAAAAAAGTGTTTGGATTATATGTATAATAAAATGATTCATAAACTTCGGAACATAACATGGGCTAGCGAAGAAGCAGAAGGGGGTAATGTATTTTTTTACTTATACTATTGCTGTTTTAATTTTTATTTATTGTATTTTAAAATATATTTCTTGTAGGACGTCAATGGACGTACCAAACGTGTACAGAATTTGGATTCTTTCAAACTTCGACAGCACGCCCAAAATTATTTAGTGAAACTTTCCCAGTAGATTTCTTTGTGCAACAATGCATTGATATATTTGGCCCAAGGTTTATTTAAAATTACGATAAATACATTTCTCAATTATGATAAATCATTAGCTATAAAATTATAACATTTCCGTATTCTAACAGGTACAATATTCATTTGCTGAATTCGGCAGTGAATAGAACAAATATTCTGTATGGAGGATTAGATTTAAAGACTACAAATGTAGTATTTGTACATGGATCAATTGATCCTTGGCATGTTTTGGGAATTACAAAATCAGCAAATCCGCAAATACCTGTCATTTATATTGATAGTGTGTACATATTAATTGAAATTTTTCATTTTTCGTGTAATACAAAAAATTTATTTATTATTATGACCATAGGTACTGCTCATTGTGCCAACATGTATCCTCCTTCCAAAAATGATCCACTTCAGTTGAAAGCTGCCAGAGTTGAGGTTGGACATTTAATAGATGAATGGCTGCATAATTAAATATGATATTTTTAACGCTGTGTGTGCTACATTTAACTACTTTATGATAAGTAGTTTTTTATTTTTTTAAACAAAAATGATGTATTAAAAGAATTAAATTTATCTTATTAACTTTTTGAACAATTTGTATTTTCCTTTATGAACTTCTGTGAAACAATTATGATACATAAATATTTTTAGTTGAAACAATTCGTGCATAACTAAGACTAAAACTAACTATGTACGTACATAACAAGTTACTGAAGATACACGAGTGTTCACCATTCTGTGTTTATGTTTAAACAACTAGAATGCATGTATAGATACAATTAAACAAGTTTGCCCATAATGGCACTATTACAATTTTTTGTAGATTACTGAAGTATTAAATAAATACATGTACAAACTTACTACGAATATCTTACGTCAGTCAATGAATAAATACATATCTATTAATTATATATGTTTTATTCTTGACAAGCATGAGAAAAGATGTTCAACTGGTTAAAATAATACTAAACACAAATAATTTATTAAGGTGTTTTAAAATCTGCAAAAACAGATCCGACATGAATTTGAATAAGTGCAAAGTGTCTTAAAATGAGCACCATAACTAAATGAATTTTGATTCTGATATGTATAGCGTCGGCCTTTCCTTAACGGTACCATCTTCGAATATCGTTTCGTTATGAGTTTGTTCGATTCCTTTAAGGCGAGGCCAAGGTGCCCATTACAGATATTGATCAACCGAGTATGCGTATGATTTTCATAAAATATTATCAATCCTATTATAATCGAACATTCTTATAATAGTTTGTATCGAATTCGTTTAAAAATTATTAGAATTCGTTTGATCAGTAATTATACATATACATATATTACTTTCTCATTTTTTTGGCATATCCTTCGATCAACTCGTGATCCTCCTACATTCACAACTTTCGTCTTTGACTTACGCTACTGCAGTATACGGTATTTACATTACGTAACAAGGTAGTAGTAAATAATTTACTGTATAACAGAACAATAAATGTAGGATGAATTAGTTTTTCTATCTATGAATCACGCTTAAAAATTATCCTACGCAACGTTTGAATTGTTCACCATGTTCTTTTAAGTTTCCATTTTAAATGGAGTTACAAATTATTTCATAAATGATATAGCAGAATACATGGATGGATGGTGATTTAATGCTAAAAAGAAGATGAAATATAAGAAAATTTATCCACATGAAACTTTATTTCTAAAAAAAATGATTTTAAATATTTGTCAAACGTTTGTTATGATATATATGCATTTGGTAATATTTTATTTTACTAATTTCTTCGTCAAATGACTACAAAATATTGTTCTAAGAATATTAGATATACATATACATATTTCTTGAAAAAATTTGGGACAAAGATTTATAATTCATGTTAAATATACATTCTTCTAAGTAAACTTTGAATTGTAAATGGAAAACAATATACATTTTTGATATTCTAACTTAGAATTAGCTGAATTACTAGAAACAGTTAGTTGAATTTTAAACACAAGATTTTATACATGTTTCAAAATGTATATGTGTAATTTAGATCTAGAATATTATAGAAAATGTCAACGATCCACCTCAAAAGATTTTGAGATAGATGTGCTTTTCTATAAAAAATAAAGTTATTTAGAAATTAAAATTGAAATTAAAGCAATGTATGAATTCATCAATTTTTTTCTTAAAGAATCAGATCAATATATAAAATTCACATACTACTGTATTGAAGAAATAAAAAAGAGATGTTCTTATATATAAAAATACACATACACAAGAAGTATTTCACTTATGTAAACAAATTTGTCTGTACAAATATTTTTAAATCCAAATATTACCAAATAAACATTCAATTAATTATATCTTTCACATTCAACAAATAATCAAAAATACATTTGCTGAAATTAAAACTCTATATTGAAAGAAATTTACCTTACATTTTGTACGTATTTCCTAACATAAAGTCACCATCTTCCAGTGCGTCACCATTTATAAAATATGCATACAGCATAAAAAATATAACTTGCTCGTGATCTAATCGCGACTCGTCACAATAATCGATTCACCGAAAATCTCAAAAAAATAAGCGGTTCTAGGTAACCGATTTTATGTTTAGTATCTGTGATGAGACTGAGACTGCCTCCACTCGGGCGTAGAGTTACCGTGGTGATGATGATGATGATGATGATGGCGTTTCTTGTCAGAAATGCTGGCGTGCTTGTTAGACGGGTACGTGGCTACATCGCTCACAACTAATTCTGAACCATCTCTCTCGGTGTTGTTGCCACGGTAATTTTCTCGGTATCCTGGTTCATCCAGGGTCTCCTTGCGACGAAGAGGAGGATGATTGGTCTTATGACCGGCCGTCTCATGCAGATTTTCCCAAGCTTGACGGTAATATCGATTCAGTCCTCCTCGACTCTCAGAGGAACTGCTTCCAAAGCTGGCCACGGTATTGCAATCTGGAGATGCACGGTGTCGGTAATGCTTGCTGCTTCTACCGCGATTTCTGTGTGAATAGTTTAACAAATATTTATTATTATTTCAACTTCGAGACCTTTATGCATAATGATTTACTGGTAATATCTGTAGGTTGACAAAATGATAAGTTGTACAATTTTTCTATTTTATATAGAACATTAGTCGAATAAGACTATTGAATGGTAATTTGTTAAATTGATGTACAGAAGTAGTTTTCTAGAAAACTAATGTATAGAAGGTAACTTATAATTTGTAATATGTAAAATTTCACTAATAACATTAGTTGTATTGTGCAAGAGGGGCCAAGTAATATTTTATATTACTGTTTTATTTTTCTAACTTGAAAACAATACAATATTATTGTTGTGTTTAATTTATACACCTTGGATCTAAATTTATAGCATAAATGAAGTCAGGAGAGATTCTCTAGTTCAAAATAACACGAAAATAAAAAGATAAAATTGCGTCGAAGATTTCATTTTATAGAAAATCGTGTTTGGAAACTTATCACATAGGTATTCATGTATTTGATTGATTTTCGACTGGGTAGGAGTAAGGAATTGACAGGATGTTATTCTACATACGAAAATAAATTAAATTTTTTCGACCCGAAAATATAGAATAAGATTTATTCGCTTAGAGTTTAATTTTCAAGAAAATAAAATTTGAAAGTTTGTTGAATATGCGATTTCTTGACCGAATAGGATCAAACTTTATTTTCTTCAAAAGGAAGCTTCAAACGAAAAATTTCTATTTTACATTTTTATACGTAAAATAGTCTCTTGTCGATTATTTATTCCTGTATAGCTGGGAATGAAGCAAATATATATGTACTTGAAAAGTAACACATATACATTTTTTCGAAAATAAATGCTTCGATGTAATTTTGTTATTTGTTACGGCGGGCTAGACGGTCAGTGCGACGTACCTTTCGGTCTGACCGCCGACGCCTATCTCTCGTCAAACTGACCTGCAGTAACCTAAGGAACCACCATAAACCGAATCTTTTCAACTTAATTTCGATTCATACAAATATTATTCGGTTTATGGATGGTCATTTGAACAGTCATTAGGTTTATTGCACTCTCTTGCTAATTACGGGGAAAGCAGATGTGTCCCGCTAAATGGCGGGTTTTCCCCAAGACCAAGGCCACCCATGAGCCAAATATGCAGGAGACTTTCTCCTCGCATTATGTTTATTAACTTCGGCTATAACCAATGGGCATCGCGGATCGTGTGAACAACGAATCCGGGTCCTTGGTTCGGTAAGGGCACACCCAAACCGATCTTTCCCCCTAAATGGCATGAGATGAGTCAGTCAAGTACAATTCTAGCCACCGAGGCAGTAACTTCAATTCACGCCAACGAGACAGTCGATTCTTGGCGTCAACATACTTCGGACGGTTCTTGCACTCATTCGGCAAGCTAGTCTAATAGTTTCACACGATATCGGGATTCATCGCGTTAACCGGTATCAATTTCAACATATTTCTATATACGTTCCAAGTGTTGTGAAAAGTGCGAAATAAATAAAAATATATAACTGGAGACTACAGTTATTTCAATATAACCACCCCTATTATCGTAACTGAAATCAGGGGATTGCCCTGCTCGCGGTGTCGATTCGTAGATCGTAACGGGAATTTACGACTCCCGTTGACGCGCCTAACGGAGACGCGTCTCCCCGCGAAAGGACGAATTAACATTATTTTTATTTTGAATTTAGAATCTCGCTGATTTCATTCGCTTTAGACCCATAGTGTATTTCTAATTATTAATTTATGATCTTCCTTCTTTCTTCTTAGGAACATATATATACAGTAAGCAAGATATATATGCGGTTTGTTGTATTATCGATTTGGCTTTCAGATATTTAGATTGTTCCTTATAGAAAATTCTTATTCAAATATTTCTGGTTTTTATTATAACACTTAAGTTGAGAAACTTAAGCCAAATCGATTGTTTCATTTTGTATTACGTATGTTTGTTTGGGAAACATAATTTAGCGAAGTGTAATTGAAGCAATTTGTAGTGAAATCATTAGCAATACCATCACCAATTTGAAGATGGAAGGAGCACCAAATAGTTAGATATAGATATATTAGGAGTTTATTATAATTTAAATCTCTTGTGATTTTTATTAAAATTATTTTACTATATATAGTGAGCCATTTTCTAGTAATCATCGCATTTTTCCTTCAGCATAGCTTATTGTACAACCAGAAACTTTATGAAACATTATCAAACTATGCTATTAAATAAATTTTAATATTCACAGATATAATTGTGAATACAGAGATAGTAAATTTTAATTTGTTGAGATTATACAAATATGTTTAGTTGTCAATTTAAAGTTCTATATTTACAGTAACTTCCAAAATTGTTGTAACACTTTTTAAAACTGAATAACTGCTTAAAAATAGGACCGCACGGTTTGAATATTTTTGATAAGTTAGGAGGATTGGTTTACTAGATGACGTATAAAAAAAGTTCTAAAAAAATTGCAATTGGTTGGAATCGTCAAGAAAAAAAGTAAGGATCACATTTCCCAAAATTTTTTCTTGGAATTGTAATGAAACTTTAAACAACATTTCGAACATTTCTATCAGTTATACATGTACATATATGCCGAAAATTTTATTAAAATTGGTTGACGCGAAAACAAGCGACAGGCACCGAAAGACGTAAATTTCAGGCCATTTTCCACCATCTTTAAACGTTTGCAGCTCATAGCAACGTTAACCGATTTCGATGAAATTTTCAGCATGTATGTAACTGATATAAATGTCTAAAATGTATCGTTTCAATTTTCATTACAAGCTCAGACAAAGAAGTTGCGGAAAATATAATGTTTACTTTCTTTCTTGGCGATTCCGACCAGTTGTAGTTTTTTCAAAAAATTTTTTTATACTTGATCTAGTAAAATAATCTTCCTAATTTCTAAAAAAAATCCAAATCATTTGGTCCAATTTTAAAAAGGTTATTCAGTCTCAATGGGTATGGTAATTTTGAATGTCGCTGGAATTTTATACATTCAGTTTTATCGTATTCAGTCATAATTATATCATGCTATTATTTCTTATTATTTAAGCCTATAAATATCAGTTAATTAAAGTTATCTGACAATTTAATGATGCTCCACGTTTTTAACCCGAAGTAATAGAAGAGTTATAACAAATATAACAACAGGAAGTATTTTTACGACCAATGAAATATCGAAATACAAATAATTAAATGAAAGTTCGAAAACAGTTGAATATGTGCATTAGTACTAAATTGTTGAAACAATTCACATGTATTGAACAGAGGGAACATAGTGGGAAATAAAATATGGAATTACAGCGACATTTCAAGTTGAAAAGTTAAAACCTTAGAATTAGGTATTAATACACTAACAAAATATATAATCTAACTTAAATGTAACGACAAATTCTATTTAAAATTAAATTAAAAACAAAAAAGGAAACAAAAGATATATATTTCTATATTGCATAAATTGACATATAGTGGAAATATCTAGTTTGTGCAAACCTATAACATAAACCAGCAAACAAGTAGAAACATCCAGTTTGCTCAAGTCCGTATAATTGACGAATGGAGTCAATAGGTTGATCACGTGCCGGTTTATTTGATTTAAACATTGATATTATCGAATCGAAACTATCTCTTGAACGCCCTTGTTCAAAAGTGTTAGGACATCTCGTATTTTTAATAAAATGTTGGTATTTGTTATAGATCATGAATTTTCAATTACAAGCCTGTTTTAATAAAATCATTATGTATATTAGTAGTGTATAATTTCTTCACTGTACAAATACTATTTCTTGATGTCTTTATTATATATTTAATTTTTTCCAATTTTGAGCTAATATAATAACTGTTTTATGACTTTTGAGCGATGGTGTATAACGTCCCTCGACAACAAGATTTGAACGTTAAAGAGTTAATAAAAAATCAGTGCGAATATCAGTTTAGAACAACTTTTCATGCGAATTGAGTTATGTTTAACAGTCAACAAAATATTATTATATTTCTTCCGCTAATTACTCGTTTATTTGCGATTACTTCGTCTTATTAAGCTATCTAGCAATTACTTTTCCTTTATTTATTTAAATCACGAACCATTATTAATCGATGGGCAAGTTATCTTAATTCAGAGACAAATAATTTTCAGAAACTGAGCAAATTTTTTCATAGAACACTTCATCCCATCAAACTCTAAACTTCTCACTATACGTATATTCTTCCCTTAAATCGAATCTCTTCCATTAAGGATAGTGCCCAATCCTATTTAAACGATGTGCTAAGAGAACAGTACACATAGATGAAGCTACTTGGGGGGAAGAAAGTGCGTGAACGCTGCATTGACCTGTGTGCGTCCGGAAGAAGAGGAGAAGCTTTAAAAATACGTGGTAATCGTGGTGAGCGGTGGTGAACGAGCTATCGCTATATATGGGTGCTCATTATAAACGTTGCTCGTTTACCTTGACTAGTAATCACTCGCGAGGGTGGCGCATGGCGGTTGTAGTGGTACGTGGTGATGGTTGATGTAGTGGTGGGCGGTGGTTGCGTGGAGGGTGAAGGCGATAATGGTGGACTATATATGTATATATATAGACTATATAGGAAGTAATTGTTTGATAATCTTAAAGGACAGGGTTGGAAAGGTATCCAGCGCGATGGGCCGCCGAGAGGCCGAAGGAATAAGGATGATCGGTGCCGCGGCGAGCCGTCAAGTCGCGGCGCCCCAGGTGCTGGTC
This sequence comes from Bombus pascuorum, assembly GCF_905332965.1. Classification (NCBI taxonomy): domain Eukaryota; kingdom Metazoa; phylum Arthropoda; class Insecta; order Hymenoptera; family Apidae; genus Bombus; species Bombus pascuorum. Next base: position 712,688 of record NW_026869747.1, on the reverse strand, counting down.
GGGGAAGGGCAGCGCCAGTAGCGTATACCAACGCGAGGGCATCCCGGTGTCACCCCTTCCAAGGCCACCACTACCGCCACCCCTCAACGCACCAATCCCGCCAAGCTCCCTGCGACGCCTTCTTCTGACGCTGCCACTGCCGCTAGCCACCGCAACGCAAATGGGCTCAGTGTTAATTGTTATTTCTTGATCGTTACCTAGTTTCCTCCGATCAATCTTTTCCTTTTTTTTCTTTTTTTTTTCCTTTTATTTTTTCCACTTTTTAAAATTATTTCTTTTTTTGCGGACGTTACTATTTCTTTTTTTTTGCTAGTTGGAATTAATTTTCATTGAACAGATACTGGTAATTAAATTGCAAATTCGAGGGCGTAAAAATTTATAGAATGTGCGAAATAATGTGCGAAAATATATAAAAAATAATCCAAATACTGTGCTCATTATAACACTTCATAGATGAAACAAATATCTGTCTTGATTTTATTTCTTTTTAATTATATTGATATATGTAAAAAATATATGCAAAATATGCATTTGCATAAAAATTCGCAGTTTACTGTATATATATATATGTATTATATCATTCAGTTTTCTTTTTGCATTTGGAGCATTTTGGAGCATCCTTTGTCAAATAATTCAAGATAAGAAAATATTTAATTGTATTAATTTGCAGAATCCTATTAGGGTGTATCTTCGAAATGAAATATGTTGTCAATATGAAAAGTTAATATTATTATACAATTAGAACGGTTCTTTTTCTTTTTGGTAGCTGAGAATAAACATACGACCACAAAGGGTTAATGCTGATATTTTTTCTCTTCCCTTGAATGATTGTTTTATTATGATTGTTTGGATTAACCCTTTCGTTGCTGAGATAATTTTTAAATGTAAATCTTCATCTGTTAATGTATGTAATAATTGAATCTTCATGGCAAATATATTGTTAAAGAAAAGTGAGTATTTTAGACACTATATACACTGCGTCCCATAACTATAAAACCATTCTAAACTCTTCAATTCTTATACAAATAAATTAGAATTATATTCGAAAGTTCAAAATCGAACAATTAAGCTTATTGAAATATGACATTATGACGAAATATAAAAATTATAATATGACACATAAAAATTGAAAGTTTTTGGATGGTTTTATAATTATGAAACGCAGTGTATAAATGGATTTGTTAACTTTTTAAATTATACAATGTAAATATTGAGGTAAATGTTATATTATACTTTAAAATTTGTAATTTTCGATGTTATAGTTAATTATAATTTTTTTATATGTATATCGTGTAGGTAAATAGGTAATTAACAGCAATGAAAGGATTAGTTTGAATGTCCCATGTAGACAAGTTTGTCTAATTTTAAATTTCTAACCCTTTCGTCACGGAAAATAATCTACAATAATTTGTTCTCTTGAGAAAAAAAGAATATCGTACGCAATCTCATTAATAAATTATCTTCGATGTAATGAAAGATGCAGAGAACTTTTTAAATTATTATGCTTTTTGAAAAGAATAGATCATGTTAGTAATATCAATTTTAAAGAATTGTAATGAATATAATTAGGAACATGTATGGTTTGATTAACAAACATGGACTTTCAATTTAGAAAGTGTTAATCACCTTCGAAAGGGTCGATCATTTTGCCGTTTCTTATAATTGTATTCTCTTATAACAAAAATTTACAAAAATCTAACGCAAAAATCATATGTACGTCTTATGTCAATTTTTTAATCAAACAAAATAATTCATGTTTTGATAAAAGATGCTATAGAACCTCTCATTTGAATTTCTGTTAAGAATTCGTGTTAAATCATTCTATAAGGTACGTAATTTTTTTATAACGCATTTTTTGCTCTTTTTCTTTCCTTTTTTTTTTTCAAAACCAGATTACTTTACACGAATTCAATGGTAATATAATGTTCTATATTATAATGTTATGCAGATTCGAAATTTCAATGATTTCAATGTCTATAAAAACTAACGTTTGGATTAAAACTGCATTCAAAAAGAAATTGCGATTCCTATGTTTCTAAAATGTATGAAACTAAGAGAACAAATATATTGCGTTTCCATGAATTCAAAAATGTCCAATCTTTCGAATAACAAAGATTCTACAATATTTCTTTTATCAACCAAAACCTGGAGCGTAGTTCGTTGTAAACTTTTAATCTGCATCCAAAATAATTCACAATGCACATCGTAAAAGCGTATTTTAGATATAGATGGAAATTTTCCAGAAGATATCTTGGTCTAGTAACGTTGTATTTTTTCACTTAAAATGTAATGTTTTACAGCATGCTGCATAGAAATTTATAATATTACCAGTCGACAATATTAAAAACAAAAATATAATCGAAATTAAGAGGGCTCGGAGGTTATTGATTCTTACACGTTTTCTTCTGCAAAGACTGTTTACGTAACAACTCTTTGTTACACTAATTACAACACCCGGAATGAATTACAAATTACAATATTTCGAGGGAGCTACGAAACGCGAGTTTAGATAAGAAGAAAATAGGCAAGAAGACAGATGAAAGAATAAAGAAAGTTTAAACAAATGTAGAGTAAGCGATACAATATATACACGTAGGGTCAAAGAGCGAATGTATTGTATGTATATAGAAGCTATAGTTATGCATAGTCTGTCCAAGAAATAATGCCTGTTAGAGAAGTCGAAGGCAATACAATTTTTAAATTGCAGATAACAAGAGAATCAGATGATTACCAATATAACATGTTTCATGACACAAGAATCTAAAAGTCAAAATGGGAACAATGTAACATGCATCTACGCTACGTATATTTGAATATTTACGGTAATTGATAGTCAGTCAATGGTAAGGACGAGAAAACCACTCTTTTAAATAAGTAGGTTGCCATCGAGCCATTAGAGAATTAGTAAGAAATTTCCTCCTTCTAATAGAGTAATACGATAAAAGGAAGTAGTATATGTATAAGAGTAATTTTATTGGCTTCCACCATTTATATCTTAAGATTTCTATTCATTTGAAGTGATACGAAATTTGTTTAATTCCCATAACTGATAGTATGTGAAAATATCAGGATATTTCTAATTTTAGGAAGTTTAATTTAAAGTAGAGATATTAGAAATTGAACGAAATTAAACAAATCCCAAAGATTAAAACAAATGTATTTTGCCACGAAATAAACTTTTTCAGTATCAGTATCAGTAAAAGTTTCAAATCAAGTTCTTTTTTTTTCCATTTAATTTTCCAATTAATGCAATGAAAAATATTTAAATTTCTTTCCTAATTTTGAAATTCAACGATTAGAAATTGAATGTTAATCTCTATCAAACATTCATATTTCCATTTAAACACACGCAAATTATTTCGTTTCAAAATATAGAATTGAAATTACCTATGAAATATATGAAAAATATTATTTAATTAATTTAATTAATTATCCTTACTCGTAATAAAATAATCCTCAAATTGCTCCCAGCAACGAATGAGAAACGAATAAACAACGCGCTAGAAAACGAGCAAAACGTAACAAACAAATAAAAACAAAGATGAATATAATCTGACATCACAAAACAGGCGTTACTTTTGGTGCAACCAAATCACAGAAATCAAAAGAACCGACAACAACTCGATAATGCCATCATTCTACACGCGATTCGCGGATTTAGGTGAGTGATTTGCTTTTACCTGCGTATGAGTATTACAACGGTGGTGATTACAGCAGCAAGGAATACGAAACCACCGAAGACACCCAAGGCGATCACCGCGCCTAGATTTAATTTTGCTTGATGAGTGTTACTCGACTGGTCGGCGTTGTCCACCCTGAAAGGTCCAGAAGGTTCAGGAACACCAGTTCCAATGCCAGCCTGAGCATTGTCCACTCCACTGCCAGAAATTTCATTGTCCTGAGGATGATCGTTGGTGTCGTCGTTCAAAGGTGGCGACGGAGGCGGTGCTGGTCTCTGAAGACCAATATTTGGTTTCCTTGCTATGGTTTCCCGAACCGTCGCGGGTAATTCGGCGGTGCTAGCCACTCTTCGTGGTGGCACAGAGGTGGTTGTGGTTGTGGTCGTCGAGATTGTTGTGGTTCGAACTCGAGGTGGTAGGAATGTGTGTCGGGTTCTGCTGGTTCTTCGTTGGTCGCACGGTTGTTCGGGAAGACACAGTCACGGTGGTACGTGGTTCTTCTGTAATAAAGGAATTTTGGAGACGTTGATTCTCTTGTAATTCTAATCATTCACATAGGTTCTGTTAAAGAAAATTTAATGATTATTATTATTATGTATTCACATAATCCCTTAGGAATATATAGATTCCCAGTTTCCAATCATATGTAAAATTTCTTTTATCCCAAGTTATCTTAGACCTCCTGTATTGGTTTAAGTGAAAAGAGCCTTTTTGTAATTCTAATTATGATATATTAGCGTATTAATATAGTTTTAAATTGATAACGAAAAAATTGAGTACATTTTTGATTGAATTTTGTAGAGTAAGAGGTCAAGAGTCCTTAAGAGGTCAATACGACAAAAGATTATTGTTTGCGATTTCAACAAAAAATTAAATGTAAATGATAATCTACATATATCGTTATTGAAATTACTGAAATTAATTATTGCAATTATTGCAACTACAGTTATTGCAGATATATTATAATACAGATTTCATACGTATTATATGTGATTTAGTTTAAAATAATATTTTAATATATAAGCATTTATATTATATTAATAGTATATGTATTATACTATTTTTATACACACACACGCACGGACACACACATATAACAGTCAGGTACAGAAGGTACACAATAGTTAAGTAGAATTTGGTTGAAAACAATACTGTTGTAAATCAGAATTCATTTTGAAATTTATATATGTATATATTAAAACAATTATGAATTACTTATTAATTCTTTGAGTTGCTACGCGCATAACAGTTATATGCATAAATGAATTTAAGTTCCAAGTATAAAATAAATATCTCATGAATTGGATTGAAAAACAACCTTTGAATATTCTCATATTATATCATTTACATTAATAAAGATTCAATAATTAATTATGAAATTAAATTATCCTCGTATTTGAAGATTGCAAACACTATCACGAAAAATGACTTGCTTCTCTTTCTAAAGAAATAATTAAATTTGTATTTATTCCATAAAAATAATTAAATCACATACCCGTACAAGTGGGTGCGACATGATCATATAAGCCAGTAGGCAAGCATAATATTTGTCGGAAGCCAGAAAGTCTATAACCCTTCTCGCAAGTGTATGTAACGATACTGCCTACGAGAAGACTTCGACTGAAGTTCGTTTTCGATGGTACTGTCTCGGTCTCGTCGACTTCATCGATTTGAATATAACTATGTGGAACAGGAGCAGGAGGATCGCACAGAATTGGCTCGCAACGTGGTGGCGGTCCGTTCCAGCGCTCATCGATATCGCATGTCAGTCTTGCACGACCTGTAATCGGAACAAATTGTTTCTTCTGCAAATTACTAATCCATTATAATTTATTAATAAGCTGTAAACAATGTCTATGTAGCGTTAAACTAAAAATGAAAAGTCTATTTATATAAGTTATACATATCCTTCTATATTATTTTTTATAAAACCGTTTTATAAAATTGTTTTATACAACATTTTGGCTTTATTACTACTATATCGGAGTTTCATTAATAAATATTGTAGCATTTAATGTCTCATAAAAATCGAAAATATTTTGTTTTAATCTCAAATTAGAAATCTTAGAGAGAAAGTATAAAAATCTGATCATAATATATTATTATAATGTATCGATGAGTATCTTGGAAAATGTACATGCGTACATATTTATATTTATATCTGCTTAAACTGAATGTACTCCATGATTTTCTTTTTACTTTTATCGCTTACGGTCGCATGAAACGCTTGTGTAGATGATTCGCAACATGGGGAGAAAAAAAGGAAAAGATTCATTGCATTACGTTATTACACTATTTATTCATTTTCATGAATAAACACTACACAGTGCAACTGACACAGGAATTTGTCAGTTGTGCAACATAAAAATTCTCATATTAAAATCATGCACGCATTCAAAGCTTATCTTCAATCAGATTAATTTCAATCTCTACCATAAATCTCTAAAAATGATAAACCAATTTAAACGATTCTAGAATCAGGAACAAAATCAAGCCACAACGAGAGGATCAATAAACAATCAGAAAGATGATGTCATCAGGATCCAACACCAACTAATATTCTTACCAATTTCCTTCAAAATGCTCGTTGGCGAAGCGTTTCAACACAGGTATCAAACGATATTACATCAGTCATCTCGTATCCTTCATCGCAGGAATAAAGCACCTGACTGAGATAACTAACGGTATTGTTGATAAGTGTGTAACCTCCGTGTTTTATGTTCGCTGGATAACCGCACTCGATGCCTGAAACGAGCAGAATGTTGAATTTAACATCGATAGGACGATCGTGTATGGTTCACCGAGTGGCCTCTGTGTCTAATTCTTGCTCTCTTACTTTTGCACACCGGTGGAAACTCGTTGTAGAAGCCAGTATCGAGGCATGTACGAGTCGACGGTCCTATAAGAAGGCTGCCGGCGTTACAAGTGTAATCCACCGTCGCGCCAACTTCATATGCATTTCCGGAATTCCGATCTGTTGTTGTGGTCACCGTCATCGTGGAATTCGGAGGCTGTTCTGGTCGACCACACGCTCGTGGTTCTAAGAGCAAACAAAGAATTCCTTGGTTTTACTTGTTGTCTCACATTGTTTGACCAAGTATGGAATAGTATCTATCTAATATAGAATAGAGACATTTGTAAAAATCCGATAAATAAATTGTACGAATCGAATCTGACAGGTGACTTATCTGTGAAACGTCATGAGGCTCTCTCACTGCCTCACTTGGCACCGTTTATTTTTCCAATAACTTCTCTCGCGATACTCTGACGGAGAAAAATAGCGCGGACATTGTGCACATGACGAACGTATTGGTCGAGAGTTTGATACTTGGGTATGTAATTTTTTAAAAATTTTATAAGCAAAGTAGCTTCTTAATTAATAAGGAGAATAATTAATAAAAAGAATACTCTTTGTTTGTTTTCCATGAAAATATTGTACCTGATGTTAAGCTTCCAGTAGTTGAGTACCTGTTTCTTATTAGATATAATTTATGCGTTTTTAAATGTTAGTTCAATACTGAAGATTGCTCGTAACGTTAGGAATATGGGACTGCTCTTAAATTGAGTGTAAATGTATGATTGAATACCTACAAAAATCTTGTATTTTATGTGACTGATTTTATATGAGTAACGTTTAAAAAACAAGATGATATTCCATACATTTGCTTACTTTTCTCTATCTTTTTCTATCTATCTTTTTCAGAAGAGAGAGATAAGAACTTCATTTTTTATACATAAGCTTTTCAGCAACCATATTGATCAATTCCATAAATTCTAAAATACAACAAGTTGATGATGATATAAACATTATTTTTTAAATCTACTATCACAGAATTTACTATCATTAGTGTCATCATTTTGCGATAAATGAACTGATGGAAGGAAATCATTCGTGTCTTGAGAGTTGAACGTTAATCGTGTACTTGTGTAATGAAATTACGAAATGAACAATAAGCCAAGTTGTTCAGTTTAGCTTTTGAGAGGCTCGCATAATATTTTTCACCCTTTATTTAATATCTTTCTATTCTTTACGCGTTGCTAAAAAAAAGTAAACGGATTGACTATATTATCGCACCAATCAAGTAAATAAAAGCGGAGAAGTTCTATAAACCTAATATATCAACATGCTATTCGTACGATATCATGATGTATTCTAAAAATTGATCTTGAATGGTAATTAAAAAACAATGTACAAACACAAGAAGCGAATATAAAAGACAAAGTGATATGAGAAAAGGTCCTCTAATTGTTTTGTGCAATGTGTCATCATGTACGTATTAAGATATCTATGAAGAATTAAGTATATATATATATATTTCTATAGTAATGAAGATGACATTTATATAGATGACATTCGATAGTAATTCGATATTAATGAGAAAATACTTGTTACTCACGGTGTTGACAGATGAAATTTAATCGAGCTGTGCAAGGAGTATCAGACCAAAGCCATCCTCTACTACCATCATATCGGGCGCAGTCTTCTTCGCTGCCTTGAGGTAGACTCCAGAAAGAAACAGAAACTTCGTCGCCGCTTCCTGTCCACCTCCAAACCGTACGATCCTTTTGATCTCTTACTGCACCCATCCAATATTGACTCGAAGTATCACTCCTTAATAAAGATAAGGTATATCTTTTTAGAAATGCTTGTTGAAAACACACTTATTACACAATGAACATTGAACATTTTTTCGTTTATGATAATAACTCTCTTTATGGTAATTTACCTTTCGCTTAAACTATTTCTATAATAATTTATTAAATTATCTATGTATCAGAATCTAAGATTCTAATCTAATTATTTGTATTTGTTATTGCTCGTATTTAACTGCTACATATTGATTAAAATTTATTTAATATTTTACAAGAGATGTATTTTTGAATTCTGTATAAAAGAAGAAGAATAGAAACGAAAGTTTTCACTCTAATATTATTTGTATTTATGAGTACAAGTTATCCTATTTTTATACTCGCCACTGTAAACAATTTACGTCAGAAGGTAGGTTTAGTTTATTTCATGGTAGTAATAGAAGTAATTTCAAATTACAAGGTACAAATGGTACAATAGGAAAATTGACTTGTTTTGAAGCTAAAGTGTTTATTTTAAAATTTTATTACTACCGTATAGAATAATATCTGTACCTTTCCTGTAGCATTTTTATTAACTATTAAATATGAAAATAACAGTTTGATGAAAGTTGCTATTAGTATTAGATATAATAAATTGTCTATTGTAACGAACTAGATAGATCAGTCTGATTTTGATTAAATTGAACTAGTTATATGTTACAGAAAAGAGTTGAAAGTAGATAGCGAAGCGTAGAGGTGGACAATTAATGAATTCGGTACCTGTGCCTCCTCCATAGTTCCCACGAAATAAACCCTTGTAACGCAGGATTACTTTCATCCACTAAAGTACCACCTTGTGCACGACAGAATGCCAATGCTTCTCGGAATATCATCGGTTGGCGATTGTAGAATATGTAACATTTTCCATTGTAGGTTGCTGTCGAACCTGGTGGCTGATCTCTAAATTGTGGACACCTCTCGATGGGAAGAGCCTATATAAAAAAGTAATCACGTTTCTTTAAATTATAAAAAGGAAAAACCTTACATAAAGAAGAATATACACATAAGAAAAGAATAATCGGTGTAAAAGTCAGTATAAAAACCCTAAAACTCAAGTTTTTCTAATAACCCTGGTACATTTTAATTAGTAGAAAGTGTTAAAATACTGATTATATCTACAAAATGAATTACATTATCAAAATATATATAAGAAATGATAAATAAGGTATATATAAAGAGTCTTTTGAAATGTGATATTTTTTAAAACTTGATTATCCATTTTTAACAATTGAAATTCACATTAATTAGTCCCTTCTGTAGTAAACATAATTCACATTCATGGATTCAAAATTTATGAAGGTAACTAAGGGGAAGTTTCGTGAAAGTTTATATTTTTATAAACACAATTTAAAAAATTGAACTTACGTGGAGATTTGTTGCACCTGCTAAATATTATAACAAGCATTATACGTAGTTTTTGTATATCTTTTGCATATTGTATATATTGTATAGATTATATAACTTACAACAAAGCTATTTATGATACTTGGATAATTTTATTTGTTTGAAACAGGTAGAGCAAATTGATCGTACCTGATCAGTGTACACGAAGGACTCGCACAATGAAAGTTGCACTGGAACTAGTGCCGGTGTATTTGCTTCCAAGTGTACGGAAACGAAAGTTCCAGGCATAGGCGGATTACAGGGTAAAAAAAGAGGTTGCCCTTCTTCGAGGGGATCGGTGAAACGATTGCAAATTGGATTCGTTCCCAAGTCCGGCCGATTGTTTCCCACACGAACAACAATTGTTCCGGGTATACCATCACCTGCAATCAGAGAACGTGTGAAAAATTTGAACTTGATATCTTTCGAGTGATAGAAAGTGATTCAGAAATTGTATTTCTCGACAATTTAAAAGCACCGTTATTTGTGTATAATAATATCTTCAGTGAGTTATTGATATTTGATTTAATGCATACATACGTGTATAAAATCAAGTATATATATGTCGGAGATGAAAGGACACCGGGCCCCCCCGTTGGAATTATTTGGAAAAAGCCTCAATACTGTAGCATTTACGAAATAACCCAGACACAGTCATTCGAAACTTGAGACAATGAGTTTAGGCTCGAGGCGACAACCGGTCGCCGAGCGTAGCCACGGTCACGGGATGAACGTTTCACCTAACAGAGATATAAAGTAACATAGCTTTCCTTTAAAGAATTGGCAGTACAGACACTTGACAATAAGACATTCCAACAGCCCCGCAGCTCGCCACACACAGACCCCATTCTTTGGGCCAGATGATCGCCAGATGCCGATGCATCGTTTACAGTTTATGTTCAGATAACCTGAGGAACCGTTACAAATCTTAGGACTTAGTTAACTAAAGTCCTTCAGATTGACAAACAGTCTTTGTTCCATCAGCCTGTAAATCTGTCACCTATTGCGGGAAGTTACGGGAAAGCCTGATTTGGTCACGTACGACGTTGCCTGCTAGGAACTCTCTCTCTAGGGCGGCTAGCATCCTTTTCTAACCGCCAACATAGAAATTGACCAATTAACAGCAGCGCCTATTTCCCTCACCCTCCGAGTGGAGGCTTTCTTTGACGAATCCGATGATCTCGTGCCCTTAGGCACACCCCATCATAGTTTTCCTCTGCAGCGTCGTCGCGACGGAAAGTCATTCTTTTCTGGCAATCTGATTAGCTAAGAGTCAACCAAGCGTTCCTAGTATCGCGAGTAGTAAGTTGAGTCCGACTTAGACTTTGAAGCAAAGTATATTCGTTATCCCGTTGACCGTGGATTCGCTATATCGAACCTAGGGCCATTGTCATTAGCGTCCAGTTACCGCGTCCGCTCGTCAATCTTGTATCAGCCATACTTGTGTAATAAATATCTGTGCGACAACCATGAACAACCCTGGTGAAGATTCATTATACGCCCCTACCTACAACCCGACATATATAAAAGATCAAGTTTTTCATTGAAATATCAGCTTTTTCGAAAATGTAGATTAGCGGAACTTTTTTATTAATGCACTTTGCATACTTTTAGACTTATTTTATGTATTACTTTTATTGTTATTTAAGTAATTTTTTTAACATTGTTATAGAAATTGATGTATTTTTTCAGTCACTTGGGTAATAATGTTAAATTATTAATTTATTTGTATGCTCGATTATTGCTAATTAAAAGTACCTAAATTTAATATCTGTGAGTGTGGTAATCGTAATTAAATACGAATATTGTAATTACTAACGAAAGAGAAAGTGATTTGAGAAGCAAAAAATATGACGATAGCTATATATTAATATATTAGTATCCTATCAGTATTTTAATTCAATTTAAATAAAACGCCCGATTTCCTTTTCTTGTAAATATTAGTATTCCTATATTAGTATTCCATTAAAACACAGTTTTTTATTACAGTGATTTAAAATCATAAATTGGCAAAATCGTTAGATAGAGTCTAATGCCCTCAAATTGAAACTTCCATAATACGAAGAACAATTATTTCCACCGACGAGACAAATTTGCCTTTATCTAAATGTGGAAGAAAATGATCTCATGAAATTTCAAGTTTTGAAACAACTACATTGTAGTAATGCACGATACAACAAATAAAAGACTAGAATCGACAAGAACGAATATACAGAAAATAACCCTCTTTATTTCTATCGATAAACTCGATTCTACTCACAAGCTTCCATCGATCAAAGACGGAAGAAGAATACCCTGATATTAAGATAACAAAATGTGTTATATTACATTACTGAAGAGGATACTTCAGAAACAATCTAGTATAATGCAGTTCGCATCGATCTAGGCTTTCACTGGCGTCTCAAATTGCTATCCTGTCGCGGCAATTGCATTTGAACGGATAAAATCATCTGCAATAATCCGCTGCTAGGTAAGGACTACATCTTCCGACCTGGAAAACATTTCAGGTGTGACCAGATGGTCAAGTCGTCGCCGAGTTCATAGCCACCACCAACTCCAATTACATGCTTTCCACGCTTTGTCCCTTGTAATAGTCTTCGAAATGGCGACAATTTCTCGTTTACATAAAAAAGTATCCAGCCGGAGAAATTTCTCGAGTCATTCTGCGATATTAGAAATCGCGTTTCTAACGATGCATCGTTGCAGCGATAGTTTAGTGTCCGCTTCTTTGAATTTGTTTAATATATATTTATTTACATGTTTATGTGCTCATTTATTTATGTGTTAGTATAATTGGGTATTTATGAAATAATATAATTATTTTTATTTATTTATAATTATATACAATATTCTTAATATTAATAATCATTTGAATTAATTTGTATAGTATATTAAATAGCGTTGAAATTAGGGTCCTTACACACGTATGTCACTTATTTTTGAAGACGATTGCTGAATTTAGTGTGAATCAGATAAAATGTAATGTAATAAAAATAAGAAAATTTGTTCTGAAATCTTTCTCGAACTTTATGAATATAAATTTATATTTATATTATCTGCTAAATATTTTACTTGTATTTTTATTTTGTTCCTGATTTATTTGTATACAGGTTGCGACTAAAGTATTTTACAGGTGAGCAGTATCTATCTACAGCAGTAAAAATCTACAATATGGCACATTCGAAAAATACACGTCCACATACAAAAATTTACGCGAAAGTGGATTAACATTTAGAAAAATTATCTGAATAATTCATATTACATATATAATTACATATATAAATGATTGCTTGGAGAATTTTGTTTTTAAAATTTTTGGATCCTTATTCGACAATATGAGATTTAAAGGAAATTTATTCTTGTATCTTCTGGTTTTTAAGATGTTTTGCATGTTATTAATAAAAAAAATATGTATCAAACATTTTTTCGCGGACGATCTCTCATACTTTTATTAAAATAAACGGGTGCGTTAAGGTGCTGAATCCGTAAAACTGATAAAATTGTATGATAAACAGATAATTAGAAATTAATAGATAAAATAAAATATCGTTAATAAAATTTCCTATTACGTTTTCCAGAGCTAATAACTTATAGAATTTCTATAAGCATTATATACGCAGATAATAAGTTTTGGATAAGCAAAACTATAACTTAAAACTTTAATTTTAGCCTTTTAATTTATTTTCCTAACTTTCGGTTCTAAACAGTCTGTAGCAGATGTAACAGGAAGTGATTTCTAATGCAAAAGTGTAACTTTTTTTTCCAGGAAATCAAATAAATTGAACAATCAAACAAAACAGGAAATTAAAAAAATTAGATTGTTATCAAAGTGCTTTATATATATTAGAAAAAATGTTGGAACAAACGCAAAAAATTAAATAATTAAAAAGAAGACATAACGTTATAAAAACGCGGAATAAGCAGGTTTTATAATTAGAAAATTATTATTAGTATGGAGGTATCGTAAGTGAATTGATTAGTGAGTTGTGATACATAGATTAGTAGGTGATTGATACTTATACGTGATAATATTAAATTGCATACAAATCTGAATCTGCTTAAAAAATGAAAAAAGGGAAAGTCGGTGAAAAGATAATACCTATATACCTAGAAGATCTTTCTCTCAGATCTTTCAATTAATGTTACTCAATATTTCCTTGTTTCTACGAGAAAGTGTTCTTACGTTCTCCGGTATCGTAACAAAAAATAAATTTAAATCTAATCCAAATAAGTTTCAGTCAAAACTCTTAAAAATATTTACCGCGCATGATCTATACAAGTCAAACGGTGTTACATGTATGCGTTACATGTATAAAGCGATCTCTATTTAAAATATATCTCTTTTTTAGAACAGCGAAGGAGAACACAGCATTCCATGCACGTTGCATGTGTCACACACTCAAGGAAACCATTCGCTCAGTAACCAGATAGACCGAACACCCTGCATGCCACGTCTGTTGAAACAATAACTAAAAAGGCCCTTCCAAAGGGACTAGACCCTCGGTAGAAGTACCTTCCTAACCAGCGCTAAAACAGTCCGTTGTAGCATCTCGAGTCAGTCTTTTTTCTTTTTTTTTTTTTTTATTTTATTTTGGTTATTTTACAATTTGTCCTTGCGGACATTTGGTAAAGTGTTATATCTTATTGGTGAAGAAAAAAAAAATATAAATAAAAAATAATATAGCATGTGGGCGGCTACCCCCAGCGGGGTGCCAGCTTCGTTTTTTTCTAAGTTATATCTTTTATGAGGTCTATTGGGTGTTTCCTTTTTAGTCTTCTTGCGATGTTTGTTGTGTTGCACGTTTCAACTGCCAGCTGGTTCGGGTGTGTTTCTATTCTTGTTCTGTATCTTGTTGCGAATCTGGTAATCTCCTCCTTGACCGTTGGTATTCCGAGGTCTTTCCTTATGTCCTCGTTTCTAACGTACCACGGGGCGTTTACCATTGTTCTAAGGATTTTGGCTTGGATTGTTTCTATTTTGTTTATATGGCTCATTGCTGCTGTTCCCCATAGTGGAATTCCGTAAGTCCAGATTGGCTTTATGATTATTTTGTATATTTTCAGTTTGTTTTCTGTGCTTAGTTTGGATTTTCGGCTTGTTAGCCAGTGCATTTGTCTCCTTGCTATCTGTATCTTGTCTATTATTGATTTGATGTGCTGTTTCCATGTGAAGTGTGTATCCATGTGAAGTCCAAGGTATTTGACTTGCCTTGTTTGTGTTATTTGCGTGCCGTTCAGGAAGATGTTTGGTGTTACCTGTTTTCTCAATGTGAATGTAATGTGGTTGCATTTGTTAGGGTTAGCTTTGATTTGTTTGTCCTGTAGCCACTTTTCTATTTTTGTGATGTGCTCTTGTAGTATTGTGGCTGCCGTTACAGGGTTAGTGTGCCTGACTAGCACGGCTGTGTCGTCCGCGAATGTCAGTATTTTGCTATTGGTAGTTGTTGGAATGTTGGCCGTGTATAGTGTGTATAGTATGGGTCCTAGGACGCTTCCTTGTGGAACACCTGCTTTGATGTCTTTTGCTTCGGAGTGTGCGTCCTTGATTTTTACTGTGAAGGTTCTGTTGCTTATGTATGATTTTATTATTTGGTATATTTCTTCCGGGAATTGTTTCTTGATTGTTTGTATTAGGCTTTCGTGGTTTATTTTGTCGAATGCTTTCTCTATGTCCATGAATAGGGCTGTACAATATTGTTTGTTTTCTATTGTGTGTATTATTTCGTTGACAAGCCTGTGCATTTGTTCTATGGTGGAGTGTTTATTTCTGAATCCAAATTGATGGTCTGGTATTAATTTTTCCTTCTCTATTATTGGTTTTAGTCGGGCGTATATTGCTTTTTCTAGTATTTTGGAGAGCACGGGGAGTAGTGATATTGGTCTGTAGGATGTTGCTTCATGTGGGTCTTTGCCTGGTTTGGGTAACATTATGATTTGTGCCTCCATAATGTAGGATGATATTGTATTCTTAGTATTGCATTGAATATTATTGTAATTAGCCGTATCGCTTTTGGAGGGAGGTTTTTCAATATTTTGCCATTGATTAGATCGATTCCTGGTGCTTTGTTGTTTTTTGTTTTTTCTATTATGTTTCTTATTTCTTGTGCTGTTGTTTTGGGTATGGTGTATTGCTTGTCGATTGCAGTGCTAGTGGCTATCGCGTCGTCGTCCGTATGGCTGTTCTGGTTGCTGTTATTGATGTTGTGTGGTGTAAATGTGTTGCATAGGTGGATGGAAAATTCTTCGGCTTGCTCTTCGTTGCTTCTTGCCCATGTGTTGTCTGCTTTTCTGATTGCTGGGACTGGTTTTATCGCCTTCTTTATTTTTTTTTTGTGGCTTTCCATAGTGAGTAGTTGTAGTTCTCGTGTGCAAATAGTGACTCTATGAACTTTGTGAATTCGTCGTTGTTGTGCTCTTTTATTTCGTTTTTTATTTCCTTTGCGAGTTTGTTTAGGTGTTTTTTGTTTTCTTTTGTTCTATGTTTTTGCCATTTTGCTTTCGCTTTTCTTTTATCTCTAATTTTTTCGAGGATGTCTGATGGGATTTGTTTTGTTGGTCTAGTGGTAGTTGCTGGTTTTGTGGTTGCCCGTGCTGCCTCTTGTATAGTTTTTGTAAGTGTTGTTACAGCTTGTTCGATGTGTTGGGGCGTTTTCAGTGGGATGTTGCAGTTGATTTTGCTTTCAATTATTTCTTTGAAGGTTTGCCAATTAGTGGATTTGTTGCATAGCGTCTCTGAGTTGTTGTAGAGTATTGGCTTGTTTCTGTATGTTATTATTATGGGTGTATGGTCGGAGCTAAGCTCGAGGCTGGATGCTATATTTATTTTATTTCCGTTTAATCCCTTTGTGACTGCAAAGTCGAGTAGGTCAGGGATTTTGCTCAGGTCTGTCGGCCAGTATGTCGGTCTTCCTGTGGATAATATATTGAGATTGTTTTTCCTGATGTGTTTTTCCAGGGTTCTGCCTCGAGGTGTAGTGATTCTTGATCCCCATGTTGTGTGCTTTGAGTTGTAGTCTCCTGCTGCGATAAACTTGTCGCCTAGTTGTTGGAAGTATTCTTCCCACATTTGTGCTGTAATTTTGTGTCGCGGTGGTGCATATACTGCTGACAGCTGTAGACGGTTGCTGCTAGTTTGTACGGTAACGGTAGTTGCTTGTATGTGTTCTTTACTAACTTGGCTGTGTAGGTGGTGTTTAATGTCGTTTCTTATTATCACTGCGGTTCCTCCGTGTGCTTTTCCTGAGGGGTGCTTGGTATCGTATATGGTATAGTGCGGTATTTTTGTGTAGCTTTTTGTTGTGAAATGCGTCTCTGATACGAGTAGTTTGTCTATGTTGTTGTGGTATAGGAATGCTTTGGTTTCAATGGCCCTTTGTTGTAGGCCGTTAGAGTTCCAGGCAGCTATTTTTAGTATGTCCGTTTTTACTTTTTGCTTAGCATGGTTGTTATCAGTTGTATCATAGCTGTGATTTGTAATGATTGCTGTTTGAATGCTTCGTTTAGTTCGCTTATCGTTCTTGTTAACATGTCGGTGCTTTTGATGGATTGTTTTAATAGTTCTTTTATTTCTGTAGCGTCGTTGGTGTTATTGTTGTGGTTTTGGTTGGCTACGGGTGTTACTTCCTTGGTTGCTTGCGCGTAGCTTCGACTGCCAGTGGTGTTGATATTGTTGTGGTTGTTGTTCATTACGTACTGTACTTTTATTGGTGTCTCAGCTTCTGCCCTGTCTTGTTGTGTGTGGTGGTAGTTATATGTCCTGCTTCTAAGCGGCGGAAACAATTTACGTTGGAGTATTTTTCTGGCTGGGCAGCTTTTGTAGCTGGCTGGGTGGTTTCCGTTGCAGTTGTAGCACTTTACCTCGTTTATTTTTCCCGTATATGGGCAGTAAGTTGTCAGGTGCTTTTCTGCACATTTGACGCACACCGGGTTTCTGTTGCTGTAATTTTTTGTGTGCCCATATTGTTGGCACCGCATGCATTGAGGTATGTCTTTTTTTTGTCTGGGTGGTTCAACCGTGATTATTGTGTTTAAGATTTGTTTAATGTCAAAGATTTCCTTGTTGTTTTTGTTCGGTTCTATTTCTATTAGGAACAGCGGTAGTGGTTGTTTGGTATCAAATCTTGTTATGTTGTTTATTGCCCTTACCTGGTGTCCGATTTTGGCTAGTTCGTCGCATATGTTGCTTGTGTTTGTTCTTGGGTGTAGCCCTCTGATAACTGCTTTATAGCTTTTGTCAGTTTTGAGCTGGTAGGTGTGGTACCCGGCGTTTTTTTCTTTTAGCACTTTTACCACTTTTCTGTAGGTTTCTGGGGCGTTGGTTTGCACTTTTACCTGGTCCAGTTTTAATTGTTTTATTGAGTAGTTTTCTTTGCCTGCCGTATTGTTTAGCAGTTCGAGGAGGGGGTCTATTACTTGCGCATCGATGTATATTGGTGGTGGTTTGGCGTTATGTTTTGATTTTTCAGTTGTTTCAATTGTTTCTGGTTCCTTCTCTTGTGGTAGTATGCTGAAGGGGTTTTGTAGTGGGATTTCTTGGAGCCACTGCTTACTTTCTGTTTCTGCAGCCCTCCTAGTATTTGCGTTTGTTGTAATTTTTCTTCTTTTGCTGGGTTAGATCGGGTAAGATGTAAAAATAATTTCTGTAAGTCTCACGTGTTGTTAATGGTGATAAATAAATATATACTAGATAACTGTAGACTACAGTTATTCCAACACAATCACCCCTATTATCGTAACTGAAATCAGGGGATCGCCCTGCTCGCGGTGTCGATTCGTATGTCACGTACCAACTTTCCTTTTGCCATGTGGTACGCCAGATGTGACGGTCCTTGTAAAATTCCACGTAGTCCGGACGCCAAGACCTATCTATTGTTCTATTAACTCGCAACAGGCCTAGGAAGACAAACATAAACCGAATCTGTTCAGTTTCAGTTTCCTTCACGTAAATATTTTCGGTTTATGTTTGTTGCACTCGACTCTTACCTAATACGGAGAAAGCGGGTGTCTGGCAAGATAAGAGTTTTTCCACGAACAAGGATGCCCACGAGCCATATCTAGCTCTCCTTGTCTTTACTATCTAATTCATTTACCAATGGGCATCGCGGATCGTTACCCTCACTTTTCCACCAAAAAGTGTGGACAACGAATCCGCGTTCTGAGTTCCAAAGGGAACACCCACACCGAGCTTTCTTCTTTGATGGTACGAGTCCGTTTAGACAGTTCTATTTCTAATTTCAATCCGGTTCTATTTCTAATTCCAATTCAGTCACAATATTGACCTTTGTAATAAAACTCTGAGTCTAAAGAATAAAGACTATACTAAAAAATCAACAGTCGTGTAATTACTTAAAAATTACGTGACATTTTGGCGATCCTGCCAGGATCCATTCGCTTCAGTGAAAACGAAATTACGATTTCGGCGTACGCGCATCATTGAAGATTGAAGGATCAGCGGACCACTGCGAATCTTTGCTACTACGAAGCCCTGCAGCAACTTTCAACGTTCCACTACGGTGAAACTAGACGAGAGGACTACGGTCAGCGCAGAGCAAGCCTACGAATAAGATTCGGAATCTAGAACCAACCAGAGAGGAAACATCCCAGAGACTCCTCAACGGCCATAGCTACTACGGTAAGCTGGAAATCTAGATTCATTTGTACATTACCGTACGAGAAAATCAAGTTTCTCAAGCGTTTCGAGCGTTTCGAGCTCAAATAAATAGTTCAGACTCAGTGAATTTAATCAGAATCATGTCTACATCGCGAAAAGACGAAACCGAGACCGTTTCCGCAACCGGAATTATGGATAATTCGATTCGTAACATATTCGACACGATGAAAAAGCAAAGCGAGAACCTTATTCAACGATTCGAACTTCTTGCGGTACGAGTGGAAGAGGCGCAACGAATAACCGATAGTGAAAACAAAAAACTTGCAGCGGAGATAGAACTGTTGGGAAAACATATGTCTAAAATAAATTCAGGACGTGACGCTACTACCGAATTAGACTCCTATGTTACGATAGATGAAATTAATACCAGCAGTACTCAGATAAAGCGACCACCTGTAAAATCTGACAAAACGGACGATATGGACAGTGAAGAAGAAGTAATAAGTGTTGACAACCCCATGTACAGCGCAAAAACCTGCTTAGACTTTATCCCCATACTCAACGGACAAGATGATATAGGAGTAGAAGGGTTTATTAAACGGGTAAGGGAAGCTCGAGCCGAATGTAGAGAAAAACGCATATTACTACGACTAATTTTAACACAAAGAATCATTGGAGAAGCGGAACGTAGTATCCGCCACTCTGAAATCGAGAACTACGAGGACCTATTTGAAAGCCTCAGAAAATTTGTATCCGTAAGTATTACTTCCAATGGAGCTCGTGATAAGTTGCAACGTACGCGACAAACCGAATCGGTACACAATTATGTGAAGAGATTCCGACACAACCTCAACGAACTGATATACGCGCTTCAACATGAAATTCGCGATCCAGTACGCCGAGCAGTCGCCATAGATCTTGAAACTGAACGAGCAACCAAAGTTTTCGTGCTGAATTTAAAACCCGAAATAGAGATACGCACATCAGCTACAAGGCCGAAGAATCTTCAAGAAGCGCAAGATGCAGCTTTCGAGGCGGAATTAGTCATAGGGGAGATCGAACGCAACAAAAGATTAGGAAGAACAATGTATCAACCAATTGAGAGAGCTAAAACCCGATTCCAAGGAACACCTAAACCAATGCCAAGAAACTTCCAGCAAGCTGAGCGAACGCCACTTACCCAAAGAACTCAACTGAAGTGCTTCAAATGCAGCCAAATCGGACATGTCTCCAATCAGTGTAAAAAATTTTCGAACACCCAGCCAACACCCGAGACCACCGGCAGTCCACAATCTCGAGACACACAAGGAGGAAACAAAGGAACCAATAGACCAGACCTTCGAATTAACGCCACAACAGGAAGACTACCCACAGTGGTTCTACGATCCGACGGACGACGACATGAACTCCTCGTTGACAGCGGAGCAGGAATTAATGTGCTCAAAAGACGATGTGTATTACGACCAACAATAGTGAAAGAACAAAAATTCTCGATGGGACATTCTAAGTTTAGGACTAATGAACACGCGTTAATAAAACTATTCGGTAAGGTCATAGAATTCTTCGTGGTAGACGATAACTTTCCGATTATAGAGGACGGCATACTCGGTGTGCCGGCGCTATCTAAATTTAAATTCGAACTTTCAAACCAACAGCTCAAACTGGACGATAACATTCTCCTGTTGCAACAGGAAAACAACGTACCCCCTAAACAAGCATTGTCAAAAATGGTCTATCTGGAAGGAAAACCGACGAGGATATGCTTTATCAATGGTGGTAAGTACCCAACCAGAATAACTAATCTCATTGAAAATTCAAATACATACGGTCAAGTCTCCACATTTAAAGATCTAGTCAGACTCTCGCATATAGAGAAAACTCTCCGTGAACCAATCGAAAAGATATTGCTGTTTTACCTCGACGTATTTAACCTAGAAACCGAACTTTTACCGTGCACTAACCTTGCTAAACACAGAATAACGCTAAAAGAAAACAAAGTCATTAACACAAAATCTTACCGACCACCCGAATGCCACAAAGAGGAAATCAAACGACAAACGGACGAAATGCTACGAAAGAACATAATAGAACCATCTGACTCCCCTTACAATTCACCAGTCTGGGTAGTACCAAAAAAGGCAGACGCCTCAGGGAAACAGAAATGGCGAATTGTAATAGACTTTAGGAAAATAAACGAACTAACTGACCAAGACGCATACCCATTACCCGACATAGACGACATACTATCCCAACTAGGCAACGCAAAATTCTTCTCGGCCCTCGATCTATCCTCTGGATTCCACCAAATCCCAATGGACACAGACTCTAAAAAATACACAGCATTCTCAACGCCACAAGGACATTACCATTACAATAGAATGCCATTTGGTTTAAAAAACGCACCTGCCACATTCCAACGGATGATGGACACCGCTTTAAGAGGACTCGTAAATAAACATTGCTTTGTTTACTTGGATGATATCATAATATTCGGACAGTCAATCGAGGAACACAATAACAATCTCGCGATAGTATTGCAACGTTTACGCGAAGTCGGACTCAAGATACAGCCTGATAAATGCGAATTCCTTAAACCCGAACTGGAATATCTCGGGCATTTGGTAACCGCCGAAGGTGTAAAACCAAATCCCAAGAAATTAGAAGCCGTTAGTAATTTCAGACAGCCACGCAATCCCACAGACATCAAAAGTTTCTTAGGACTAGCGGGTTATTACCGCAAGTTCATCAAAAATTTTTCCAAAATCACGAAACCATTGACCGAACTTACGAAAAAGGACGCACCATTTCATTGGACAGATAAAACCCAAGAAGCATTCCAAACACTAAAAGACAAACTCTGCTCATCACCCGTGTTAAAATTCCCAGATTTTACAAAACAATTCATAGTAACGACTGACGCTAGTAACGAAGGTTTAGGTGCTATCTTATCACAAGACGGACACCCCTGTTGTTACATCTCACGAACTTTGAACCCACCCGAACAGAATTATTCCACAACCGAAAAAGAACTCTTGGCAATCGTATGGGCCGTGAAACGCCTCCGACAATATCTGTTAGGCCGGAAATTCCTTATTCGAACCGATCACCAAGCGCTAAAATGGCTACAAAATTGCAAAGACCCCTCGTCACGCCTGATGAGGTGGAGACTAAAACTAGAGGAATACGAATACGATATAGAGTACACTAAAGGAAAAGATAATACCGCAGCCGACGCACTATCTAGGATACATGTTTTAACTAGACGAAACAGAAATTTGAACATAGAACTCGAAAAAAAATATCACGATTGGAAAAAATCTACCGACGCGTTACCCAAAATTCTCAAAATGCCTCCGAACCATAAATCTTTCTATCAATTATACAAGACAGAGCTAGGGAATTACGACGAAACTAAATGGTTGAACAAGTTAAACGAGATTATCCATGCAAACGAAAAGATAGGTATAGGCGACGACAGTTTCACAGAAACAGAAAAGAACGCGATCAAACAAATTTTATTATTCCTGAACGACACCGTGAGAGAATTAAATTTCGCGTGGGAACCAATTAAGACATACCGCGACGAGGAAATAGAGGAACTATTGAAGGAAAATCACGACTTAGTAGGACACCCCGGCATACAAAAAACATACGACCGCATTCGTGAACGGCACCGAGTACCAGATTTGATGAAACGCGTACAACAACACGTAGAATCATGCGACACCTGCCAAATATCTAAAACCACGCGCATCAGACCGCGCGAAGAACCCTGTATCACTGACACACCCCTCGAACCGAACGATAAAATTGCTATGGATTTACTAGGGCCATTGAAAAAGACAAAGAAAGGCAATCAGTACATTTTGTCCATACATGACGAACTGACAAAATATTTAATACTCGTGCCACTAAAGACTCAACAAACGGAGACAATTTGGAACGCACTCTTGAACCACTACATTTATATCTTTTCCGCTCCAAAGAAAATACTAACCGACCGCGGACAGAATTTTATATCTAGTTTAATGCAACAGTACGAAGACGCGTTTAAAATTAAACACATCAAAACGACATCCTTCCACCCACAGAGTAACGGATCTTTAGAACGAACACACGCAGTAGTAACGGACATGTTGAAATCTATACAGCGAAATTCAGATGAAGAATGGGACGATCAGCTTAATTTTGTATGCCTCGCATACAATACCATGATACATGATTCCACTGGTTACACGCCATTCGAACTCACATTCGGACACCAAGCCAATCTCCCTTCCACAATATCCAAGAATCCCCAACGCACATACGCAGACGAAGTCACGTTCCGTAAAAAGGAATGGGACTCCAGACTCCAACGCGCGCGTAAAACATTAATTAAAAGCAAACAGCGATATCAGCGCGATCAGAAACGAAAAATCATAAAGCCGCAATCAGTATTCAAAGAAGGAGACTCCGTATTAATACATAACGACCATAAAAGACACAAACTCGATGTGGAATGGTTGGGACCGTACACGATTGATAAAGTATGTACTCCATACTATTTAATTCAAGAAAAAAAAATACATGGGAATCGTTTAAAACCCTACTTTCCAGGTCGACACTTCTCTTTGCCAGAATAATCATTTATGTATCAATCTAACCTTTTCTTTTCGCCGAAATGAAATCTTAGTTAACAGTTCCACCAACACCCAACACCTGTACCTCAACCAATACATGCCACCCCCAAAGAGAAGAGGAATCAGCTGCAATTTCAAATCACATCGAGTGCGATTTCACAAAGGGCCTCCTGAAGAAAACTTGAGGGACCAAGTTCAATCTAAGGAGGGGGGAATGTCACGTACCAACTTTCCTTTTGCCATGTGGTACGCCAGATGTGACGGTCCTTGTAAAATTCCACGTAGTCCGGACGCCAAGACCTATCTATTGTTCTATTAACTCGCAACAGGCCTAGGAAGACAAACATAAACCGAATCTGTTCAGTTTCAGTTTCCTTCACGTAAATATTTTCGGTTTATGTTTGTTGCACTCGACTCTTACCTAATACGGAGAAAGCGGGTGTCTGGCAAGATAAGAGTTTTTCCACGAACAAGGATGCCCACGAGCCATATCTAGCTCTCCTTATCTTTACTATCTAATTCATTTACCAATGGGCATCGCGGATCGTTACCCTCACTTTTCCACCAAAAAGTGTGGACAACGAATCCGCGTTCTGAGTTCCAAAGGGAACACCCACACCGAGCTTTCTTCTTTGATGGTACGAGTCCGTTTAGACAGTTCTATTTCTAATTTCAATCCGGTTCTATTTCTAATTCCAATTCAGTCACAATATTGACCTTTGTAATAAAACTCTGAGTCTAAAGAATAAAGACTATACTAAAAAATCAACAGTCGTGTAATTACTTAAAAATTACGTGACACGTACATCGTAACGGGAATTTACGACTCCTGTTGACGCGTCTCAAAGCGAACGCGTCTCCCCGCGACTGGACGAAAATACAATTTCCTTAAGTTAACTTATGCTGTTTATGATATTGCAAAGAAATAAATCATAATATATTCATTAATTAAACAAAGAAATGCTATTACTGGTAAGAACCTATAGTGACTGGCGAGAAATATCACAATTATAGTTTATATTTGGAATTTATTTCACAACAAATACACAGAGCTACATGATAAACAACAGAAAAAATATATAAATTTACTAACTTTTAAATCTTACTTATTAAATATAATCATATCTATACATCGAGTAACACGACATGTATCTATATATCTATTCTATGTATCTATGTGTAACAACAACAATTGTCTAACAAATTTTCAAAGCGTTGATAATTGAAATGATAAAAACTTTCTACTTTTAATACTAGATCAACCAAATTTAGATACGTTAATGAAAGAAGAATTTTGAAAATCAATTAAGGGATATGATACATAACAATAGATACAATAGAGAACAATTGCAACATGATAGAAATTGATACAGTGTTTAACAATGTTTTAAATACATTTCATTATCGGAAATTAATTGTCCCACTGTCGGCCGGGTGCAATCAATATCAGCACAAAGTCTTCTGCCGCTGTACCGTCGATACCATTATACAAGTGTATATGGTGCTCCTCTTCTTCGCCGATAGTCGGCATTCTCATTATCGGCCGTCTGGTACGTTGTTGAAATCTCTGTTTGGGTCGAATGTAAAATTAAATACCATTATTCATTATTCCTTTAACTATCGTTAAAGAATATAAATGATAATATATGAAATGATATTCTATCTAAATTAATTTTCTTTTAAAGAAATTTTTTCTGTAAATATATGTGTATAATAAGTATATTTCCAAAACTTATATTCATTCCACATATATTTTTGTTTTTATATTTAATTATTTAAAAGATCAAAAAATACTAAATAGTTAACTGATTAACTGAATTGATTTGTAAATGACAATTCTATGTGCCTATTCTTATTCCTTGCAGTAATGAAAATACAACAATTTTGTATGTTATTTTCATTGGTCTGTTTTTAAGAAATAATAAATATAATGGTAGTATGGTAGGATAGGAGAGTTTGTGCCATTACATTATTGGTTTTGAATTTCTTCCGAAGATATAAAGCTTTAAATTGCAAAAATAATAGTAAATTATGCAGAATAAAATTTGATGAAAATTTGATGTATAGTTCTAGAAATTTCGCGATAGCTGGATCAGAGAGCATTGTAGTTTCGAAGAAGATACAAGAAAAATTTTGAAGTGACATATCTCTTAAATGAATTTCACCTCTATTAAATCTGATGGTTTAATTATATGACAATTATTTTCTCAATGAATTCAAATAAATACAATGGCCATGACAAGTATTGACACATACTCTCATTTTTAAATGAAACGTTTAAATGACATACGAGTCGTATGAAATAGCCACAGTAAGTAGGGGATTAACCATTTTCCATGGAATTTCAACAATCTTAAGAACACTTACGTATCAAATCAAGTACAAAAGGAATCTTAAGAAATAGAATTCGCTACGTTTCGTTTTCACAAATATTGAAATCTGCCAAAAAAGATTTCGAAAGAGCAATTAGGAGCGACAAGAACGGTTCAAGAATTTTTTCCGTGGTTACGCATATAATTATATATGGAAAGGGAAACGGCAGAAATCGATGTCAAAGATACTGATGGCTATTTTTACACGGCGATACTTATCTTCTAGCGTGAAGGATGACGAATGAAATACCTACTTCGTGCAATGGATGAGGGTATTGCCAGCTTCGTGATATAATAGCGGAAGTTCTACGAGATGGTCGAGCCATGGGCATCGGTTCATCGCTGGACGTCAGTTCATCGCTGGGCGTCAGATCATCGCTGGGCGTCGGTTCAGCGATGAGCGTCGATTTAAGTAAGGTCGAGCCGTAAGTAGCCGAGAAGGGTCGTGGGAGAGGATTCGGCCTCACCTGCATAAGCGGCTGCACCAAGCAAGGCGGTTGAATACCCGGCATCTCGCTGTGCTGGACCACGTCATGCATCTCGATTTCGTCATTGTTTACTACGTCGTCGATTGTCTCCATTTGGAAACAGCTGTGCACCCTCCGATGCAAAGTTACATAAAAGTGGCAGCTAAACAGTACCAGGATGAAGTCTGCCAATACCTCACTGATGCTAAGGATTAACACGAACCAGCTATAGCTTCGCCTATTAGCGCCTATTAGCAGACCACCACTGGGATCTTGGTTGTTGTTGTTCCATCGAACTATTATGTTCACAACAGGTGTACACAAGTTTCGAATGCTTTCTGCACAAAGGATTGGGATTATATATAATATATGTGTGGCAGTTTTTTTTTTTTTTTTTTTTTTTTTTTTTTAGTATAACATTAGATTGATATAAATTATTTCATAACGCTGATTAGTATTTTTGCATTAAATTTCAAAATTTCAAAATTTCAAAATTTCAAAATCGTTACGTCATTTTATTGTTTTTCTTAAATTAAGTAACTTTAAATTGTAACTTTTTTCATTGATTCTTTACAGTCGCATCTATCACTATAACAACTTATTAGCCACTTAGTTGAGATCATAGAGTTTTATCATTTTTGGGAAAGATTGATCCGTTGTAAAAATTTCAGCAATTACGTTTGATTAAAAGTTTGCAAGCGTTAGAACATTTTTTGTATTAATTCAAAGGGAAAAGACAAATTCTTTATTCGACAACTTTTGTATTTCCGATTTTAATGTTTTAAGAAGTAAGCAAATGTTGCATGATAAAACATGTATCTTAGTATTATTGTTATCTTAACAAATAGATAAATTTTCCACGATGAAATATACATTCCAATATATTATTATTATACTTATATAACTCTATATACGATTTACTTTTATATATTAAAACTTAATTGAATCATATTTTAATTGTTATCATGCTAAAACACATTATAATATAAATCGATTTTAATGTTTCTCAGGTTTGATTACCTTGGTCTTCACAGTTCTACTGACGCCCTATAAGTCTCTCGGCCAGAGTTTGCAGATGTGCGCAGACGGAGTTGCCAGTTTGACAGGACTTGCTGGTATTGTTGATGCGTTGATGACGCCGCGCAACAGATTTTCCGGCTTTACCATGGCTTTCCTTGTATTCGACCTCGCTGCCTTTGGCCTTTCGTTTACATCTCTATCTGTGATCGTCGTTCGTATTTCCACAAACGTAGGGATGCCACTGGATGGTGACAAGTCTAATTCGGTACGTATTGTCTGTACTTTCACCGGTACTGTCCTTTCCTATTTCTTTTTCTCTGCTGAACACTATGTTGCACTACTGAAATGTTAATTACTATTTTTCTACGTTACTTTTGTTTTCTTTTCCTTCAGTTAAATTCTTCATTATTTAATAATCTATACAATTATTTATATAGTAAATAACAAGTATTGAAGTAACGATCAAATAAATGTTGGAGAGGACAATACGTACCGAATTAGACTTGTCACCATCCAGTGGCATCCCTACGTTTGTGGAAATACGAACGACGATCACAGATAGAGATGTAAACGAAAGGCCAAAGGCAGCGAGGTCGAATACAAGGAAAGCCATGGAAAAGCCGGAAAATCTGTTGCGCGGCGTCATCAACGCATCAACAATACCAGCAAGTCCTGTCAAACTGGCAACTCCGTCTGCGCACATCTGCAAACTCTGGCCGAGAGACTTATAGGGCGTCAGTAGAACTGTGAAGACCAAGGTAATCAAACCTGAGAAACATTAAAATCGATTTATATTATAATGTGTTTTAGCATGATAACAATTAAAATATGATTCAATTAAGTTTTAATATATAAAAGTAAATCGTATATAGAGTTATATAAGTATAATAATAATATATTGGAATGTATATTTCATCGTGGAAAATTTATCTATTTGTTAAGATAACAATAATACTAAGATACATGTTTTATCATGCAACATTTGCTTACTTCTTAAAACATTAAAATCGGAAATACAAAAGTTGTCGAATAAAGAATTTGTCTTTTCCCTTTGAATTAATACAAAAAATATTCTAACGCTTGCAAACTTTTAATCAAACGTAATTGCTGAAATTTTTACAACGGATCAATCTTTCCCAAAAATGATAAAACTCCATGATCTCAACTAAGTGGCTAATAAGTTGTTATAGTGGTAGATGCGACTGTAAAGAATCAATGAAAAAAGTTACAATTTAAAGTTACTTAATTTAAGAAAAACAATAAAATGACGTAACGACTTTGAAATTTTGAAATTTTGAAATTTTGAAATTTAATGCAAAAATACTAATCAGCGTTATGAAATAATTTATATCAATCTAATGTTATATTAAAAAAAAAAAAAAAAAAAAAAAAAAACTGCCACACATATATTATATATAATCCCAATCCTTTGTGCAGAAAGCATTCGAAACTTGTGGACACCTGTTGTGAACATAATAGTTCGATGGAACAACAACAACCGAGATCCCAGTGGTGGTCTGCTAATAGGCGCTACCTCCTTCATTGAATTTCATTTATTTCATTCTTATTTCTCTATTTTCTTCCTTTTTGCTCTATATTAATATTTTTAGCTTATCTATCTTTTCAAGGAGGTTTTGCATACAATAACTTTAAAATATGCCGCCTTTACCATGTAAATGTATTAAGTTTCCTGACCTTCTCATTACATTGTCTGCAAAATACACATCTATAAAGTATTGAGTCCAATAATAGTGTGCTTTCGTTTCACCATTATTCCTGTTATCTTAATCTCCAGCACTAGAAATATTGTAGTCGCAGAATTTGTTAGTTTCGAATCATGCTTGATCCTCTGGCAGTATATTGTTATACACTGCTAGAATGTTATACCACTATACTTGGTTAATAGCTTAAAAGTATCTCTTCTTCTGTAGAACTGTATTCAAGAGTTGCAAGATTATCCTCTTCGTATTTTCCATTAAAGATTTAAGTATTCGTTGAGTAAAACTATAATTCGAGCTTAACAGTGTTAAAAGCCATTTTGAAAAGTCCACATATTAAAAAGAACCAGAAACAGAAAGGGGTTATATTCGTACTATTTATACTTAACGACGAATATAACACAATAGCGATATTGGTTTCGTTACTACAGGATATCCTACGTAAAAGCGGTTATTGAAACTTTGCTCACTTAAGGAATGTTTTAGATTCTACTTCCGTATTATACAGATTTACACTTGGTAGCGTGCAGTGCAATATCGCTTTCAGATCATCGCCTTCTTGCAAACATTTTTTATGTTTTTTGGTAGTACTCGATGGATAAAGACGAAATATAACGATTTTATGTTTAGGAATCCATTGGTTCAAAAGCATGCATTGGTTGTGTATTTTTGAAGTCTGACATAACTTGCATAAAGTTTAGTTACTAGTTAGTAGTTACTAAAGTTTAGTTTAACGTGAGAAAGATTTAGGCGGTACACTGTTTTGTTTATTTAATTACATACAGTGTTTAACGTATCGTAATATTGCTTTAAGACGGTTATATTAGTAACGTTTATATTGGCAAAGTTCAATGTACACTATCGAAAGTATTTTTAATAATATCTCGGAAAATACCTTCAAAGATTTCCACTTTACTGATTTCGATGATTTCTGAATATGTTATAGAAATTAACTTTTTGTATAACTTTTGTCTATATATATAATTGCCGTTTGGCCATAGTTTCCCCAATATGCGCAAAAAGTTGTCGAGACCGCTTCAGTGAATTCTGCCTATAATTGTGCGTCTGTGACAACGTACGCGTCGGAATTAGTTGCCGGCAGCCTTATAGCGACAGGTACAATGATTCAAATGAAATCTAACTCTTATCTTTTGTTTATAGTATATTTCTACACACACAATTACACGCGCGCGCGCACACACACACACACACACACACACACACACACACACACAAAAGTAACTTATACATATCAATCGTTTAAGAGAAATAATTAAAAATAAAGAATATCTAACGAAATACTAAAGAATTATACCGGAGGCATAACTTTTACTTTGTAACAAAGTAATAAAATGCCTCAAATTTTTGTGATATAAAATTTTGCATTTTTCTGATGTTTCTTGAAACATATGTAATAAATCAGTCGTTTTGGTATTCATAGATTTTCTATATTATACTCTAACATACTTCAATACATTTTTCTATATAATTGCACACTTACTCAAAATATAGAGCTTAAAAGACAAAATTATGCTGGTGACCCAACATCTTTGTAATCGACTTTATATATGTCATCGTCACATAAAATTAAGAGGAAAGGGAGACATTCAATGGATACTTCAGTTCATACAGAAACAATTAGATGAAAAATCCCGCATTTATGCCCCTGACATGAACGGGACGATATTTTTTTCTCACTTTTTAATTATATTATCAGTTAATTTGATTTTTGTCAATGAACACTTACGCATCCTTTCGCATGCAAATCTTCCCTTATTTCTGTTTCTTTTAATATTAGTTTTCTTCAAGCTCTTACTTCGACAGTTACTTCATTCTTCTAATTGACTATAATATTTTAGGAAATTATTTGAAGAGTCTACTGATTGAAATTGATTTCTGAGCAAGTCAAGACTTTATAAATTCTTCGCCATGCTGCCACGGTAAGTCCGTTTCTTTTATCCACTCTTAATTGTAGAATGCGCTATTCCATTTAAAAAAGGTGATGAATTCCATTTATTCATTACCTTTCCTAATTATTATTTACAAATTTCAAATGCAAAAGACAAATTTCATGCTTGTTTAATTTTATATATAAATACTTCAGTATTTATATTAATTAACTAGATTCTATTGTGTTCAGTATTGTGCATGATGTTAATACTATACCAAGTGTTATAAGAACAAAATTATCTAAAATCTCAATTTTTTTATATTGCTATATATTTCTATATATCAATGTGATATGGAGCAAGGTATACCATGTTTGAAGTCATATTAACAGTTTAACCTTTTCAAAAGGAACAGATGATATTCATTATTGAAAAGGAAAGCAGTAGAAAACCATTACAATGGTATTTGATGCCGAACAGCTTGCATAATTCGTCGAATAGTTTTGATTCACATTGACGTCCTTGATCGGTTCTTATTTTCGAGGGTACGCCAAAACGTGGTATTGCATCACGATAATGTCTCTGTGTATATTGTTGATTGGTTAATATGTTTTTTGAATGTTACAACGGGCGTGGATATGTGCCTGGTGACCTTACATCGCTGGCAGGGGATACATTGCCGTGCCCTGTTTCGACAATGCTTGTTTATCGACGGCCAAACGAAACGCGTCGTCACCAAATTTTGCGTGGTGCGTATCCCTGGATGGGAAAGCCCGTGTAACGAATCAAATACATTGTATCGCAGAGATTTCGGAACATATGGTCACACAGTTTCACAAGCTATATCACAGTATATTTGTACGGCTTGGTCGGTAAATTGTAAAAATTCAGTTGAAACTCATAATTCTTTATTTCAATGATACATACAAAAGATTAAGTTTTGCATGGGAACCAATAAAAGAGTCGACAGAAGAAGAAGTAGATACAATTCTATGTGAAAACCATAACGAAACTATAGGACACCTGGGAGTACAAAAAACTTATCAAAGAATTGAAGAAAAATAGAAAATACCAGGATTAATGGAAAGGGTAGAGACTTGTATCAAAAATTGCGATGCATGTCAGAAGGAAAAGCTAACGCGAATTGGACTCAAGGAAATGCCAGTCATTTCAGATACACCTTTGCAAACAAACGATAAAATAGCAACGTTTAATATTTGTGTAAACAGTGCATTTCTCATATCTCATTCCGATTTGCCCCAATTTGCTACATTTCACGCAGAGATGCTTTGAGAGGACCGAACCTTTATTTGCTATAATAGTCTTTTCTGATTTATTTTACATTTGCGTCTTAACGTGCTGTGTAATCTGTAATTTGCAATACAAATATATACCGGGATATTTGACCATTTTCTTATGCGGAACGGATAGGGGCTATTGCCGGTGATAAGAAATCAGCGAGAATGTACGGAACTTTCAGTTACCACAGCAAACCATAATTCGATCGAAAATTTCCTGTAGCTTGGAATTAATTTTGGATGAATACATTCCCGTCGCGTAAATGAGGAGGCCATTGGCAAATACTAACGCGCATAGGTTAAAGTCGCTATTCAGATGGAAGAGGCTCGAAGCACGACTAAAATACAAATTGAACAGGATGGAGGTGTTGAACGTTCCCTGTTGCAGACCGTTATTCACTCCGAAGACGATATTCGAGCTTGACATCCAATGAGACACATTTCGAAGATTGTGGACCAAATCACCTGAACTGCATGTTTAAAGAAACCGTATCGTATCAGCTTTTATAGCAAACCGCTCGATCGAAACATGTCAAAATCCCTTTCCAGGACTATGAGTAGAGTTTTGCTACCAGCAGACGCCTGTCACGAATTTTATTATGGCGTGGACCTTACTGTATTTGACCCGGAAGCCAAATTGCTGATCGGGAGGAATGGCAGCCTCTTTACAATGAAACGGTATGAGTCTCTGTATCACATTCTACACGCAGGGAGGGCGTGAGCCTATGGGGGCTGGCAAACCCACGTTCCCGCAGCCAGGGGGACCGTCGGAACAAGCGTTCCGCTTACGTGAGTCCCTATGTACTCCACAAGGATGATCGCCGGGAGTATGCGTGCGCTTAAGTGCGGCCATGCTCTCTCTACGCGGTCATGGGTAGTAGCGCACCCACGATCCTGACACGAATGAGGGGACCGCCGGGATATATCCCTGGGCACAAAAGTGTCGCAGGTCCCCGCTTGCGAGCGTCCCTTCTTGATCTGTTGAGAGCCCTGTTAGCAGGTCGCAGGTGCTAGCAGTGACGTGGCCGTACATCCACACGGTGGTCCCACCAGTGACATAAACTGGTACCACGGGCAGGATGAGTATTAGCCCGGAGGGAGTAGCGACCCCTCTGCTCGTCCGAAACTGGGTATGGACTCGTGGTGGCGTGGTTCATAGCCGAATGCTGGTTAGGCGGCCGGTCCCCCGGGTGCGAGCCTCCCCGCTCGTACTCCGGAAACGGTTACGCCGGCGGGTGAGCAGCGTACCAACTGCTTCGGAACCGTCCCGGGAGACGGTAGGGCCTAAGGGAAGGTGGCCCCGTTTTACCTTAGACGAGCGAAAGCCCCTGCCAGGCCTAGCTAATAAAGGAAGCAAGTGCACTGGGTGCCTTGTGCGTCGGTCGAGCGTGATCCCGACCCCGATTGGTCCTGTCCGGGGACCCGGGCCCTGTATGAGTTTCTACTCGAGGTAAGGGTACCCGTTAAAGATACAAGGAGACTACCTGTATCACACTCTCAAAGACCTTACTAATGGATACTCTGCAAACAGCTAACTCGTTGATCTGTACCTGGCTGGATTTGGTTTGTTGGTTTGTTCTTATTCTTCCCCAGCAAGGGAACTACTTTCCCCATCTTCCATATCTTAGAAAAGTATGCTGGTATCAGAGATCATTGAGCATCAAGGAGAAGAAGAATGTGCATCTTTGCGGGAGCTATAGCTATATTGGTACTGCGTTGAAGATATCGAAGCCTGATAACCTATCCCATTCAGCAACTTAAATTGAATCGTTAACGAATCTACCGATGTGAAATAATTCTCTGAGACATCGGAGCCGGAGCGGTTACTAGCCCTGTTTCCTCAGGTGAAGGTACAGACCCTGTTCCAGCGGCTCAACGAAAATCTGCATTTTCAAGATTATGAAATTTGGGAATCTGAGAAGATCATCATACACATTTCGGCGCACACTTCCAAAATTTGTCCCCAGTAGTCTTGTGGGATTCACGAAACTTTTCGCGCGGTAGAAAGGAGACCGGATAAAGAATGCTTCGCTACATACAAATAACAAATGCTGTTGGAACGAGTGATAAAAGTTTAACAAGTTTGAAGTGATGAAATAGCACGCAAGCACAATACTAATTAAAGACCTGTACAAAGAACAGTTTATAACTTGAAAGGAAGAAACGACACAAGATCGTGAATAACAGAAGCACGTGTTGCGTAGACGTTTATTCTTATTCTTGGCATGTCATCGCGTTACTAGTAAATTCTGGGAAGCCGGCGGTACCGGAGACGTCACGAAGTGGACTTATTTGTCGACTTGGTACCAGTAACGATGTATCTTCTGTTCTGTCATACGAGGAGGTTATTCAACTATGGAAGACGGTGAGAATCGTCCGAAGAAAATTTGAGGGCGCCGATCAAGAGGTATAGCATTCGTCTTACTTGCGGAAACGTGGTTTTGGAATCTTTAATTCTCTGAGTGCAGAGAACTCGGGATCTATCAGAGGCCTTACTGATAAGCATTTTTATGGCTCTATATCCCTTGCCGTGTTCGATGACCGATGGGATAGAGTAACATAGAGTACCGAAGAGCTTCTTCAGCCGATTTAAGGTGCGGAAGATTCGGTGTTTGTCTTGTAGCAATTTTAAAGATTATTATTATTTATGGTCTGGAGGACGATCTCTATGTTGTTACTGTTGTCTCAGTGGTCTTATCCCCGTGGACAAAGATATCAAATTCTGACAGTTCGATGCATTGGCATTTTATTTTCAATATTTACAACATTTTTTAATACTCGAATAACATTCTTCCTCGTTTCATAAACATATTGTATCGGTTCTTTTGAACACTCACTTCGATCGTTTTCACTTTTCGGTTCTGGAAGTTGAGGCGATGATGTAAATTTCATGTGCGGTATAGGTACTGAAATTTGTGGATTTTGCAGGGATAAATTGTAAAATGGTTTGTGTTTAAATCTTTTTCCATCCCTTTCATATAGTGCCTGCATAAACTATGTGCATCTCAGTTATAATATATTCATGTGATAAATTCAGTTTTTTTTTTTTTTTTTTTTTTATATATGGTTTATTTTGGTTTTTACAATTTGTCATGAAGGACATTTGGTAAAGTGTTATATCTCATTGGTAATAAAAAAAATAAAATAAAAATAAATATAGCATGTGGGTGGCTACCCTCAGCAGGGTGCCAATTTCGTGTTTTTTAAGTTATATCTTTTACGATAAATTCAGTTTGTTAAAAATAATGTGTTTGTCAAAATTTGACATACCTGACCACAGCGATAATACATGCTACCACTGCCACGGCAAAATGATGTTTTAAATACTTCTTCTTCGTAGATAGGTACATGAACATATAAATAAGGAAACAACTGTGCCCAAAATAGATCTTCTACTTCTTGGAATGTCTTAGATCCGAAAAATTCGTGAGTCCAACCTGGACCAAAAAGTGCAACAGAAAGTCCTTCGTGTCGTATTCTTTGTAAAGCCTGTAGATTATAATGGTTTAATGAAATATTAACCGATATTATATTATATGCTACAATAAAATAAGTAATATTGTAATTACATATGATGAATTAAATCCACCACCGCCAGAACAACCTCTACCTCAAACATCAACTCCTACATATATATCATGAATATCTCGACTGTGAGTTTTTGCTAGTGCCAAACTGTTTTTCAATTTTGATTTCGTCCAGTTATAATTCAAGTAAATGGCATCGCAGTTTAAAAAGAAATCTCTGAAATATTGTACTTAGAACATTCAATAAAATTTACAAACAGAAACAATTGTAAAAGTATAAGAGTGTAATAAGCTTACATGTTTTTACTGTTAAGCTCATTTTGCCAATTTAATTTTCCTTCATTGGTTACGCTATCGTACCATATAATTTCAGAATTTCTAATTGCTTCATGAATATTTTCTGTTAGATATTTTACAAAATAAATTAAATTATTAACTTGCTCACTTTTAATGGTATTTTCAATATTTAATAACCAGCCATCAAACTTATAAAATTTTGCAACAAGTATTAGTGCATCTGCAAATCTTCTTACTTCTTCATGAGATTCAAGTATAACATCCCAGATACCTTCTCTTTCCGTAATTACAGTACCAAGAACTTTTACACCATGATTATGTGCTGCATTAATCCATCCAAAAGGGGGCACAGTTATGAAATGATGACTAAAATACACAAAAGTGTCAATAACACTCCAGTGATAAAATAGGTAAGAATCATAAGATTCTGATCCATATATAAATCTGAAAAATCAAGGGTATATTATGTATAATATATGAATTAATAAATATAGTGATTTCTATTACCTGTCTTCTAGGTAGCCACCTTTCATATCATGACAGAGCAACGTTTTCGGATGTACTTCTCTATCCAATTTTTCTAACCGCGTTCTTCCTGCGCTTATTTCTAAACCACTGTACACATAATCAGTTGAATCTCGTAGTTCTCCAATTTCTGGCCATGGTTTCAAGTTACCCACGTTATCGAATAATTCTTTTAAGTTTTTGAAATGTTGTGACTCTGTAACTTCCGTCCTCATCTCTCTGAATTATACTGTTCCACAGATCACTTTCAAATAGTTTTTAATTCATTAACTCAAACAAAGGTTTCTCTTCTTATTTTGGTTCACCGGAAACTTGTATATACATGCGAAGCAGATAGTGTTCCCATCTAACAGAACTGGCAAATCAAATTACGTCTCATGATATAATACCATTATCTACCAACTGCTAATGGGCAAAAAGATGTTCATTTCTCTATCAAACAAAGTATACAAAATAAAATTATGAATTTATAATGCTCCTACATCAATGTTTATATGATTGTTTCGACTTTGAAAGTAATATTCTTATTTACGCAAGTATATATTCTTTAATATTTTGCAAAAATTATACCGAAACAAACAATTTGGAATAAACATAACTAAGTAAATACTTTAACTTTTTTTTATATTTAATTAAATATTTTATTTGATTTAAGTAGAATTTAACACCTAACCTTTACGTTTAAAATATTACTCTTTCTCATTCTCTCTTTCAATGTTATTTCTTCTGCTTCCGTTTTATGATATTTATGACATTTCTTAGTTCAGATATAAGTAACTTTTTCGTAATTTATAAAAAATGACACTCTTTTTAATTATCCTACACTATTAATCCATTATATGTAATTTAACTTTGTAATTTAACTTTTAGCAACTTAAGATATGTGCATGTACAGAGTAATTTTCTTCCTAAGAATAATCATTTGATATTACGATAATTCCAAAAACTTAAATTAATTTGCAAATAACGTAATGCACAGCCATACACAAGCCATACAAGTTATACTTATGTCCTTTAAGTCACCAGAAATAAATTTTAAATTTTATATTATATATTAATATATATTATAGGGAGAAGCACTATACAAAATAATAATGTTAAAGACATACATGCAATTTATTAGTATAGATACTTACTATATGCAAAGCGTTCTCTTCAAAGATAATATGTCGGCTACCAAACGATCGACGGCAACCGAACGCATTTCTGGTACTGATAATAATAGTATAGTTACAAGACAGTTGTGTATCTATGTCCAACTATAAAATTTGAAAATCTATGCTTGGTCTCGCGGCATGTCGCATGTCTCATGAGACATAAAATGTATCGTCTACGGTCTACTATGTGAATATATTAATAAACTTAACAAATTTGTTATTATTTTCTCTAGGTAATTTTTCTCCCTCAAGATTCCGAGGAAAGTACTGAACTGTTGACTCGTTACCAGTGTTGACAAAATTTCATCATTTATCACCTTTCCTACTTCGTAGACAGGTTTTTCAAACTAAGAGCCACATATGGTACATTTGTATTGTACGTGCGAGAGTGAAGGAACGTATAGCACAACCACACACAAGTATGTATCCCCTTCATAGTATGTATGCGAGCGTTGTACGATGGCCTAGGACTCCGTTGAGAGAAAAGAGAGAAGCGCAGTGTGAAAATCTTATGCCCTAGAGAATGCCCTTGGAGAATTACACATCGTCTTTACGTGCAGTATATACCGAGCGTCACAGCGAATGTTACTTTGTGCTTCAAAATATATTCTCAGTTTAACAAAGAGTTAGCTCGTGGACCGTGGATTCGTCATATCGAACCTAAGGTCATTGTCATTAGCGTCTAGTTACCGCAGCCACTTGTCAATCTTGTACTATCTATGTCTGTGATAATAAACGCTATCTCGATTGTACAACAATGATGAACAACCCAGGCGAAGATTCGTTACACGACCCTAACGCTAATCATAATAAGAACCCGACATATATATAATAATATTTGATAGAAAATAAGAAATAAATGGAAAATACGAAATAAAAAGTATAAGGAACAGATATTTTTCTTTCTAGCTATACTTCCAACATTAAAATATATATAGGGTGTTTGATTTCAAGAAATATATGCAAATTACTGAAACACTACCCACTGTATGAAAAAATGTTTAAGGCAAGAAATGAATAGTTTCAAAGGAAACATAATCTGGTATAATAATTTTCTCTGTATATGGCCATGTGCAAATCATATGATGACAAAATACGTTTTTTTTATTGAATCATATAGATTTAAATAAAGTAATTGATTCGTACCAACGTCCCCTACAAAAAGATACTAACCTATTTATGTCAAAAAGTAATTAGTTGAAGATACTTTAACTATAACAATTACGCGAAAGACACGAAAAGGTACTTTTGTTTTTACAATATCTTTGTCTTCCACATATTATATTTGACAAAAGGAACTTTGCTACTATGTCCTATACAACGATAGGTTTCTCACGCTCAAAATTGCATCCCATATGACCTGCTTCATATAAATCTATGGATGATATTCATAGCCCAGTCTTATACTTGAGATCGTCTCAAGAACAGTCTTCAGATGTCTTTTGATTTCATAACTGCGACTGAAGATTAATCTTAAGGTCGTGTCTTAAGGATTTGCTTAGTAAAGATCTTGTGAAATAAGAAAATCTCATATAACGTCAAAAGGCGCAAATAAGACCACCTTCATCCAAGTTCCCTTGATCGGGGACTTGAGGAAATCTTACTTTAAAATCGCCAATAACCGTAACCATCTTGACAAATCCAATGTTGTTAATTACACTGACTGCTGAGGAAATAGAAGCGAAAACGAATCAATGCGACGTATAGCCGGGAGTTACAGGAAAGACCAAGGCGCGTGAACAAATTGACGCGCGCTTATGGCTAACGAACAGAAAGCAGGGAATATTAGTAGCAAACTGATAACGTTCAAGTAATCGGTATATCTCGAGTGGCAAAGGTATATCATTGTGGGTGTGAGATCGCTGAGTTGGATATTAAGATTGAACAAAATGTTATATAGTAAATGACAACGTACATATTTTATAAACAGGGACGTACAATTGTTTAATGTAATGGTCGGGGGGTATCTATGTGTACTCTCTAAGTCACAAGTTAAGTAATTTCAAAGGAATATTAAACTGAGTTATTTAAGTTTCAATTCCAACGAAGCAAGAGTCTAATCCTTTTCCTTCATGCAAGCGAGAAAACGGGAATCCAAAACTAATGTAAAATAATGCCTAACATAATGCTAATGTCATGTACTATATCGTTACTGAAACTTTTATGCTTCCTGTATAGATAATTGTTTTATTACAAATATTAATAATAACTATTAATTAAATAGATATATATGTAGCAATGAGTACTATAGGTTTTATATATGAAGTATTAGATCGAACGAAATATGAAACATACACGGCATAGTACTCATTATAACATTTATAGCAAAACAATTGTCTACTCAGATTTCATTTTTTCAATTTATAAAAATATGAATTTATACAAACATCTGCACTCTACTTCTCATTACTTCCACAACAACGTTCTCGCTCTAAAGTTCAGATTTTTGTATGAAACTGCGGTTAAACGTGACACCCACAATTTTCTTGCATTCTACTAAAATAGCACTTACTATAGTCTAGCTGGTAAACAAACGTGACAAACGTGTAATCGACAAAGAATCATTTACAAGGTCGTTTCTCTATTTACCCTTTTACTACGTGCATTGTTTACGACATGAAAACGCGGCACACTTACAATTACACACCAGGACTATTATTATTCTGACTGCCAGTCATTTGGCTGATCCGTTTCCCATTCTTATCCACCATTCTCCGCTCGCCTTACACTCTCCCTCGTAAGTACTTTCTACCTGCATCGATCGTGAGTGAACCGCGCATTCATACACTAATTTCCTTCTTTCGTCCTGTCAGACTGTGTGAGAAACGAGAATGCACGTGTTTCAAATATTCATGTCTCGATGAAAAATATCCATGAGACTTGACATTAATTCAGATCTATTTTCAAAAATAATATTATAATTAGTTCTTTATTGATTATTCGACAAATTACCACGATTCTGCTTACCGTCCTCTTGTTCTAACGCAATCTAATAGGATAATAGTAAACTAATAGTAAAAGGGTAACACGTTATGTACATAATAATAATATAAAACAATGATACGAATTCCCTAAAAGACATATCGG
The DNA here is from genome assembly GCF_905332965.1 of Bombus pascuorum. Classification (NCBI taxonomy): domain Eukaryota; kingdom Metazoa; phylum Arthropoda; class Insecta; order Hymenoptera; family Apidae; genus Bombus; species Bombus pascuorum. Next base: position 671,407 of record NW_026869747.1, on the reverse strand, counting down.
TCAATTCCATACATGGAAAAGTGCGAAATAGTAACGATCTTACAAATACTACTTTCTAAATTTAATCTGAAATTTACTATTATTTGTGTCGTATTGTTGTGTCTATTTTTATGGGTGCAATACATTTAATCAAAACGCACTAGAAACTAATACCGGCGTATTGTGTAAAGTTTGTTTCAATCAATGGTAATCGTGTTCTCCCCTTTTTTATCAGGAGGGAGGCGTCCATATTTGTGTTGATCCGCTAGGAGGGGACCACATCCCTTGTGTTCCGTTTTCCTAGTCTTGTCGCTCGAGCTGGGGCGGCGGCGGTGCCACCCCCCCCCCCTGTTGCGCCTGGGTATCCTTTGTCGCTCCACTCTTGCTGGGTCGCGTTTCCTTTTCCTTTCTCTCTCCGCCCGCTCTTTTGCTAGCATCACTTGCTCACAGAAGGAGCGGACGGCGGTGTATTCCTGGTGCCCTCTCAACATGGCCTTCACGATCGCTTCTCGGGCTACGCTCTCGCCGATGTCGAGTTGCAAGACGTGCTGGTCTGCCCATGCCGGGCATCGCTCCCACGTGTGTTGTACCGTATCCTCCTCTTCCTCGCATTGGTGACATATGGAGGTCACCTCCCGCCGGATCCGTAGTAGGTACTCACCGAACACTCCGTGACCTGTGAGCATCTGTGTCATACGGAATGTCAGCGGTACCCCGCCTTGTTCTCTCCGTGTTTCCCAGTTGGGGAGCACGGCGCGAACAGCCCGGTGTTGCCGTGTAGTGTCTTCCTCGACCAGTTGAGAGCGCCATCGCTCCCATGTCTCCCGTTTGGCTTCTTCCCGTGCACTCGACGGTGGTCTGTTGTCGGGTGGTGGCGTCGTTGCGCGCCCGTCCAGGCGTGAGATCTTCCTTTTGTCGTATACCCTTCGAAGTGCGAGGGCTTGCAGCTCGAAGGGGGGGACGCGGCCAGCACGGTCGCCGTCGCGTATGACACCGTCCTGTAGCTTCTTGCTGTGCGGATGGCGGTCGTCCTTTGTAGCCTCCTTAGTAGTAGCCGGCTGCGCCGGCTCTCCATCATGTCTTCGGCCCACACTGGGGCTCCGTAGAGTACTCGGGATTTTACGACTCCCTCGTACAGTCGGCGAACGCCCACTCCCGCTCCACCCACGTTCGGCAGTAGGCCGCATAGGGCGTTGGCCGCGGCAGTCGCCCTTGGGACCAGTTGTTCAATGTGCGGCTCGAAGGTCCACTGGCTGTCGATGATGAGACCCAGGTACCTCATCTGGTGTCCCACCGGCACTTCCTCTCCGTTGATATTGATGGACAGTCCGGTTGGTGGTGGTTCTCTTCGTCGCCGGTCGAAGAACCCCAGGGCTTCCGATTTGGTTGGTGACACGCTCAGTCCGAGTCTCCTGATAGCGTTCACGGTTCAAGTACACGGTCGTAAGCGGTGTTCCAGAGGATTGGGCCTAGTACTGACCCCTGCGGTACACCGCACTCGACCGTTTTCCTCGTTTCCCCATCCTTGGTGTTGTATATGATCCACCTGTCGCAGAGGTATGCCATAATAACCCTTACGAGGTACTCCGGTATCTCGTAGTAGTTCAGGGCTTCTAAGATTCTTGCCCATGGGATGGAGTTGAAGGCGTTAGTTATGTCTAGTGAGACCGCTATCGCCACTCCTTCCTGGGAGACCATATCCTCCACCTTAGAGCATACCCGTCTCACCGCGTCCACTGTCGAGCGTCCTCGGCGGAACCCATACTGGCTGTCGTGCCACCCAGGCTCTCGTCGCTCCATATGAGCCTCTAGACGCGCTGCAATTATCCTTTCCAGGAGCTTGCCCACCTCGTCCAGCAGGCATATCGGCCTGTATGCGGACGGCGAATCTAGCGGACGACCCTCCTTTCGTAGCAGGACCAGTCTCGCTGTTCGCCATGCCCGTGGGTACATGCCGTCCTTCAGGCATCTATCAAATAGTGTCGCAGGCGGGGAGCCATTATATTTACCGTCTCTGCCCATACTCGGCCTGGGATTCCGTCCGGGCCTGGTGCCACGTCGCGGGCTGCTGTCCTCTTCGTCGCTTCTAATAGCTCTTCCTCGGTGACATGCAGCTCCTCACTCCACTCCGTTGTCGTCGTTGCCACTTCGTCGTTATCGTTGGGTGTGGTGGAGGGGAGGGACGTTTCTGGTTGCCCTGCACTGTCGCCCTGTCTGGGGAACAAGGTCCCAACGACCTTGTCCAGTAGCATCGGATCCATGTTTGTTGTTATCGGGGGAGCCGAGGTACGCAGTTTGTGCGTCACTACTTTATACGGCCGCCCCCATGGGTCAGACTCGACCGCGTCCACGAGTTCCGTCCAGGACCGCGCTTTGGCCATCTTAATCTCCCGTTGAAGGGTACGTCTTGCCTCCCTGTATTTCTCGTATGTGTGGGAGATCTCTTCCTCGTCGCGAGTTTGTCTGCGACGCTGTGCCTGTGCGAATCTTCTGCGGGCTCTGTTGCAGCTCTCTCGCAACTCCGCGATCTCTGGTGTCCACCAGTAGACTCCTTTGTTCAAATGTCCACTGCTCGGGTTGGAGCGCGGCATCGAGGCATTGCACGCCGCGTTCATGTATTTACGGAGGTCTTCCGCTTCCTCGTCGATACTACTGGTTGCGCTCGTGCATTGGGCGTCCCAGCTCTAAGCCGAGACGATGGCTGCCGCCTGTAGCATCTGTTTGTTCCTCTCCTTCAGGCGCCACCTGGGTGGCGTTGGGCCGGGGTGGTTCGTTCCTCTTCGAGGGCTGTTGGTGTCCCCCCTGTCGATGGCCAGTTCCATCCTTATGTAGAGGGGATTGTTGGATTCTGACTCTGGAGTAAGAAAATTTTCTACCGCATGGAGTTTCCATGGACTTGGTTTGGCTTTTTAATTATTTCTTGGAATAACAGAGCTTCAAATTAATGATGTATCTTCTCTTGATTCATCGGTGAGTAGCGGTACTGCCTAGTATATGTTACAATTTCGTTTGTTATATAAAACGAATGGTACATTCTTCATTCGTTATACCTTACAACTTCCGCAAGTAATAATTTCCTTTATTATTCGGAATTACAATGATGTTCCAAGAGGACAACTTTGGTAGGACAAGTATCTGTAGATACAGTAATATAATCTCAATTTGACCCACCAAAATTGTATCTGTAGATACAGTAATATAATATCTGCCATAATACATTGCCGAATATTAATTGTCATTTACTATATGCATATTATTGGGCTTTTATTAAAACGTTTCGTCAGTGGCTTGCCTGGACAAACATTGAATCTTTGAAAAGTAACTAAGCAGGAACGTTTAAATCTTTCTGATTGAAACGTTATATTTATGTAAAAATAAATTCCCTCTACGATCGATAAATAGCAAATAAAAGTAATAAACAAAAAATAAAATTGTATTTGTAAATAACAATTAATCTCGTTACATTAATACACGTTGTCTTTTGACTTGTTCAAACAACAAATAATTCGTTTCCGCTTCTTATTTAAACTGTCCGAAAATTTATTCAATAATATCCAACATTACTCTCAACCAAACAAATCCTGTTTGAAATATTCTTGAATCAATAAATAATTCGAGAATATAATTGGCTTTATAGATTAAAATGAACTATTCTCTATATACAAGAATAGTATCTCGCACATCATCATGATCCAATATACTTTTCTTCCTTAGTTTCTCTTTAGTTATTGTTGTTGGAAATACTCGCAGGACATATGGAAGCAATTATCACTTGTAGTTTATGATTCGCACGGTCAATTTTTATGAAATCCATTAGGCGAATAGAGGGTGATTAAAAACTGGAAACGATAGAAGATTTCAGATATTGTAGACATTTCCCATCATCGTCTCCGCTTATTATAAGTATTTTCGATAGGATAATTGAATTTAGCTGTGAAGCTCCTGTACTGCAATACCCGGATTTTGAAAAAACATTCACATTAATAACAGACGCAAGTAACGAAGGATTAGGAGCAATACTCTCCCAAGACGGACATCCATGCTATTACATATCCCGAACCTTGAACCCTCCTGAGAAAAACTATTCCACAACCGAAAAAGAGTTATTGGTGTTAGTATGGTCGATCAAAAGACTGAGACAATATTTACTTGGTAGAAAATTTAAGATTCAAAGTGATCGTCAAGCTTTGAAATGGCTAAAAAATGTTAAGGATCCTTCATCGAGACTCATGCGATGGCGTTTGAGACTCGAGGAGTATGATTATGAAATAGAATACAAAAAGGGAAGGGAAAACACAGCTGCAGATGCTCTGTCCCGACTGTATCTTATCACCAATGACAAAGTTCAATCCGATTTAGAAAACCCGAACTATTACGACGAATGTGTCGACTGGAAAACAAACATCACCCCAGCTCCAATAACTCAAAAGACTAACAGACCACACTTTAAACAAATTACAAAGACCGAATTAGGAGACTTCAACCAACAGCACTGGTTGCATCAATTAACTAAACACTTTATTAACCAGACTGGACACTTGCATATAGGGATAAATGACAATAGCTTTAGCACACTAGAAAAAATGAACATTCAACTCATGTTAAGGTTTCTAACGACTAGATTCCCTCAAATTAAATTGGTATTTGGACAAGATCCGCCGGTAGACTACGATAACGAACAAAAACAAACTATCATAATTTTACTATCAGTATTTTTTATTTTTATATCTTTATATCTTTTATATTTCTGTATTTATGTATTCTTAAACGTTTTCTATAATTCTATATTCAAATAAAGTATTCAAGTATAAAAAGAAGGATACGAATAGGAATGGCAACGCATGCAACAGTACGTGAATGTTACGCGTGCACCAGATAACCAGGGGAGATTGTATAGGAATCGGGAGTTTGTTGGACAAAGAGAACGTTTTTTAGAACTACGTTATTTTTATGTAAACTATATACCAAAGAATTCCAAAAAAGAAATAAATAAAATCGGGTAACTGATTAGTTACCCGAAGAAAAATAGGAAAACATCTGCTAAAGGAAATGGCGCAATCAACCTGCGAACCCAAGGTTGCGACGATTGGCGTTAATAGTTGGGCGTTAACAGATTGGCGCTAACAGCATGACATAAACAATTTCAAATTGGAGTTCAACCGCTAACCGCGACGAGTCCACGGTGATTTTTACTCCTTTCTATACGCAGGCGGCACGTTACAAATAGAGATCTCACTCTGCTGGTCTGATGTTTTTAATTATATTTTTAATACAGAGCTTATCGCATTGAGAGCAGCATCATGGCCATTTGTAAGCATTCGTTGGTAAAGGCATGCAGTACATCATTTAAATCCGTCATAATAAAAAGGAGAACGCATGATTACATACATTTCGTAATAAAGATAATAAAAAGAGACTCACCATACCAACATAAGAGAAGATTTATAATGATTTACCTTACAGGAGAATAGGTTTATTTGAATAACACGAAATCCATGCACAAGGTTTTGGAGATCCAGAGACTTTGAAGACCCTAAAAAATTAAAGCAAGTTAGATGAATGCAAAAATTAAAATTTAAACGTGATCATGTTATAAGAGTATCGTATTGAATTATATATTTAATGTAAACAATTAAGTTAAAATGTTACAATATTTTGTCATTATTTGTTTGAATTTCATCAAATGCTTTTAAATAAGAAAATTTTGATAAAAACAAGTAACTTACAGAGTTAAAATAAAAAATTGTATTATCTTTATAGCGTAATTTATTGATAGGTTATAAATGAATTTATAGCCATAATATTCAGAATTTTGCAAAATATTCTCAAGATATATCTTCTTTCACTTGCTAAAACTTTCTAATGGATTGTTATCTAACATACATGATTAAAGCACACTCTTCTGTTAATCATTGATCGATCAAATTGATCCAGTTCTTAAAATCTTAACGAATTCCATAATCAATGTTTCACAATATATAGAAAAAAATAATTTTGAAGCGATCTGATCTATATAAAAAAAGAACATTCTCGAGTTTAACATTGCAATGTTGTAATATTTTTACATTTATAAAAGAAACGTTGACATATTTAAACAAAATAAACCATCAGCGCTTCATATATTTTGGATTATTAAAATATAATTTTGTTTGATACAATTCTTGGAGGGTCAAAAGTTTTTAAAATTAATGAAAGTGATGTGTATTATTGTACATTTAATAATAACAATAAGTATATATATATATATATATATATATAATCACTGGTTGGCATCGTTATTCGATTCGCTCGGTTTATTTCCTGTTTTTTTTTACATTCGATTTTAGCACCAGCTTTTTTAAAACTCTGGCAATTAGTTAACAGAATGTGATTTAATCATGGAATAGGTCCATTTATTTTGCTTGTAATCCGAATAATTTCAATCGTTCGAGTAGTTTTGTGTTTTTCAAGTATCTCCAAAGCAGTTCAAGTACTTTTCAATTATTCAAGTTCGTCCCCTCCCCCCGTTTTTCAAGTATGTATTCATTTTCCAGAAACATTGATTCAATAATACTTGCCGCTACTGCGTTTTGATTTTTAATTGTGAATTTTTGGAGTTACCGGCACTCGATTAGTTTTTCAAGTTAAAACGTCTCTTATATTATCATCACTTTTTACACGTTATTTGCTATTAGAGTTATTTGCTATGACGTTGAGATTAAAGTGGACTTACTTTGTAAATTCTTTTGATATTAATATAACGTTTCGTTTCAATATTAAATTGTTGCAATCTATTTTGATAAATTTTACCGTCACAAGCTAACGACACAGCGGGTCCCACTTGTCCACCCACGTCTGCGCCGGTACTGGGGTATCCCTCCCCTGCACCGTAAACTTCATTATTTATATTTTCCGACATATCATAATTATCTTCATCGTCAAGGGTTTGTTTTATCGTGTGTTGGTGCCTTCTCGTCTTGGTGCCACTCACTCTTTCGCACTCTACCCCGGTCGGGACCGATGCAGGGTGACGGGAAGCCCCACGTGAAGGTGAGGTGAGTGGTCTTGACAGATATGGGCCCACCAACTTCTCCGAAGTTCTCCGCACCGGATCAGCGATCTGACGGGCACCACAGCGCCGACCAGCCGCCACCCGACTATAGGTGAACATCAGATACATCGGGGTTTCTCAGGGCATGATGCTACGCACTGAGAACCCATACCCGCCTCGTGCTCCCCATGTGAAGTGTGTATCTATGTGAAGTCCAAGGTGTTTGACTTGCCTTGTTTGTGTTATTTGCGTGCCGTTCAGGAAGATGTTTGGTGTTATCTGTTTTCTCAATGTGAATGTGATGTGGTTGCATTTGTTAGGGTTAGCTTTGACAATAGTTGACATGTACAGTGATTCACGAACATGAGTTTGGATCTTATTAAATTTACTTTATAATATAACAGTATTTGAATTTATATTTATTTTTTTAAACTCTTTTTAAACAGTTTCTAGGGGTTCAATTTCGAAAAACGCCCAAACACGTGTTCGTTTCGTGTGTGTGTGTACACATACATATACATATATATATGTCGGAGATGAAAGGACACCGCCCCCCCCCCCGTTGGAATTATTTGGAAAAGCCTCAATACTGTAGCATCTACGAAATAACCCAGACACAGTCATTCGAAACTTGAGACAATGAGTTTAGGCTCGAGGCGACAACCGGTCGCCGAGCGTAGCCACGGTCACGGGATGAACATTCCACCTAACAGAGATATAAAGTAACATAGCTTTCCTTTAAAGAATTGGCAGTACAGACACTTGACAATAAGACATTCCAACAGCCCCGCAGCTCGCCACACACAGACCCCATTCTTTGGGCCAGATGATCGCCAGATGCCGATGCATCGTTTACAGTTTATGTTCAGATAACCTGAGGAACCGTTACAAATCTTAGGACTTAGTTAACTAAAGTCCTTCAGATTGACAAACAGTCTTTATTCTATCAGCCTGTAAATCTGTCGCCTATTGCGGGAAGTTATGGGAAAGCCTGATTTGGTCACGTACGACGTTGCCTGCTAGGAACTCTCTCTAGGGCGGCTAGCATCCTTTTCTAACCGCCAACATAGAAATTGACCAATTAACAGCAGCGTCTATTTCCCTCACCCTCCGAGTGGAGGCTTTCTTTGACGAATCCGATGATCTCGTGCCCTTAGGCACACCCCATCATAGTTTTCCTCTGCAGCGTCGTCGCGACGGAAAGTCATTCTTTTCTGGTAACCTGATTAGCTAAGAGTCAATCAAGCGTTCCTAGTATCACGAGTAGTAAGTTGAGTCCGACTTAGACTTTGAAGCAAAGTATATTCGTTATCCCGTTGACCGTGGATTCGCTATATCGAACCTAGGGCCATTGTCATTAGCGTCCAGCTACCGCGTCCGATTGTCAATCTTGTATCAGCCATACTTGTGTAATAAATATCTGTGCGACAACCATGAACCACACTGGTGAAGATTCATTATACGCCCCTACCGTCAACCCGACATATACATATAACTAGTTTCGTTATTCCAGATTTATGAGAATTAACAAATTCTTCGAATGAAATTATTTTAGCTGTTTAATAAATTGTGCATCAAAAAATTGCTTGTATAAATTAAAGAACGTTTCTAGCAGCAGTATTTATTTAGTATATATATGTATATATATATATATATATATACTATATATGTAGTTCTATTGAAATTGAGTTTGTTGGGGACCAGAAGAGTGCTGTGCTCGACAATTTCATTGAAACGCTTAAGAGATGTTCCCGAAGGAATTATGACGGGCTTTCGAGGGAACGGTGGAACTTTGTCAGGAAAAATCTGTAATCCGTTTAGAAGTCGCAATTTGAATATTATTGAATGCCTTATATTATAATATGTTTAAGCATAATAATAAATCTTAATTCTTCCCCTTTTGTTAGAATTAAATTCACATTCTGTCCGTTGGTATTAGATGCCTTAAACATTCGCCAATCGATCTTGAGAAAGGGGCGCCAAATACAACGCGATAATTAAACGAATTCACTTAAGTGAAGTTCGATTATAGTTGCCTGTAGTTTCTCGCTTCCCAATTAACTAACTAAGTTCAAATAATAACGGCAATATTCTAAACTAATACCATGGCAGAACGCAATTTGAGATTTCCAATTTGCTTTGAACATGTTGGCAACTCTGTTAAGGAAGGATACTGGCAATTGATTCCTCGGAAAAGGTGCTACATACAATTGTAATTGAACTTGGCTTGTGTAAATTCATTTAATAATTTAACTTTACTGTGCGCCCGCATATGAAATGTGTGTGTCATGCGGTACTACGCAAAACAAATAATTTGTGCGGTGAATGAATGATCCACCATAGTGTGAATAAGCTTTTATGGTAATTGCTATTACAAACTATATTGAATCCATTAATTCATATGTTCGGCAGCTGAAGGTAAGGCGTAGATACAGAACTGTTGCTCTCGGCTATTCATTATCGATTCGGTAATAATATTATAATATAACGGTTATAACGTTTCTCGTTATTAAATCGATTATTGCACGTTGCTTGAGTCTCGTTGACATCGTGTCAATATTCAACTTCCCCATAAACGGTATCTGTAATTGCGTCATGTACAGTTATTGATTTTTGGTATGGTATAGGGGAGGAATGAAGCTACAAGCTCCCGGCTTACCGGTACCATTGCATCTATTTTTGTCCTCGAGCTACGTGACGCGTGAGCGTTATTTATCAATCCATTTTCGCATACATTCTGTATCCTATATAAAACACTGAAATGTCATTAATACTCCAATGAGACACAATTATCGTGATTATATTGATCGAGACGAATGTGAAAATGTACACAGAGATTGCCAAATGTTTACACCAAATATGTAGCGTCTGTACAAATATCTGCAATTGGAAATAACTGCCAAACGATAGATGATACGGAGAAATGTAATAAGTGGAAAAAAAAATATTAAAAATAAAATTAAATAAAATAAAATAGTAATAAGAAGTGTAAAAATGTAAAATATTAAAGTTAAAAATTTTCAAAGCCAGTCGAAGGTCGTTTTGCATCTTTTAGATGGGATATCACATTTTAATTCGCATGTCATAACAGAGTAAAAAAAAAAAGAAAAATTCAAAACGCTACTGACAAATAATTTTGAATTGATGCAACGTCTCTATAGAAAAAGTATCGTTGAAACGGACAAATTTTTCAACCATTTGTTCTACTACACTTGCATGTGTATCAGTAATTCGATTCTTCCTATTTTCAAGAGCTGTTGGTCCTGTTTCGTAGACAATGCTTTTCGCGTATGGTGTCACACGCGTAGGTGTATCGAAACAAATGGTTGTTCTCCATTTTCAAACAGAGTGCTGCAGCGTTTTAACCGATATGCGAATTTCGAACGTGCAATGTAAAGTGAAAAAATAGAGAAACAAAAAACTCAGCCCTTGTGTGTTTCGACATTTCCTCTGTTGCGACGTTGCGTTAATTCAAGACCACTTGAAAACAGGGCATCGAATTCGTCCTCGGCCCTTTCATCGTACGAGAACAAAAATACGATGTTCCATTTAAAAAACGCGACGTGAAAATTTTTAACTGGAATTTTTATATTTATTATAATCCACGTAAAAAAAAGCTTAAAAAACACCTCTTCGTGTTATTTACTCTCGCGTTTGGTAGTTATTTCAAATGACAGAAATTTCTAGACACTCTGTATATTTAAAAAATAATTAATATACAGCATGAATAGTCATCTTAAACATATAATAATAAATATTTATAATGTTTTCACTGAATAGACATGTATTTTATTATAATAGGATTTCCTGCATCCTGAATTGTTTGTTAATTGTTAACTTATTATGCTTACCTAGAAAGTAGATAATCCCTTCCGCACTTTCTTTCTTTACTTCAATTAACATCCACTGTTTTGTTAATTATTCGAGAATATAATTTTAAACAAGCTGTGATGCATTCTGTATAGATTATACGAGTACGTACGTACTCTTTCAATAATTATTTATTTAATAAGTAGAATGCACGATATTCAGCCATCAAGGTATGTAGGTCAAACTTCACATACAATCAATACAGATCTTGATGTTAACAATATATCAAGTATAGAATACGTAATGCTTTGAATTTTATGGGGATTATCATGCAATAATGAATATAAGAGAAAACCAATAATTTACGTAAAAGCTACAAAATATTTAATGCAAGTACGTGTTTCGTACAGGTAATCAAAAAATATTTAAAAGATGAATTACATGTTGCATTACTAAATTAATTTTGTTAGCGATCTGTTCGCTGTGCTGTTTAATCCGGTGTTAAAGTCTCTCGGCGATTATATAAGCTGACACTTCACGCATAGAAAGGTCGATTTCTTTCTTGCCACACGTATTCGCGCCATAAATTAAGAATTCCGAGGGATCTCGACTGGTGTCAAGTACCAGGGGCAATTATCGAGACTCGGAGGAATCATTTCACAGTAACCGGAGAGGCCGCCACGTTCGACCACTCCTCGAATCACTTCGCTCGCGTTCCAGAAAGGAGGGATTCCTGATTCATCCTCGTTTTTTAGGCGAGCAAGCCAATTAGTGATATCGAGCACTCCCGGTCTTCCTCACGGTCTTTTTTTTTCTTTTTTTTTTTTTTTTTTTTTTTTTCTAATAGTTTATTTTGCTTTTTACAATTTGTCCTGAAGGACATTTGGTAAAGTGTTATATCTCATTGGTAATAAAAAAATAAAATAAAAATAAATAAGTTATATCTTTTATGAGGTCTATTGGGTGTTTCCTTTTTAGTCTTCTTGCGATGTTCGTTGTGTTGCACGTTTCAGCTGCCACCTGAAATCTCCTCCTTGACCGTTGGTATTTCCAAGGTCTTTCCGTATGTCCTCGTTTCTAACGTACCACGGGGCGTTTACTATTGTTCTAAGGATTTTGGCTTGAATTGTTTCGATTTTGTTTAGATTTTGTCCAGATTGGTTTTATGATTATTTTGTATATTTTTAGTTTGTTTTCTGTGCTCAATTTGGATTTTCGGCTTGTTAACATTTGCCCATTTGTCTTCTTGCTGCCTGCATTTCGTCTACTATTGATTTGATATGCTGACTTGTCTTGTTCGCGTTATTTGCGTGCCGTTCGGGAAGCTGTTATCTATTTTCTCAGCTTGATATGAATGTGACGTGATTGCGTTCGTTAGGGTTAGCTTTAATTCGTTTGTCTTGTATCTAATTTTCTGTTTTTGTAGCAATTTGGCTGCTGTTACAGGGTTAATATGCCTGATTAGTACGGCTGTGCCGTCCGCGAATCTCAATATTTTGCTATTGGTAGTTGTTGGTATGTTGGCCGTGTATGTAGCGTGTACGATCCCTAGGACGCTTCATTGCGGAACCCCTGCTTTGATGTCTGACATCGGAATGTGCGTTCTTTACTTCTATTGTAAAGGTTCTGTAAGCTTATGTATGATTTTATTATTTGGTATACTTGTTCCGGGAATTATTCTTTGAGTGTTTGTAGTTGGCTTTCGTGGTTTATTTTGTCGAATGCTTTCTCTATGTCCAGGAATACGGCTGTACAGTATTGTTTATTTTCCATCGTGTGTATTATTTCGTTGACGTGATCTCGGGTTAGAGCAGAAGAACAGTTTTAGCTTTTTCGAGTTAAGGTCGGAAGTCAATCATTAGTTTCTTCTTTTTATTATTTAATTTGTATTTTACAATTTGTCGAGCTGGACATTTGGTAAATTTTCTTAATTTAACTGCTAAATAACATGTGGGTGGCTACCTCCAGCGGAATACCATATTCGAGTTTGATTATTTTATTTCTTCAGCGAGGTCAGTTCTTTTTAGTCTTCTTTCTGTGAGAATTTTGCTCGCTTCAGCAGCCCGCTGGTTTCGAGGTGTTGTCGTTCGTCTTTTGTATTTTTCTGCATACCTGCCAAAATGTTCTCCTTCACCGTTGGTATTTTTAATTCTGCGTATATCCTCGTTTCTGACATACCATGGGGCGTTGACTATTGTTCTCAGTATCTGGGATTGTAGAAATTCTGGTTTATCCATGTGGCTTATTGCTGCTGTCCCCCATAGTGGTATTCAGTACGTCCAAATTGATTTTACCATTGTATTGTAGACTTTTAATTTATTTTCTGTGGTGGGCGTAACGTCGAGTGGGATTTTGCCTCGCCACGCGCCATGCGCCCGGGCCAAGCGGGCATCCACGTGTCTGCACCTTCAATAATCTCTACGACCCACATTTATGGTTACTGCAGAAACGGTCGTTTTGCCACGTAGGATGTTTTTGCGCCGCGAATTCATTACGAATCATATTTTTAACCATCGCCCGGGGTCTCCTGTATTACATTCCCGGCGGGTATACAATGAACATACAATGTATCGACGAGCGTCTGGTTGCCACTTGGCCGCGACTTCCAGAAAGATCGATTGCGATTTGTTCGTTTTTATAAAGAAATCGGCCTACGTGATCATTGGCGCGTGCGGTGTCGTAATCCTAGGGTGGTGGGTATTGTCTTCCCGAAAAACAAAGAATCGGTCTAAGATAGTCAGTCTAAAGCGAACTGTCATTCCGAAAAGTAACATTTTACAAGGTCTCACTCGAACATTCTATCGGTAACTTCCGATACGATTAAAACCAATACTTTCTGTATAAGCTGTAAGTATTAATCTGATATAAAAATATATATATATATATTTATATTTATATGAGATTAACACTTATATATATACATATATACTTATATATACTTATAAGTTATATATATATATATGAATGCAACTGTATTCTACAGTTGAGAGTAGAATATGTGTAGAAGCATGTGAATGTAGAACACAGCTGCATTCATTGAGCCACCCCGGTTCTACCGGAACCGCACGGGGAGCGACCATTTCGCAGCATCGATTAGTAGAATCGTAGTTACCCCTCTCGCTGACGCGTTCCCCCACGACCGGCTCTCGCCGGGAAAGGTCGTAACAATGTGTTTGATGCCTTGATGTTTTTTTAATTCAGAATATACATCTTTTATTTTTACTGTAAAGTTGCTTAGGTATGATTTGAGTGAGCGGTGGATTTGTTCCAGGAAGTGTTTTTTGATTGTTTGTAAGAGCCTTTCATGGAAATCACTAGTGAGATTAGAAGTTAAAGCGCATCACCGAGTTTGCTCAGTTGAGTAAACTTCGCCACGTAGTAAAGTTTAGTCAGTTCAATTTTGACTATATTTTATGTTCAATCAATTTCGTTCGGGAGATTCGATTAGAACGACGTTGCCAACAAGTCGAAATTGGCTGATTGGCTTCCAGAACACCAAATGAATTTTATGAATAAAAACCTTATAAAGATAACAGTCTGCATTGATTAAATCATCAATACATCGCCATTATAGTTAATTATAAAACTAAGTATAAAATTTAATAAAACTTACTTACCTCAAACATATCATCAATCTCTCTTCGGAACCGATGCTTGTTCTCATAGTTGTGTTCTCTTCTGTTAAATCTTTTTCCACTCTTTTTAACAGATTATCAAAATATTGACATCCGGAAATAATTAAAAACTCTTATTTCATCTCTTCTTAGTTGAGACATGAGAATTCGATACAAACTCAGTTGATCTTTTACGATAAGAAATAACCAATTTCCTCTGTTGATTGTCTTTCTACGACGCCGATAATAATATTTAAATTCATTTTTCCTAACTACAAATATCGGAACAAACGAACAAATAAAGGAAGTAATCATACGCGTGACAGTTGAATTTTCAGAAGATTACATTTCGTAATAAAGATAATAAAAAGAGACTCACCATACCAACATAAGAGAAGATTTATAATGATTTACCTTACAGGAGAATAGGTTTATTTGAATAACACGAAATCCATGCACAAGGTTTTGGAGATCCAGAGACTTTGAAGACCCTAAAAAATTAAAGCAAGTTAGATGAATGCAAAAATTAAAATTTAAACGTGATCATGTTATAAGAGTATCGTATTGAATTATATATTTAATGTAAACAATTAAGTTAAAATGTTACAATATTTTGTCATTATTTGTTTGAATTTCATCAAATGCTTTTAAATAAGAAAATTTTGATAAAAACAAGTAACTTACAGAGTTAAAATAAAAAATTGTATTATCTTTATAGCGTAATTTATTGATAGGTTATAAATGAATTTATAGCCATAATATTCAGAATTTTGCAAAATATTCTCAAGATATATCTTCTTTCACTTGCTAAAACTTTCTAATGGATTGTTATCTAACATACATGATTAAAGCACACTCTTCTGTTAATCATTGATCGATCAAATTGATCCAGTTCTTAAAATCTTAACGAATTCCATAATCAATGTTTCACAATATATAGAAAAAAATAATTTTGAAGCGATCTGATCTATATAAAAAAAGAACATTCTCGAGTTTAACATTGCAATGTTGTAATATTTTTACATTTATAAAAGAAACGTTGACATATTTAAACAAAATAAACCATCAGCGCTTCATATATTTTGGATTATTAAAATATAATTTTGTTTGATACAATTCTTGGAGGGTCAAAAGTTTTTAAAATTAATGAAAGTGATGTGTATTATTGTACATTTAATAATAACAATAAGTATATATATAATCACTGGTTGGCATCGGTATTCGATTCGCTCGGTTTATTTCCTGTTTTTTTTTACATTCGATTTTAGCACCAGCTTTTTTAAAACTCTGGCAATTAGTTAACAGAATGTGATTTAATCATGGAATAGGTCCATTTATTTTGCTTGTAATCCGAATAATTTCAATCGTTCGAGTAATTTTGTGTTTTTCAAGTATCTCCAAAGCAGTTCAAGTACTTTTCAATTATTCAAGTTCGTCCCCACCCCCCGTTTTTCAAGTATGTATTCATTTTCCAGAAACATTGATTCAATAATACTTGCCGCTACTGCGTTTTGATTTTTAATTGTGAATTTTTGGAGTTACCGGCACTCGATTAGTTTTTCAAGTTAAAACGTCTCTTATATTATCATCACTTTTTACACGTTATTTGCTATTAGAGTTATTTGCTATGACGTTGAGATTAAAGTGGACTTACTTTGTAAATTCTTTTGATATTAATATAACGTTTCGTTTCAATATTAAATTGTTGCAATCTATTTTGATAAATCTTTTATTATTTTTATTTATTGTCGTAATTCTGCATATTTTACAATTTTGCGGGAAGAAATTCTAATAAAAACATTTGAAACCTAAGAGATTGCTGAAGCAAAAATATAATTTCTCGAAAACAAAGAACCAAATACGCCCAATTCATTTTCTAGCCGTTTTACCGTCAATAACTAATAATTTACCACCAAAAACATGTACACCCAACTCGTTCGAGGTATCGCAGTTCTTGATTTCTACTTGTAAGCTATATTTACGCAATGTAACCTGAAAAGAATTAAAGGGTGATCAAAAAGCACAGGCTGCTTTCAATCAAATGATCTGCATGAAAATTGCAATCATTCTAATGCAAAAACTCGAGTAAATGTCTCTAAAATAGCAAAAATACATGCATTTGTATATGTTGCATCAAGCAAATTGGAGGTATCAGCTGGTGGCTACGTTTTCTGGTCAACAGTGATGTATGCACAAACTTTTTTCTTTCTTCTTTTCCGTACAAAAAGCTACCTTTTCATCGAACCTGTTACACCATTCAAACGTTATTACTTTATTTTTACAATGCGACAATTGACTTTGATCGTAAGATTTTCGTACCTGTTGATCGCGTATATTTTTTAAAATTCGGAAACGTGTTGCACGGTAGAGCGCATTTTCGAACCTGGAGCTAAACTGTTTGTCCAAGGGATATTACGATCCATGGCATGAGCTCCGTATACACATAAATATTAGCAACATGCTGCACGCGAACGCGCAATTTCGGCCGCTTTCTATCTAAAAATCCTAAAGCTTAGCGTGAAAAAGTTAATGGCGTTGGATATAGGAATGTCCCGTGCGCTTACACGATGAAAATTATTAGACAGCCTTACGTGAAAATATTGCAAATAGGTTTCGTCTCTGCTGTGCCACACGATGTAACAAGTTTATTATCTACCGAGGAAACATCGTTCTCAATTAGACGAGCTATCACTTATGCGTAATGGAGTATTTTTATCTACACGCGTGGAAATTAGCAAACTTTATGTATCTTACAAGATGTATCTTATGTATGTATCTTACAAGTTTCAAAGCTAGCTTGAGTAAGAAGTTTCTGCAAAGCTACGTATTTATTAATCTTTATTACTCTAGATTAATTAGTTTTCAATATAATTTTCATTGCTATTTCCGATTGACATTTCACTTATCTGACAACTCCATTCGTTTCCATAACCTATCAATATCAGTATATCTATGACCTACATATGTTTTTGACCTCCTTAAAAAATTGTTAATAAATATTGTCAAACTTGATAAAAGGCAAATGGTCAGAACGACGCAGGCATTAATTCCAACATAAATTTGAAAGAGACAGATTTTTTCAATTTCAAGAAAGGATACCCAAAGAAAATATTTGCAGAGTTTGTTAAGCACATTCAAACGTTTATAAAAACTATGATCTTACTATATAATCATACCTTTTCCGACAATAAATATCTTGCAACGTCTGTATATTTTTTCACATTGATCATATCAGTCATAGCAATCGTCTCCCGTTATTGTTTAAACGAAATTTCAGAACTGTTCGCATAAAGCCTACAATATGAACATAAAAATTTTCTATGGTAACCGTTTAAGTCGTGGGGGGAGGGGGGGCGGAGGGCTCGGTGTGTCGCCACAGCGGTTCCCGGGAACCCCTCGGTCGCAATAGGGACGGTCATTGTGGAGGTTTTACTCGGTTGGAGTCCGACACTACCACGCCGCTCTTTCCCCTAGAGGCGGCGGATGTCCGTGCGGATTTCCACCACGAAAAAAAAAAAAAAAAAAAAAAATGGTAACCGTTTAAATACTTTTACGAGCCAATGTGCAACTCTTACAAGATCGTTCCGGAATTTTATGTATTTAATAGCTAGCCCAATAAATTTTATGGCAAACACGAGCTAGTTATACTTCATTATAATCTACGCATTACACGTATCACAAGTAAAATACAGGTTACACATATAATACAGATTCCATAAATTCTTTGAAACTCGTGTAAAAACGCAAGTCTCTTTGTTGGAAAGTTAATTACTGACAAGTACTTTATTGTAATGTGACGAAATTACGATTAAACTTATAGCGTAATTTAATCCGTCAGGATACAACAGAAATGAAAGTTGGTAGTATTGGTACTTCATTCGTGGTGTAATGCGGTAACGTAGATTATTCAGGGCGTTAACTAGTTAATGTCATCGTTGTATCGTGGCCTTTACAGTTCACCGATAGTCGATCGTATACGTTGCTGTCGATGTTGCTACTCAATGATACTAAACGTTAGTTTTATTGCTGACTGGAACTATCGTAGATTGAAATAAACGTAAATATCGCTGTGTGGTTGAAAAGAATATTGTCAATTTGTCAATCAAATAGTGCGAAAAGTTAGAGCTGGCCAAAAAGTTTCCACGCCTTTATGTTGATCGTGAACAACATTGATTAGAAAATGTTTAAATTAAACAGTCGCGTATAAAAATGAAATTAAAAACAGATTTCATCTTTCACAAGAGATAAGAATTGCAGAAGTGGGAAAAAATAGGAATACGTTTATTATACTTTTCTGAAAAATAAAATGATTTAATAAATACTGGAATGACACATACTTTTCTCTAAATGTAATGGTACTCTTGGTAATTTAAATTCGCTTCGCAATATAGTCATATGTGTTAAATTTTTATAACATAATTTGATTATATAAATTATACGAAGATCGCAGGATAAAATCAAACAAACAGCCACTACTAGTTACGATTTAGAAGCTTGCGCTCATAGCAGTTAAATTACTTCAGTTCGAATAAACTGACCTCAAGTAATGAATAACGAAGATCATATTTGCTGAAATATTGCTAATACTGAAATTTCCTTCACGCAAGAAAAAGTAGAAAATGCCCATTTTTATGAGTTTGTTTTCAATTCCCGCTATACGTAATTTATAATCGTCTAACATTTGTTTCGAGTTTCCAGACAACGTAATATCCAAGTTTAAACGAATGTACTTGTACGAACTTTGTAATCTAATACCATATTCAGTTAATTTTATATAGCTGCGTAAGGCTCTCAAAAAAGGAAGATTTGAGTAAGGTTAATAAAAAATAAAGTTTGAAGGTACAATTGAAAGAACCTCAACTTCATTTGAAACTTCAAAGAACGTTTCGTATCAAATAAAATAACTTCACACTGGTTATGCTATTGCGAATGAAGCTCAAGATTCGCGGGAAAAAAAAATATATATATATATACATATACTATATATATACTATATGTACTATATACTATATACTATATACTACATATATATATATTATATATACATAATTAAATGATAATATGTAAAATACCGAGGTGGATCAATAAACGTATTGTTAAATCCGATGAGCTTTAGTTAAGTTAATTTTTCAGTAACATTCTTACTACATCTTATGATACTTTTCGCAAAAATTCATTGCATCAACAGCTTCCTTTATTTACACAAAAATGTATAGAGAATGTAAAAAATAAAGTCTTAATGTGTTAATTAATTTGCTAATTACAAAGAGGCGACTCAAGTAAAATATGTACTTTGGAAAAGAAACGGAAGCTAAGCTGCAGATGTTTGCACAAAATGCCTTCGTTTTTCTAAATGAAGCATCAACGAACTTGCAAATGTAAACGTTTTAATCAAGATACAAGAAATATAAGTATCCGAATTTAAAACTGAAGATAAAAGACAATAATGAGCAACCGTGCGCTTGTATTTCTCAACTGTTATCTTAGAATATTTAGTAAAACTGCGAATTATTTAAAAAGAAATAAACATTTTTTCATACAAAATGAAGATAGTAAGCAATAATATAAATTTAAAAATGAAAATGATAAATGGTAATACGAATTAAAAATAAGTAACTATATATGCGTTTATTCTTCGTTACTAGCATTTCATAATATCCAATAAAACTGTGTATTATTTTGAAAGTTCGAAACAGAAAAAACTTTCTTCCATACAAAATGACTTAATAATAAAGTTATACTTTGCATTGCAACTCTTCCGTCACGCAAAATCGCTTCATAGAATTTTTCCTCTTTGCTAAAAGAATTATGAAAATTTCCTTTATCGTGTTTTCCTACTTTTCAATCACATTTTGTAAGATTATAACCTTTTCACCCTTCCTTTATTACGTGCTTCCATCATCTGTGGTTTAAAATAATATTAAATCAACAATATCTACCTCCACGTTTCAAATGAGTTCTGAAACATTAAGTGACATTTTTTATGGAAGAGTAATTTCAAAATTCAATAATAATTTGTCAATCGACTTTACATTAAAACTACCTTTCCATTTCATATCAGAATTAAATGCACGTTTCTATTGATTTCTTGAACATTTAAAAAGTATTACTAACATTAACTATATGCAAACTAATAATATTAACAAAGACAAATTAATATAGATAACTAAACCAATCTTATTCGTTTCCCACAAAACATTTATCAACTCTCAAAAGGCTTTATATCTTCGAATCGCTTACTTCAACTACTTCGCATAAAGATCACAAAAACGTGATAAGACCATCTTTGTAGGTTTTCTGACATTCGTAAATTCATCGGAGTTTATAACCAAGAATTTCTCTGATCTTTTAAACATTTTGGACTTCGTCAAAGACGCTACAATCACCATAGGCAACACAACAAAAGAAGGAAGAAGAAAAGAAGAAAAAAGGAAAACTGCAGTTCGTAACCAGCTATGTATTTGCCGGACAGACTTTCAAGGCCACGAAAGCTCGACTTTGAAACCGCCATCCATTCGCATAGCCGACGAATCACGAGATAATGAAGAAATTTAATCAAGACTTGTGGCTGGCAAGAATCTTCTGACGCAGTGTGCAATAGCTACGAGTTACTCACGCTTGCACGACGATATATTTCGGAATATTAAAATTTACCCCGTCGATTAGGCCAAACTCGACAGAGAAATTCCTCTGTCTTTCTATTGCGATACGCTTTATCCTATCTGAGACTCCTTTGGGACTTTCCGCGGTCATTTTCGCCTAGATAACGAAGAGCTATTCCTTGTAACCGGTTCCTAAGGAATATACTCGAAATTTTTGCTAATAAGTTTTTCATATATGCAATTCCGTAAGATGAAACGAATCGATTACGCTCAAGAGACAACGAAAGATGAGGAAATAGTAAATTTCATAGACTTTTTATAAATCGAGACGCGAACTTGCTATATTTCTTATATATAACTTGCTTCGCGGGGTTAACCAATCTAGGAAATAAGCGGCTCGTTTGCCGCATAAAAGCGCATGCAATGCTGTTAATTTACGTGTTAGGGAAGATCATAGGTAGACTGTGTAAATACATATATACAATATCTAAAATAAAATACTCGAATGCTTATCCATTTTGATTTCTTGATTATGTGCATTATATTATAATTATATTATGTGTATCTATAATTTCTTTCAATGATCATCCGCTGTTATTTCTATCACCTACATATTCTTCTAATCTACTTTTCAAAGAAGGCAATTTTCCATTAATCTCTTCGTCTATCGCGTTAAATTCTTCCGAAATCGGAAGTTTTTACAGTCGTGTAATAACACAATTTTTCTTATCACTAATAACTAATAATAATTTTCTCAAGAATTAGAAATATCTTAGGCTCTTCTGGGACATTTCTATAGCTATTTTCACCAGGATCGAGAGTGACAGAGATATTCTTTTTAGCCGATTTCTACGGCACACATTGAAACTTTTTACTAACAATAAATTTTTGATAGGTAAATTTCGATATTATGAAACGGGTCGATGATACCGAAGAGAAAATGAGAGGAGAAGGAAAGAGCAACGAGCGCTAATTATAAAAGGGTCAAGTGGTCGTATTTTTTACGAGTACTGTTCACTGCTGTTCACTAGCAAAGAGTATACATAGAGTATAGAGTTACGGGTTTCATGGATTAATAATAGATTTTCGAACACGCTTTGTTAACGAAGGATCGTTAGACGGGTCTTTGAAGAATTCCTTTGACGAAGTTGTCGCACAAGAAATTTTAATTTTAACGCATATACTAGTGATCCAAGGAAGATCCGAATGCTTTAGGTTCTTGGACGAATATTTGTGCCTTTTTATACAAAGTCGATGTTTTTTCTCAAATTAACGATGCAATCCTTTTTCAAATTAACGAGCTAACTTTTAACACGTTAAATTTTCACAATTCCGATTTCGATGAAATGTTCTTCGTTTTTTCGAAACCTGTTACTCTTAACAATTGAAAATCTCCAACTCGAACAGAGAAAATAGGAAAAAAAGAAGGAAATATAAAAAAGGAAGAAAGGTTGAAGAAAAAAGAACAGAGAGAGAGAGAAAGAGAGTAGAGAAAAAAGGTTATCGTTGAAATTGTGCCGGCATTACTTCAACTTCAAAAATTTCCCTGGAAATTACTCGGCTCTTTTCCCTGCCCTCTCGCCGCTAGAGAGCATGGAAACAAACGTTTCCGAGGACGAGTGCAGCGTTCTAGGAGGCGACGCGCTTCTTAAAGACCGCCAGAGAGGAAACTTCAGAGGATGGGACGGTTCCATCCTACTCGTTAGCTGTTACAACTTGCAGGAGCGTGCAGACGCGCGATTTTAGTTTCCCATAAACCGTCATCGACCATTCGAACGGCGTAATACAACCCTTCTGCCTACGAAGAATTTCAATTCGCGACGAACTAAACCTGCGCGAGCCTAAATCAGGAAATTTTGACAGAAACAACGGAAGTATATTGTTTACAGAACGAACCATAGGATGAATGATGATTGGACTGTTGAGAATTTTTATAGAAAATGCAGATGTGTATGTTGGAATTGAAATTACTTAGCGTTAGACAAATATTAATAGGAGAATTTGGAAATTTGCATTTAGCAAAGTTTGTAATTTAAGTTACGCATTCGTTAAAATGAAATATCAATTTAAATTGGCAGATTCAGAGGTATCGAGACACGTGTAGAATTTGTAAATCTAGGCAGCCAGTGGATTTACAGAATGTTATAAGTAAGGGAGTAAAAGCAGAAATTATAGTATATAATTATAAAAATTTATAAAAAAAAAATTTACTATTGATATTAAGAAAAAGATCATAGTCAATTATTTTATTTCATTTTTATAAGAGATGTTTGATGTATTTTTCTTTCATTTCAATGCGACATATACACGTATAAATTATGTGTATGAAACTAAATATCTATACAATTTCAAACAATTTTCTACCTTCTCTCAATGTCTCAAATGTTCCACTTATTTTGATTTGACCGCGTTATTCACTGTGGATGAGTAAATCAAACATATAAAGTGACCCCCAATCAGGAAATACAAAATTATGTACACTTTACCACAAAAAGTATCGACTGATTTCTGAAATATATACCGCTGAAAATAAAAAAATTAGCAAACTGACAAAAAACATTACTTACAATGGTGGCCATTATGACGACTTATGACGAAGAGAAGCTCGCTTTTGACGTTTCCTCAGGGAGTATTCGCCAGCTGGCTACCTTCTCCGGCAGACGATTGAACTCGACTGAACACAGAGCACAGCGCACGGAGCCTGCTTGCACCGTTTGCGAAAAAGCAGCAACGCGCACGAGCGAGTATTGACCAATCAGGATCGCGCGAATGGCCATTATTAACCCCACGCAACCCTCGCCTAATTTTTTCTCAGATTTAAAAAGTGCCTTTGCCTGTGTGCGTATATGAGTTCCATGGATACCGTGGATACCATGGAAACATACTTTGCAAGCTCCTGTTGTCAGGCAAATCTGACATTCGACGTGGTTTTCCTTTTCTAGTCTACCCCCGTGTAATACGCGATTTCCACTTCGAACGTGGGAGTATGTGCGCGCATATGGGTGTGCTTGTGTGCGTATATATGCTTTAACGAGTGAGCACATACATATGCGCTGCAGAGCAACAGGCACGCGAGAACATCAAATCTGAGTTTATAGATTGAAAAACACATTTATAGAAAAACGTAATTTTCTCATTTATGATGATTATAGACATTATGCATTTACATATTTATGAGCTGCGACGTGTTTCGAAAGACGATTGCTCGTTAATAGAGTAAAGGTTAAGGTAGGAATGCGACAATCGTTGTAACTTCTAGAAACAAAAAATGTTTATTGTTTTTAGTATACGAAACTCTCAAACACAGGTATATAATAAGTTGTGTAAGTAACTTACGAGAATAATATGATAATATGTGTTACGACCATTCGCGGAGAGACACCGTCGCGAGGAAAACGCGTCGGCGGGACGCGTAAATTCTCTCTACGATTCGGTTAATCGACGCCGCGAAATAGTCGTTCCCCTTGTTTCGGTTAACATAACAGGGGTGGTTTGATGAATGAAACCTGTTAACACTGTGTTAACAGGTTGATATATCGTCTATATTCAACAATCACTTATACAATAATATAAACGTCACAAAGTATTTGGCGATACGTACAATTAATGTGTTACAGAGAAATTCTACCCGACTTTGTAAGGATATACCTTAAGAACAATGTAAGCGAAATTTTTTAAACACGAATAAAAAGTAGAGGCGAGAAGAATCTGAATAACTGTAATTTGACCTTTCTTCAAAAAAATTAATTGTTAATTAAATTTTCGAATTGTTCACGATAGATTGAAATCTACAGATATAGGTAAATATGCTTTGCCAATATATTAAAGATCAGATAAATAACAATTCATTGCTATTCGAAATAAATACATAAGATCATTCTGTTCGAATGTAAAGTTTGTTAACAATAGATAATAACATTAAATCTCTACATTACTAAAAATGGAAATAAATTTTTATAACAGCGAACTTTGTTTTAATTTCAATACAAAATTTTAATTTTTCAGTTCAAGAAGATAATTCACTTAATGGAAGACATATTTCCATGCATTAATCATACATATGTATATTAAAAACAAAGTGGTATGAACCATAGGCTTTTATATGCTTTACATAATTTGATAAGCTGACCCAAAATTAAGATTGTATTGATATAGATTGTACAAAAATCGTTGGTTTTATAATCATTTAATGCGCATGCAAAATCTGTCCCAAATTCGAAATGGAAGAAGTCATCTACGAATATTTTTCTGAAAAGATGAACATTGAAAAAAAAGAAATTTAAAGGACTGAAATGAAACATTCTCTTTTGATCAAATTCAAGTAACAACTAAATGCTTTAAAATTATTTGGAGAATTTTTGTATTAAAAGTTCTAATGAAAGAATATGAGAAATTGTTTGGGAAATTTTTCAGTCTTTCAGTTTATGAATTGAAATTGCGATCCTTCTTTCAGGTAAAATATGTTCTTATAAAAGTGGATTGTAACTTAATAATTAATTCCATAATTATTTAATTTAAAGAAGAAGTTAAAAACTCGTAAATGACTAAACTTACATTTAATAAAAAAAAAAAAAAAACTGAGTAAAAATTAAAAGGTTTGTAATATGAAAAACTATATTAAATAATGTAACTATGAAATGTACATAACAAAAATTTTTTAAATTTAAAAACATGTAACAATGTAGCTTTTTTCTTCGAAAATTATAAAATAAATTCAATTGCTACCTAATTAAATAAAATTAAAATAATATCAATTTTAATAATAATATTTATATTATATATATTATACATTATATTAACAATAATAAAATTTAATAATAATATTAATATTATTCTTGATGGAATTATTCATAATTTCATTATTTTTTCTTATGTTTATTTTATTTCATAAAAAATATGTATATCAAAAATAAAATTTAAATATAAAGTTTAATTGTTCAATCTTCATTCATTATACTTAAACAAAGTATACGCTTGATGCGATTAGGTTTCCAATCTCTCCTCGTTATATACATTGCAACATAAATTTCATTTATTTTTCAGAAACTGTATTCCGTAATGGATTTAATTAAGGGTTCCTAACACTGAAACCATGATCTATGCGCTACAACTATTTAACGTTGGAAAATTAGATCTTTTATATGGACACTGGTAACTTTTGACATGTTGTTTCAGCACATGTCGATATCGTTATCCTTGTTTTGTTAAAAAAGGATGATACATATACCAATTTATTTCAAAACATTGTAATTGTCATATCAATCTTTAATACAGCCAATATTGAAACAATTATAATACAAAATACAGATATTAATACAAAATGTTATATGTACGATATTTCAACAAAGTTATGAGAAGTTATTTAATATCAAAATTCTATACAAGAAAGGGTATCAAAATAATAAAGGAAAAAAGGAATGAAAACAATTACCAATATTAACTTCATTATTCTATCATTACGTTAGAATTTAATAGAAAGTAGCTTTAAAAATCATAAACATATCTTTAAAAAATGCCACAATATTATTATTAGTTCGTTCTGATTGTCCAAGCAATCAATAAGTGGAACAACCACTCTACCCGTAAATCAATCAGTTTCTAAGGTATAACCGCATACATCGAGAGCTGCATACTGACGAATAAAGTCGCTTAATCCAACGAATTCATCGAGAGACATCGTAAAGTCGGGTAGAATTTCTCTGTAACACATTAATTGTACGTATCGCCAAATACTTTGTGACGCTTATATTATTGTATAAGTGATTGTTGAATATAGACGATATATCAACCTGTTAACACAGTGTTAACAGGTTTCATTCATTAAACCACCCCTGTTACGTTAACCGAAACAAGGGGAACGACTATTTCGCGGCATCGATTAACCGAATCGTAGCGAGAATTTACGCCTCCCGTCGGACGCGTTTTCCTCGCGACGGCGTCTCTCCACGAACGGTTGTAACATTTGGTTCTTCGAGCCGGATTCATTCGTGAGTGAAAAGTGCACACCAGTAACACTCACTAAAAAATATTATTATTATGCGTTCCACATATGTAAGTGTATATACCGATATAAGTTTAAAAGACAAATTGGCTTTCCATCAATTTTTTTACCGATTCGAAAACGATAATATATTATCTGAAAATTCTCGTTCAACCATGATTCAGTTTTTTCGTGTATTATGTACGCAAAGTAATTCCAATCTGTATTGTTCTTCGTCCGAAAACCGGGTCGTTTAGTGTTTACTCGCATGAGAGTATTCGTCGCTGTCAGACGCATTAGCCAGATATGTAGCCCATCGGTTTCAAAGAACGTTATTATTTCAACCATAAACATGATCACGTATTAACGTAAATACTATCATAGAAAAATCTTTTCACTGTCATAAATACTTAAAAAAGAACATTATACGAAATAACGACATGGAAAATGGATATTACTCACTAACAACTGGAATAAAATCCAATTCTAAATATTCCAAAAGTTATATTATAATAAATTATTATAGTTATATTATATAAAAGTTATATTGTTAGTATATTGGCTAGAAACAATAAATGTAAATATAATAGATTTTTGTTGATACCAATTTCTACCAATGATTAATTTAATTATATTAATTAATATATATTAATTAATATTATTATAGATACGATGTTTTTACGATACTAAGTTTATAGTTTCATTTTTTTCCTGTTACCGTTACTATTGAAAAATTGTTGCTTATATTTTTATCTACATATGTAATCAAAACATAAAAGATATAACTTAGAAAAAACGAAGCTGGCACCCCGCTGGGGGTAGCAACCTACATGCTATATTTATTTTTTATTTTATTTTATTTTTTTTTCTTCACCAACGAGATATAACACTTTACCAAATGTCCACAAGGACAAATTGTAAAATAACCAAAATAAAATAAAAAACTAATCACATAAAAACAAAAAAAAAACAAAAAAAATATGTAATCAAATATTAAATATTTTGCAAAAAGCTATAAGTTTTCATGTTCATGCTAGCATAGATAATCTGTAATAGATGAATGCATATAATCTTCTGAAAAATTGTTATACTACCTAAAATAGCTAGAAAGTTATTGAAATCTTATTTATTAAATGGTAAACAGGATCTCTAATGTAATTATTACTATACATACTTATTTCATTCAAAAATACATAGATCTTAATATATATGTAAATACATAATAAAATATATATAATAAATGTTTTTAGTTCTTTCAATAATTTTATTATTATTTATATATGTATATTCATTTAGTATTACTTACTGCAGTATTATTTCAATCTCAAACGTATGTTTCAAATAATGTATACAGGGTATATCCTGTAAGTTTAACCGCCAATTTTCAAATATTTCTGATACTCAAGTATTTCTGAGCGGCATTTCCTACAATTTCTGGAAGGAATGTTTTGCACAAAAGTTAGATAATTTTCGATCAACTACATGTTTGTAAATTACAAATTTTTTTCCGATAAAAAGTTGAGATCGTCATGATTGATTATGATTCTGAGATCATTTTGAGATGATCTTGAACTCAGAAATTTAAGTTTAACAAGTTTAAGTTAACAGTATTAGTTCATTCTAACGTGTAATGATGTAGTACAAGACAATATTATTATAATCGTTGGATAAATTTAAAAACTTATTCATTTGGCAGTATTAGTCTTATATCTAATATATGTTTTAATAGAAATGGGATAATTTTCCATATCGTATTTGTAAATCGGATTTGTAAATCTGAAGGTCATCTAAAAGTCATAGTATTGTAGGACGTTGAATTCGTCTTGACGTTAGCTGCTACTCTGTGGAGTCCAAAATGCCATTTAAAAACTCAAGGTCGCCTTGACTTTTTATTTAAAAAATAATTTTTTGGATATTTTTAATACTCAAACGTGTATCAGACCGAAAATTAAATAATTTTTATCAATAATATTAACAATTTTTGTTAATCGTCGGAAATATGTGAAAATGATTCGTCCAAAGACATACAAAATATATCTCTTAGTTGAATAGCATGTACTTGAACATAAGACGTAAATATTTACAAAAAAAATAGATGAAAGAAAAGGAAAACTGCCGAAACCCGGGGTCGAACCGGGGACATCTAGATCTTCAGTCTAACGCTCTCCCAACTGAACTATTTCGGTTTGTAATAAAGGCGGTTCCATTTAATTTCAAAATTATATATATTCAAATTAATCAACTTTTTAACATTTATAAAATATAAATAATATGTTTTTTATGTGACAAATGTAACATCAGCATATCGTTAATACAAATGTGTCTTATTTCAGTATAAAGTATATTTTAACTATTGTTTTGAAGTTGATTCACTTTTTGTTGCACGTTTGAAAACAACATAACCTATATAAATAAATTAATTATTTGTAAAAATATATTAAATTAATTGTTTGTCGTATAAATTCCTCTTAGTATCTTATAACACATTCGACGTTAATACTAATTTTATTCTGTTTCCAGAAAAATTTGTACGCAATGTTATGATTACATTCATTATAGTTACATTCATTAATAGACTGAAAGAATCACTGAACTATACTTATATCTGTTGAATGTTAGTAATAGAAGAGTAAGTCTTCTACATAGCGTAGAAGATCGGAGCATAAACTAAGGTAAACTCACATAATTTTCTTACAAATTAAAAATTTCCCGTTTCGTAAATTAATTAATTAATTTTACAAAAACTAACAAACGAATCGATTTGAAATTTGGTATCCTATTTTGATATGACTGATACCATAAAACCTCAATATTGTATGACAATTTTAACTAACGTCATAAACGATTTAAGAAAAAAGTCTTTGCACCATTTACTAATGTATAGCATAAAAATTGAGCTTACCGTTACGTAACGAGTCTCATTTTATAGATAATTTTATTATCTACAATTGTTACGTCGCGCGAGACGATCCGTGCGACGTCCCTTTCGGTCTGGCCGCCAAGGCCTACCCCTCGTTACACTGACCTGCAAGAAACCCAAGGAACCAGCATAAACCGAATCTTTTCAGCTTAACTTCGATTCATACAAATATTTTCAGTTTATGGATGGTCATTTGAACAGTCATTAGGTTTATTTCACACTCTTGCTAATTACGGGGAAAGCAGGTGTGCCCTGCTAAACAGCTGATTTTTCCCAAGACCAAGGACACCCATGAGTCATATCTGCAGGAGCCTCTCTCCGCGGATTTGTTTATTAACTTCGGCTATAACCAATGGGCATCGCGGATCGTTACCCTCATTATTCTACCGAAAAGTGTGAACAACGAATCCGCGTCCTTAGTTCAGCAAGGGTACACCCACACCGAGCTTTCCTCCTAAATAGTACGAGATGGGTCAGTCTCTGTTCTTATACACCGCAGACAGTCAAGTACACTACTCTTCAACAACGCGGAAGAGTCAAGTCATTACGCTCATTCGGTCAAACATTGCTCTACGACGCAACGTAGAGTCAAATTACGTTTATTCTACACATCGGAGAATCAAGTCAGTGCTACAACACTCATCGGGTAGTCAAGTCTACTATTCTAACACGGTACCGACAGTCAACGCGCTAACAACATCAACTCTCGAGTTAAACAGTGTAAGGTCCGACGAAATCCAATCTTATCTGTATACGTTCCACGTGTTGTAAAGGGCAATAAATTCTTTATATTAGATGACTGTAGACGACAGTTATTTTACCACAACCACTCCTATTATCCTAACAGAAATCAGGGGATCGCCCTGCTCGCTGTGTCGATTCCTATATCCTAACGGGAATTTACGACTCCCGTTGACGCGCCTAACCGAGACACGTATCCCCGCGAATGCACGAATTAACAACAATCTTCTATTGACACTTTTTCACGTATGACAAATAATTTTTAAGATACAGAGGAAATGTAAGAAAAAATCCCGTTTTTTTTATTTAATCGATATGACGTCTATAAAGTTATAAAGTTGCTTGTCTTATAGATTAGATTATACAGATTATATAGTAATATGATCTAATCTGAATCGTTCCGAGTCATATGATACAAAAACGTTTCTATTAGGAATTTGTTTCTAATACAATCAGATTATATTCGATTATATTATAAAATCAGAATACATACCAGTTTATTTCAAACAGAATATTCGTAGGAGGGTCGTTCCTCTCGTTTTGTATCGAGTCAGAGACCAGCTGAGCATCTTAGGAGCAAATGCAATTCAAATTGTATAATTGAGAAATATTACAAACCGTTGTAAAACGTATATTACTTACAGATTATCCAAAGTGAAAAGGTGTAAATTTGGCTGTATGTTTTAGTTTCGGTTCACGATAAGGATCCCGATATTCTTCTTATTGATTCTTAGGAAACATGCACGTGTGACGATAACTCGACTTGATGATGCTGCACGACGCATGTACAATGATAAGGAATAAGGACGTCTTTCAGCTTCTTTTCATTTCTGGCTAGTATCACGCGCGACACCGAATGAAGATCAGCTATATTCTTTTTAATAGAACCATCCATTTCTTAACACGTTAATCAATCTGTTAATCAATCCGCATTTCTCATAAAAGGATAGTAAACTTTTATGTCGAGAAACCATTAGTACTGAACGAAAAACCTTTGGAAAAGCTGAATAATATAAATAAAATAATTGAATTTTAGGTTTTTGTCATTTTTATCACTATAATATTAATTATTTATATTGACGGTATTATAAATTATAATAGTATATACTATAATAGTATATAATATTATAATTTACAACTACATAATATTATATAGTGCTTTAAGTTAATAGTGTTATATATTAAGACGTCCTTAGTGAGGAGTGCCCACACTTCTAGCAGCAAAATGACGTTCGGTCCCGCGCGATTCTTCTGACGATGGATATAATAGCACGTACATGTTCCGTATACTTTGTAGTTGCAGGCGACTGACTTGTCGAGGTAAGTCGCAATTTTAGAGTCGCGCGCGATCCTTAATCGCGGTAGTACGAATAAAAATTGTGCCATATTCGGCAATGGATTTTATAATCGCGTGGCTAGTCGCAAATGGAAAGCACGCTTCAGACGGCAACGTTGGAAGACCCGAAAAATAAAGCTCTTCTGTCTCACAAAAGAAAGATACGTACATATGTGTTTCCTTATTCTTTCAAATTTTGGCGCTGCTGCGCCAATTTACGGCTATTAAAATATGGAGAGGACTTGGAGAGGTATTATAAGGAACTTTATTCTAATATTCACGTAATTGCTCTACACGTGTGATACTCGTCAGAGATCTAGGGCATAAGATTTTCACACTGCGCTTCTCTCTTTTCTCTCAACGGAGTCCTAGGCCATCGTACAACGCTCGCATACATACTACGAATGGGATACATACTTGTGTGTGGTTGTGCTATACGTTACCTCCCTCTCGCACGTACAATACAAATGTACCATATGCCGCTCTTAGTTTGAAAAACCTGACTATGAAGTGGGAAAGGTGACAAATGATGAAATGTTGTCAACACTGGTAACGAGTCAACAGTTCAGTACTTTCCTCGGAATCTTGAGGGAGAAAAATTACCTAGAGAAAATAATAACAAATTTGTTAAGTTTATTAATATATTCACATAGTAGACCGTAGACGATACATTTTATGTCTCATGAGACATGCGACATGCCGCGAGACCAAGCACCGAATTTCATATTTTATAGTTGGACATAGATACACAACTGTCTTGTAACTATACTATTATTATCAATACCAGAAATGCGTTCGGTTGCCGTCGATCGTTTGGTAGCCGACATATTATCTTTGAAGAGAACGCTTTGCATATAGTAAGTATCTATACTAATAAATTGCATGTATGTCTTTAACATTATTATTTTGTATAGTGCTTCTCCCTATAATATATATTAATATATAATATAAATTTTAAAATTTATTTCTGGTGACTTAAAGGACATAAGTATAACTTGTATGGCTTGTGTATGGCTGTGCATTACGTTATTTGCAAATTAATTTAAGTTTTTGGAATTATCGTAATATCGAATGATTATTCTTAGGAAGAAAATTACTCTGTACATGCACATATCTTAAGTTGCTAAAAGTTAAATTACAAAGTTAAATTACATGTAATGGATTAATAGTGTAGGATAATTAAAAAGAGTGTCATTTTTTATAAATTACGAAAAAGTTACTTATATCTGAACTAAGAAATGTCATAAATATCATAAAACGGAAGCAGAAGAAATAACATTGAAAGAGAGAATGAGAAAGAGTAATATTTTAAACGTAAAGGTTAGGTGTTAAATTCTACTCAAATCAAATAAAATATTTAATTAAATATAAAAAAAAGTTAAAGTATTTACTTAGTTATGTTTATTCCAAATTGTTTGTTTCGGTATAATTTTTGCAAAATATTAAAGAATATATACTTGCGTAAATAAGAATATTACTTTCAAAGTCGAAACAATCATATAAACATTGATGTAGGAGCATTATAAATTCATAATTTTATTTTGTATACTTTGTTTGATAGAGAAATGAACATCTTTTTGCCCATTAGCAGTTGGTAGATAATGGTATTATATCATGAGACGTAATTTGATATGCCAGTTCTGTTAGATGGGAACACTATCTGCTTCGCATGTATATACAAGTTTCCGGTGAACCAAAATAAGAAGAGAAACCTTTGTTTGAGTTAATGAATTAAAAACTATTTGAAAGTGATCTGTGGAACAGTATAATTCAGAGAGATGAGGACGGAAGTTACAGAGTCACAACATTTCAAAAACTTAAAAGAATTATTCGATAACGTGGGTAACTTGAAACCATGGCCAGAAATTGGAGAACTACGAGATTCAACTGATTATGTGTACAGTGGTTTAGAAATAAGCGCAGGAAGAACGCGGTTAGAAAAATTGGATAGAGAAGTACATCCGAAAACGTTGCTCTGTCATGATATGAAAGGTGGCTACCTAGAAGACAGGTAATAGAAATCACTATATTTATTAATTCATATATTATACATAATATACCCGTGATTTTTCAGATTTATATATGGATCAGAATCTTATGATTCTTACCTATTTTATCACTGGAGTGTTATTGACACTTTTGTGTATTTTAGTCATCATTTCATAACTGTGCCCCCTTTTGGATGGATTAATGCAGCACATAATCATGGTGTAAAAGTTCTTGGTACTGTAATTACGGAAAGAGAAGGTATCTGGGATGTTATACTTGAATCTCATGAAGAAGTAAGAAGATTTGCAGATGCACTAATACTTGTTGCAAAATTTTATAAGTTTGATGGCTGGTTATTAAATATTGAAAATACCATTAAAAGTGAGCAAGTTAATAATTTAATTTATTTTGTAAAATATCTAACAGAAAATATTCATGAAGCAATTAGAAATTCTGAAATTATATGGTACGATAGCGTAACCAATGAAGGAAAATTAAATTGGCAAAATGAGCTTAACAGTAAAAACATGTAAGCTTATTACACTCTTATACTTTTACAATTGTTTCTGTTTGTAAATTTTATTGAATGTTCTAAGTACAATATTTCAGAGATTTCTTTTTAAACTGCGATGCCATTTACTTGAATTATAACTGGATGAAATCAAAATTGAAAAACAGTTTGGCACTAGCAAAAACTCACAGTCGAGATATTCATGATATATATGTAGGAGTTGATGTTTGAGGTAGAGGTTGTCCTGGCGGTGGTGGATTTAATTCATCATATGTAATTACAATATTACTTATTTTATTGTAGCATATAATATAATATCGTTTAATATTTCATTAAACCATTATAATCTACAGGCTTTACAAAAAATACGACACGAAGGACTTTCTGTTGCACTTTTTGGTCCAGGTTGGACTCACGAATTTTTCGGATCTAAGACATTCCAAGAAGTAGAAGATCTATTTTGGGCACAGTTGTTTCCTTATTTACAGCAAACGGAAGTCAACACGAACCAATACTAGTTCTCGGCAATAATACCGGCTTAAAATCCATCGTTCATTATAAATCAAGGGATTTGGTTGACAACTGGAAAAGATGGTAAGTCTACAAAATATAAATTGAAATATTTGTAACATAAAAAACAAGATCACAGAATTTAACAAGTAACCGTGATAGTTAGATATTCAAGATACTATCAACAATGTTCTTAGGTTCAATAACGAATCCGCGGTTAACGGGATAACGAATATACTTTCTTCCAAAGTCTAAGTCGGACTGTTTGCTAAAAACGTGAAATATCCACTAATCGTAAGGACGTTGTTTTACTCGCTGATGAGATCGCACGAGAATGTTCCTCTCCATCACAGTGATGCTACAGAGAAAAACTATGATGGAGTGTGTCTCAGGGCACGAGATGATCGGATTCGTCGAGGACAACCCTCGTTCAGAAAGTGAGGGAAATGGACGTTGCCGTTAATTGGTTAATTTCTATGTATTTACTTAAAATTTTATATAAGAGTTGGTCGCAAATAATCTGTTAATTAAAACAGAAATTTCTATGTTGGTGGTTAGAGAAAGATGCTAGCCGCCATTGAAAGAA
Organism: Bombus pascuorum; assembly: GCF_905332965.1. Classification (NCBI taxonomy): domain Eukaryota; kingdom Metazoa; phylum Arthropoda; class Insecta; order Hymenoptera; family Apidae; genus Bombus; species Bombus pascuorum. The sequence goes on along the minus strand of NW_026869747.1, from coordinate 635,799 downwards.
AGTTGCTAGCGGGAAACGTCGTTCGTGAGGAAAGCAGATCTGCCGTATCTTCCGGACTGTTAGGATAAAGACTGTTTGTCAATTTGAAGGACCTTAGTCAATTAAATCCTAAAATTTATAGCGGGTCCTCAGGCTAGCTAAACATATACTGTGAATGATGCATCGACATCTGGCAATCATGTTGCGGGAATAATTGGGTCTGTGTGTGGCGAGCCACAGGTCAAAGACGGTTGGAATGTTTACTGTTGGATGTCGGTACAACTGTTTCTGTTTAAGGAGATCTATGCAATTCTATACCTTTGTTAGGTAAAATGTTCATCCCGTGACCGCGGCTACGTTCGGCGACTAGTGGTCGCCTCGAGCCCAAGCTCATTATCGCAAATCTCGGACGATTATAATCGGTTTAATTCACAAAGATTTATAAGGACTAAAGATTTATAAAGATCAGTTTAATTTATTAAGATTTCTGATGACTACAGATTTATGATGATCGGTTTAATTTATAAAGATAGTGTTGGGAAATTTTCCAAAGAATTCCATGGGGAAGGCCCGGTGTCCTTTCATCTTCTACATATATATGCAATTGGTTACATGCTACAAACGGACTAATTACAATTAGCAATAGTTATTACCATTAATAGCTATTATTCAATATAAGGAACGTGTTGAAATTACATGATTCTCAGGAGCATATAACTTTAAGACTATTTTTCATTGTGCTATGCTCTTGGGATCTGCCATTTTAAAGTACGATAAACTAGGGCTCGAGCTTAAGTACTTAGAACTACGACATAAGACACAAAATACAGTTTTTAACTTCTAAGTTAAGAAAACGAAATTTTCGAATGAAAGTATATTGCATTACGTGAAATTTTGAAATATTTACAAGACTTTTCGTTTGCATATTTTAAGAACTTATATAACAGTAAAAGAAAAGCATCTATTTCAATGTCGAAAATTAAGCAAATGAAATCAGAGGAAATAGTTGATAAATTATGATCTTATGTTGAACTGTTAGTTTCAGTTTCTTTCTATAAAAGGCTTCATGTGGTGCTTTTAACAAAGATAGTTGTGGTATTATCTTAAATTTCAAATCGTAAATGGAGATATATTAAACCTTTAGTTTGAAAATTAATTTGAAGTTTTTACAAGGTGTCTTTAAGTTCATAATCTTTTTTAACTGTTGCATAAATGCAAAAAAATATTCTATTTAAAGGATAATTTAAATTGAAAAAAATTCACACAGGAGAATATTAACAATAGTTTTACTATTAATTCTATGTAAAAAGAGGAAGTAAACAATATTCAAATTATTGATTTATGTAAACTTATTTTTATTCGTTTTCTGAAATTACATAAACTTTTCTAAATTCTATAAAATAAGAATCTTTTTCAATGGAAGAACATTTTAACAAAAAGAGTCTCTTAGATTTACAGAATATACAGAAAAATGTTGTATGTTTCTGATTTTCCCAACAAAATCATACAATGCATAGAAATGCCAATATAGTCTGATGTGTGATCTCGAAATTCTAAAAGCGTCGAAGAAGTCACGTTCGTATTAATGTTCGTAATACTATATTCTTTCTATTTAACATGAAATTTTCGGATATTAAGACCGAGCAGCGGTTATACGTGCTGGAAAAAGTTGTTTAGAATCATGAGCCCGACAATATATTAAAAAAGCATAAAAATTCAAGACGGCGGCAGCTTTCTAAATAATTACCATGAATTGTTTTAAGTATCAAGTATCATGTATATGCCAATAATAGGTAGGTAACTTGTTTAATTTTTCTTACGACTTTGTTTTATTAAATTCCTTTAAGGTTTCCTTATGGTTGATTATATTATTTAGGTCAGGAAGCAACACTTCGATAAAGCTCTGTATTCGTAATAAATTAAATTCGAGATCTGCTGAAATGGAGGAAGAATTTAAAGCGTGCGCTACTTGAAATATCAGCGAACAAACAATTTTAGAACCGGATAATTCTTGCAATATTTGTTGTAGATATTTACTTTAGAAAATGTTATTTGGATAACATTTTTGATTCAAATTTTATTTCTGGCGGTTATGAGCCTTATCTTTATAAAAAACAGAAATATTTACGTATATGTGTATACTTGTTTATGTATATATTGATAATATCTGTAGAATTTTGAACAGTCGTAATGTCGTGACAAAAGTGTCATCAACTAATCTGTGCGCTGTGTTTCACTTTTTTATTCCTGTTAAATTAAATTACATCTTCGAGTAAATTTTAGCGATAAGAAGCTTTTCCTTTAAGATATAGTACCTATGAGATAGGGAGGGGTTAGGTTACACAGATTGTACGATTTTCTTTTTCAGTTACAGTTTTTAATTACAGCAGCTCAGGTATTTACTTAACTCTTTCGTTTCTATGGCTGAAATATTTAATAAATGGTCGAGATAATATTCCTCGGGTGACACTGTGGAGGAGATATCTCGTGTAACTATTTATCAAAACGATGCAAAACGTGTAAATTGGATTGCCGTATCTGTCTCCGATTGTTCATCTAGTTCCAACTTGAAAAACTTAGATATTCTTTATTTCCCCGAGAACTGTTGGATTAAGGAAATTGATTGGAGATGATCGTTTGTTTGATTTTAAAATATAACAACTTTAACACTAGGTTTACGCACATTTCGAATGCGTCAAATAGACGCGTATAGATATAGGTATACTACACAGAAAGCTTGGAAACTTTGGAAAGCTTTGCAAAAAATGAATTTCGATATACATTTATATTGCTAAATGGATAAAAGTTAATGGCAGAGAAATGTAAATGGCTCGTGTAATTTTCCGCATGAAATTCGAAATACGTCGAAATGACGTCTCCCGTAAATTATATCACTTCGATGAGCTACTAAAATTACAAGCGTTTATGCGTTTTGATTGCACCGAACCGTTTCAATATAGTTTTAACTCTGATTTCGTTTGCATCCATCTGAAAGTGGTTTGTACAAGACGCATATTGATCGGTTGCCGTGTACACCGTTAATTTTCCAATCAGCGGCATTTTGAATATAGTGACGACATTTGCGCTTTAGTCGCGTAAATGAACTATGGACGACTTGGTTACGATGGATTAATATCCGAATATTAATATTAGGTGAAAATATTATCATAAAATCGGACAGTGGTTAAAATTTCCAACCTTCGATGAAAACATTAAGTAGAGTCACCGATTAGATGAAAACGTGGAATAAAACCTCAGTTGATATACTAAATTTTTTTTTTTTTTTTTTTTTTTTTCATTTAAGCTTAGATATTCAAACTTTTATCTTATACCTAAATAAAACAATTTTTATATTCAAGATATTGATACATATATCGAATCACTAAGATATTGCAGGTTTATACAGCTTTAAAAAATAGTCTTCCTTTGCTATCAAATTATAAGTTTTGCTTTGCCGATAAAAATCTCACTTGCTCGTTTACGATTCCTGATCCGAAACATAAATAATTATAGTTTTGTTAGTCAAAGCTTGATTTTTCCTTTATACGAAACAACATGAATTTGTGTATATTTAAAATTACGAAAGTAAACTATTTCGTTTAAAACAATATTTTAGTGCATTAAATATAAATTTTATTCAAAGTTATAGAATAATTTTTATTTCTTCCAAAAATGAAATTTAGTATATTCTACATTGTGTACTGCCGTATACACCGGTTAATAGCTAAATATTGTATCAATATCGTTTTCAATTTGGGATTTAATATACGTATCAATGTTTTCAATATAGAAATTCAATATAAAAATGAAATGGTAACTGCAGAAACCGAGAATTGGTAATTAAAAGAATAAATGCTATTATTTTCAAGCGCTACGTTAACAGGTTTCACTTACGGAAAAATTTCCAGTTAAGAGGAATATTTTCCATTATTTATATTTATAAAAGAGGGATTTAAAAATTACCTCAGTGGCAGTACATGTTCCAGGAACGAAACAAATGGTATATACTCGTCAATGAATGTAACTAAATTTTTACATTTTAAAAATTCGACGTTACTTGTCGAATGATGTACATACGTACATACATATGTACATACGTATACAATACTTATATACGTATATTTGCAAATACTATAATTAATTTAACCGAGGTTGATTCTTTTTGTAAATTTTTAATTCATTAATTGTAGACGTTTCTGGTTAAGAAATGACCTAGTTATCAACAGGTTAACAATTTTCTATCTGCCTTGGCCAGTATGAAATTATTCGAAATTTGATTTTTAATCGTATCCATCGGCACACTCGGTGCGTGAAAAAAGCAATCGCGTGAAGCTTAGCCGGGCAATCGATGCGTTCCAATGATTTGTTGCAGCATGGTCCAATACCGTTTAAACCGTAACCGACAATAATCAACAGTTTCACTGACCACGATGATAAAGTTAACGCCAGCAATTTTCGGGCGTGCACCAGACACTAATAGCTGTCATCCATTACGAGCTCTGATGTTCTCGAAGTGAACAGCCACGGGCCGGTTACTCGTTTGTTTTAACAGTCACATCGCGAACGAGCAACGCAAATTACGTTCTGCTTGCCGTGTGTCACAATAACAACTATTTGTAATCGAAGAATGCGACCGGCTCATTGATATTCCTGCGATTATCGAGTCGAATTTTTCTGCGGTTCTACCTGCTGTTACAGTTTGCATTATAATATTTCTTTCTTTCTTTCTTTCTTTTTCTTTCTTTTTCTTTCCTTTTCTTTCTTTCTTTTTTTCCTTTTCTTTTTCTTTTTCTCTCTTTCCTTTGTTCACCATGTATGTTTTGCTTGTCAGTTACGTCAAGTACTACTTACACACAGTGGCTCATGAAAGTTTTCCGACATTTACCATAGAACATTTTTATAGATATGTACGTTGTACATGTAATGACACTGCTGACGTTTATGCAAATGTGCTTTTTTATAGAATGCAAATAGGAGAACGAAATTAATAAATAAATAATAAATAAAATGAAATATATAAAGATAGAAGTTTGTTAGAATGATTAGCAGACTATAAAAATGTATTGTTTTATTTCACGTTCTTTGTATGATGCATGTTTTGCATATTTATGTATAAGGCCATATGCAAACGTATCTATCACGTATTTATGTGACGTATTTATCTCGTCGAACGTTGTTACGACCGTTTGCGGAGAGACGCGGCCGCGGAGAGACGCGGTCGCGGGGAAAACGCGTCAGCGAGAGGGGTAAATTCTCGCTACGATTCGTGTAATCGACACCGCGAAGTAGTGGTTCCTCGTGTTTCGATTAGGATAACCGGAGCGGTTTAATGAATTTATCACTGTGTTAATAGGTTAAAATATCGTCTATATTCAACGATTAGTCATACACTAATATGAGCGTCACAAGAGATAAAAGTCTCTGGAACTCGCGGCCAGGTGGCAACCATACACTCGTCGATACATTGTATTGATATACGACGCCGGCGGACCGCTAGCGACGGTTAGAAACACGACATTGAAGGGGAGCCGTGACAATGTGCGAACATCTGGTTGCCAGTCTGCCCGCGGTAGACGATCCGGTCGATGAGGGTGTCATTCGACGTAACAACCGTTATGCGTAATTTAAAAAATCTAATGATTCCACAAGAAGATAATAAATATGGCTTTGATTATTAATTTGTCATTTATCTATATATTTTAGTAACATTCGTGAATTGTTGATGTAAATCGACAAAATGGTCCACATGTTGCGACTCACATATATTCTATTTGCTATACGTAACATTTTGAAGTTTCGCCAATATTGTAATAAAACACAAATATCGTGACTACGCTGCTCAAATTTGTAACGAGTCTGAAAATCTATATAGAGGTTACAAAAATTATTATATTATTATAATATAATAATATAATATAAGTTATTGCGTCTATGCTGTGCTGGTTTTGTCGTTGACTTTGATCGGTTATAGAAGTTTTTGATCAAAGGATGACCCTAGTTAATAGGTTAAAATTCATCAGAGTCTTGATACAGAAAGTCATGCATAGTAAAAGTAAAATTCATTTCGCATGTGAGACGATAAACGGTACCAAACTCGTGTTACATCGCGCCATCGAACCTATTATAAAACGGCGTATGATGACGTACTATAGGAAAATAATGGTTCGTTATCTCGATACTAGATGCTCGTTTGACATGAACTATAATACTTTTAAGGTCTTTGATACGGTGTTAAATTACGTCAACGATGGCCAGCTCGTCGATTCACGGAATGTATAATCTTCGACAGCGAGGATCGGCTCTGTTATGGTCGGTAAAGCGAAAGAATATCGTCTCTAGTCCTTAAGGTATTGCATAAACGTTCTTTCGCAACTATTCTAAACATCAGTAGCTTGGACGTTTCTTTTGAAGCGTGCCTCCTCGACCGTGTTTGCGGCGGACGATCGATAACTTCCCCCTTCCGTCATCCATACCGCGTTGGCGCATCCTCCAGCTTCTATTCGCGCGTAGGAAGCAACACAGTGAGGGTTGAATTACGGTAGAATTTTACAAGTGAGTGTTGAATTACGGTAGAATTTTACAGGAATTATCAGAGGGTTCGGTACTTCCTGAAAAAATTTCTTTTTTTCTTTTTTTTTTTGCGATCACTTATTCGCGTGGTTCGCAATTTCTGTAGTACATTTATCGATAATTATAAAAATATAAGTAAATATTACTAGCATTGATATCGCGAAGTCTTTGTAACAGTTGAGAGCAATATATATATATATATATATATATATATATATATATATATATATATATATATATAGTGTATATATTATCTATTTATGTATATAACTTGTTCCTATTTATTATACTATTTTCATCTTTTTTTCTACACATCTACTTACGCATCTGGTCGTCATATTGTAAGAATCATATGACATTGCTGAAAAACTGCAACAGTCAGTTTTTATATACTACTTTCAAATCCGGTCAATCATTGACTACAGATACGAAAAATCTGCAATTTGTGCACTAAGATTTGAAATTGGAGAGAATAAACAGGCAAAATGTACGTATATGTCTAACTTATAACCAATGGATCTGTCTATTGTAATACGATAATAGGGAGACTATAACGAAAATAATGTACACATAGAAATGTATTCAGATCCATAAGAATGATGACTCTAAAATTAACAATTTCCATAATAGGATATAATAGGAAATAATGTCATAATCAATAATGTTCAATTTTAAAGACGTAAAAATTGAAAAGACGATATACAAATATTTGAAACATTCAAAGTGTAGTATTTTTTATAGTATTTAGCAGGTGTATACGTATAAAAGGGATAACGTAAAAATATTTATTAATATAATATAATATAATATAGAAAAATAATACGCAAATATTAGATACGTATAAATATTATAATACTATGCACATATGGAAATTAGACTTGTGAAAATTTATGAAAATTTATGAAAAATCTTATGAAATTTAGCGGAAAGATAAAAACTAAATTAAAAATAGCGAGGAGCAAAAATAAATTACATTGGCGGTTTAATATCTGAGAGGATTACGTGTATTGGTTTTGCAGCGGTATTAATTTTCTCTGGTTTTACGTTGGACTAAATTTTCTGATGTGTATGCTCCCATATTTGATCGAAAAACACATTCCTCTCTTTCTGCAAATAATTATTCTGGTTTTAAATTTGTTTATCTGTTTACTCTTCTCGTCGGAAGATTTAATGAAATGTCCTTAGCGGTAACTAATGAAATTTTAAAACGAGAATATCCGTTAGAAACGTATAAATTTCTCACAACAGCATGGCGTACATTTTGGCCAATTTTATTATACATTTTTCAACAAGGATAAAGGGTTACTTCTCGATAATAAGACACGACATAATTATTTCTATTTCACTTCTATTGGGTCAACGATCAAATAATTTCCTTTGTGCAGCATTTCAATTGCTACGTACTATTTTACACAGTCCTATAATGCGTACTTTATCTTCTAGCTATGAATTCTTTAAGCACTGTCGCAAAATATTAAACGACAGCAGTTTGTGTGACACGTTATTTGATGATTGTCAAATAAATAGAAATTGTAAATGTCTAAAAATAAATCAATTTATGTCGAAACATAAAATTAAATATTTCGTTCCAAAGCTTCAATGAAATTTCAGTGAAAAGTAATTTGAATTTCCCTGGAAATATCGACAATTCTTACACTTTGTATTTAAAAATGTTTGACAGAATTTGCGCGTAATACGTACGTCATTGATGGAAAGAGAACAAAAATTGGTTACTTTTTATAAGGATGAACAACATTCTAAACGGCTAGGTTAAATCCTAGTTTGTTAAAAGTCTTTCTGAAAGTTAAATTTCAGTTTGTTGTAGAAATAGGCTGATTTGTTTCATTGCACTTACATCTGTCATATTTATTTATCTATATTCTACATTTTATGCGTTTTTAATTTGTTAAAAATTCACATATATATGATAAACGATCGTGACATTAAAGTATACTATATAACAAAATCTGTGCATGTTATTATTAATAACATACGTCGTATAAAGTGTAGAACATCAATTAAAATTATAATATTCTGAAATTAAACATGTGTCTAAACCAAATTGTAATGTTTACGTAGGATTTCGCTCCTATGTATTTGGATATGTTAATTGATTTGTTTTGACAATGCACGAATGTTACTAAAACGTATGAATTAATCATCTTTCATAATCCTGTTGTGGAATAATTATTCATTTAAAACTATATCAGTGTCGTACTGATTGAATTGAATACGTGATTGATCTAGGTGTTAAATAACATTAAATATTATTGCCTCGGTTAATCGCAATATTCTATCTATCAATTTATTCAATCCGTTTCCATCATATCTACTGTATATATAGCTTTATCACCGAGTGAGCTAAAAACAATGGATTCTTTCGGTAACATGACTCTTCCATAATATTTGATAGCTCCGGGCATAACAGGCTGTTATGATATTCAGGGATGACTGTAACAGAGAATAAAGTGGTCCTGGATGTTTATTTGTTCTACCATGTGTTTTAGTAGCATTTGTGTCTTGTTCATACAAATCGACCAAAGTGTGCATTACTCTTAAAAAGTATTAAGACACTTGTTTATTTTTTATGTATATTTTACAAAATTAAGAATAAATTATTATAACTACATTCGTAATTACTTTAGTTTCATATAATAATATATTATGGTCGGATTGAATTAATTTTTCGAAGCTAATACGCAACAATAAAACTGGTGTTTGTAATCGTAAAATATTACAAAACTATTGACGAAGTCTTCAGCTACAAATTTTTTAACTTTTTAATTTTTTGATTATAAATTAGATAAAGAGAAATCTTCCAGATCTCTTTGTAAGTTGTAATTTGACTTCCGATATTAAAATCAGCGATATTTAAATAGCAAATTGTACACGCTAGATAGGAAAATATAATGTTGCTGTTTTTTAATAGATAATTTATTATTATAGTTTGGTGATTGCATAAAAAGGCACACGTGGCTACAGAAACTATCGGCATACCATTCTATTTATTACAGCATTTACATGCTAATTAATTAGGTCAAAATATACTATATTTCATTATCAATATCATTTTCATATCAGTAGTACTTTGATATGGTTACAAAAATTTGACGAACAAAATCTGACGGAAGACTGCTTCATTGGAGAATAACAGTATGTGCCAATAGTTTTTTTAATTACTATACTAGATTTCTAATTATAATCATATTTACCATTAATTTCTACACTTCAAATAAATCTAAATAATGTTGTCGCAAATCGTTTCAATTGCCTAGATACATTATCAGCTATCAATGATATCGTCACAGATTACCAACGTTTATGAACTATACTTACGAGCAACGGTACACTGCAACGGAACATTACGATGCAATACCTCTAACCGACCTGTAGTTACAATCTCCGTTTCCCTAAGCTTCAACCGTCGACCTCTGATACTTCCGCCTATCGTTCAACCCCCTCAAATAGGCGATCGACAATATGGAATCGAAACGTATAATGGAAACCGATAGTGCCTATGCGATCATTGCTCCCCCTCGAAGGAATATAACAGCCGTGCCATTTCCATAAAATCTTCGGCATTTGGTGCTTAAGGAGGAGGAACGTTCATATTAACAAGATGAGATCAAATTTTTTCCTGTTCGACCAAGGCGATCTATTGGTTTTATCATGGACGAGGCAGGGAAAAAGCGAGCGAGGTGGAGAGTCGGCTCGTATGACTCGACCGCGGAAACATTTTCAACGGGACTAGAGCCCCTCTTCGTTCTCGTATCGTGTTGGAGCTTTTACATTCCATGTAACGTAATACGTTTGCTGCGAATAAACGCAGTCGTCGTGTCGCGAAAGTGAAACGTGTCTGGTCAACAAATCGATCGGTAGATACAATTTGAAATCCGCTCGGCAAGCGAATCAAATCAGCGCAGAAAAATTAGATTGGGGAGTTAACCAGGGGTTGTAGCATGAGAGAGGGAACGTTGAAGCTTGTAAACTGTTTTTCGTGGGATCACGAGAACGTAGAAACGTAACGAATTGAAAGATCTTCAATCTAGTTTACCAAGTTTCAAATTATTTGTCAAAGCTTGACGTTTACGGATTTTGACGTCTTTACGAAGCCAATATTTGGACAAAAATGTTACCCTCTCGAATTATAGATATTAAATTGAAATCTACTGTAAGAATAAAAGTTAATATAAATGCTATTTCATATCGAAAAATTTTATTACACGAGATGGAGCGGTAGTCGCAGTACGACCGGGCAGGGGTGATTCCACGTGGAAAATATGAAAGCAATTTCGTATGGTATTCGTTCGTCTGCGGCTTCGCTTTCAAGAAAATCGACTTTGAAGATTTGACAAATATACCTAAATTTGCTTAATTCCGGATAAGAGTAAATAATCGACAGGGATTTAAATTTCATTTGAAAATAAGTAAAAAAATATAGGAAAAACATAGGAAAATTAAAGTATGCTTGACAAATTTTCAAATTTGATTTTCTCAGAAACGAAGCGTCATATGAACAAATTTTATTGTACAGTTTCGACTTATTTTTTCATGTAGAATCAGCCTGTTTCCGATTGTACTACGACTATCCTCTCCATTTTGCATATATATAACAAATAAATTGTTCTTAGATGTATATCGGCTTTGCCAACCATTTGGTCAGAAATAATCCAAAAATGTTTTTATCGCCGATAACGCTAGTGATTATTCTTAGTCAAAAAGAATTTCCATCGTCGATGATAGTTATTGAAAATGAAAAAAACTAAGCAAAGTACATCTGTTATCCCGTTGACCGCGGATTCGTTATCGAACATCCATACTTATTATATAGTTATTGTCACATCCATACTTGTGTTAATAAACGTTACCTCGATTGTGTGACAACTTTAATCTTAATGATAACCCGACATCACAGAAGTGGGATCAGTGCCGATTATAACGATGCAACAGCTCGTGACCTATTGTGCACGAGTTGACTCAGCCGCGAGAGCAAAGATCGAGCGGCGAACTTGGAAATTTAACGCTACCACGTTTTAACCCCGGTATCGTGAGCGCCGACCCGGCTGCATGGTGCATAATCGTTAACCTAATGATGAAAGAAAATCCTTTACGAGGCAGCGAGTTATTTTCTGCCTTGAATCGTGCTTTAGAGGGTTCTGCAGCGCATTGGATTACGCAAGTACTGAACGATGAAGAAATTACCTAGCCGGTAATTAATGAACTTTTCATCACGCGTTTTGGTGGCCAAGAGACGGCGACCTCGGCGCTAATGGAGATATACAAGGAAGGACTGTCGAAGAGCGAATCCTCAGGAGCTTACGGTAATCGTCTCCGTTCCCTTCTGAAGACAAGATGGCAAAATTTATTGACGGCCGAAATAATTAATGCCGCCGCTCTTTGCCTCGGTCTACAAGATCGACTCTCCGAACGACTAGCACTCACGAATGACATAGAGACGGAAGATCAATTTCAGAGTGAAATGTGATTTCTCTGCGACGAGGAGAAGTCGACGGCTTCGTCAGAAAGCCCCGGATAAAGTGCCATCACTGTGGCCACTACGGACATCGAATGTCGGGTTGTCGCAAGAGGATAAAATTGGAGCAGGTGAAGAATATACGAAACTCTGATGAAAACCGATCAGCCACATCATCGACGGCATCTTGCTTCAAGTGCCGCTAGAAGGGATATGTCGCGCCTAATTGTCCGTTATTGTGGAGGAAAAACTACGATTGTAATAACGAACGTCGAGTAGACTCCCGCGTGGAGGAAGATCCAATTGGTACATTAAATCATCATTCCAATTTAACTTCGTTTCGGGAGCTGAATGCTCACTAATTGAAGAATTCGTAGCCCCAAAATTTTCCGGCAAAAGAATGAGTGATTTAGTAATACTGCGAGGGATAGATAGAAAACACTTGTATTAAATGTACATCACAAATTTTGTTCACAGTATGTATTAATGGTTTTACATGGGAGATCATTTTTCATGTCCTTGCTGATAGTTACTTACTTGGAATATGATATCATGATTGATCGTGAAATTTTAAGACAAGCTTTTAACGTGAATATTACAGAAAATGTCTTGCTCTTTGTAAAACAAAAGTTGTTAATGTCTGTGACAAAACCGCTGAGAAGAAGATCGATGTTTATGAAGTTGATACCGAGGTACTTGATCATGGTTAAAGTCGTTTGATCTTTGTTCTCGAAAAGTTCAAAAGTTCATTCGTTACGGGTTTCCCACGCACTCGTGTAAATACGAGCCAGCTAGAAATACGGTTTATTGATCCAAACGTTGCCGCGCAAGGAAGAAGCCCTTATAGATTGAGCGAGAAAGAGCGAAGAATAATGCGTGATAGAATAAGCGAATTAATTAGAGTAAAAATTATAAGCCCTAGTAATTCACGGTTATGTAAAGAAAACTCGTAAAGAAAAAGGACGGCTCGGACAGATTGTGCGTAGATTTTCGGGAACTAAATAAAAATACTGTCACGGATCGATATCTTCTACCTCTTATTAGCCCGAACATGGCCAGCGGGTTCCATGAAATTCCCATTCATCCTAATTCTACAGAATATACAGCAGTTTTCACCCCCAACGGGCAATACGAGTACGTAACGACGTCGTTTGGCTGTTCCCTAGGTCTTGGGCGACCTCGCCTACTCGTATCTTGTTGCTTACCTTAAATTGGACAGATAAACATGAAAATATAAGCCAAAAGGTAATTTCCGTCCTGACTGATGAACTGGCGTAAATGATGTTCGACCCTAATTAATTATCCGATAGAATTACATCCTAACGTTAGATCGCGTGGATACGGGGCTATTTTGACCAATAAGGTCGACGGTAAAAACCGGCTAATAGAATAGTATAGTATAGTAAGAAAACTAGTCCCGTGGATTCTACGTATCATTCGTATGAACTAGAGACGTTGGCAGTTGTAAACGCCGTTAAACATTTTCGTCACTATCTACATGGACGGGAATTTCTTGTTGTTATTGATTGTAATTCGTTGAAGGAAACCAGTAATAAAGTGAATGACGGGGTTTACAGGTGGTGGGCTTATTTACAAAATTTTACTTTTGACATAATGTACCGAGAAGGTAAACGAATGGCCCACGTAGATTTCCTTTCGCGGAACCTCGTGGATAGCGACCGTGTACCATAACCAACAAAATCAAAGGAACAAGGAAATATGTACCGAGCAACAGAGAATCCTTGTGGGCTTCGTAAAATCGACCACGAACACCACCAAATTTTCTGTGACTTAGATTGATTTTGAATGACCTTGAATGAGTATAGTCGTTGAATTCATCATTATGTTTAGCGAACTTGAAATGCCCTCGTGCAAAAAATTCAATTACACTAAATTTTCTTCCCCGTGCAATATTTTTGATTTTCTTAACATTTTTTTCTATCATCAATATTTTTAACAGTATCCAACTGTCATCTTATACGCGTATAATAGTGAATATCCAACTTTACGTCCTTGTTCTGCATAAACTTCATCAGTTAACATTTACAAATTTGGGCAAAAACCTGATAATTTATCGCGCAAACTGCGCATATCAGAATAATTATAGAAGTGCTGTTAAATATTGATCGTTAAATATTATATGTATAATAATGTTCGACATATTAGCTTGTATGATGTACTGACGTACTGCTGACGTACTGCGCATATTTTATATGCGTATATATATCATACGTTTTCTGTAAATTTAATATGCACAAACGTCCAGAATTTAATTATTGGCAATAGCAAATGACACGGTTCCAGCGACTAAATTATAATACATAATCACATCATACTGCAAGTTAATAAGTAGAATACATTATTTAACATAAAGATACAATAACATTATCGTAAATTACATCCAACATATTACGAAATGATGATACAAAGATAAAACTACAAGATATGTATACAGCGGTTATTGATTGATTAATAAGTGATTCTATATTATAAGATTATTATAATAATTAACGAATTATACATGGAAGTATAAAAATAAAATTACGATTTTGAAGTTACCTCTAATTACAGATCACGTGAGAAAATATAAGTGGATTTCTGTTGATACTCTGACTTTTATATTTTGCATGTTAATCGTCAAATTTCACACGAATGTCCTAATACTTCTAAATAGAATATTGCAATATTGGTTATAAAGAATAAAATCATTGCAATAATGTTGCGAATAAAATATATCTTGCGATATATATTGCAAAGTATATGACGAAATATATAATGAAATAATGTATCTAAACGTTAACGTGGTGTAAAGGATTAAATTTTTATGCGGTAGTATACAACCCGACTCGAAGAAAAACCTTCCTCTTTTCAAGCATTAAATTTACAGTATAACCGTGTATTAAATTCCGTGGAATAAGCTTATGAATATCTCACATACCTCATTTTATAAGCTTCGCAATAATTTGCACAGACTTGGAAACTTAAATTGTTCACAAGACAAGCATTCTATCTCGCAGTATTTAGTTTAAATACCTACTTCTGAGAATACCTACTGCAGAATGTGTAATAAAGCTAGTAATGGCAAAATTGTATGTATATTTGCACGATATTAAATGCAATTCTAGCAATAATAATTCGTTTTCAAGCGTTATTTTCAAATAAAGTTACTTGGAGTAATTAATCTTTTTATTTGCTATTTTTACTTCAAACAAGAAATATTTAATCTCGTATCGAAATTATGCAACGAAATATATATATATATATATATATATATATATATATATATATATATATATATATGAAAAAACGTTTTATCAAACTTCTACAATCTGAAAGTTAAGCGTATTTGGTTCGTGTTGCAATGGATAGCGCGTGATTATATTGTTAGACGATTTAGGTAATTATTAACGGTAATTATTAAGATATTTATGTATATTTGTATTTTATCGTAAAATCTTTCCATCATTGTTTCGAAGTGGTTCGATGCATTTATAGAAAAACACGTGATTTGAAGATTAGATCGAACGCTCGTTAAAATTGTTTTTACCCGTTAAATTATCAGTTAATGTTGAAAACGTGAAATTTGTAATTTTATGTTCTTATCGAACGTAGGAACTATTGCCTTTTCGCAAAGCATAATCGAAATTGAAATTAAGTGGAAGAATATGTACACTACTACGATTGAAGATATTATTGCAAAACGCTTTCTAATGTTACTCTATAGAATATTGTATAGAATATATATATATATATATATATATATATATATATATATATATATATGTCGGAGATGAAAGGACACCGGGCCTCCCCCCTTGGAATTCGTTGAAAAATATCCCAATACTGTCTTTATAAATTAAACCGATTATTATAAACCTTTGTGAATTAAATCGATTATAATTGTCTGAGATTTGCGATAACGAGTTTGGATTCGAGGCGATAACTGGTTGTCAGATGCAGCCACGACCACGGAATAAACGTTTTACTTAACAAAGGTACAGAATAATTGTATAGCTCCCTTTAAAAAGAAATAGTCGTAGCGATACTTGACAGTGAACGTTGTAATGGATATCTACCCCGAGGCTCGCCACACACAGACGCTATTCTTCGGGCAAGATAATTACCAGATGGCGATGCATTTCCACGAGACATGTTCAGCTAGACCGAACACCTGCTATAATTCTTAGAATATCGTTAATTAAAATCCTTCAAACGGACAAATAGTCTTTATTTTTAATAAGTCCTTAAATCTACCATCCATCTAAGAGGAGGTACGGGAAATGTACTTTTCTCGGAACGACGCTTCCCGCTAGCAACCTTCTCTCAAGGGCGGCTTGCTAGCATCTTGCTTGCATCTTAGTACGAGAAATTATACGAGATATTATACGGAAAATAAAATTTGAAGGATAGATGTGGAATACGAGGTATTCCATCTCCAAAAATAAGTAAAAAGTATGCAGTAAAGAATAACATTCTTCCATTTATCTGATTTTTCAAGAGAATCGAATTCGTTTAATGTATGTGAATTTGGCTAATGCTTGCGAAAATAAAGATGTAAAACAAGTTTCTTCTATGTAAAGCTTCGTCTTTAAGAAAATAGAGTTTAATGCGTTGAATTAAGAATCGACTTGCTGCACGTCTACTCGATAAATTTTCAAATCTTATTTTCCCAGAAACGGTACTATGAAATTTTATTCTACATTTTCGATTTAGTTTGAAATGCAGAATAACTTCTCTTATTGATTCATTTTTGCCTGTATTCACTTAAGCGCCGTGTGAAAACACATTCTATAAATTCTTGACTTATTTCAGGATGTAGAACCTTTTATCGATCGTTCACTCCCACTTTAGAAACCAAACCGAATTAATAAATAATTCAGAATCATACAAGTTCAAGACATATTTGGCAAAGATTTTAACTCCATTTTAAGCTTTCAAGGGAAGTTCAAGTCAATTTTAACCTAGTATCGTATAAACGAATCCTACTCTACATTTCCTGCTTATACTGCCATGTAGAATGGTTGCCTCGTTAATCCATAATTAGTGGAATATAATACTGGTAGTAAGTAGGATCTTATCAAGGATGTGCCTTGTCAAACGGTAAACTTACATCAAGCGATTGCTCCAGTATATATTCATCCGGGTGTAAAAATGCACAGTTGAAAACAGGATTACTGTTATTCGAAGGTAACCGTGCTTACTAAAATCAGATAAAAATCCTAAAGCTTGTTAGTGGTTTTAATCTGTAAAACGTTCGTAATACGTTAATTTATCAGTTATCGGTAATCCAAAAAGAAAAAAAAAAAAAAAAAAGAAAAAGAAAAAAATGGACACCAATCCGTTGTTATTCTATTTGCACGATTTTTATAATATAAGTATACGTACAGTCTTTATTTTGCAGTTATTGCGTCGTAATTGCAATAAGGTAACTTTATCAGCTACGCATTTGTAACAAAGTAGATGAAACATTGTAATTATGTTAGGAACTTTTACTTATAACCAAATAATTAAATAGTTATTTAATGCCGATATTCTCGAGGTAACTTTAGAGGATTGCAATTATATGATGAAAAATATTGAACGTTGAACGGTATCAATAAAGCACACAAAAGATGCTTATACATTAGTTTCCTTTGTCAATCGTTTTGCAGTTGTTTTAAGCAGCAGTTATCGACAGATGCTTTGTATAGACGCGGTCAGTCAAACGCGGTCAGTAGTTTGGTCAAGTTATATGTTTTTTTTTTTTAATTTGCGTTTATTTTACAATCAATTCTCGTTAGAGAATTTTAAATAAATTTATCTGACGTGGTACTATAACATGATTAAGAAGTATTTATAATATATTTGATTCTATTTGAATCTAGTGCTTAGATATAAGATATAATGTCTTTTTAGCCTGCGGATCTGTTCCAACAACTCGAGTAGTTGACTAATTGGAGGGTTTACGTACAAAGGTGCATTTATTAAGGATCTTAAGGTTTTAGATTGGAATTCGTGGAGAATTTCTATGTTGGAATTACTTACTGTTCCTTCGTAGTTGCGAGTTCTAAGTAAAGTCAAATTTACACTCTCTCACTGCGGATCGATACAGCGGACGATTCGTCGGAAAACGTCGCTTTCGGCGAATTTATATTTCACTTCGCACAGATGCGACGGATAAACGCTGTTTCCATTTGTGTTTATGAAAAAGCTAAACATACAAAAATGTAAAGAATACACCTTTAGCAACGTATGCAAAAATAGTATAAAAGATACGAGGTATAATATTTTCTTTTTTTTTTTTTTTTTTTTTTTTAGTATTTGGTTCTTTTATCGTGTTAATTGAAATACAGATTTACTTAAATATATGAAACGAAACAGGAACAGCTGATTGAATGCTGTTTTGAAGATATTAGCAAGTATACTACAGCTTTTATAGATATTATTCCACGATGTATGTTATTTTAATTTAATTAAATAACACAGAGTTGAGCTGCACAAAGAACTTTCCTTTGATTTCATGATGAAATTATTTCGCACATTACTTTGAACGCTCTTCGTTACAATTACGGATACATTGTTCTCTCAACTTGTAAAGTTATTGTTTTTCAAACATAAATAGGTGAAATTACAAATCGCTACTGTAGAAATTTGAAATGACACAACAGGTACATTAGGTATAATACGATATTAAGGAAAGTTTACGTTATGAGGTCTGCATATATTATAGATCAGATTGATGTTTTAAAAAGCAGTAGAGAAATATATTTCATATTGATATTATAATCCTAGTATTTGTATTACCTTTTTCAGTTTTTTATTACGTAGTCAGAGTTTTTTGCTGTTCAGTAAAATAGTAAAATATAAGAGCAGAGAGAGTAAAGTTGCAAAATAAATTTACGAAGACCGGTAAGGTGAAAGGTTAACAATAATCTGACCTGTTAGAATTATGAGGTTTTAGTTTCACCCAGTGTGGCAGATTGACATTCGTAAAACAGATCCATCAATTGTGAGAGTTCGCTCAGGCAAATGCGGAAGATGCGCATGATATCGTGATACACACGAGAGATAGCGTGTTCCACGCAAAAAGAGCGCACATTCTAGAGGAAGAGGGAATGTTTGGAATTTAGGAATAATCCTTATTGAAACGCTCCTAATGGATCGTGCGAATGAAGGACGCATGACGCAAGTTAAACAACATTTCTAAGAAAATATATTTTCTTAGAAAGCGTAAATGATAATGAACCGATAACAGAAAAATATTTGCTGTAGCGATCGAGATATAAACGTGTAGACTTCTTGAAGTCTTTAAACTTTTTTCAAAATTAAGGAATATGTATAATGCGTGGCTGGTAAATTATAATACGACTCCTCACTAATAACGCGATCATGAAGATAAGCACGTGTATTTGCCTGAAATATCACATGCGCACGAAGGGCAAGCCCTAGAAATCAATACGTGCTTATGGATGGATACTGCTTTAGGGCAATCAGAACAAAATTACAACGATGGCCAGCTCGTCGATTCACGGAATGTATAATCTTCGACAACGAGGATCGGCTCTGTTATGGTCGGTAAAGCGAAAGAATGTCGTCTCTAGTCCTTAAGGTATTGCATAAACGTTCTTTCGCAACTATTCTAAACATCAGTAGCTTGGACGTTTCTTTTGAAGCGTGCCTCCTCGACCGTGTTTGCGGCGGACGATCGATAACTTCCCCCTTCCGTCAACCATACCGCGTTTGCGCATCCTCCAGCTTCTATTCGCTCGTAGGAAGCAACACAGTGAGGGTTGAATTACGGTAGAATTTTACAGGAATTATCAGAGGGTTCGGTACTTCCTGAAAAAATTTCTTTTTTTCTTTTTTTCTTCTTTTTTCTTTTTTTTTTGCGTTCACTTATTCGCGTGGTTCGAAATTTCTGTAGTACATTTATCGATAATTATAAAAATATAAGTAAATATTACTAGCATTGATATCGCGAAGTCTTTGTAACAGTTGAGAGCAATATATATATATAGTGTATATATTATCTATATATCTATATATAACTTGTTCCTATTTATTATACTATTTTCATCTTTTTTTCTACACATCTACTTACGCATCTGGTCGTCATATTGTAAGAATCATATGACATTGCTGAAAAACTGCAACAGTCAGTTTTTATATACTACTTTCAAATCCGGTCAATCATTGACTACAGATACGAAAAATCTGCAATTTGTGCACTAAGATTTGAAATTGGAGAGAATAAACAGGCAAAATGTACGTATATGTCTAACTTATAACCAATGGATCTGTCTATTGTAATACGATAATAGGGAGACTATAACGAAAATAATGTACACATAGAAATGTATTCAGATCCATAAGAATGATGACTCTAAAATTAACAATTTCCATAATAGGATATAATAGGAAATAATGTCATAATCAATAATGTTCAATTTTAAAGACGTAAAAATTGAAAAGACGATATACAAATATTTGAAACATTCAAAGTGTAGTATTTTTTATAGTATTTAGCAGGTGTATACGTATAAAAGGGATAACGTAAAAATATTTATTAATATAATATAATATAATATAATATAGAAAAATAATACGCAAATATTAGATACGTATAAATATTATAATACTATGCACATATGGAAATTAGACTTGTGAAAATTTATGAAAATTTATGAAAAATCTTATGAAATTTAGCGGAAAGATAAAAACTAAATTAAAAGTAGCGAGGAGCAAAAATAAATTACATTGGCGGTTTAATATCTGAGAGGATTACGTGTATTGGTTTTGCAGCGGTATTAATTTTCTCTGGTTTTACGTTGGACTAAATTTTCTGATGTATATGCTCCCATATTTGATCGAAAAACACATTCCTCTCTTTCTGCAAATAATATATAATAAATAATAATATTTGCTGTAGCGATCGAGATATAAACGTGTAGACTTCTTGAAGTCTTTAAACTTTTTTCAAAATTAAGGAATATGTATAATGCGTGGCTGGTAAATTATAATACGACTCCTCACTAATAACGCGATCATGAAGATAAGCACGTGTATTTGCCTGAAATATCACATGCGCACGAAGGGCAAGCCCTAGAAATCAATACATGCTTATGGATGGATACTGCTTTAGGGCAATCAGAACAAAATTACAAATTGTGTGCTAAACAATGGGAATTGGATAACTACACTGTAGACGCTTATATTCATTTATATAAGAAATTTAAAGATACAAAAATTTCACAAAAAGGAGTATATAAGTTTTACATTACACGATATATGTGTGTGTGTGTGTGTGCGCGCGCGCACATATATATCGTGTAATGTAATGAGGGAGAGTATAGTGCTAGTAGGTTTTAATATCGTTCACGTCAACACAAAATCAAGTATGATGTACGGACAATCTATATACACGTAGTCACCATTTGTCATTCGCTACTCTCGTTACAACGGTTCCAACGCTCTTTTTCACGCTGACCACACTCCTTGGCAACCTGACAATACTCGCTTCTCAATTAATTAACGGCCTCCCCTTATAACATGACTCCGGTATGCCCGGCACGCACAAGTTTCAGAGACGTGAACAATCCATGGTCAAGTAGATCTCAATTTCTTAGGGTTTTCCCTCGATACTGCATATATATATATATGTATATATATAACATTTATCGATATTGGGTGGTATTAAAATCAGAGAACTCCACAATATGTTTATATGTTTATACTCCACTTATATATTTCCAGAATATGAGCAACAAACAAATAGAATTTAGTTTTATATATTTTGTATTATTTTATGTACGTATATAACAAAATTACTAACTTAACTTATCCTAAGATAAACTTGTATTCAAATTTAATGTTACAGTATATAAAGATGTAATAGCTTCTTCAAATAAAACTCTTATAAAATGAAATAATATTTGGTCATTTTTGGATTCTATACTTTTTCTGATACACTTCTTAGGATCTTTCAGATTTGCTATTTACATATTACATAAACTTAAAAAGCTTCTATTTATCCCTATTTTTATTTTACAGTATGTTTACAGCATTTATTATCTAAAACGATCAATGGTATATATGTACTTACATACATATAAACATAGATGTACATGTAAACTATAAAATTGTATTTTTACATATTATTAAACTGTTTCAACAAGCTGAAATAGTCATATATTTTGATTTCCTATTCTTTGAACACTATGGTTATATTATCATATTTACAGAATCAAGATTCGATATTGTGATATAGAAATTAGATTTGAGTTATTCCTATGAACTATTCGTATGAGATTTTATCAGACACGTGATAAATTATAAAAAGGAGAAAGAAGCAAAACTATGTCTGCCTCCATCATACGCAATATATACAGGAGTTACGAGATTGTTTTATAAAGATATTTAAATTATATATTACGTGATACATTGGGTTGTTGGGAAATTTCGTGCCGATGTTCAGTAGGTGGCATTAAAACAGGTCTGAATATATCAGAATGATTGAAAACAAATGAATTGTGTACATATCGTAAAAGGTGATATTTGATGCATCTTTAGAAAAAGTCTTGCTTAGAATACATTAATTTTTGTTAGTTTCAAATCTAAATATGGAAGGAAACAAAGTGCATTATAGGCATTTGATGCTTTTCTTTTACCGAAAAGGCAAAAATGCTACACAAGTAGGAAACAATATATCCGCTGTTTATGACGACAAACGACCAGACGATAAATTCGGAAGGATATTGCTCGCAATGAGACGAATTAGAGACAGCAATTGAACAAAAACGTCCAGAAGTTTCAGTTTCGTCAGAACAATGCGTGGCTTTGCGCGTCTTTGATTACTCGACAAAAGATGTTGAAGCACGCCCACCGTGTTCAACAGACGTTGGACCCTCAAATTTTCCCCTATTCAGGTTATTACAAAATTCCCTTAATGATAAAGACTGTAACTCTTTGGTTGACACAAGAAATTATACAATAAAGTTTTTCGCCGAAAAACCTGAAAAGTTCTGGGATAATTGAGATAGGAGAAGAGAACTTTTGACGTAAAGAGAAAATTAAAAATATGAAATAAATAAAATATAAATACTTATTGGTACACGATATTTATAAATACTTAAATACTTATTGGTATATCGACTAATTACTCTCTGCAATATTTATTTAAACATTTATTTACCATGAAATTATACGTAATTGTGTATATCTGCATTTCACGAAAGAAACAATCATACTTTTTCCTTATATATAGTTACGTATAAATGAATAGTATCGATAGTTACGTATAAATACGTGTCCTTTTGTTCTCGAATATATGAAAATAATTTCAATTCATGGATACGAATTCATGGAACTTGATTATAAATGCATGTATACATACATATTCATTTAAACAGAATTTTTCGATTTGTAGGTATTTGTGTTTATTCAACGATACGATTCTTACATTAAATTGGTATGAAAAAAGGATTATTACGTTCAGCCATTTTATCCTTTCATCCTTAAAACAAAATGCAAGGAAATAAGTGGAATTTCTCTATCTGCATGTACAAGTTGCTTGTGTATACTAATTTATAGGTGAAATTTGCAAACGAAAATTCATTTCTTAGACTTTTGAAACGTACAGTGGTTTCTGTACAAGGTATTCATAATAATTACGTAAAGGTAATTACGTTTAATTCAAATCGATAAGATAAACAAGGACAAAACAAATTCATCAGACTTTATACCTCCAAGTAAACAGTCTCTGTTATTCTGTTCGTCGTTTCAATATTCCATTTGTTA
The DNA here is from genome assembly GCF_905332965.1 of Bombus pascuorum. Taxonomy (NCBI): domain Eukaryota; kingdom Metazoa; phylum Arthropoda; class Insecta; order Hymenoptera; family Apidae; genus Bombus; species Bombus pascuorum. Next base: position 612,002 of record NW_026869747.1, on the reverse strand, counting down.
TGTTTATGCTTTTAATCCTCTCGTATTTGAGAAGGAAATATTTTACAACGCAATGTCGTTTCGTATAACGCTTTATACGAGATACCTCACGGTATATTATTCATGCGATGCTTTGAACAAAATATCTCAGGTTCAAATGTTGTTAATCGCTTTGGAACACGAAAGAGACACATATGTCGACGCAATATCGTTGACTAATAAACGAATACGCGGGATATTTCCTTTGCTTCGTTCGAGAAATACGGTTTCTCCAGGCTTCCTTATAATATTACCGTTACTGATATGTATTCCGCCATCCCTATTATTATTTACACGTGTATAGTCCATTTACCTACGATCTCTATGTATTGGAATACCGATCCCATGTACAGCTTTCAATTTATAAGAAACGTTATGTCACGAGACAAATTCTTGCGAATCCTGCGATTCTTAAATTTTAACGACGAGAATAATGAGAAAAATAAATGGAAAAGACATCGATGTAACGTACAAAGTACAACCTGTTATCGACAGATTACCGTTACGCTTTCAAAGCGCGTATCGGCCAGAAAGAAATATCGTCGTTAATGAAAGCGTGATGCTATGGGAAGATAGACTGCCATATAACCAGTATATTCCTAACAAACGAGCAACTTTTGGACTAAAAACCTTTGTTTTGGCTGAATGTGAAACTGGCTATGTATACAATTCGAAGTGGACAATTGCTACGTGACTTGAATTCCAAACCACTTGATGCCTACGGTTCAATTGTATTACATTTAACGAAACATTTGCTTCAACAAGGAAGAACTCTGTTCCTCAATAATTACCATTCGTCTCCTGCCTTGTACGAAATATTACATAAAAATGGAACTAACGTTTGCGGTATTGTACGTCTAAAACGAAAGGAAATGCCACGTTACGGGACGATTGCAAGAGATATAAAAAAATTGAAAAAAGGACAAATGCTAGTCAGATATAGCGAAACGGTGGCTTTTTGTGCGTGGGAAGACAAGAAGCTAGTATCAACCCTTGCTACTGTACATTCTCCTCGCTTGGTGATGTCAACTAATATCGATCACGGTACGGGACAATACCGGCAGAAACTCAATGTCGTTCTAGATTATAACACATACATGAGTGGAGCAAATGAAATCCATCAAATTTTACGGGAGAATCTGACCATAAGTAAATTTATGAAATGGCACGAGAAGTATTTTCTACATTTGCTTAACATAACGATATTTAATTGTCTTGTAATATTCTCTTGTTACGAAGATGGAAAAACTTTTCGCGAGATAAAAGAAGACATTATTTCTGGATCATTAAAGAAGTATTTTACACCAGTTGAAAATTTTTATCGCAAAGCAAAAAGATCTCAGAAAAAGTTCCTCTTTTGCATTAAATCTCGATGTTTCCCTAAGAAAATAGCTCCTACGATAAAGAAATGCCATCCTACAAAATACTGCGTACGTTGTGAGGAGAATGAGTTAGGTAGAAAAAACGAGGTACTTTTGTAACGATTGTAACGTACCATTATGCATAATACCGTGCTTTGAATTATTTCATACGATAAAGGAATAGGATTACTTGTTCGTGGAAACCGATGCTCTTTTATATTCATAAATACGCAGTATTTTACAAATTAATTTTTCTGCGAATCATTCTGCGAGATTCGTTCCTCGAATTTGCGAGATCTTTCTTTCTAGTGAAAAACGTGTAACATACATATCACGTTCAAAGCGCCACATGAGCGATATTTCTCTGCGAGCTATCTCGTACAAAGCGTCATGTAAACGATATTGCGTTGCAAAATATCTCGTCCAAATTGTATTACAAACAACTGTGTGGAAAAATGTTTTCTTCTCCTACGCGTAGTTTTTAACTAACGCAAAATATGTTTCACGATAGTAGAAGCGTATGTGTGTGTGTATATGGATGAACGTATGTGTGTAGTAATCTGCTAGGTGATCCATCCGAGTAAGTCTACTAAAATATCTCTTTCAACTGTGACAACCTGAAAAGTATTTTACATGAAATTCGGCCAGTATTGAGAAAGGTTTTTTCATTCTTCCAAGGCTTTTTTCTTTTTTTTTTTTTTTTTTAGAATTTACAAGGCCATTTTAGCACACGAACAACTACATACATTTCTGCTTTCTATCGTCTCGAATAATTAATGATAAAATAGGATTATGTATATAACGTAAGAAGATCCTGAAGTGGAATTTAGTTTCGAAAATTAAACCTGAAATCTGAAACGACACGCGAGAGGATCCGAAGACGTAATCGCTTTCAATTTGTCAGCGAGTCGAGTACCGTTCGTAATGAATTAGCCGAAGCAAGTGAAAGACGATAATCTAAGTGAAAGTAAGGGATAAATGATATTACTGCAATAGAAGATATTTCCTTATATTCTTTGGTTTCAACGTCCACGTTTGCTAAAACCTGCGATCTCGATAGGCATAAACTTCACGAGATGAAGGTCGCTTAGAGATTATGTTACTATACATATCTATGTTACTCTGTCTCTCTCTCTCTATATATATACATATATATATATTTGTTTCGGACGAAACAAATATCTGTCGGGGTTTTAATCCTTTAGTCGTGTTCAGAATACATGATGTTGGATAAAATCCACAGTGTAACGGTAATTTTCATATTTAACAATTCTGAAATTTATTTACTCGCTTCCTACATTTGCTCGTTTTGCGGATGCACGTATCTCTTTATACCATCGTCAACATGAAAAGTTTCATCGTTATCAGTAGTTCAAAATAAAACACAGGTTTAATTACATCGCCAGACTTATGTTTATTTAGACGATCGTTGTTCAACGGTAAAGTTTTATTGTAAACTCCATTGAGAACATAGTAGATTTTATAATATTTAGTAGATGCAACATTTTTTAAATTTCATTCTGTAAGTTACAAAAATTTAATATTGAAATTTACAAAAATTTGCATAAATATCTATGATTTAGTTTTAACCGACGTAGACGACTATTACGGTCATCGGTAAAGTTTGCAATCAATCTAATAATGTATATAGAATTTACAAATATTTAATACAAGTACATATAAACATATATATTTTTTTTTATAATATATTTAGCACAAAAATATTTAAATATTTATTGACCGATATTATGATCTCGCTATGTCGTTTCAACCACCTTACATACATTTACATTTTTATATTGTTTTATATAAAAGTAGCGAAACTGCTGAAAACAGAAATTACAATATATTTAATGTATACATATATCTTGTGAATATTTATTATACGACATGATTTGAATAAATCCCATCTTACGCATATAATTAATGCTAAATGTAGTTCTATTGAAATTGAGTTTGTTGGGGACCAGAAGAGTGCTGTGCTCGACAATTTCATTGAAACGCTTAAGAGATGTTCCCGAAGGAATTATGACGGGCTTTCGAGGGAACGGTGGAACTTTGTCAGGAAAAATCTGTAATCCGTTTAGAAGTCGCAATTTGAATATTATTGAATGCCTTATATTATAATATGTTTAAGCATAATAATAAATCTTAATTCTTCCCCTTTTGTTAGAATTAAATTCACATTCTGTCCGTTGGTATTAGATGCCTTAAACATTCGCCAATCGATCTTGAGAAAGGGGCGCCAAATACAACGCGATAATTAAACGAATTCACTTAAGTGAAGTTCGATTATAGTTGCCTGTAGTTTCTCGCTTCCCAATTAACTAACTAAGTTCAAATAATAACGGCAATATTCTAAACTAATACCATGGCAGAACGCAATTTGAGATTTCCAATTTGCTTTGAACATGTTGGCAACTCTGTTAAGGAAGGATACTGGCAATTGATTCCTCGGAAAAGGTGCTACATACAATTGTAATTGAACTTGGCTTGTGTAAATTCATTTAATAATTTAACTTTACTGTGCGCCCGCATATGAAATGTGTGTGTCATGCGGTACTACGCAAAACAAATAATTTGTGCGGTGAATGAATGATCCACCATAGTGTGAATAAGCTTTTATGGTAATTGCTATTACAAACTATATTGAATCCATTAATTCATATGTTCGGCAGCTGAAGGTAAGGCGTAGATACAGAACTGCTGCTCTCGGCTATTCATTATCGATTCGGTAATAATATTATAATATAACGGTTATAACGTTTCTCGTTATTAAATCGATTATTGCACGTTGCTTGAGTCTCGTTGACATCGTGTCAATATTCAACTTCCCCATAAACGGTATCTGTAATTGCGTCATGTACAGTTATTGATTTTTGGTATGGTATAGGGGAGGAATGAAGCTACAAGCTCCCGGCTTACCGGTACCATTGCATCTATTTTTGTCCTCGAGCTACGTGACGCGTGAGCGTTATTTATCAATCCATTTTCGCATACATTCTGTATCCTATATAAAACACTGAAATGTCATTAATACTCCAATGAGACACAATTATCGTGATTATATTGATCGAGACGAATGTGAAAATGTACACAGAGATTGCCAAATGTTTACACCAAATATGTAGCGTCTGTACAAATATCTGCAATTGGAAATAACTGCCAAACGATAGATGATACGGAGAAATGTAATAAGTGGAAAAAAAAATATTAAAAATAAAATTAAATAAAATAAAATAGTAATAAGAAGTGTAAAAATGTAAAATATTAAAGTTAAAAATTTTCAAAGCCAGTCGAAGGTCGTTTTGCATCTTTTAGATGGGATATCACATTTTAATTCGCATGTCATAACAGAGTAAAAAAAAAAAGAAAAATTCAAAACGCTACTGACAAATAATTTTGAATTGATGCAACGTCTCTATAGAAAAAGTATCGTTGAAACGGACAAATTTTTCAACCATTTGTTCTACTACACTTGCACGTGTATCAGTAATTCGATTCTTCCTATTTTCAAGAGCTGTTGGTCCTGTTTCGTAGACAATGCTTTTCGCGTATGGTGTCACACGCGTAGGTGTATCGAAACAAATGGTTGTTCTCCATTTTCAAACAGAGTGCTGCAGCGTTTTAACCGATATGCGAATTTCGAACGTGCAATGTAAAGTGAAAAAATAGAGAAACAAAAAACTCAGCCCTTGTGTGTTTCGACATTTCCTCTGTTGCGACGTTGCGTTAATTCAAGACCACTTGAAAACAGGGCATCGAATTCGTCCTCGGCCCTTTCATCGTACGAGAACAAAAATACGATGTTCCATTTAAAAAACGCGACGTGAAAATTTTTAACTGGAATTTTTATATTTATTATAATCCACGTAAAAAAAAGCTTAAAAAACACCTCTTCGTGTTATTTACTCTCGCGTTTGGTAGTTATTTCAAATGACAGAAATTTCTAGACACTCTGTATATTTAAAAAATAATTAATATACAGCATGAATAGTCATCTTAAACATATAATAATAAATATTTATAATGTTTTCACTGAATAGACATGTATTTTATTATAATAGGATTTCCTGCATCCTGAATTGTTTGTTAATTGTTAACTTATTATGCTTACCTAGAAAGTAGATAATCCCTTCCGCACTTTCTTTCTTTACTTCAATTAACATCCACTGTTTTGTTAATTATTCGAGAATATAATTTTAAACAAGCTGTGATGCATTCTGTACAGATTATACGAGTACGTACGTACTCTTTCAATAATTATTTATTTAATAAGTAGAATGCACGATATTCAGCCATCAAGGTATGTAGGTCAAACTTCACATACAATCAATACAGATCTTGATGTTAACAATATATCAAGTATAGAATACGTAATGCTTTGAATTTTATGGGGATTATCATGCAATAATGAATATAAGAGAAAACCAATAATTTACGTAAAAGCTACAAAATATTTAATGCAAGTACGTGTTTCGTACAGGTAATCAAAAAATATTTAAAAGATGAATTACATGTTGCATTACTAAATTAATTTTGTTAGCGATCTGTTCGCTGTGCTGTTTAATCCGGTGTTAAAGTCTCTCGGCGATTATATAAGCTGACACTTCACGCATAGAAAGGTCGATTTCTTTCTTGCCACACGTATTCGCGCCATAAATTAAGAATTCCGAGGGATCTCGACTGGTGTCAAGTACCAGGGGCAATTATCGAGACTCGGAGGAATCATTTCACAGTAACCGGAGAGGCCGCCACGTTCGACCACTCCTCGAATCACTTCGCTCGCGTTCCAGAAAGGAGGGATTCCTGATTCATCCTCGTTTTTTAGGCGAGCAAGCCAATTAGTGATATCGAGCACTCCCGGTCTTCCTCACGGTCTTTTTTTTTCTTTTTTTTTTTTTTTTTTTTTTTTTCTAATAGTTTATTTTGCTTTTTACAATTTGTCCTGAAGGACATTTGGTAAAGTGTTATATCTCATTGGTAATAAAAAAATAAAATAAAAATAAATAAGTTATATCTTTTATGAGGTCTATTGGGTGTTTCCTTTTTAGTCTTCTTGCGATGTTCGTTGTGTTGCACGTTTCAGCTGCCACCTGAAATCTCCTCCTTGACCGTTGGTATTTCCAAGGTCTTTCCGTATGTCCTCGTTTCTAACGTACCACGGGGCGTTTACTATTGTTCTAAGGATTTTGGCTTGAATTGTTTCGATTTTGTTTAGATTTTGTCCAGATTGGTTTTATGATTATTTTGTATATTTTTAGTTTGTTTTCTGTGCTCAATTTGGATTTTCGGCTTGTTAACATTTGCCCATTTGTCTTCTTGCTGCCTGCATTTCGTCTACTATTGATTTGATATGCTGACTTGTCTTGTTCGCGTTATTTGCGTGCCGTTCGGGAAGCTGTTATCTATTTTCTCAGCTTGATATGAATGTGACGTGATTGCGTTCGTTAGGGTTAGCTTTAATTCGTTTGTCTTGTATCTAATTTTCTGTTTTTGTAGCAATTTGGCTGCTGTTACAGGGTTAATATGCCTGATTAGTACGGCTGTGCCGTCCGCGAATCTCAATATTTTGCTATTGGTAGTTGTTGGTATGTTGGCCGTGTATGTAGCGTGTACGATCCCTAGGACGCTTCATTGCGGAACCCCTGCTTTGATGTCTGACATCGGAATGTGCGTTCTTTACTTCTATTGTAAAGGTTCTGTAAGCTTATGTATGATTTTATTATTTGGTATACTTGTTCCGGGAATTATTCTTTGAGTGTTTGTAGTTGGCTTTCGTGGTTTATTTTGTCGAATGCTTTCTCTATGTCCAGGAATACGGCTGTACAGTATTGTTTATTTTCCATCGTGTGTATTATTTCGTTGACGTGATCTCGGGTTAGAGCAGAAGAACAGTTTTAGCTTTTTCGAGTTAAGGTCGGAAGTCAATCATTAGTTTCTTCTTTTTATTATTTAATTTGTATTTTACAATTTGTCGAGCTGGACATTTGGTAAATTTTCTTAATTTAACTGCTAAATAACATGTGGGTGGCTACCTCCAGCGGAATACCATATTCGAGTTTGATTATTTTATTTCTTCAGCGAGGTCAGTTCTTTTTAGTCTTCTTTCTGTGAGAATTTTGCTCGCTTCAGCAGCCCGCTGGTTTCGAGGTGTTGTCGTTCGTCTTTTGTATTTTTCTGCATACCTGCCAAAATGTTCTCCTTCACCGTTGGTATTTTTAATTCTGCGTATATCCTCGTTTCTGACATACCATGGGGCGTTGACTATTGTTCTCAGTATCTGGGATTGTAGAAATTCTGGTTTATCCATGTGGCTTATTGCTGCTGTCCCCCATAGTGGTATTCAGTACGTCCAAATTGATTTTACCATTGTATTGTAGACTTTTAATTTATTTTCTGTGGTGGGCGTAACGTCGAGTGGGATTTTGCCTCGCCACGCGCCATGCGCCCGGGCCAAGCGGGCATCCACGTGTCTGCACCTTCAATAATCTCTACGACCCACATTTATGGTTACTGCAGAAACGGTCGTTTTGCCACGTAGGATGTTTTTGCGCCGCGAATTCATTACGAATCATATTTTTAACCATCGCCCGGGGTCTCCTGTATTACATTCCCGGCGGGTATACAATGAACATACAATGTATCGACGAGCGTCTGGTTGCCACTTGGCCGCGACTTCCAGAAAGATCGATTGCGATTTGTTCGTTTTTATAAAGAAATCGGCCTACGTGATCATTGGCGCGTGCGGTGTCGTAATCCTAGGGTGGTGGGTATTGTCTTCCCGAAAAACAAAGAATCGGTCTAAGATAGTCAGTCTAAAGCGAACTGTCATTCCGAAAAGTAACATTTTACAAGGTCTCACTCGAACATTCTATCGGTAACTTCCGATACGATTAAAACCAATACTTTCTGTATAAGCTGTAAGTATTAATCTGATATAAAAATATATATATATATATATATATTTATATTTATATGAGATTAACACTTATATATATACATATATACTTATATATACTTATAAGTTATATATATATATATGAATGCAACTGTATTCTACAGTTGAGAGTAGAATATGTGTAGAAGCATGTGAATGTAGAACACAGCTGCATTCATTGAGCCACCCCGGTTCTACCGGAACCGCACGGGGAGCGACCATTTCGCAGCATCGATTAGTAGAATCGTAGTTACCCCTCTCGCTGACGCGTTCCCCCACGACCGGCTCTCGCCGGGAAAGGTCGTAACAATGTGTTTGATGCCTTGATGTTTTTTTAATTCAGAATATACATCTTTTATTTTTACTGTAAAGTTGCTTAGGTATGATTTGAGTGAGCGGTGGATTTGTTCCAGGAAGTGTTTTTCGATTGTTTGTAAGAGCCTTTCATGGAAATCACTAGTGAGATTAGAAGTTAAAGCGCATCACCGAGTTTGCTCAGTTGAGTAAACTTCGCCACGTAGTAAAGTTTAGTCAGTTCAATTTTGACTATATTTTATGTTCAATCAATTTCGTTCGGGAGATTCGATTAGAACGACGTTGCCAACAAGTCGAAATTGGCTGATTGGCTTCCAGAACACCAAATGAATTTTATGAATAAAAACCTTATAAAGATAACAGTCTGCATTGATTAAATCATCAATACATCGCCATTATAGTTAATTATAAAACTAAGTATAAAATTTAATAAAACTTACTTACCTCAAACATATCATCAATCTCTCTTCGGAACCGATGCTTGTTCTCATAGTTGTGTTCTCTTCTGTTAAATCTTTTTCCACTCTTTTTAACAGATTATCAAAATATTGACATCCGGAAATAATTAAAAACTCTTATTTCATCTCTTCTTAGTTGAGACATGAGAATTCGATACAAACTCAGTTGATCTTTTACGATAAGAAATAACCAATTTCCTCTGTTGATTGTCTTTCTACGACGCCGATAATAATATTTAAATTCATTTTTCCTAACTACAAATATCGGAACGAACGAACAAATAAAGGAAGTAATCATACGCGTGACAGTTGAATTTTCAGAAGATACGGCACTGTGCGAAAGCTATTTTCGGTTATTATTAATTCGGCAAAGATTCTGAACCGATCGAAAAACCATATCTGATGTGAACTGACAACCCGATCTGAACTGTCTGTTATACGTACAAAAATTCATCGAATTTCCATTCCTTGCCTGAAGTTAAATAAGATATCGAAGGGTATTCATTTGAAGCCCGACGATGGGGAGAAGACAGCTGTGAAATCTTTCATCAAAAATAGGCCAGCTGAATTCCGCTGACGGAATAAAAAAAATTTGTTACGCGTCAAAAACGTATCAATGTTAACGATGATTATATTGAAAGTTTGTAGTCAATAAATTATGATTTTATTCGTCTTCATTATACAGTGTTATTGCATTATTTATTATATTATACTTTATCTTTTGTTTTCATTTCATTTGAATAATTGTTTTCGTACTCGAGATACAAGCGATCGTGCATTAATTAACTCGCATAATATGTATTTTCATTAGTCGTTACAGGTATATTTAACGAACAGTCAATGAAATTTGAATAAAACGTATTAAAGGGTGTTAAATGAAAGGTATCAAACGGATCTTCACGCTGAAGTTATTATAGCAAGGATTCGCTAATGTTGCTAAGAAAAATTACATTTCTATTATTTAAAAGTATATGCCTGTATAAATTATAATAAAACAGTTATTGTATTATATTTTCATAATTATCTGGTAAAAAAAGAGTCTATTTTACGCTACTTTGTAAAATACCAAGGACATGAACTGTTTGAGAAAGCGAGGAAAATGTACGTCGTTATATGATTTAATGAATCGTGTAATTTAAATTGTAAGAATAAAGGTCGAGAGTACGATAGAACAAAGGAGATCACCTTCAATTATGCTCTTCGTTTTATTTTAAAAATCTGTATTGCAAGGTACAATTTGCACTTTCTATTATACTTCATTTTGTTATAGTTAAATAACAGAGAATAGCTTTGACATTATTTGAATATATTATACTACAAAGTTGCTTACACACACCTACATGCTTATCTACTTACGTAAATATATTCATTTACATTTCGAATTCTATTTCGTATTGTTCGAAACCATCGTAGCGTCTTTGTTGTGAATTTCCATTAAATAACGAAATGCTCGAACAAATGTTATTTCGAACTGAATACGAAAGAGAATCGAGGAGAAATATCCAAAATTCGCTAATAAAACTGGTTTCTTTCTTTTAGTGACAGACGATGTTAAAGAAATTCTTACTTCTTAGCTGTCCATCGTTGCTGTTTAGCTGTTTCATTTGTTGAATATAGTATAATCTCATTATTATTTATCGTATCATTTACGTAGCAAGCTTAGTCAAAAAACGACGGTGAGAAACGAGATACTTTAGAAGTCTATAAAAATTATTATTTATTCCCGAAAAAGGCGAACAATTTTTCAAGGAAGACTCATGAAATTATAAATATTAAAAGTCATCTATAATATATTACTCAATCGGTGCATATATTATTCGTTTAACTTCTTTTTTTACTTTTTTAACTTTCGCTGTAAATTTTCTGAACAACCCATAATTATAATTTTCATAACATTTTTGATCGGACGTAATGTCCATATATTTTGACTTTAAACAATTTATTCACAGAATTTTAAGATCAAAGTAATCGATTTATCAGTTAGATTTACAGCAAAAGAAAAGAGCTAAAAATAAAATTCCACGGAGATATTAATAGAGAAGTTTCACTTTTAAGCACATTTGGATTAAATCCGGGGATTTAACCGTGTGATTAATAGCATAGATACACCGACAGCGGGACAAATTCCTTTCGTCTCTCGTGTTTGTAAATGAAATTACGGAAGCCAATTTCTTTTAGCCCTGAAATAACAGGAAGTACGAGATCATTTATCTAAATATCGCTAATGTGCCACTTGCTTTACTTAATAGTACAATGCAAATTTAACGGATCGGAATTTACATAAACCCTTGGGACATTTGTATATACTAGAAGATCAGAATGATCTCATAAACTCACAACGAGTATTCTGTTGCATCAAATATTGTTTTATTACCTTTTTAAATATTAGCCTGTTAACAAGAGTTGGTTGCGTTTTCGTGATAGAAAAATAATTGTCTTATTATGAATTTTTGTGAAATTACGAAATACTAAACTCAACGTTTCAAGGAAACAATTGTTCACCCTTTTAAAAGATAATATTAGATCTTATACATACACGAAAGGCAAGTATTGCATTTCAGTTGAAATACATCGAAGTGATTACACAATTTTTGTTATTCCAATTTTTGTATCGTGAAATTAAATTGATTTTAAAAATGAGTTTGATATTGAAAATTAAAATGGTACTTCACTTAATACATCATCAAATATATCAGAATATATGCATATAAATTACGGCCCAGAATTACGTACTGTTTGAAGTTAGGATTTAATTAAACATCCGGTTTTACACATGGCATAATTCAAGCACAATTTCATAAAAGCAATTCTGTGAATGATCCTACGAAATGTTTATTGATTAGGGCTGCACAAAATTTTACGAGATCATACAAGCTACACAAGTGTATTATTTCAATGAGTTATCGAATATTTCGAAAAATTCAAAGAAATTTTATTATTATATATTAAGATCTTTTTTTTTTTATCGTTATACTATTTTTATTCAAAAAAGCATCTACATCTGGTTTATTATTTAATTAATTGCGTTAAAATCGTAGTTTCTCTTTGATGGAACATCATATTTAAATTGGAATACTGTCAAAGGTTTGTGAAAAGGAAGTAAACAATTTCTATCATCAGTTACGTGATATTGCATAACGTTACGTATATCAGTTGCGTAATTTTAATAGAAAGAAATCATAAATATAACTGTCTATATTCATTTTTATGCCATTTAAGAGGAGTTCAGCCTTTTTATAAATACGTACCATCAAAAAGAAGTATAAAATATAATGTATACAATAGATAGCAATTTACTACGATCGATACATTCAATCTTCAACCTTACCACATTGCTCCTAGCATAATCGCTCAAAATTAAACTTATCACATACGTTAACATTCAAAATAAATTTTTCGATAATACAATTTTTATTCATAAATGACTTGTATAGTGTATCGCACAAATTATTCACCCCACTGTCTTTCATATATGTTACGTCGACCGACTCTCTACCTGAGCCGGACCTCACATCGCGGACGGATGGCAGCCAGATGCCCGCACATCCTTATCGCATACTCTTGAAAACACTCGCAGCCTGACTATAAATCTCAGAAAACTCTGGCGAAAGTCTTTCATCGCAAACAAGGACTTTTCCACGAAAGCGTTTTCTAAGGTTTCTGGTTAACGTCTGGAAAACACGTGAACGCTAAGTGTTCACACGTGCGATGCCTCCTACTCCCAACTTTCCATCGAGGGTGGCTAATACCCTTCCTAGTCCATCGATAGTCTTACTAACCAATAGAAACAATTTCTATTACCCTCACTTCTCCAACCAAAAACTGTCATCAACAAATCAGATGATTCCGTGCGTTAGACACACCCTTCCTTAGCTCACCTCCGACACAGCATCGTCACGATCAAGTCAGTTCGTCTTCGTCGTCAATTCAATCAACACGTCTACCACGATCGCTCAGTCCAACGAACTCACTGAGAAGCATCGTAAAGTCGCAATCTAACATTCTAACCGATCAGTCGCAGTCGAAAACTCTCTGTACGGTCGCGTCCAAATCAGTCACATTGTATAAGATATAACTCGAACATTCTAGTGGTAACTTCCGATACTATTTAAACCGACACCTTATATAATCTGTAAGTGTTATTGTGATACAAATATATATTTATTCTACAATCGTAGAATAAGTTGCATTCAGTAAATCACCCCGGTTATCCTAAACGAAACGCGGGGAGCGACCATTTCGCGGCGTCGATTAGCCGAATCGTAGCGAGAATTTACGACTCTCGCTGACGCGTTTCCTCGCGACCGCGTCTCTCCGCGAACGGTCGCAACATTTGGTCCTTCGAGCCGGATCACGTGTCAGTGAAAACGTGGACTTATCAGTGACCATACAGTGCCACGTGAATCCAACATAATTGGCGGAAGCGTTACCACTCCAGCGAAGTCAGGTGCATCACCTTCGAAGAGATACAACCCGTTGGTCGAGGAACGCAACCACGCAACCTCCCTGCCGCAGCGGGACAATCATCAACATCGCAAGTACAACCATTTCGACTTCACTACCAATGTGTCACCTTCGGGAAGGATCACCTTCCTCGCGAAGCGCACATCAACCACATTCCGCTGCACAGTGACAAGCGATATCTTGCAGCCGGAACAACTTCGGTCTCATACCGCAACTCTAAGGTAAGCTCTTTCAAAATATCGAAATCAGTCATGGCTCCCAATCTGGAAGAGCGCACAAAACAGTTGATACTAAAACGAGAGGGGTTCAGAAAAGAATTAGAGGCAGTTCGCGCAATACTCGACAGTTATGAGGAAGGGGCCCCTATCCACACCATCCAACGTAGTTTGAAAGAGTTAGAGATAGAATTCGCATCATTCAAAAAGAATCAGTGTGACCTAGACGATAGGGAAGAAGGCCCGACACAGCAGGATCGCGTAAATTTACAACGGACATTCTATACTATCTTCGGGGACGCGTCGGCCATCATTGACACCGCAACGAAACAATCAGAGCCGACGATCCGAGGTCCGACTTCGAACATTTCCTCGCCGGAACCCATCGAGTTGCCAAAAATTCAGTTACCCACGTTTTCGGGTGCTTACGAGGACTGGCCAGGTTTCGCGAATCAATTTCGTAACACGGTTCACGACAACCCACGAATCGACGACTGCAAACGTTTGACATATCTTCGATCCTGCTTAACGGGCCCAGCGGCGCTAACCATACCATCTTTGAATAACGTAGCAACCAATTATTCCGCCGCGTGGGCAATACTAGAGAAAAGGTATAACAGGCCAGAGAAGATCGTGCAGAGACACCTGCAAGAGATATTCAACACAGGCCTCGCATCGCGCACAGCACACCTAGACTTGCAATCCTACGCGACCAAACTAGAATGGCATTACAAGGCATTAGAATCGCTCGGACATTTGACGGCAGACTCCGTGCTATTATATCTATGCACCTTTAGATTAGACCGGGATACCGATCTCATCTGGAAGGATAAAACACAACACACACCGTTCCCCACATTCACGGAATTCCTCAATTTCTTGAACGATCGGAGTCTAATCAGCGAACCCTCAAGGACGACGCGCCAGCCACGCGGGCAGGCGTTTGTCACAACACGATCGTCATCAATTTGTCCAATGTGTAGCGGACCGCACAAGATCTGGACTTGTAGAACCTATAGAACGAAAACCATCGAAGAGCGCATCAGGACCGCCGAAGAAATAGCGGCATGCACTAACTGTCTGACGACAGGACATACACTCCCACAGTGTTCCGCCGGGTCCTGTCGCATATGCGGACAACGTCATCATACTCTTCTACATAGATCCGACGCTCAGATTACGAATCGAACCATTTCCAGCAACGGGGCACCCGCGACGACACTCCCTGGCAAAAGTAGAAATAACTTGAAACATCCAAACGATACGCTACCAACAGGCCCCGACCGACGCCTGCAGAAAACACAATTCAGAAGGGTCAACGGGGGGAGCTCATTCTTCCCATTAACCGCAAGGGTCTTTCACACCTCCACAGCAGATCTCGAAGCGGACATCACTCGCCTTGGGGAACTCGACGATAAACCACGAACAAAACCCACATCAGAGGCGAATCAACAATACGAGGAACACATTCAAAGTCACGTCCAACGCATCAACGAAGGGCGATCTATCGTCGCACTCCCCTTCAACGAAAAACTGCCTTCACGCGGATCATCTAAGACAATGGCAATGAAACGACTTGCCTCTCTCTCATCACCAACACGCGACTCGACGACGACCAAGTACGCGACATTATTATCGGAACAGTCTGATTCAACGCTAGCAAACTCCTTGAATCAGACAATCTCTAACACTCGCAACTCTTCGCCTACACGCGAATTGAGGACAACCTCTCACGATCCTCCGGACCGGAAAAAACTGAATCCCGCCCAGGACAACTATGGTCATACTCCGCCGATGGAGAATATCTTATCAAATCCAGTGACGATTCCGTTGCATGATACACGGAACTCAACGCACGACACTCGCACCGCGTCACCGACACGCGACCTGACGACAACCACGTTCGTGTCACGTAATTTTTAAGTAATTACACGACTGTTGATTTTTTTAGTATAATCTTTATTCTTTAGACTCAGAGTTTTATTACAAAGGTCAATATTGTGACTGAATTGGAATTAGAAATAGAACCGGATTGAAATTAGAAATAGAACTGTCTAAACGGACTCGTACCATCAAAGAAGAAAGCTCGGTGTGGGTGTTCCCTTTGGAACTCAGAACGCGGATTCGTTGTCCACACTTTTTGCTGGAAAAGTGAGGGTAACGATCCGCGATGCCCATTGGTAAATGAATTAGATAGTAAAGACAAGGAGAGCTAGATATTGCTCGTGGGCATCCTTGTTCGTGGAAAAACTCTTATCTTGCCAGACACCCGCTTTCTCCGTATTAGGTAAGAGTCGAGTGCAACAAACATAAACCGAAAATATTTACGTGAAGAAAACTGAAACTGAACAGATTCGGTTTATGTTTGTCTTCCTAGGCCTGTTGCGAGTTAATAGAACAATAGATAGGTCTTGGCGTCCGGACTACGTGGAATTTTACAAGGACCGTCACATCTGGCGTACCACATGGCAAAAGGAAAGTTGGTACGTGACATTCCCCCCTCCTTAGATTGAACTTGGTCCCTCAAGTTTTCTTCAGGAGGCCCTTTGTGAAATCGCACTGGATGTGATTTGAAATTGCAGCTGATTCCTCTTCTCTTTGGGGGTGGCATGTATTGGTTGAGGTACAGGTGTTGGGTGTTGGTGGAACTGTTAACTAAGATTTCATTTCGGCGAAAAGAAAAGGTTAGATTGATACATAAATGGTTATTCTGGCAAAGAGAAGTGTCGACCTGGAAAGTAGGGTTTTAAACGATTCCCATGTATTTTTTTTTCTTGAATTAAATAGTATGGAGTACATACTTTATCAATCGTGTACGGTCCCAACCATTCCACATCGAGTTTGTGTCTTTTATGGTCGTTATGTATTAATACGGAGTCTCCTTCTTTGAATACTGATTGCGGCTTTATGATTTTTCGTTTCTGATCGCGCTGATATCGCTGTTTGCTTTTAATTAATGTTTTACGCGCGCGTTGGAGTCTGGAGTCCCATTCCTTTTTACGGAACGTGACTTCGTCTGCGTATGTGCGTTGGGGATTCTTGGATATTGTGGAAGGGAGATTGGCTTGGTGTCCGAATGTGAGTTCGAATGGCGTGTAACCAGTGGAATCATGTATCATGGTATTGTATGCGAGGCATACAAAATTAAGCTGATCGTCCCATTCTTCATCTGAATTTCGCTGTATAGATTTCAACATGTCCGTTACTACTGCGTGTGTTCGTTCTAAAGATCCGTTACTCTGTGGGTGGAAGGATGTCGTTTTGATGTGTTTAATTTTAAACGCGTCTTCGTACTGTTGCATTAAACTAGATATAAAATTCTGTCCGCGGTCGGTTAGTATTTTCTTTGGAGCGGAAAAGATATAAATGTAGTGGTTCAAGAGTGCGTTCCAAATTGTCTCCGTTTGTTGAGTCTTTAGTGGCACGAGTATTAAATATTTTGTCAGTTCGTCATGTATGGACAAAATGTACTGATTGCCTTTCTTTGTCTTTTTCAATGGCCCTAGTAAATCCATAGCAATTTTATCGTTCGGTTCGAGGGGTGTGTCAGTGATACAGGGTTCTTCGCGCGGTCTGATGCGCGTGGTTTTAGATATTTGGCAGGTGTCGCATGATTCTACGTGTTGTTGTACGCGTTTCATCAAATCTGGTACTCGGTGCCGTTCACGAATGCGGTCGTATGTTTTTTGTATGCCGGGGTGTCCTACTAAGTCGTGATTTTCCTTCAATAGTTCCTCTATTTCCTTGTCGCGGTATGTTTTAATTGGTTCCCACGCGAAATTTAATTCTCTCACGGTGTCGTTCAGGAATAATAAAATTTGTTTGATCGCGTTCTTTTCTGTTTCTGTGAAACTGTCGTCGCCTATACCTATCTTTTCGTTTGCATGGATAATCTCGTTTAACTTGTTCAACCATTTAGTTTCGTCGTAATTCCCTAGCTCTGTCTTGTATAATTGATAGAAAGATTTATGGTTCGGAGGCATTTTGAGAATTTTGGGTAACGCGTCGGTAGATTTTTTCCAATCGTGATATTTTTTTTCGAGTTCTATGTTCAAATTTCTGTTTCGTCTAGTTAAAACATGTATCCTAGATAGTGCGTCGGCTGCGGTATTATCTTTTCCTTTAGTGTACTCTATATCGTATTCGTATTCCTCTAGTTTTAGTCTCCACCTCATCAGGCGTGACGAGGGGTCTTTGCAATTTTGTAGCCATTTTAGCGCTTGGTGATCGGTTCGAATAAGGAATTTCCGGCCTAACAGATATTGTCGGAGGCGTTTCACGGCCCATACGATTGCCAAGAGTTCTTTTTCGGTTGTGGAATAATTCTGTTCGGGTGGGTTCAAAGTTCGTGAGATGTAACAACAGGGGTGTCCGTCTTGTGATAAGATAGCACCTAAACCTTCGTTACTAGCGTCAGTCGTTACTATGAATTGTTTTGTAAAATCTGGGAATTTTAACACGGGTGATGAGCAGAGTTTGTCTTTTAGTGTTTGGAATGCTTCTTGGGTTTTATCTGTCCAATGAAATGGTGCGTCCTTTTTCGTAAGTTCGGTCAATGGTTTCGTGATTTTGGAAAAATTTTTGATGAACTTGCGGTAATAACCCGCTAGTCCTAAGAAACTTTTGATGTCTGTGGGATTGCGTGGCTGTCTGAAATTACTAACGGCTTCTAATTTCTTGGGATTTGGTTTTACACCTTCGGCGGTTACCAAATGCCCGAGATATTCCAGTTCGGGTTTAAGGAATTCGCATTTATCAGGCTGTATCTTGAGTCCGACTTCGCGTAAACGTTGCAATACTATCGCGAGATTGTTATTGTGTTCCTCGATTGACTGTCCGAATATTATGATATCATCCAAGTAAACAAAGCAATGTTTATTTACGAGTCCTCTTAAAGCGGTGTCCATCATCCGTTGGAATGTGGCAGGTGCGTTTTTTAAACCAAATGGCATTCTATTGTAATGGTAATGTCCTTGTGGCGTTGAGAATGCTGTGTATTTTTTAGAGTCTGTGTCCATTGGGATTTGGTGGAATCCAGAGGATAGATCGAGGGCCGAGAAGAATTTTGCGTTGCCTAGTTGGGATAGTATGTCGTCTATGTCGGGTAATGGGTATGCGTCTTGGTCAGTTAGTTCGTTTATTTTCCTAAAGTCTATTACAATTCGCCATTTCTGTTTCCCTGAGGCGTCTGCCTTTTTTGGTACTACCCAGACTGGTGAATTGTAAGGGGAGTCAGATGGTTCTATTATGTTCTTTCGTAGCATTTCGTCCGTTTGTCGTTTGATTTCCTCTTTGTGGCATTCGGGTGGTCGGTAAGATTTTGTGTTAATGACTTTGTTTTCCTTTAGCGTTATTCTGTGTTTAGCAAGGTTAGTGCACGGTAAAAGTTCGGTTTCTAGGTTAAATACGTCGAGGTAAAACAGCAATATCTTTTCGATTGGTTCACGGAGAGTTTTCTCTATATGCGAGAGTCTGACTAGATCTTTAAATGTGGAGACTTGACCGTATGTATTTGAATTTTCAATGAGATTAGTTATTCTGGTTGGGTACTTACCACCATTGATAAAGCATATCCTCGTCGGTTTTCCTTCCAGATAGACCATTTTTGACAATGCTTGTTTAGGGGGTACGTTGTTTTCCTGTTGCAACAGGAGAATGTTATCGTCCAGTTTGAGCTGTTGGTTTGAAAGTTCGAATTTAAATTTAGATAGCGCCGGCACACCGAGTATGCCGTCCTCTATAATCGGAAAGTTATCGTCTACCACGAAGAATTCTATGACCTTACCGAATAGTTTTATTAACGCGTGTTCATTAGTCCTAAACTTAGAATGTCCCATCGAGAATTTTTGTTCTTTCACTATTGTTGGTCGTAATACACATCGTCTTTTGAGCACATTAATTCCTGCTCCGCTGTCAACGAGGAGTTCATGTCGTCGTCCGTCGGATCGTAGAACCACTGTGGGTAGTCTTCCTGTTGTGGCGTTAATTCGAAGGTCTGGTCTATTGGTTCCTTTGTTTCCTCCTTGTGTGTCTCGAGATTGTGGACTGCCGGTGGTCTCGGGTGTTGGCTGGGTGTTCAAAAATTTTTTACACTGATTGGAGACATGTCCGATTTGGCTGCATTTGAAGCACTTCAGTTGAGTTCTTTGGGTAAGTGGCGTTCGCTCAGCTTGCTGGAAGTTTCTTGGCATTGGTTTAGGTGTTCCTTGGAATCGGGTTTTAGCTCTATCAATTGGTTGATACATTGTTCTTCCTAATCTTTTGTTGCGTTCGATCTCCCCTATGACTAATTCCGCCTCGAAAGCTGCATCTTGCGCTTCTTGAAGATTCTTCGGCCTTGTAGCTGATGTGCGTATCTCTATTTCGGGTTTTAAATTCAGCACGAAAACTTTGGTTGCTCGTTCAGTTTCAAGATCTATGGCGACTGCTCGGCGTACTGGATCGCGAATTTCATGTTGAAGCGCGTATATCAGTTCGTTGAGGTTGTGTCGGAATCTCTTCACATAATTGTGTACCGATTCGGTTTGTCGCGTACGTTGCAACTTATCACGAGCTCCATTGGAAGTAATACTTACGGATACAAATTTTCTGAGGCTTTCAAATAGGTCCTCGTAGTTCTCGATTTCAGAGTGGCGGATACTACGTTCCGCTTCTCCAATGATTCTTTGTGTTAAAATTAGTCGTAGTAATATGCGTTTTTCTCTACATTCGGCTCGAGCTTCCCTTACCCGTTTAATAAACCCTTCTACTCCTATATCATCTTGTCCGTTGAGTATGGGGATAAAGTCTAAGCAGGTTTTTGCGCTGTACATGGGGTTGTCAACACTTATTACTTCTTCTTCACTGTCCATATCGTCCGTTTTGTCAGATTTTACAGGTGGTCGCTTTATCTGAGTACTGCTGGTATTAATTTCATCTATCGTAACATAGGAGTCTAATTCGGTAGTAGCGTCACGTCCTGAATTTATTTTAGACATATGTTTTCCCAACAGTTCTATCTCCGCTGCAAGTTTTTTGTTTTCACTATCGGTTATTCGTTGCGCCTCTTCCACTCGTACCGCAAGAAGTTCGAATCGTTGAATAAGGTTCTCGCTTTGCTTTTTCATCGTGTCGAATATGTTACGAATCGAATTATCCATAACTCCGGTTGCGGAAACGGTCTCGGTTTCGTCTTTTCGCGATGTAGACATGATTCTAATTAAATTCACTGAGTCTGAACTATTTATTTGAGCTCGAAACGCTCGAAACGCTTGAGAAACTTGATTTTCTCGTACGGTAATGTACAAATGAATCTAGATTTCCAGCTTACCGTAGTAGCTATGGCCGTTGAGGAGTCTCTGGGATGTTTCCTCTCTGGTTGGTTCTAGATTCCGAATCTTATTCGTAGGCTTGCTCTGCGCTGACCGTAGTCCTCTCGTCTAGTTTCACCGTAGTGGAACGTTGAAAGTTGCTGCAGGGCTTCGTAGTAGCAAAGATTCGCAGTGGTCCGCTGATCCTTCAATCTTCAATGATGCGCGTACGCCGAAATCGTAATTTCGTTTTCACTGAAGCGAATGGATCCTGGCAGTGGATCGCCAAAATGTCACGTAATTTTTAAGTAATTACACGACTGTTGATTTTTTTAGTATAATCTTTATTCTTTAGACTCAGAGTTTTATTACAAAGGTCAATATTGTGACTGAATTGGAATTAGAAATAGAACCGGATTGAAATTAGAAATAGAACTGTCTAAACGGACTCGTACCATCAAAGAAGAAAGCTCGGTGTGGGTGTTCCCTTTGGAACTCAGAACGCGGATTCGTTGTCCACACTTTTTGGTGGAAAAGTGAGGGTAACGATCCGCGATGCCCATTGGTAAATGAATTAGATAGTAAAGACAAGGAGAGCTAGATATGGCTCGTGGGCATCCTTGTTCGTGGAAAAACTCTTATCTTGCCAGACACCCGCTTTCTCCGTATTAGGTAAGAGTCGAGTGCAACAAACATAAACCGAAAATATTTACGTGAAGAAAACTGAAACTGAACAGATTCGGTTTATGTTTGTCTTCCTAGGCCTGTTGCGAGTTAATAGAACAATAGATAGGTCTTGGCGTCCGGACTACGTGGAATTTTACAAGGACCGTCACATCTGGCGTACCACATGGCAAAAGGAAAGTTGGTACGTGACATTCGCATCGTCAGCACCACAACACTCTGATTCAACGCCACCAGACGCATTGAATCAGACAATCCTTCACGATCGGCGGGATCGCGACGAAGAGAGAATCTCATCAGACGACAATTCGGCTCCGCCATTGATCTCTACGAATCCGTCACAGAATGTCTCATGCCCTATCACGGCAATTCATAAAGTAGAGAACAACGTGTTAAACTTCGTCAATGACACCGTGGTCTATCCGAAGTCGAAATCAACGACAAACTCTCCGGAATCCACGACGTTCGATTTATCCAGGAACAGGTTCTCCTCGATCATCACTTCGACGGCTAACAACCTATCCTGCATCACGGCATTTGTAACACATGAAACAAATATCATGCCGGAAACTCAATCTCCAGAAAATAACCTAAAGACTCCGCCTTCGCCACGGCCGAAAGAGTCCACACGCGCGAGTGATCCGAATCGGAATGATCACCATCTTATTGCCTACATCGCTACATCGGGCAACTCTTTGTGCACCACGTTCAATCTGGCGTCGACCTTGGCTCCAACGAAACCAGGACGGTCTCCAATGCCCAAACCATCAGAATACGAAGAACCTTTGAAGCAATCAAAATGGTTCATCTGGCCTACCTCTAATGAACTCACTAGTAAGGCCGCATCATCGCATTTCCTGCCTAATCACTGCCCTCAGACACTGAGATTTAGGCATACCCCGGGTTATACGGAACCATCGGGCGCTCTACCCCACAATACTACGATGCCAAACAGACAACTCCAGAAGGATACAGAACTGATTAATCATCAACGCAATAACGCAGAGTGGCTACAGATGTCTGCAACTGTTCATTCTAACTCACTGTATCCAATCAGGTGGAAGGAGTTGAACCAAAAGGACGGTAAGTCGTCACTTATGTTGTCTTTTATAGATCGTGGGGCCACGCCGGCACAGCCATCAAATATCATCAAGAAGACGCGCTACGGGTGGGACAGCGGGGGGAGCCCGGCCACCCAGTCATTTGTAGATCGCCTTCCAGCTTCTCCAAATCAGCTACATGTCAATCGCATTTGCCGCGATGAAAACGGTGAAATGTATGACGACACCTCCTGGGCCGAGGTGTTCCACGATAATTCAGGGACCGAGCTATATCACGACACTTCATGGATCGTGAACTTCAACGGCAAAGATCCTGGCAATACCGAGGATCACAACGATACCAAATCCAAGGCTGGCCACGCACCTTCAACGCAACGGTCCTTCGGCCGTACAATCGAATTCGCCCTGACGACGACGCCATCATCGAACCAGCCAACATTTCTACGGCAGCAAGCTTTTTGGATCCAAGTGCCACTTAGTTTATACTACTATCGAATCAATCAGATTCAACAAAACTCAAAACGCCAACACACCCGCCAATACCAAGGCAAGTCACAGTCACGACATCCAACGCTCGTTAACTACCAAGGAACATCACTGGGAGAACTCGAGTCGGGCGGCTCATCGGGGGGAGCCCATCCTCACAATCAACTATCGAACCCCGCATCGTGTCAGACGAATCAGTATCAAGCAACACTGGAATTCCGTTCAACGCTACCTCTTGGATCAAGCTGGTCCACTACATTCCAGGACCGAGACGGTCCACGATCATCCAAGGACACTTCCTGGGTCAATAATCACAACCGCAAGTTTCCGTACAACCACAAGGATCACGACGGTCGAGACACCAAGGACTCCCGAACAGGACATAAACAACATACTTGTCAAAGTATCATAACTCTGTTATTTTTCCAGATATAATCTGGACTCTCCGAATGGAACAGCATCCATTCATCAGCCTCGGAATCAACCACTGCAAACCATTTTATGTCAACGAGCAAAGGGATCGCAACCGCCACAAAATCCAGAGTCATCGCTCTTCGACAGGGATGCTCCATCCAACTGTCTCCAGCTAGCATCAAGCGGATGGTACCACTACCGAGCAGATCGACACCAGATGACTCCGACCTGATCAGCAGCAACGCGATCTAATGCGAGATCCACCTCATCAAATCAATCACATCATTTTGATCGGTACCCTCTCAACGGGGGGAGGATGTTACGTCGACCGACTCTCTACCTGAGCCGGACCTCACATCGCGGACGGATGGCAGCCAGATGCCCGCACATCCTTATCGCATACTCTTGAAAACACTCGCAGCCTGACTATAAATCTCAGAAAACTCTGGCGAAAGTCTTTCATCGCAAACAAGGACTTTTCCACGAAAGCGTTTTCTAAGGTTTCTGGTTAACGTCTGGAAAACACGTGAACGCTAAGTGTTCACACGTGCGATGCCTCCTACTCCCAACTTTCCATCGAGGGTGGCTAATACCCTTCCTAGTCCATCGATAGTCTTACTAACCAATAGAAACAATTTCTATTACCCTCACTTCTCCAACCAAAAACTGTCATCAACAAATCAGATGATTCCGTGCGTTAGACACACCCTTCCTTAGCTCACCTCCGACACAGCATCGTCACGATCAAGTCAGTTCGTCTTCGTCGTCAATTCAATCAACACGTCTACCACGATCGCTCAGTCCAACGAACTCACTGAGAAGCATCGTAAAGTCGCAATCTAACATTCTAACCGATCAGTCGCAGTCGAAAACTCTCTGTACGGTCGCGTCCAAATCAGTCACATTGTATAAGATATAACTCGAACATTCTAGTGGTAACTTCCGATACTATTTAAACCGACACCTTATATAATCTGTAAGTGTTATTGTGATACAAATATATATTTATTCTACAATCGTAGAATAAGTTGCATTCAGTAAATCACCCCGGTTATCCTAAACGAAACGCGGGGAGCGACCATTTCGCGGCGTCGATTAGCCGAATCGTAGCGAGAATTTACGACTCTCGCTGACGCGTTTCCTCGCGACCGCGTCTCTCCGCGAACGGTCGCAACAATATATCAGAAATTTAGAACTGCTGATATATGTATGTATTATTTCTTCAATTATCATAAAGTTCCTTACGAAAATTTTCTTAAAGTGCATCCTTGCATGCTGCAACGAGGCTTAATGTCTTAATAATTGCTTGCGAAAGAAACTATACGTGTTAACCGCAGACTTCCAGCGCAAGAACTACCTAAAATTCGCGATCGATAACGCGTCACGCAAGAAACGAATGCTGTCACCGGCAGTAACGAGTGAATGGCTCGTACAGTCGGCCGGCGAACATCTTGATTGAAATTTAAAAAGATCAGCCGACAGAATTCGCGCAATGGAAGTCCGTATCAGGGTGGAGGAACGATCATTAACTTCCCTCAATACAAATTCATGACACTTTTCTCGTTTGTCTTCATCAGGTATAGCGAATAGTGAAAGTATTTGAATGTTCATAGACACCTTTAATGTATGTATTAGGTACGTGTGTCATATGAAACATTTTGAAATTTCATGTACGCTGTAACGAGATAGGATCATCATGACTGTATTAGTAAAATTGGTGAGCAATAGCAGCTATTGTTAAATGGCAAATTGACAATATATCTGGCTTTGAGACCAGGGAGTAATTTCATAGGAATCGTCTTTTGTTTAGTTTGCAGTTCCTTCTTGCTTTCGGATGCAATTTATCAGTGGCCAACGCCCAAACCGCGATAAGTGCACTCTCGTTCCTGTCCGATCACGAAAGTTTTAAGCAACGCTGGGCAGCACGGATGGATAGTACTAAGATGCGTGACCGCTTGGGAACTCCGTGTGTGATGTTTGGTTTTTTTTTACATCAGCCCAGTATTTGAACTAGCTAAGAGGATGACGCGAGTAGCAACTGCCCGAAGAAGAAGATACAATGGGGCATGAAAGGAAGGACGACCCTGATGAATGCCGACAGGTATTACCGGGGTTTGTCCGCCCTTGAAGCAGTGGAAGTAGGAGGGAGAGGTTTTTAGTGGGGGTATGGCAACACATCCACCCGAGTCCCCCACATAACCCAGCGGCGCGGGTCACACTGGGCATGCGTAACACAGCATGTTCCCCTCCTCACGCAAAAAGACGTAATATATCAGTATCTTGGCTTAGTCTTCTCCACTGAACCCAATTTCACTGATACAGATAAAGTCTGTTTAACTTCTTTATGAAAGACCTCGCGTAATTTGCTTCCAATTATTTAAGAAAATATTTCAACCTAACAGCGGCGAAGCCTACATTCATTTGAACCTAATTTGGCCTGTTACTTTGATGTATACTTGATATCGTGTCCTGTTATCGGATGACTGCTTCGTCCGGAAGGGCGGTCGTTTGATGAACAGTTCAAAGATTGTCTGGATATCGAAACTGAACTTGATTGAGTTTTATAATTGCTTTTTAGTGGAGTTGGCTACTGTGCCCATTACTTTAGCTCCCTCGATTCTTCCAATAAAAAATTTCTTCATTCAGTCTGATCATGCATAATCTTTGTAACGAGTTTCCCTGCATCGTGTAATTTTTCCATGAAGAGTGAACCTTATCGATACCGTCTGGTTCTTCGATCAATGCTGTCATAGGCGAACCAGCAGCTGCTAACGCTGCATTTGCTAATTGTTGGTCACGCGGCTATCTCTCGATTTTCCATCCTTTGACGACTTTAAACGAGTTGAAAATATTGACTGATACGCAAAAAACACGCTTCATTTGCACCGTATTACGAAAGAATATGAAAAAGAATGAACGGAACGAATCGAGAAGCGAAAATATTCTTCCTGTTTGTATTCTGCTTTTCCTTTACTTTAGACGTAGTGACATGTAAAGGATATCAAAGGCAATACTACACGTGCAATCGAACGTAGGAAGCGAATGGAATACAGCCAAATTAAAAAATATTTGTACAGTAATTGATTTGAAAAGAAAATGTAGAATATCGCTTATTAAGGAAATTTTAATAACTAAAAAAATATGTATATAGTTTGAGGAGTCTGCACAATAATTTCCAGAAAACAGAACATAAGATATCTATGTTCCTTGTGAAAATATTAAAAAATATCTAAAAACTGGCATTGAATCTATCAAATTGACGAATAAATACGCGAAATATTTTTCCGTTCTTCGAAAAGAGCTCTCTCTCTCTCTCTCTAAATCATTTCTTTGTAAAATATGGGTTCCTGGAAATATAGGTATTTTTTCTTTCAAGCGGTCTCGTATATTTCCAATAATGTCTTTTGTTTAACTATTGCGTAGGTGGTTTTAAATGTTTCCTAACAAGTTGAACGCTTACGTATCAATAGTATTATTGCTTTGGATTGTTATCTTGCATCCGATTCAGGTCAAGAAATAATTCAAAGAGCTTACATGAGAAGAACGAAAAGATATTTCAGATTATTATTATAAGTCCTTTTTAATTTGATAAATTCAATACTACGGCGGTTTTAAACCGTAACAAAATCGAAGGACAAACCGACTAAATAATAAAATAATTTTACCGGAATAAAGTTACAATCAATTAATTTTAGCGGAATAAAGCTAGCATTTAAAATTAATTAATTTTAGCGGAATAAAGCCAACATTTAAAATTAATTAATTTTGGCTTTATTCCGGTAAAATTATTTTATTATTTGGTGGGTTTCTCTTTCGATTTTGTTATGGTTTAAAGCCGCCGTAGTAAAAAATTAATTAATTTTAGCGGAACGAAGCTAAAATTAATAAATTTCGTTTGCTCAAATACAAGATAATATTTATTACGTACATGTTTGTAGAATTTTTTAAATATTTGTTAACATTTTCACAGAATACATAGATACATCGCTCTTTCTGTTATGATAATTATTTTAAAGGCTTGTAAGAATATGTTCAATATCGAATCCGTTATATTTCTTATTAATAAACGATGTTCTACGATAGTTTTGCTGAAATTAATTACTATACAAATACTTCTTACGCTGATGTTTGTTATAAAATATTACAATACTATAACGAAACATTGAAACATAAATGATTACAGTCATGATACCATTGTTGGTAAAATTTGAAACATACCTACATAGAAGCTACAAGACAATTGCAAACGTGCACTTCGCAAATGGTACATTGATATGTTCGTGCGGTCAATTATTCATATTGTTAATAAGCTTCGCTGTTTGGCGCGGCGACACGTAAATATTACGTTTAAACAACTGCTCGTGCTGTGCTCAATTTTTTAACCTAAATATGTGTGTTAACAATAAATTTCTTGTAACTCACATACCTATATATTTTTCATTTACAATTGTAGTATTATATTGCAACATTAATTTTCAAAACTTTTGTACAACAATATTTGTAGATACAACGTAGTCGAAATCGTCTGTGATAAATATTTCAGTACTTTCATAAATCACTGTACGAGTACATAGACTTTCATCTCACTGCACCTTAAATAGATAGATTGTTAAGAAGAAACGTAGAGACCGTGACGTGCCTATCAATTATCCTCGATCGATCTATTCTTCGAGGCAGAATTGGTTGAATTATCCTAGCTTGTCTCTCGTATCTTTATAATTCTGTATTTATTTTTCTGTATTTTTCTGTATTTTTTTCTTTTTTTTTTTTCGTTAAATTGTAATAGAATTTTCTATTTAATTGCTTAATTGTACCGAATATAGGTAGCTCTTTGATATCAAACATTCTTCTATCGAAAGGATCGATGGGTAAGATATAAGCAGGAAGTAATTGCTCGGACATGATGAATAGTATGTGATGCATGAACTTTGCAGAATGCAGGGACTATTAAGACGTACAGACGTGCATTTATATGATGCATCGACTTTTATTACTCTGTTAAGTGAAATATAGAACGCTTTTTATTACTCTATTTAGTATATTTCAATATAAAATTATGAAGCTGAAATGTTGAAAATGTTACGTTTAACGTATAATGAGATATTGAAATATCTCGAATAACGAAGTACGAGTTATACTTTGAACACGATCAAAAATGAGAATGTATTTCGATGTTGAGCAACTCGGCATTGAAAGTCATAATTTTATTAAAATAGTAATAAATATATATTAAATATTACTTATAATTAAATAATTTAATTTATAATTCAGGAAAGTCTATCACGTTATTACTGAAAAAAAGTATATTTATATTATCATAAAGGTTGCGCTGGTTTCTACGTTAATTTAAAAACGTTCATATGTATAAATAAGTAAAATACGAATACGATCAACGCAATTAGTTGCACGTAAAGCTCCACGACTTTATTTACATCATACTATATCTCGAGATAACATGGAAGAAGAAATGTGAGATTTTAAAGCTTTGAGATATTTTCAGTTCGTAGGAAAGAGTATAAATATAATTTATGAAAGTCTGAAATGAAAGTATGAAATGAAAGTATGAAATGAAGGAAATATCCTCTTCTCTTAAAATCGGATAATTTAGAAAAGATTTATCTTCTTTCAGGGCTGACTAAATTTCAAAAAATTTCGTATAACACGTAATGTATTCATAAATCCATTTTTGTAAGCCACTGTATGTTCCATAAACTTTATAACCTGGCAAACACGGAGATGGCACCCCGCTATATTTCCTTTTTTTTCCCTAATCACTAAAACATCATAAATAATACTTTACCAAATATGCTTCGGGACAAATTGAAAAAACCAAAATAAAATAAAATAAAATAGAAAAAAAAAGAAAAAGAAAAAAAAAGAAGAAGACTATGTTCGAAAACTTAGTTCCATCCTACGCCTTTAGTCTCTCGAGAGCATTCGTCGTCTTTTACAATTACGTTACGTATTTTATCACATTCGGTACGAAAATAATTGCAAGCTGAACGACACGATGAGTGCATGCTAAATTAAAATCAAATAAAGTCTGGCGACTGACAGAATTTCAAAGTAATGATTTCCTTTCTCGCGGGGGCACATTTTCAAAAGGAGGATCAAACGATCCAAACCGATTACAGCTTAATCTTTCACGTTCGATACTGCGTTTCGATTTTATAATCAAAAATTCAAATAATCAAATTCAAATTATAGTATCGGATAAGGTTACCCTGGCTTTCCCTTTCCTGGCTTTACTGGATGTTGCGTTTCATAACAACACATTATCGTGATTCGCAGAGAAGAAAGGGAGGGAAACATCGCAGAAACTTGATTTTCCCGTCGACGGTGTTTTTTTTCTTTCGGCTCGCGCGTTTCAAACAGAATGAAATAACAGAATAATTCACCGGGCAGGTAATCGTACGAGTGGACTTTAAAGTTCTGCTTTGTAAATTGCATACAATTAGCGCGTTCGTTCATTTCGAAACCGTATCGGAAATGTCGATTAAGAGAATTTAATAAAACCTGTAAAAGTACTGTAAGAGGATATACTTCCATATCATCACGTAATTGCATGAATTATTTATTTCATCAAATTATATATAGTTCAAGATATATAAAATGATACAGACCAAATGAAATCACACATTTTTTGCGATTTGTAGTGTTTGGTTAGAAATAACGTGCCATGGGTTTGTTTCGAATCAGGACAGTTCTATTTGATCAAATTCATAGCATCATAATCTGCAACGTAAATTGTATGGCAAACAAGAAACATGTTTTTTTTTTTTCTATTTTATCTTATTTTATTTTGGTTTTTTCAATTTGTCCAGAAGGATATTTGGTAAAATATTACAACTTGTTGGTAAAAAAAAAAAGGATAAAAATAAAATATAGCTTGAGGGTAGCTACCCTCGCAGGGTGCCAACGTCGTGTTTGCTAGATTATATTTTTTATGAGGCCTATTGGGCGTTCCCTTTTTAGTGAAGAAACATGTACGGGAAATTCTTTCTATAAACGAATATTTTAAAAGGTAGGTAGACGTTGGATATATCTTAATAGATGTAAACGTCGTCAATTGATAACTGCAAATCTGAACAAAATATTCTAGATAATATTCGATAACATAAACATATATCAAATATCTTTCCGACATACTTTGCATATTTCATTTGCATAAATATCATACCTATATCTATATTTCTTGTTTATTAGGATATAAAATTAAATTTATACGTTATTTTTTATTTATCTTATGAATTTAAAGAGTGGTTATGATGGCATCGAATGTCTAACTGAATTCTTTTAGATTTCAATACTCGGGAATAGCTGTTAACTGAACTTGTTTTTCCGTACACAGCTAAGGGATCACGCAAGATCCTGTACGTTTCCTGCACGATCACTTCGTGTAACATGGATTACATTCTTTGGCTTTTCGCGCGACGTTCACCATTGCTGTTCGCCTTTAAATTTTATTCGAAGGAAAAAATGCCAGGTACGCGCGTCGAGGCAATTACGGGACTACGGGATAGCAAATTAGATATCAACGACGGAGGAAATACTTCGTATTTTAATGTATATTCGACTCCTTCTTATTGAACTATTCTATGAAATATTTAGATAAATTTTTGAAGATTTTATTTATTACGAATATTTTTCTGCAAATAGCTTTTACCTTTGCAAAATCGTGTACTAAGAATGCACTAGTGCGCGTGTGTATACATGTGTTCTATGAAATCCGTAGATGAATTTTTGAAGAATTTATTTATTACAAATATTTTTCTGCAAATAGCTTTTACCTTTGCAAAATCGTGTACTAAGAATGCACCAGTGTGCGTGTGTATACATGTATTCTACGAAATCCGTAGATGAATTTTTGATAATTTTATTTTCTACGAATATCGTTTTGTAAATAGCGTTTTGCCTTTGCAGAACCGTGTACTAAGAATGCAATGATGGGCGTGTGTATACATGTATTCCATGAAATCTCTAGGTAAATTTTCGAAGATTTTATTTATTACGAGTATTTTTTTGTAAATAGCTTTTTCATTCGCAAAATGGTATATTAAAAATGTAATAATGTGTACATATACATATGTGTGTGTGTGTGTGTGTGTGTGTGTGTGTGTGTGTGTGTGTGTGTGTGTGTGTGTGTGTGTGTGTGTACTAGTATTACTATAATTACTAATAATATATTTGTTTAATAATAATAACTAGTGTTTTTAATGTTACTGTATTTATCAATATCTACATTTTAAGAACTATTTCCAACAGAATAATAATGTCAGTATAATATCGTGTTATCAATAAATTCGGTGTTAAACTAAACTAAACTAAACTAAACTAAACTAAACTAAAGTAAAGTAAAGTAAAGTAAAGTAAAGTAAAGTAAAGTAAAGTAAAGTAAAGTAAAGTAAACTAAAACTAAACTAAAACTAAACTAGAACTAAACTGAATCGCAATCTGAACTTTAAAATAAGCAGTGAGAGCTTTATCAAAATCCGCTTTTCACGAGAAAGAAAGCTAACAGCTTGAGACGTAGACAAGCTTTTCCAATACAGATTGCAATGTCGATTCGCGGAAGCATCCAAAGAGGAAGTGGACGATTTCGATTCTAAGAAAGTCGAAATGCAGCGATTCGATTCGAGGCAGAACGAAAGTAAGAGTAAACCGAGGCCAATTTATTTTTAACGCGTACCAGTATAGGATCATTGCACTTGCCAGCGGATATTATCTGCTTATAATGGAGGATTGATTACATTCCATTCGATCAGTTTCCATATCCCGCGATTTACCTTCCATTTTTAAGCTGTTTCAGCGAATGCAAATGTAGAATGCGTTCGTTCATTTGCATTGAAAATAATACGCGCTGATATTGGAATCTTTATTATTGTTATTTTATCATTGTCAAACCCATACATGTATATAAAACCTTATGTTTAAAATTTTAAATCCACAACTCTTTGATTTACCAAACAAATTACGGGACGAAAATTGCTAGGCAATGGAACTCGGCGTACGATATTGCGCATGCTGATGTAACCTCGTGCAAAATTCTGCCCGACAACGTGACGTACGAATACGATCTCTTGCTTTACAATAAAACGAATAGAAACTGTAAATGTATTACTTCGTGAAACTTACTTACTAATTACCAATACAGCGCTCAAAAACACAGGGGACCTATTAAGTACAATACGTATCAAGCAGTTAGCTAACTGTTGCAACCTCCTTGAAAACTTTGAAAAGTATGTACGTAAAATGTAAATACGGAAGTATGTGTGGCTGTTATAATATGGTACTAAATTGCAATAAAATTTATTTATTATGTTTTATTTTGTAATTTTATTACCGATAAGGCTCGTTATAACATAAAATATTGGTATTACCTCACGACGAGTACACTCACACAAGCAACTAACCGATCAATAAATTAGTTCCGAAGATAAATTCGATGCAACTTTTATGGTTCTTGCTGTACGGTTTTTTTACAAGGTTTCCCTGCGGGCGTATTTGGTCGTGATGTTTTCATTGGTATTAATATCGATTCTGTACGTTCGCCCTTTGTTTGAATAAGATTTATTAATTAATTAAATAGGATCAAAAAGCATAAAGAGTCAGTTATCCACTGTATTAAAACCTGTCGAAACCTCCGATATTTCCTATATTTTTAACAAAGTTAAAACGCACGAGAGAATTTTAATAATAAACGTTTTTAACTTCTCTGATGTCATACACAATTTTGTTAATAATTTATTTTTCCACCATTCGCTCTTTACAGCTCATATTCTTTTTATCATATTCCATATATGGTGCTTTGCGTCGGCGTTTTAATCAATATTCTGAATGTTTGCCCTCAGAGAGCGTAATGTAATAATGAAAAATCAGTACGCAGGCGATTCGGTAGAATGTAAAGATATTTTTCGATAAAATATAGTAATAAAATAAATAATATATATATGAATATATATGTATATATATATAATGTATATATGATTATAGAGAGTATTTTCGCGGTATTGTATTTGTTATAGCATTTACATTTAATATACTTGTATTTTTATGCAAATTCACTTTCTTATGAACGAAACTAAAAATACTTTCAGCCACTAAATATTATAAAGAGCATTATACTTCGGATATTCTGTACATTTTTTTTTACATTATATATACTACATGAATGTTTGGATTTTTATGATTTAGGAGACAGTTGTGCAATACACTTCGTCTTACGATTTTCTCTTTCTATTCCTATATCGCTTTCTTAGCTCGCTCGCGTACACTCCATCTTCATATCTCTATGTACGTTACACAGAATTGTTATATTTGTTTGTTTATTCAAATAAAAGTGCTAATATTTGGTGAAACAGCCAGAACTAATTTTAGTTCGTTGTCTGTAACAGTCGATACTGCGCGACTCTCCTCTGCACGATATATTGTAATTAGAGAAATGAAATTTCTGTATGCGATCTTAATTCGATAGCCAGAAACTACAGTATGATATTAATGTTTCGCACGTTAGAATATTCTCTCATAATGTTGCTAATTAGAAAATAAACAGAAATATTCTCACGAAGTTTGTCCAAAGTCGGTCCAATTCGCGAACTAAGGACAGTGATGAAACACACTGCCAACGTCACGGAGATCCTCCTTTGTTTCGAGTAAAGTAATTACTTCATCGCCTCCCGCATTTCGTATGCCAGCCGTTATGTAAATTAGAATTTTGCAAGCGTGCACATTTGTCGGGTTGCGGCTTACATTACGCGCTTTACGGTTTATACGACTTTCCACTGAAGAAAAAATGAGAAATTTTTGCCGATTCTGCCTTTTTATTGCTTTCGTATTGAATTGCATTGACCCGCGCGCTTCTTCTTGCACAGGCGCATGGCACCGGACCGAACGTATCCGCTTGCATCGATTTCCATAGATGCCTTTTTTTTTTTAATGGTGGTTACTTCACGGTCGGCCAGGATTGATTAAATTAAATGAAACTCTCATTCACGCGAAATTTGCTAGCATTTCATGAGAATAAAAATTTGTTTCACCTACAAAGTATCATAATAAGTACTCTGCTTTCGATATTATATATATTTTTTCATATTATCTGCATTCTGTAGAATCTTAAAATTGAATAAAAAAAAATGTCTGAACATATACAATATATACTGTAGATGAATCGTTTCTTAAAATTTACTTCTTCTATTTATGTTTATAAAAATATGAATTTGTAAATGATGAACCTAATTAGTTTTCCTAATACAATTACGAATGCTGTGATACGAATATTACGAGTGGTTGGCTCTGACGCGATTCCACAATCGGCCGGCAAAAAAGTAAAATTTTTACGTTAACTGATGGGATAATTGGACGAAGGGCCTACAGCAAAAGACGGAGAATGTAAATTTTAACGAATTTTGAATTTAACATTTTTTCATGTGCTGCCGTCTGTGCTCTTTATCTTTGGCTACGTTGTATTAATTTAAATAGAAATTTCTTCAGTCATATTCACTAGTCGTATGTCTAAGAAAGAAATGTCTAAGAAAGACAGATATCTCGCTCCTACATGTCTGCTTCAACCGTAGAGCAATAAGACAATGTCTGTGCGCTGAAAGGATGAGATACGGAAGTATCTGTTCAGTCCACTTTAGCGTCCGGATTTTTATCCAGTCTAGCTTACGTCCATATCTCCACCAATTCTTGGAAATAAAGTCTTGGCTTGAGCTTCAAGCGTGTCATATTAAGTTCCCGCTCTCCCGCTCCGCCGCCTCCTTCCGCAGCATTGCTAGCTCGCAGAGGGAGGTTACGGCCATCCTGCCCCTCTCGCTCGTCAACAGCGCTTCAAAGGTCAACCCCTATTTCCCCGATGAGAGAATGTGGCAGCGCTGCCCACGCCGGGCAATGTTAGCCGGATCAAACACGCGGTCGCCTTCTTTCCGATTCGGCGCATATACTCGCCGAAACATCCATGCCCCGGGAGAACTTGCGTCACTCTATTGATCAGGGGAGCGCGCCCGAGGGCTCTCAACCCCTTTCAACCCCTCTCAACCCCTCTCAACCCCTGGCGCGCCAGCTCTGCCCGGGAGAACCCGGCAGCTCGAACAGGGGAAGGCCAACGAGCAAGGTCACTGTCGCAGCTGCCGCCGCTGAAACGGTGCAAGCACCACCCACCTATGCAGCCTCCCGATCCCCGGCCAGATCGGAGCTCCGTAGAGGAGCTTTGCTCGCACCACGCCGGTGTACAGCCTACGCACTTCGACACCGGACGTGTAATGAATTTTTATACTTGTGAAACTTTCGCGAATATAATTTTATCTTTTGATACAATCGGCTGCAGAAGGTGGAAAAAGCCGCGTCAAAAGTGAATCTCCGAAGATGCAGCAGACAAACAGACAGGAATAATGAATTAGATTGCTTGGCGATTTGAACGACTACTTTCTTTGACCTTCGTCAAATAAAGGATTAAACAGAGACACGACATGGAACTTTCGCCAGTGTAGCATCTTCCAATTTCTTCCTCGGTAAACAGAATGTCGAGCAACTTGCGAACCGCGAATAAAAGGACAATTCCTTGTAAAGAGCAAGAAAAAGCTGCAATTAATTTTTCTTGCTCTTAATTTTTCTTCTCCCAAATTAATTGTAGAGGTGCGAAATAATTAAAACGTTTAAACTATTAGATCTACATTTTAGTCTTGTTTATTCTACTTCGGGGTAAAGTATTTAAGTGAATTATATAGTGAAGAAAAGTATTTATTATTGAAAATTAAGTATACCAATTGAATTAGGTATACTGATCATTGTCTGAAGTATTTGAGATTTGTTTAAAAAATTTGACATTCTTCGGGTCCTGATGTGTGACGTGTCTATATAACGGTTGTCTATAATATAAAATAATATTATTTGATTTTCACCTTTCTATTAAATATTTAAAACTTCGCCTAATTCTGATCGTTATACGTATATGTTATTTTGCTCACGTATAAAACGTTGCTCAAAACATGCTTTCTCTACTTTCATTTATTTTAGAAGCGTACTCCTAGAATGATAACCATATAAGTAGAAGACAATAAAATTCAAACGAACCGATGAAACATTATATTATGTTTTTAATTTGAATATTTTTTTAAATTACTCTGGCTGCGTAAAATATTCATATTTATTTCGAATTTCTCCGAAAGAAGTTTTAATTACGTTAATTTTATGTTTCCACTTTCCTCTTGCATTTCAGAGAGTTTAACTGTCATAATTAGTGATGACGTCCTTTTATCATGTTTTACAAATTCATCGCTCGTTTCTGCAGCTTTATTTTTGTTATTTATTGCGTGGAAATTTCCATACGTACGATACATTTATATCAAAATGTTCCCTCTGAATTGGTGACACGAGAGAAAAATCGCTAAACTGCTTAACAAAATAACCGAATTGTTGGATTCTAGTGAAAATCTGCCGAGTCTTCTTTAATTTCTGAGATCTACAAAATTGTGTCTGAAATTATGCGACTGTCAATTGTCCTGCGTTGCTAACGATCAGCATTATCGAAGTAATGTTAAATATATATATAAAAAAAAAGTAATATCAAAATCATGCATTATTATGTATTAATAAATTATGCTCGTCTACAAAAGACTTTAAGAAAGATGTTTCTTTTTCTTCTCTCGATCTTTATCTTCACTAACTTACTATAATTTAATGATTCGTATTACTTTATTCTACGTTTTTATACCATTTTTTTTCATGCAAATTTATTGTGTTTTATATTATATTTTCTTAAATGTTATAAATTTCCTATATTATATTTAATAACTAATATTTTAGTAATATTCATATAGCAGTATTTTACTTTGATAAATAGTATTTCAATAACGCTGTAAGACCTCCACAATTTCATTTTATTTCAATTTTATTTTAAAAAAGCACAAAAGCTTCGCGAGTCTCTTTCGAAATACGCAATAAATTGCGCCGCACGTGCCGACCTCGCTTTCGATTCTTCGCTACGTTTTATTTGTTCATCAAAGCGACGCAGCGCGCGCATGTACGTCACAGAATATTATGCATTGTAACAGAAATATCGTATGACATTATATTTCATATCGAGATCTTTCTTTTACGTCATGCATTATGAAACATGTATGACTGAATTGGAGATGGAAAAGCAAACAAATTTCGAAACTTTATTCTAATTCGTCGTAGTCACATTTTGTTTTTCATTACGTATCATATGTATTAAATATCAACGAAGATTATCACAGTTCTCCAAAAATGAATAGGGTCTGTTGTTACAAATCGCCACTGCAATTTAATCTATTCATGCATAATTGAAACGGTGTCGATAAAACAAAAAAATTCAAAAAATACTTATCTCGTACGTATATTTGAATATTTATCTTTCGCAAAACTTCACCAACTTATAAATTATTTTTCAGATTTACTTCTCTGGCAAGTTTGTACGTATTGAAATCCTTTTTATTTAATCACGAACATCCTATTCTATCATAAAATCGGAAACATCAACAAACGTGTATTTGTCATGTTTTTCTCCTGTAATCTCCTCTGGAAAGAGTTCATATTAAAAGCTCACGTATTATAGATCAACTAACAATGGTTTAAAACGTCGAGGGAAGAAATCGTGAAAATATTAAAAGATCTGACTTGGTCGGATTAAAAGGAGGATTCCGGCTTCTCGTCGGTGGTGCATTTCTCTCGAGGTCTCTTGAGGAAGGTCGGAGGGAAAAACGTCTGGAAGGCCGTGTACGAACACTCGTTCGTTGAAGATTTTCCAGAGCTACCGGTGCACGTCGATTTCGTTCGCGTAATTTTTCAGTATTTCACCTCGAATATTTTCTGGCGAATATTTCCAGCCGAATGTTCGCGATATTAACTCGTTAAGGACTAAAGTTACGTTAACGCGTCATTTAAAGAATTAGGACATTGGCACTTTGAATTAGAAATGTAATAGGTTCTACAATTGCAAGAGTAAATCGTCCAGACTTTGGACTTCAGAGTTAATTTGGAGTTATTGGACTTTCCAGACCTTTCTACGATTCCTATATTTTC
This sequence comes from Bombus pascuorum, assembly GCF_905332965.1. Classification (NCBI taxonomy): domain Eukaryota; kingdom Metazoa; phylum Arthropoda; class Insecta; order Hymenoptera; family Apidae; genus Bombus; species Bombus pascuorum. Next base: position 573,255 of record NW_026869747.1, on the reverse strand, counting down.
GGACTTTCAATCGGAACTTTCGCGCAAAATTTTCCAACTATTTGTTCAACGTATTTGCTGAACGTATTTGCTGAATATTCGACTGTAGAAACTGCACGGATCTAATATTGATTTAATAACAACATATAACTCGTAATTTCTTTTTAGTCGATTAATATTATTCCATTTTATTAAATTTACAGCGCGTTTATGAAATTGAATTCCAATTTTTTCAATATCTTTTTCGTTACGTACAATAAGTTTATTAGAATCCGTAAAATTATATCCGTAATTATTTCTTAATTTGACCATAACAAGAAACTTTCCAAAAGAGAAATGTCTTTAAAAGAAATAAGATGCAATGAAAAAAGTAAACATGGCGAACGATGCTAACGAATTTTCTTTTTGAGTTTGTAATATTAAATAACTTTAAATTTGACGCGTCTTGTTCGTTGACGGTGTTTGAAAATCTTCGGCGGAGACGGCTTCTTGATCGGATGATCAGCTGCCAATCAAAATCCTAACCAGCGCATCTCCGATATTAATTATCGTTGATAATAAAATATATAATACTATCGCTTCATTTTACAAGAAAATGTTCCAATTTTACAACAATTTTACAAAAGTAAAAATAATGGACATGGATCTAAGTAATCTCTGGTGCTGGCCATAAAATAAATACGTAGAAATTTGCAAAACGGACATTGGCCACTGGCAAATTATATCGATAGATTTGTATCAATCACGTAGAAAATTCCATTGAAATACAGAACGTTTTATTTCCTATCAGTCAGTTAGCGAAAGAAGCGGTTGAAGCCGTAGAGTAAGCGTTTTTGATCGCGCTGGCAAAATTATTGCACGAACTTTTCCACAGAAACATGTGACCTGGACGTCATTGACGGATAATTTTTTACATCAGATCCACTTTTGATTGGCGTGAGACAGATACCGACGAAAGAAAGTAAACCGTTTTTAAAAGAAATCATAGAAATACCTGTGCCATCAGAAACTCATTACGATGGAACCGTAAGCCACGATGAAGATAAGAAATCATCTGATTCAGAACAGTTTTCGCATTCTATTTCGGATTCTGGTTTCTAAACGTTAAAAACCTTCTAAAGTACTTTTTTTGTTAAATTCAACGATTTATTGAGTTTTGTTTAGATAAGCATTAAAAGGTATTAACAAAATATTATGAAACATTAAGGAAATATTTTTCTTAAAAGAAACTGTCTTGAATGTCAATTAGAAAAATATCGTAAATAAGTTTGGCCAGCCAGCGTCAGGATTGTCGAACTTTTCGTGCGAAACGCGACGTTATCTGTGATTCGTCTCATCTCATTTCCTACTGGCACTCCGAGTGAATCGAATAATTTTTGATAAGACCGCAAATGACGATCGAATAACTAATTACGAGATTTTACGTGTTCCCAAATCAATTATTCTTATGTATTATGTATCGTATTATTACACAGAATGTTAAAACTGTTTCAAACATTTTTGCCAAAAATGTTGCAGGCCAAATAAGTTCAGAGTTTTAAAAGTTCTATCGAACGATCGTATCCGTTTGATTTTGAGTGCAGGAATCACAACGTTATGTCAGTACGTATATTTTTTTACTTTTCATGCTGTATTAAAGCTGTCGGCGAGATTTTTCTGAGATATTGATTGATCGTCTATATGTATTCTATCTATATGAATTTCGGTGGTAGGAAATAACTATTAAAAAGATCCTAACAGATCGATTCTGTTTTTACGATTCGTATTTCGCTTATCAAGTGTTGTAATTATGCAGTGTTTAGAAGTAAATTAAATTAAAGTCTTGTAGTAAAATATCGTATACAACGAGGTTTTACTTAAATACTGCATTTATACACCCGGAAGTTAGATTTCTTAATTACGAGTGATATGCGCTTGTGATTTTCCCAGGCCGCGGAAACATCTTGCTGTTTTATACCGTTTCATTGAAGATACATACATATACCTACACACGTATGTATATCGTTCAACTAGATTCTTCCTGTAAGAGCGAACATTTAATTACCATTTTTCATTGCAACGGACCTCACTGTTATTTCAGCCGATATTAATCAATCGATGATTAATCCTGTGGAATGTTCCGTAATCCAACCCTCGAACCCTGAATAAGGGGAAAGAAACAAACAATCGCATCAACGTAATTTAATTAAAGTTCATCAGACTGTAATCTGATCGTAATTTTATATCCGTTTTAAAGTGTTTTCGTCTGTTTTCCAGCTCAACGTTTACATTTCATTGGATTTCACTTATTATGAAAATGTTAGCAAATGTGTTCTTGTACCATAAACGCAGCATTTTCCAATAGGAGAATACTCGTTTTTTAATATAACTGGCATAATGTAAAAATATCAAAAATCTCTGAAATTTTATTCATTAGACTACCGATATCTATGCAAATTCATATTTTTATATCTATAAATTAAAAAATATGAAATACCTAATATATGTAGCAGCACATGAGTCAGAGGACAATTCAAGTCATATTGTTTTGCCTCGAAGTATTAATATCGTTAGGAAACACGCAGCATAATAATAAATAAACTCCGGGCAAAACAACGTCGCCGTTACGTGCAATCGTCTTTCCCCCGACGGATGCGATTACGAGCGAGTTAATTATCTAGAGTTATCGAGCAGTATCTATCGAGCATTTATCGAGTATTTATCAGCGATCTTATTTTGCGACTTATACGCTGTACGAGCGTCTCGACGACACCATTTATATTTATTTATTTAATTATTTTAAATATATTTGACGGGTTGCAACAGCAAGCTCTCGCTATTCTATCGATCGCTTACAATCCTACACTGGTAACCCAGTGGTGAGTTGAACAGGACCAACGATTCTCCACAATTAGTGACACCGTCGTGATTTGAACACACATCTACGTATATTTTAAAACGTTATTTGCTTCAAATTTCTTATAATGATGCATAAAAATCTGTAGTTTGGTGGTGGCCTAAAAGTTTATAAATTTATAACGATGAAAGAATAAAACTATCACTATGTAAAAGAATAAATCGAAGAAATTAACAATTAAATTCACCAAAGGAATAGAAATTTCCAATTCTTTCAGTTTTGAGGAAACTGCTAATAAATATCGATTATTTAGAAAGACGCGATAAGAGAAGCATTATAACTGTTACCCCAGGAATGCAACATCGTTTCTTCGAAAGGATAATTTTGTTTATTTATTTTGTTTATTTTCGTAAATTTATTTCGTTTCCTGGAGGATTCCTGGAGCACTATTGACACAGCTCAACGTCTTCTCAAATGATTCGTATATTCTTGTAAACTAAGTGATTCTTGTAAATATACTAAAAGGACTTGGATAATAAATTGTAATCGGATACCAAGTAATAAAAATGTGACATTATTTTCAAAAATATGACAAAAGACTCGGGAATATATGAATTAAATGTAATTAATCAAAAACACATTTATTTCTTTTTCTATATTGTAGGATAAAAACGTTTAATTAAGATCGATACGTACAATATGAGAAGAAACAATCAAATGAAGTAATTTACTATTAATTAATTGGTTTCTTGATTAAAATATAATAATGTAATAATATTAGTAAACATTACTGTAATTCATTAGTAAACATATTATCACGATTAATTAATAAATGGAATAAAAATATAATATGCAAGTGAAGTATCATAAAAAGAAATCTGATCGTAAATATCGGAAGTGATAAGAAGCGAAAGAAATTTCCTCGCGCTAGTTACGTTCTAATTAATCAAACGGTTCGTTGAATAAGCGATCATTCGAATAATCGTGTATCCGTTAATCGTAGAGAGATCGTCGATTTTCATTCAAGTCACGATTATCATTTGCTTATTACCGTCAATTTGCTATTATGTCAATAGCTTATCGTTGCAGGAAAGTCGAACGTTGCACAGCTTCGTGCAATCGTACATCATTTTAAATTCCTTACTATTGGTATACATATTATTAATTATTACGCATCCTTTCTACATGCATACTAGGTACATACATGAAAATGAATTTTGCGGCAGTGTCAAAAATTTCATTACTGATACGTATACATACAGTATAGAGACTAATTTTTCTACATATTGGGTCGAAATTATGATTAAGGGGCAGGGGTGTGTAACGGGGCCGACGCTCAAATCGCGTTAAGTGCACTCGTACCCGTCCGATCGTGAAAATTTAATTAAGCAACGCCCAGGCACAACATTTTTCCCTCCACACGCAAATAAAAAAAATAAAAAAAAAAGGGGCGTGTATAATGAATCTTCACTGGAGGTGGTCATCGTGTTATACAAATCGAGGTGGTATTGATTAACCTAACACAAGTGTATCCCAACATCGACAAGCAACCGAGGTGATTATATAGACGCCTAATGGTCTTAGGTGTTCGATAACGAACCTGCGGTCAACGGGATAGTAAAGATACGGTTCTCCAAAGTCTGAGTCTGAGTCTTGGTTAAAATAAAACGTGTGACAATATTCACTGATCGTAAAGACGCCGTTTTTTTTGCTGATGAGATTGCAAGAGAGAGATCGTGTTCCGTCGCGGTGATACTGCAAAGGAAAATTATAATGGGGTGTGTTTAAGAGCGCGAGATTATCAGATTCGTCGAGGAAAACCTTCGCTCGGGAAGTCAGGGAAATGGACGTTCCTATATTAATTGGTTAATTTCTAGTTGGTGGTTAGAGAAAGATGCTAGTCACCCTCGAGAGAAAATTACTGGCGGGAAGCTTCATTAATAAGACAAGCAGATTTCCCGTACCTTCTTGTAGTGGGTGGTGGATTTAAGGACTGTTAGAATAAAGACTGTTTGCCCGTTTAAAGGACCTTAGTTAACTAAGTCCCTAAGATTTATAGCGAGTCCTCCGCGGCTACATTGGACGACTAGTTGTCGCCTCGAGCCCCCAACCTCATTAGCACAGATCTCAGATAATTATAATCGGGTTAACTTATAGAGATTAAAGTATTGAGGATTTTCTAAAGAGTTCCAAAGGAGAAGCCCGGGTGCTCTTTCATTTCCGACATGATATATTCCATGATATTACGGAAATGAGATTGAAACGCATATAGATATGGTGCCTCTTAAAATGTTAGTACATAACTATAGAAGTATATTCTTTTCTATGTAAAAGAAAAATGAAATTTATAAACAGTAAATGAATTAATTCATTTTATTTTATTCTAAATCCCGAATTACAATTAATTTAATTTTAACGGAACATAATATTTAACATTCCTCCGTTAATTAATTTCTAACGATGCTTGTATTCAATACTTATATTTATATTATATTATTATATTATATTTAAATACCATTATGTGAACGTTCATATTTTTAATATAAACATCAACATACAATATTCACTATAAACCGGTATTGCCAGTATTTCTCCAATATTAATTCATATAAACTTCTATCGCCATCGTTAATTTTTAAAACAGAAATAAAATTTCGTTTGAACTGCTACGATAATGTTCTCAGTTTGCCCAATATTTTCCCCACTTACAGTTCCCAGAATCAAACAAAACAATATCATATTATCATATTATCATTCATTGATATCATCATCGTAAACACCTACACCGTGGATATTTATACAAAATTTATAGGCATTCGCTAAATGTATCAGTATCCAGTAACTCAACAAAGGGGAAGTCTGTCAAACAATATAAGCTGCCTATTGAATTCAAAGGAAAGCTTAATAAATCCCCCACGCAATTCCTACGCATATTAAAGCTGTACCGAAGATTGCGAATTATCTGATATCTTCTTTTCTTTTCTTTTTTTTTTTTTTAGTTTATTTTGGTTTTTACAATTTGTCCCGAAGGACATTTGGTAATTTGGTGTTATATCTCATTGGTGATAAACAATATAAAATAAAACTAAATATAAAAAAAATGTCTTCGACGATCGCGTAAAACACGAAAAATTAGATTTATTGCAAATCGTTCGGGCATGTTTCTCGAGCAAAATTGATTTTTGATTGGCCCATCGCGTTCACGAAGCGATTTTGGCCAATGTTCACGCCCTCGAGATTGTCTCGGAAGAAGGTTTCGCAAGAGAACGGCTAACTCCAAGCAATGTATACACATGGAATGAATTATACATTCGTGCATAAACTGCCTACGGATCACTTTGATACATAAACATGAAGGGAGGCATAAGCGAGCCGAGTTTAATACCATAAGATGAGCGTGCAACACGTAACGTAACGATCTTCTGTCAGGAGGAAGGGCTTTATTGTGAATGAGCGATCTCGATTGTCTGATTCCAAAAATGTTTCGTGCGCGTAAAATATTGAAGTGAAATTTTTTGTTGCTAGACGTATCGTAAGCGAGAACTGCGTAGCATTGTTCTATTCCGCGAATAAAACAATAACGTTGGTTGGTTTTTATACGTTTATCAAAAAGCTAAACATACAAAAATGTAAAGAATACACCTTTAGCAACGTATGCAAAAATAGTATAAAAGATACGAGGTATAATATTTTCTTTTTTTTTTTTTTTTTTTTAGTATTTGGTATGTATGTATGTTATTTTAATTTAATTAAATAACACAGAGTTGAGCTGCACAAAGAACTTTCCTTTGATTTCATGATGAAATTATTTCGCACATTACTTTGAACGCTCTTCGTTACAATTACGGATACATTGTTCTCTCAACTTGTAAAGTTATTGTTTTTCAAACATAAATAGATGAAATTACAAATCGCTACTGTAGAAATTTGAAATGACACAACAGGTACATTAGGTATAATACGATATTAAGGAAAGTTTACGTTATGAGGTCTGCATATATTATAGATCAGATTGATGTTTTAAAAAGCAGTAGAGAAATATATTTCATACTGATATTATAACCCTAGTATTTGTATTACCTTTTTCAGTTTTTTATTACCTAGTCAGAGTTTTTTGCTGTTCAGTAAAATAGTAAAATGTAACAGCAGAGAGGGTAAAGTTGCAAAATAAATTTACGAAGACCGGTAAGGTGAAAGGTTAACAATAATCTGACCTGTTAGAATTATGAGGTTTTAGTTTCACCCAGTGTGGCAGATTGACGTTCGTAAAACAGATCCATCAATTGTGAGAGTTCGCTCAGGCAAATGCGGAAGATGCGCATGATATCGTGATACACACGAGAGATAGCGTGTTCCACGCAAAAAGAGCGCACATTCTAGAGGAAGAGGGAATGTTTGGAATTTAGGAATAATCCTTATTGAAACGCTCCTAATGGATCGTGCGAATGAAGGACGCATGACGCAAGTTAAACAACGTTTCTAAGAAAATATATTTTCTTAGAAAGCGTAAATGATAATGAACCGATAACAGAAAAATATTTGCTGTAGCGATCGAGATATAAACGTGTAGACTTCTTGAAGTCTTTAAACTTTTTTCAAAATTAAGGAATATGTATAATGCGTGGCTGGTAAATTATAATACGACTGCTCACTAATAACGCGATCATGAAGATAAGCACGTGTATTTGCCTGAAATATCACATGCGCACGAAGGGCAAGCCCTAGAAATCAATACGTGCTTATGGATGGATACTGCTTTAGGGCAATCAGAACAAAATTACAAATTGTGTGCTAAACAATGGGAATTGGATAACTACACTGTAGACGCTTATATTCATTTATATAAGAAATTTAAAGATACAAAAATTTTCTTTATAAGAAAATTAATACTATTAACAACTTTAATCTGAATTGGAAAGCACAGGTCGTATCTATTATCAGTTATGCTTTAAAAACTTTCTCATTCAACCACAAAAGAAAGGTAAAAACAATTGCATTGGTCAAAGAAGTCTTGTGAAAGAATTAGGTATCGTAAATAATTAGACGATTAGATAGGAGTTTAAATAATTGGATAGAAACAGTTTAAAAAGATAGAAAACGGTCTGAATAAAACAGTTTTAGAAAACTGATTCTCAATTGAAAAGATTTCATATATCGCAGTTTAAAAACGCACATTTAAAGTTTAAAAAATGTATTCTACCAAACATGAAACATGCAGGTATGCAAACATGAAACCGGAATTTTTATATAGAAAATACACGTTTATTGTATGAAAATGATTAAAAATATTTTATTCGAAGTATTGTGTTGCCTTTTTTCATATTCTGCTCGTTTTTCGCGCAAAGCTTGATTCAAATCGATCGTTTGTTGCCGGCAGCGCTCGGTATTAACGGTTTCGTCAGGTTTTAACAGCTAGTAATATATCACACCCTTCTTATCCCACCAAACGAATTTGGTCTTGTAGTCGATGTTGATGGTTCTGGTGTTCTGCAGCTGCTCGTCATCTTTCACGCTTAGGATTCTCAAAATATATCGACTTTTCATCGCCAGTCACAATTCGGTGGAGAAATGATTTTCTTCTGTATCCAGCGAGCAGCATTTCGCAAGTGGTTCTTCCGTTTTCCTGCTGGCTTTCAAACGTATGCTTCTCGTGTCACGTTCAATCGATCAGCGAGTCGTTGTCGCGTTTGAGCGTTATCCTCGTCCGACGATGCTTGAAATTCGCTGTTTTAAAACTTTTTCCGTGATCTTCCACGTCATTCGTTCCTAGCGTCAAAATTGTCACTTTTGAATTTTTTAAAGCACTCACAGCAATGTGATTTACCAAGATAATTTACCTGACCGGTAAGCTTCGACAAGCATTCGATGCGATTCTGCAGCAGTTTTCTTCAAATGTGAACAGAAAATCAATGCTGTTCGCAAATCGTAGTTTCCAGGCATAAAATTCGACATATTCAACGCTATTACGAACTATGCTGTTCTATGAAACTTGAATTGGTGTAAGCGGAAAATGTTCGTGAGACGAACAGCTTGGGCCATCTATTGGCCAATTTCGGTTTCATACTTGCAGATAGAGATAAAGGTAAAATCAGAGGTAGAAAGTTATCACATTTAAGAAAAAGCTTAGAAAAAAGTTCAGAAACTTTCGATTATCAAAGGAATAAACTTATTGTTAATATCGAGCGGTATATAAAATTGTTTAATATTTATATCATTCAATTCCGTTTCGCAACATTGTGATTACGAAAGGAAATTTGAAGAATTTGCATAGTATTTTTTCCGTCGCTATTTCCCCTTTCGCTCAAATTGTACAATTTTATAAAGTTTCAAGAAATTGTGCTGTTAGTGGTACTGCGATCAATTTGTTTATTTTGATATTTGAAATTGCGTTTTCATTACTTATTACTATCATTATTTATTTGAATTTGATACTTGATCCTTAGCAAAAAGGATTCTCCTTCTAAATAAATGTTTATACATACATTTATACAAGAAAAGATTGAGAAGCAAGTTTCGATTAATTTATATAGGTAATAATAATTTTATTTGACAATATATTACATCTATATTCTTTCATGAGAAAATGTATCTCTCATGCATATCACATCGTCTAAACCACCATTTCTTATCTTATTTTATTAACGTTTCTATTTTTATTTTATACTTTTAGTTTTTTATTTTATTCCCTTAAGGTAAATAATAAATAAACAATCAAAATTAGCTCAGGATATTCAGCCAGGTTAATTATATTTTGATTAGTCAGTTAATTTTAATTAGGAAATTGATAATTAATATAATTATTAATATACTAAAAGATATTATTTATTAATTACTAGATTATGGATGTTTATGCATTTATGGGAAATTTCGTTTAGAAAAACATGGAAAATACAAATCGTATGCAAGAATATATGAAATACTTATTTAAAAATTGAAAAAATTTATCGGTCATCGGACTTAAATTCCAAAAATAAATTGTACAGACAATACAGTTTATTAAGGAAACTGATTCTCCATATTAATTAAAAGCAATTGAATAAATATGGATTGTTAGATTCGTAAAATTTATAATAATATAGAAACGTATATAGAATTTAGAAAATTTAGAAAAATCCGTGAACGAAAAAGCTTTCAGAAAAATAATATATATTAATTCGAAAGAACACGATGACAAATAATGCATGGCATTGAACAACTGCATCTAGCATCTAGAACCATAATACATCAGAACATAGAGTTAAGACCTTAATCTTTTCCTTACTATGAGTTACACCCTTCGCATTCAGCTAGCGTTGAATAATGAAAGACTATAGTCACCTTTAGCGAAAGTAAATGTTAAAATCAGTACCAATAAAAATGAAGTTTCTTAGCTATAACTATAGATCAACATTGAATTCTAGTTTACTTTTCTCGTAGCAGTTCAGATTTCTACATAACTCGATAAAGTTTTCGACAAAGTTGGTCGATCTAAAACATAAATTAAAGATTGAAAATTGAAAATATTGAAATCTTTAAATACGATAATCGCAATAGCTTCGATGAAGACGGGATATAATTTTTTGTACAACTAAGATAAATACAAAATTTGATTAAAACGACTGTGTTTGGAAGATCTTATTATAGATTTCCAATTCTTTATAAATATGTATAATAACGTGTTTTATCTGTTTTACCTACTACTTTTTTAAATCATTAGCAATTCTGTCGCATTTTCCTATCATTTAATCATTATCAGTTTGTAAGACTGAAGATAAAATAGAAGAATCATTGTTGATATGTTTAATATCAGATTAATTAAATTGAGTGCGTTCAAGTTTTTATGCATTTAAACAAAAGATGCAAAAATTCAAAGAGCGCAGCAAGTTTAATATTTTAGAACGTACAAATATTTTTATCGCATTATAGAATTTCCTCAAATTGTAGAATTTATAATATTATTTGTACGCGTTCTCCTCTGACCTGAGCAAGCAACTTTTAAGAAACTTTAAAAAAGAAACTAAAAAAAAAGCAATTTCTCTATTTTTACTTATAGATCGCTAAAAACCAAGGAATTGCCGCGAATTTTCAGCACAGAATCAAATCAATCAGTTTCGCATCGAACGAGCCGAATAATGTCCGTTTAATCTCAAACTACACGCTTTGATATATAATAATTAGGATAAACGGATTTTTGTGCAATTTCCTATCTTTGTGTACTCGATTAAAAAAATGAAACGAAAATAGCGATTTATTTCGTTTAAATATCTCAAGTACTCTACGAAAAATATTTTACATATTTATATATGTTATGCGTAGGGCGTTCCGTTTTTAAGTTACATAAAGAACTCACAGACATGCTTAGCCTAATTTGCAAGCGTAATTAAAATGGAAAGCAAGCAGGCGCAAACCTTTAGTTTCCGCCCTCGACACGCGCGCACGCTGCCAGCGAACCACGTATCGCGCAAGGATTTCTGATCGGTCGTTGAGCAATTTTAGGGGTGTTCCATGGTGGAAAGAACGACGGCTATTGTACGGAGAGGGGATCGGAATAGTGGGGGGCAATCACCAGGGGTTATACCTTGATGGAAAAGTATAAAAGGGCGCAGAAAGGTGCGTGGAGTGTTGTAGTCACGAGCTATCCCGAGCGAGAAGACAGCAGTTGCGAGTTGTCCTCTTCGAGCCAACAACGCTCCGACTTCAGTCAGCGATTGGGTGTTGAAGAAGGCGGTCATAGAAGAACATCACCACCAGTCGAGCTCTCACTTTGCACAAGCATCCCTTGGCTTCACGGTCTCAGCATCTGACTGCGATCTGGACCAGGCGCATCCGCAACATCTATACGCATCTATACGCATTTATTTGCATTTATATGCAATTATATGCGTGACTTTCGACCAGTGAGGCGTGTTACGATTTCTTGCGGCCCTATCAACCAGCAACTTCGAACAGCTACATCTATCTGGTACGTATATTCACGAGCCTTTCGCAACTTTATCTGCAACCTACAAGCGCGCGATGTTTTAAAATGCGATATTTCGTTGCTAAAATTCAATTTTCCAATTTTCCAACATTCGAAAAAGAAAGATTTTTTTCTATCAGTTGACAATCCGAAACTTCCAAGCGCCGCGACAGTTTCAATGTTTCTGACGCTGCCATCTTTTGATGAATCGTTCGACGAGTCGTTCAGATAGTGAGAGATTTTTCTGACGAAGAAATGATTCGTTTATGAAGATCGGGCGATTTTATTCGAGGCTGAGTTCGAAGGTGACGGAATCGTGCGATAGTTAATTTGCCGACGAATGATATTTGATTGGCGGATGATCGTTCTGACAGAGAAAATCAAGTAGAATGGTCGCTCGTTTTGAAAGAGAAAATTTTTTTAGCAGAAGAGATTTCTGATCGTTGGGAACGTTTTAAGCCAAAAAATTAAATCACGTCAAATTTTGCTTCTAACTTGTAGGTTGTTTAACGATAAGAGATTTTCTTTTATAATTTTGATTTTAACAACTATGTACACTGTTGAATAAGAAAGAAAAAGATGTTGGCTTATTATAATCTAGTGAATTATATTGAAAAAAAGGTTTATCGGTAGAAAGATTTTGTTAAATCAGATAATCGTCGTCCTGTGAAATGTTAATTTCAACAGGCAGGAAGTTTTTTCGGTTATAAATATGATATTTATTTTTTTAGTGAATTGTGAAACTAGAAATTTACAGGTTTGAGAAGTTAATGAAGTTGTTGTTAATAATTGACAAATTCTTGTTTAAGTGAACTACTATAAGAAGGTTTAGTTTAGCTGTTATTATATGAAATATAAAAATTACTGACGGAAATCGTTGCAAGGAAATTTTAATTGGTCACTAATAATTAGTTTAGATTGAGTTTTGTAAAATAATTTTAATTTTTTGTTAAGTAATAATAATACCCTGTAGAGTATATTAATTTTGACAGCGGGATAAATTCACAGTAGAAAACGTTTGTAAGCCGACATTGAAAGTATTGCATGTTTAAAGTGATCTGAACAAGTTGTTATTCTGTACTGCAAGATTTGATTTTGCGATATAATAAATTAGATAGGGAAAGAATATTTTTCGAATTAGAAATCCATATTCATAAAATGTTTCTTGCGATCTAATATTAGAAATTTTCAATGAACCGTACGAAGAAGGAAAATGTACAATTGAATCTTTAGAAAATTAAACAGGGATATCGTTGCGATCAAAAGATTTTATTTGATCGAGAAATCCTATAAGATTTCAATTTTCAGATACGTTTAACTTTGAAGAATAAGAGGCATTTATTATATTATTTGGAACAAGTTTGTCGTGAATTTTTATGAAAATAATTTACCTTCAAAATTTTCAAGGGTAGAGATAACACAACCGTAGATAATTAATAAATGTTTAAGCCAAGTAACAAGATCGCGTGAGTTATTCGAGATATAGCAGGTTTGCTAATCGAGGAAAACTTCTTAAAACGAGGAAAGATCTTTATCGAGTTTAAAAGACAAGATTTATTGTTGGTGGATCCTCGGTAATGAAAAACGTAATTTAAGAATAGTGGATTTGGTTCTGGTACAATTTTCCTTATAATTTGGTAAAAGGTCTGTATAAATTATTCTGCGAAAGATATGTATCTATGTATGAATAATTTATCATAGTTCGACAATAAACTACGCGAAATGACTTGAAACATAATTGCTTCGACAAGATTGGACAATCTTCTTTCTTTTTTTTTCTTTTTTTTTTTTTTGCGATAATTTAGTGAAAAATGCGCGTATGCTATTCTTAGAAGAATCCTTAATCCTAATTAATAAATTACTTAATTTAAGAAAAACAACAAAATGACGTAACGATTTTGAAATTTTGAAATTTTGAAATTTTGAAATTTAATGCAAAAATACTAGTCAGTGTTGTGAAATAATTTATATCAATCTAATGTTATACTAAAAAAAAAAAAAAAAAAAAAAACTGCCACACATATATTATATATAATCCCAATCCTTTGTGCAGAAAGCATTCGAAACTTGTGGACACCTGTTGTGAACATAGTATGTATATTGCGCGAAGCATTATGAAATTTCATTGGTATTGTTACGAAACTCGACTATCACGACTATATTGGTAGAGTTTGAAACAATTCTGGGAATAGTACGTATACTATTGACAAGATATTTAGTAGAAGTACAATATTATATCTCGCAGAGAGCACAAAACTATTTATTCTATTATAACACTTAATTACTTTTGCTGTATACTGATTGTTATACTGAATATTATATGTGTAAATCCAATATGTGTAAATATCTTGTAACTTGCTTATACGCGTTTTCAGACTGCTTTCTTTTGGTCGTATCTTATTACAGTATCTTAATAAAATTTCAAAGTGTCTTATATACACTGACACAAAATATAGACATAAAAGTTCTCTACGGTGAGTGTTCAAATACTTTTTCGCGTACCACTGTATATTATTACTACAGATCGATCAAAGTGTCCCAACACTTGTAAGCTTATGAGCTAGTTTTAATATACAATGGAAAACTGCCTTTCTTATTTTGATTTCGATTTCTCTCTGTCAGAGCCTTGATCCGATCTCATTCAAATATTCCATTGCATTCCGTATTCCACAAATGATTAGAAATAATTACATACGAGTATTTCGCATTGAAATTAATACAACGACTCGATCCAGTAGTGGATTATGTCATCTGTCAGCATAAAGCAAAACAAGCGCATAGCTAACAATGTACATAACCGTAAAGTTGTGCGCGTTTACGTGTGAAAGTTCTTGTTCGCGTCGTCCGATGATATTATATGGCCACGAACAGGTGAAAAACCACTATTCCGTTGACCGATTCATATTCCACTACTTGTAACAATTGCAACAATTTATCAGCGAGGCCTCTGTTGCGTGCTTGCTCGCAATTCATCGCGATTCTTCAGCCATCGTGCTTGCGCCGAGGATCCTTTTCCGATCAGAAATTTACCGTGCACGCCCGCCGTCGGTTTTGTCTACCGTGAAATATCCATCGTGGAACAACCTGTTGAACGACGCAGTGTTTTCTAAAATTTTACGAATGAATTTACGCGTGTATTATACCAAAATCGTTAAGTAGGTTGGAAATAGTTAATTAGTCAATTAATCACGCGAAATACGGAAGTTTGGTTGTGGGCAAATCGTGTGAATAGAGAATATTTAAGCGTTACCTGGTTGATGGTAAAATTAAGTTTGTAAGAGAGAGTTGTTCGACGGATTTGGCCCACGTAAATTGTTCGCCTTTATTATTCAGATTCTCAAAATTATACGCAAACATTATTTTATTAAGTAGAAAATAAATTCAGAATTCGAAACACTACAAAGATACAGCATATTAAGATAGTATAAAAACTTTAATATATTAACAACAATTGCTATAATAATACATGTTGTCACGACTGATGAAAATTCTTCCTAAACAAAAATTAAAGCTATCATATTATGTACAATAAAGTGCAATACTGTTAAAATTTTCTAATAACTTTCGTTAATAATCATTAATTTCATCTTCTTTTTCTCCTTCTTCTACGTTTACATTTTAGGTTGCACGGACTGCGTGTTTTTTTTATTAGTCTAATTAATGACGATGTTGTATATATTTGTTTCCTCAAAGCAGCGTATTGTATTCGTTATTAAATTTCTTGGATATTTTATCAAATTGCCTTATTCTTTATTACTATGCAGATACAATACAGGAACAGGTGTAAAAATTATATTTCAAATAGACTGGGTATAGTAAAATCATATACGTATTTTCAAGACTGGAATAAATAGGTTCGAAAATCGTACAGGTAATCCATTTACATGGAAATCGATGAATCGAATAAAAAAAAATGAACGAATAGTTGTAATTTCATCTCTTCTTTCGTCTACGGAAGAAGGTCGAATTCGTGTTACTTGAAGGTCGCTGCGCATAGACGAAGTATAGAATTTTCCAGGGTTGATTGTCTTAACTGTACTTGATTTGAACAGACATTGAGCACTGCATGGTATTTTT
This sequence comes from Bombus pascuorum, assembly GCF_905332965.1. Taxonomy (NCBI): domain Eukaryota; kingdom Metazoa; phylum Arthropoda; class Insecta; order Hymenoptera; family Apidae; genus Bombus; species Bombus pascuorum. The sequence goes on along the minus strand of NW_026869747.1, from coordinate 557,425 downwards.
CTTAGCCAACGAACGTAAGAGGATCGATTTACGATGCGTTTCAGGTAACAGATATGCCGAGTTTATTGAGCTATCACCAGAGACGATGTTGAAAAACGAAAGGACGCGTTCCATTGAGTTTTATTAAGTGATATCACGCAATATCGTTGTTTCATTTGCCGAGAAAGTTCTCCAGCTTGTCTCAATTATTCTTTATCTCTCCTTTATTAAAATACGAGTCATCGCATTAGAGAAGCGTTATTAGTGCCTTTGAATTTTTATATTTGATTTCTGTCCCATCTCACGCTTTCATTTTGACAAAACAAGACAAAACAAGTTTAGCACTTTATCAGGCCCGGTCAAACCGATCTCAAAATTTCATTTAAAATTGTACGTTCATTGTTTATTTCTTTCTATTTCATTTAACTTTATGTAAATTCTTATATTAAGAAAAATTGAGAAACTGATGAATCAGATGGCATGAGAATTTACATAAAGTTAGATGGACAAAAGAAATAGCAATGAACGTTTAGCAATTCTAGATTAAATATTGAATATTGGCTGGCAAGGTTGGTGTTAATGTTGTAAACAAACTTCTAACAAAAATTTCTAATGAAAAATCATGCTGGTCAATAACGATTATTTTATTTTTTCTTTAATCTTGTTAAATATCTAACGAAATACGATTGGTTTAAAAATGATTCGATTACATTATAATTTGTATTGATAGCAGAATAACGATAACAGTGACTGCATTGACATTACATCGACTGCAAGATTATTAGCGACTAATTTAGCTTGAACAATGTACATTTATTAAATGGTAATATTATCATATTAATTGTTAATATCATTTATTTTTATTACAATAAGACTTACTACCTTATACGATTTTCGATCATTAATTCTACACTCTGTTTTAAATTCAAACGTTATATGCTATGGCATTACATATGTACATTACTTGCATGTGAACACAATATATCAATTTTAAAGAATACTCTTAACTTAATTTATATTATATTCTTATGCATATATCTTATCATGGTTCTTAAAACTCTTACACTTCACTCTTCAAATATATGTAATATGTTTCTTATATTATTTTCTATATCTTATAATGTCTTATCCCTAAATATCTTTCATTTGTCTTACTCTTGTAATTCTTTAAGTATTCCTTGAGCAGGATAATTATGATTCTAAAAATATTTTTACTTTTTTGAGCAAAAGGCGTTGAACTTCACAGGTACTTGGCTTTATAATGATAGTACAAATAACAAAATATGAAAGTAAGAATAATGGAAATAATACATCATAAAAAGTAAATATATCCTTTATTAGAAATGAGATTAGGAGATGGTTTAAAAATAATTTTTCTGAATACATAATAAAATAAAATGATTCGCAATTGTTAATTCATTCGTAATAATAAGTTATTTTAATAGACTTAAATGTTAAGAATGTTTGCATGTAAGTTAAAAATGAAATAGAAATATTTGAATAACTTTTTTTTACAACTGAACACGAAAATAGCTCTAATTATTATCAGCGAATACAAAGACTAAGATAATCTATCTAATGTATCAAAAATAAAATTGGAATATTGGAGAAAAAGAATTTTTCCTCCACTATATATGATTCTAGAATCATCCAGTTTGCAGCAATTATTTCGTTGAAACGTGAATTATTAATTTTATAAACAGCGAGTTAATATTGCAAGAGAAATATCTGAAAGATCTTTGAAGTTCTAACCAAGTTGTATTAAAGTTCTAATAAAGAAGACGCAGAAAAGTTTATACTTTAAAAGCTAAATTTTAAAAAAGAGGTAAAACAATTAGATATTTCAAATTAGATTAAAAAAATTAGTATTAGTAACTTAATTTATATTATTAATCTATTAATCGAACGATTATCTAATTCGGTATGATAAAGCTGTCTTCCTGTTTAGATTTTCTTTGTGTGTGTGTGCGCGCGCGCGCGCGTGTGTACACATATATACATATACATACATATACATACATATATATACATATAACTAGTTTCGTTATTCCAGATTTATGAGAATTAACAAATTCTTCGAATGAAATTATTTTAGCTGTTTTAATAAATTGTGCATCAAAAAATTGCTTGTATAAATTAAAGAACGTTTCTAGCAGCCGCCACGATACTCTTGCTCATACAGGAAAATTAACCGAATATTCTGGTTATTTTAATAATGAGATTTTATTTCCATAAATGTTTTTAACATTGAATATACGTGGTATATAACAAATTTGCTCTTCCGTAATATATTGTTAACGGACAATAGGATAAAATTTAATGGGTAATATTAGTTCGTTAAATCCAAACTTCAAATAAAAGATATTTCATATGCAGCAACTTAATATTTTATATTGAAGTTCTTTTTAGATAGCAATTTAATGAAAATGCATTTACCATGTTTGTTTCTTTTTAATGTTCTTCATACAAACGTATTTATTTTATTCTTATAATTTTCTGTATACGAGATCATTTCTCCTTCCTGCTGATGGAAACTAAATTGATTTCACTATCTCGTTCTTTACTGTTTTATACTGAAAGTATATTTCAATAAAATACTACTTTTTTTTTTTTTTTTAAATAGTTTATTTAGCCAATATTTGATTTTTTGTACATTTTTGAGATTCACAATAAACAATGAATTTGAGTATAGTGTGTTTAGGCAAAAGTACCGATACGCGTCGGTACGACGTAGCCATGGTCTAATATGTGTCGTGGATTTTCGGTTTTTGCGTTTATCTTTTTGTTTTTTTGGGTTTTAGTCGCATTGGTGCGTGATTTTTGTGTATTCTTGTGTGTGTTGTATTTTGTCCTGAAACTTGGCCGCAAAACAGGACTCCTCGGTGTATTACTTTTATGCGTTGTGGGATTTTGGGGGGGGGGGATGAGAGGGAAGGGGAGGGGGGTGTTAAATTATATTATTTACAATGATTATAGTATTTACATATTTACAGTACTTACATCTAGGTTACACGGTGGTAGGAATGGTTTTTTTGTCGAATTGGTAGTTTTCACTTATATTTTCTTATGGGTTTGGAATCCACCAATATTTTTTTGTGTTTCTTCTGTGTTTGTCTTTAGTGTCTTTTTGGGGGAGGGCCATGTTGTACCTCCACCTGGTGTCTGCAGTCAGTCCGTTTAAGTTTTCCTCGTAGAGTATTGTCTTTATCCCTATTTTTCTTTTTATGTGGAAAATTATCGGGATATTGTTTTGGTCTTGGAGGTAATTTTTTTCGTCTAGGTATAGGAACGCTTCTGGGGGGATGTAGCCTGTTGTCATTGTATTTTTGTAATATAGTACGTTTGGGTATAAGCCGCTGAAGATTAGGCTGTTTTCTTTTATTTTTGACGCTTGTGCGAAATGATTTCTTGCTAGTTTTAGTATGTGACAGTCAATGCGATGAATGTTGGCTAGGTCGTAAATTTTTTTGTTTTTTATATATTTTTTGTATCCGCTCTGTTCGGATCTGTACGCATTTTGGCAAGCTCTAATGCATTTTCTTTCGAAAACGCGAATTCTCTCCATTAGCGATGCTGGTATGTTGTACCAGATTGGGCAACCGTATGTTATAATTGGCCTAATTAGAGCTTGGTAGCATAATGTTTTTACATTGCTCTTGAGATGTTTCGAGTAAAATAGTCTTTTTGCTCTCCAGAATGCTTTATTGGCCTTGGCGAGTTGGGTTTCTATGTGTTGTTTGTAATTTAGTTTGTCATCTATGTTTATGCCTAGGTACTTTACGCAGTTTTTGTGCGGTATGATTGACTCTTCGGATGCCTTTTCTTTTAATTGGAAATTTTTGCAGTGTTTTCTTTCTGCTGGGCCGATTTCGCTGGTTTTGGGTTTGAACAGTATGCTTTCGCATTTGTTTGCGTTGATTCTTAGTTTCCATGTGTGGTAGTAATCGTTGATTTTGTCGAATAGTTCTTGGAGGTCTGTGTTTATTGTTTTAGTTTTGCGGCCTGTTACGTAGATGATTAGGTCGTCTGCGAAGGCTATGGAGCGTTTGTGGGTAGATTTGTTCATGTCGAACAGGTTTAATATGTCACTGTTGTATATGTTGAAGAGTAGCGGGGAGTTTACAGTTCCTTGTTGGAGTCCGTTTTTTATGGTGAATTCTTTGTTCGATGTATGGGGACCCTCGGTCATTAGGAATGTTCTGTTTGTAATCATGTCCCATATTATTTTGATTAAGTATCTCGGGAAGTTTTTTTTAATTAATTTATAAATGAGGCCTGTGATCCAGACTGTGTCGAAGGCTTTTTCGAGATCTATTAAGCAGGCGGCTACTCGTTGTTTTGCGTTTAGTGCCCAGCAGATGTCTGACGTGAGTTTGTTTGTCGCGTGTAGTGTGGAGTGTTTGTGTCGGAAGCCAAATTGGTTTTCTGGTATAATGTTTTTTTTTTGCAGAATGTAGTTAGGGGGTCATTGATGACTACTTCAAATACTTTGCTTATGTTGGGGAGGAGACTTATTGGTCGTAGGTTTGTGAGTGATGAGCCGTCTTTATTTTTTTTTGTGATTGCTATTATTTTGGCTTTTTTCCACTTTTTCGGGAAGTATGCGTTGTTTAGCGCATTGTTGAATATTACTGTGTAGTACCATTTTATTTTGTTCGGTAGGTGCTTAAGTGAGATGTTCGGGATGCCGTCGAAGCCGGAGGATTTTTTATTATTTAGCTTGGCGAAGACTTTGTTTAGTTGATTATAATTTGTAAAGTAATTTATTTCTGTTTCTGGTTGTTTGGGATTGTCTGAGGTGTTTTCGTTTGAGAACGTGCAGACTGTTTTGTTTAACGTTATGTCTTGTTCTATTTCGTTTTTGAGTTTGTTCGTTTCTGCGATGATGATTCTGTTTAATTCTTCTCGGCCCATGTGTTCGTTTTGGGTGTGTGTTTTGGAGAAGTGGGTGCCTATGATGTCTAGTTTTTCTGTTGTTTTAGTTATTATGAAGTTATTCTCGGTGTCTTTGCTGGTGTTGTGTATCTCTATACCTGCTTCTTGGATGAGGGGAGCTTTCTCTGGGGGCAATTTGAGCGGAGTGCTGGGGTTTTGTTCTTTCGGTCTGAAGATTTGATTTATTTGTGGGAACATGTTGGCTGAGTCGTTTTTGGAGATATTTTTTATTTTGTTTGTCCAGTAGAGGTTTATAGAGTTTGCGAATTCTTGTTTTTGTTGTAATTTTATTTTGTGTAGTAGGTATTTTAGGTATTCTAATTCCTCTCTTTTGTCGTAAGAGTAGTTGTGTTTTATATTGTTTATTTTGGAGAGTATGTAGCTTTTGTCTCGTTGTAGTTCTTTTATTTTGTTGTTGATATATGGATCGCAAGAGTTTTTTTGTTTGAAGGTTGGGACGGATTTTTGGAGTGCGCTTTGTATGTGTTTTTCGATTTCGTCTATGTATGTGTCGATTTGTCTGTTTGTTAGGTTGACGTTGTTGTAGATATTTAGGTCGCATTTCTGTTCGAGTAGTTTTTGGAATTTTTTCAGTTTGTCTTTTTGTAGTTGTACTTGGGGATTTCGGTTTGTGTTTCAAGTGTTAGGTAGTCGGATGTGTTTTTGTTTATCTGTAAGAGTATGGCTTTATGGTCGCTGTCGTAGTCTAGGGTTTTGAGCGTGTTATTTGGTCGTAAGTTTTGGATTTTTAGTCGTGCATCTGTTAGGCATATGTCGAGGTATGAGCCTCCTTTTGGGTAGGAGGGTAGCTCGGAGCTGTAAAGGTTTGTTTTGTAGTGTATGCTTTTATTGTCTAGCCAGTTTCTGATGAAGTTTCCTCTCGTATTATTTAGTGGGTTTTTCCAGCTTGTGTGTTTTGCGTTAAGGTCGCCGGCTATTATGTGGAAGTTTTCTTGTTTGTCGAGCTGTAAAAGTTCGAAGAGGTTATTGAATTCGTCGTTAAATTCGTTTTCGTTTCCGTAGGTTGCGTAGGCTGCGGTGATGAGTAAGTTTTCCTTTTTGTTTATTTTTATTTTTATGGTTGTCGTCTCCAGGGTTTTAAAATTTGTTATTTTGTCGTTTTGGATTTCTTTGAATTTCAGGGGGTTTTTTATGAGGATTGCCGTTCCTCCTCCTTGGATAGCGTTTGGTCTGTCGTGTCTTATTATGGAGTAGTTTTTGAAGGATACTTTGTGTCTTTTGTTCAGTTTTGTTTCTGAGATGAGTACGATGTCGGGGGTTTCTTTGTTTATTAGGGTTAGCATACTGTATCTTTTTTGGTTTGAGATTAGAGAGTTTGCATTTATTGCAATTATTTTCAGGTGTTTTAAATCTAATTTGGATGTTTATGTTGTGTTTGTTGGTTTGGTGTGTTTTGGCTAATTGTCGACTGCGATATCTAAGGAGTTGAAGATGGTGTTGAACCTGTCTTCGTGCGATGATATTGCATTTTTTAATTCGTTGAGTTGTATTTGTTGTTGATTTAGTGCTTGGATGATACATTTTTTAAAATCTTCGAAAGCGTTTAATATTATTTGTTGAGGGATGATCTCGGTTGTAATTGGGATTTGGTTTGCCCGCGAATCTAGTTTTGGGTTTATTGTGTGAGGGGGGTTTTCGATTTCCTGCTTTGGTCTTGCTTGTTGTTTCACTGCGTCCGAGAACTTTAGTTCTGGGGTGTATTTTCGGCTTATCTGTTCTAGTCGTTTGATTTTTGTTTCTTTGTCTTTTTTAATTTTTTCTGAAAGTTTTTGGCGCAGCTCTATGATTTTGGGGCACCCTTTGTATGACGCGGGGTGTCCGTAGCTTTTGCAGTTGACGCAGAATATTTTATCCTTTGTGATTGTATCGTCTTTTTTTATTTTGCACTCGCCTGGGCCATGGGGCTCGGTGTATTTTACACAGCGGTAGATTAGGTTGCAGTTTTGTGCTGTGTGGTCTAATCGTTGGCATTTGTGGCATTGGGTAATGTCATTTTTTCTTATTTTTTCCCACGTTATTTTATAGTAGCTTAGTCTATTTATTTTTTGTAATTTCACGACGTTGCTATTGGGGGATACCTGTACTATGTATATTGGGAGCAGTCTGTTACTTTCCCTTGACTTTCTTGTCGAGAAGCGCGATACTTTCGTAAACTGTATGTCGTCTATTTTTAATGCTTGTAAGTCTTCTAGTATTTCTGTCTCTGTGAGGTTAATGTCTAGTCCTTTTAATAGGAACGTGTGTTGTTTTTGTGCTTTTGGTGTGTATGTGTAGAACGTTGTGTTTGTTGTTATCAGTAATTCTTTTGCTTTAATGTAGTCGCTTAGATTATGTAGGTATAGAGCGTGTTTGTTCGCGTGTATTCTGTTGATGTGAAAGTTTTTGATTTTGAGAGCGTCTTGTAAGAGAGCAATGGTGTCTTTTGGGTCTTGATGAGTTATGTTGATTGGCGGGGGCCTGTTACCTTTTGTGGGTGAGGGGGCGTCCTGTTGTTCCTCTGTGGGGTGGTTGGTGGGCTGTTCCTGTTGTGCTTGTTCCATCGGTGTCTTTGTCGGTGGGGGTTGCTCTTTTGGTTTGATCAGATGAGTGTGTTGATTTTGTGGTGTCGGCGGCCTCCTAGGTGGGGCGAGGGGGCTGTTTGTTCGTGTGTCGTTTGATTTTTCTTGGGTGTGTGGTGTTCCCAATGTGGACGTAGTCCTCCTGTTTGCTTTGATTCGCATTTCATTGTTCTTCTTTCTTATGGCTTCCACGATCGCATTTTGTATTGTTGATTCTTTTGTTGACGTTGCTTGAGTGTGATTCTGTTGTTGAGGTATGGTGGTTTCCTGTGTTTGTAACACTTCAAATCTGTTTTTTGTTGGTATCACTGGTGAGGGAGGGCTTCTTGTAGTTTTCATGGTTTTGCTTTCTTTGACGGTGGGATCTTGTGTATTGTTTTCTTCTTGGATTAGAACGAGATCTTCTTCTGTGTTTTCCGGGTTGTCTGGTAGTCTTTTGGACCTTCCCACTAGTTTTGGTTGTGGGTTGAGTTTCCGCGTTTTTTGCGCGGAAAGTCTTATGCTAATGTTGTTTTCTTTGTCCGTTTTTGGCGAGATTGCTTTTCTTTTACTCGTTTTTTTTGTTGGGATTACGGAGGGTTCCGTTTTTTTGCTTTCTGCTTCATTATCGATGTCGCCTATTTTTTTATTTATTTTGTTGTTATTATTTTTTTTTCCTATTTATAGCGATGGTGTAACTAATCAATTTTCCACTTTCTGTCACTTTTTTCTTTTTTTTTTTCACTTAGACTTTCTCTACGCGAAAGATTGTCTAGTTGGCGCGCGCATTGTTCGGGTCTGGGTCAGCTGTCCCTTTTTTTTTTTTTTAGGGCTGAGAGGTCCGTTTGGCTCGGAGGTTCGCAGTCGACTCCAATAAAATACTACGCCATGACATAAGTGACCCTTGGTAGAAATCGAACGTTCCTCTTACCGCAACTTCGATACTGTTGAATAAATATTAACAAAGTTGTTGCTTGCTTAATTTACAGATTATTGGCATTCAACGGAGTGTGTTAACTGGATCAGCGACAGCATCTATTGATCTATCAATATGATGTTTGCTTTGCTCGAAAGCTTTATTGGTAAGTCTATTTTTGACACATTTATGGATAATCATTTGAAAAATTATTTCATATTTCATATATGATCAGGTTGAAGTACACAGGCTCAAAAAAATATTCGCACACCTATAGACACGTTTAAGAATATATGTGTGTTACTGTACTTATATGTGCTATACGAAACATTTTGGATTTTTAATTAGTATTGGCTATAAATGGCAAACTCGCTTATCATGATTATATTTGTAAAATTTGAAACAAATCTAGGATATATATGTATGGCAATTAAATGATATTTTTTAACATTTTACACATTTAAAAAATTAAAGAAAATTTTCAAATCAGAGTATCTCATATACTTCGTGCTTTTTAATTGGTATTTTAAACTTATGTAATGGTAATCTTATTATACTTATATAACTCTATATACGATTTACATTTATATATTAAAACTTAATTGAATCATATTTTAATTGTTATCATGCTAAAACACATTATAATATAAATCGATTTTAATGTTTCTCAGGTTTGATTACCTTGGTCTTCACAGTTCTACTGACGCCCTATAAGTCTCTCGGCCAGAGTTTGCAGATGTGCGCAGACGGAGTTGCCAGTTTGACAGGACTTGCTGGTATTGTTGATGCGTTGATGACGCCGCGCAACAGATTTTCCGGCTTTTCCATGGCTTTCCTTGTATTCGACCTCGCTGCCTTTGGCCTTTCGTTTACATCTCTATCTGTGATCGTCGTTCGTATTTCCACAAACGTAGGGATGCCACTGGATGGTGACAAGTCTAATTCGGTACGTATCGTCTGTACTTTCACCGGTACTGTCCTTTCCTATTTCTTTTTCTCTGCTGAACACTATGTTGCACTACTGAAATGTTAATTACTATTTTTCTACGTTACTTTTGTTTTCTTTTCCTTCAGTTAAATTCTTCATTATTTAATAATCTATACAATTATTTATATAGTAAATAACAAGTATTGAAGTAACGATCAAATAAATGTTGGAGAGGACATACATATTTTTATTGAAAACTTTCAATAATTGTGCTGAACTATAGATGATACAATTATAATAATATTTTGTATTACGATTTAAATTATAAGATAACATTCATGTAAGCCAAATCTCACATTGTTGCCAGGACAATGCTAAATTAAATTTCATCCGGATAAAAATTGTATATATTTAAAAATGCTTTTTCATTAAACTAAAATTTATCTATCAAAATAGCTTCGCCTTAGATAAAGTATTCAATGCTTTATTACATTAATTAAATGTTTTTTTTAAAAAGTATTACGAATATTAAAAAAGTAGCTAAAATTGTTATCGAAAATGTGCTAATATTTATTACTTACTAATAATAAGTTATTATTGCCTCTACCAGAAGAATTTTAACTAGCTGATGCATATGCACTATTTCATTTGCGAGAAGAGCATAATTCGAGAAAAAATGTCATTTCAGAGCTGTACTGAAAAATTGTTGATCGATCGTATAGAAAAATTCTTAAAGTGAAAACAGAAAGCGATTAACATAGCAAACGTTATATTATATTTCATGCTTAAGCTTGTAGTGCAACGATCGATTCATACGCTAATTAGTAAGCCATAAAAGATATAACTTGGAAGAAACGAAGCTGGCACCCCGCTGGGGGTAGCCACCCACACGCTATACTTATTTTTATTTTAATTTTTTTTTCACCAATAAGATATAACACTTTACCAAATGTCCTTCAGGACAAATTGTAAAAAAACCAAAATAAAAGAAAAAAGAAAAAAAAAAAGAAAAATTAGTAAGCAACGTCGGTGGCGCAAATTCGTTTCCGATCGTTTTCTCATTCATCGGTCGGGTCGATGAGTTTCGGCGTCGCAAATCAACCAGAACAGGGCTTAAAACCGCTGGAACCGTTCGATCGCCGGAGAAATGCCAAGGCTAAAACGCGGTCAGGGCACGCACCATCGTGAAATTTCACAAAATTACTTCGCCTCTAGACCCCGATGGAACGCGTCGCGCCTCTTCCGCTCAATGATCTATTTTTCGAGATACATTTTTCGAGATGCAGTAACCTGAATTTTAAAGGAGGGAATCGATGGATCGGAACTGCAATGTTTTAAAGATTAAGAAATCGTTATAGCGTAATTGGAATGTAAAGAAGCTTGATGAAATTTTCGTATTTTAAATATTTTCTTATTTAATAGATTTTTATTTTCCAATGTGTATATCAGTATATCTTTTCCTGTTTCTTTTAAGAATTTGATGCAGTTTATATGTAAAAAAGCACGATATCTTATTGAAATAGAAACTCAACGATTCAAAATATTTCAATTTCATAAAATTTTAGAAGATCGTACGATGGAAAGAAATGGTAATGAGAAAAATATCGAGGAAATTCCAACTAAATTGGCTGAAATGATATATGAAGGTCTGAGATGAAAACCATGATAATCCATATTATCTATCATTTATGGAAGAGTAATTTAAAAATACGCTGTCAAGCAATTCTATATGAAAATTATACTGTCATTTTATTTTCGAGTTAAATGAGCTTCTAAATCTTGGCTTCTTGGGTAGTTAAAACTTCTTGGACAGTTAAAACTTCTTGGATAATTAAAGCTTCTTGGATAGTTAAAAAATATTAACAAGATCATTTTACAAATAATGTTAATCGTTCCTTACAAATTACTGTGTTTTTGTCATCTATTTTTGAAAGATTCATATCTTTGAATCTGTCAGGTTATTCCCTTTTAACTGTTTCATACTAAACTGTTTCATACAAAAATATTTCTTAAAAAAAAAAAAAAAAAAAAAAAGAGAAGAACAAAAATTAGAGAATCTTTTCATGTTTTATATGAACTATATAGTTTTATATTATTCTCCAATTCGACATTTATACCTTGAATGTAATATTTTGAAAACGACCACTGTTACTAAATTTGTTAATTTTACCGAAAATTTATACATATCAGCAATTATTCACCTACTCAATTACTATACTTGTATAAATGTCTGTTATTATTTGTGAAACTCAGTTTTCTATTGTAAAAACTTGTTCGTAAAAAGTTAAACTTTAATAATATGTACGTGTGTATTCGTAGAGATCAAAGATGTACTATCTTAAGAATTCATAAATTCTTGTTATGTAATAAGAATCTAAATGTAAAGTTTCGCGAAAGAGCGGATTACGGAATTAATGATGGATCGAAGGTGTACGATCTGAAAGATTCATAAGTTCTTTTAATATAATTTGAGTCTGAGAAACTTTTTAAAAAGCTAGAGCATTGCAAAAGTAATAATTCATCGAAGGATTTATAAATCTTTGGATTTAACTTGAGTTTAAACAGCACTGGAAGAGAGGATTGTCGAAGTAACGATGACTTCAAAGTACACCGTTTTAAAGATGCATAAATCCTTATAAGAGGACTCGAAGCTAGGAAATTTTTCACGAAAGCAGGATTATAAAAATAACAATGGATTAAAAGATTTATAAATCTTCTAAATTTAATTCCAATCTATACAAATGTATACAGGTGAAAGGTGAAAAGGTGAAAAGGTGAAAAGGTTAAAAGGAATTAGAGAATTAATGATGGATCGAAAGTATGTTATGTTAAGAAAGTTAAGAAAATTTTTGTTGATTTCAAAAATGGTAATTTGAAAGATAAATGCACTTATCCTTTCTAGTGAAATGATCAAAATATGGTAATAAATGAACAATATTAATATTAAACGATAAGAGTTTTGTGATAATACTAGTATAACAGCACTAATATGAATTTTCAGTAAAACTAATAAATTTAGGGGCAATGTAAATTCTGTAAATGTTATTCAAAGTGTAAATATTAAATAAGAAGGTGGTACAAACATATTTCAACTCGTTTATAAAATAAACACTTTTGACAATAGAAAATACTCAAAGATCCACATTGTCTTAAATTGAAGAAATTCTTTGAATAGAAAATCGTTGATTCTAAAAAATAATGATGCAAAAAACATTCTAAAAAGGATAATAAAATAAATGGAAAAGTTTCTTTAGTTTAGACACGTTTTAACATCGCATCAATTCCATCACGTGGTTATTAGCGATAGCTAATAATAACAATATTAGCAGAAAGGAATTTATTATTATTAGGATATTCTAGTTAAATATCGCTAAATAAGGACATGCCTTTCAGGAAGGATAAGACGCGTGAAACTTGAGTTTTACCATTGAGATTTCCACCTAAAGCTCCTTTGATCTGGTATTTGTTACGAGAGTAATTGTATTTAAGACAATTTACAGAACATGTGTTTGATGGTAATTTGACAATTACAGATATCGTACGTTGGTTAGTGTTAGGTTTTGACGAATTAGATTTTGAGAATTAGATTTGTATGTGCAAGTTTAGTCTGACCAATTTTAAGTCTGTTTAATACAACTTCGTGTCGATGATCGAGATTCCTGAGACCTACGTTCTTGTTAAAAAATTCTTTATTTATTAATTCGACTGCATTCGAGACTGCTGAGTTTGTCCATTTCATTCGTTTGGTGATTCAAATTAAACATAGCTGTTCCAGTTGAATCGGAGATTTTTCAAACTTTTTTGTTAAAAATAAGGTAGGAACGTCCTTTGCTATCTTCTCCGCCAATTCATTGGAATATTCATCTATGCAAAAATAACTGTTTCACCTTCATTAATTACGGAGTGATTTGTTTCCAATATATCAAATGCGATATCATCAGATCTCTATACTTGATAAATGTGATAGCATCCCTGTTATCGGTGAGAATAGTGTGGTTTTTGATTGGTCAATTATAAGAAGTTGAATTGCTATTAATTCTGCTGATTTAATGCCAATATTGTTAGGTAATATAAATTTTAATATGTCATCTCCATAGATATAATTTTCCATAATTTTCCAGATCGGAATTTATCGAAACATGTTTGAATGACCAAAAAAGAATTTTGGAGAATCTATGCCAATAAATTTAAGTAAATTTAACGTCCAATAATCGAACTCTATTCCCCTTTCAATTCTCGAAGATGCTCCAGGCGTAATTCGTGGTTGCGGTCTGAATGCCTACGAGATTCTTGCGATGAATAATTGCAATAAGTGCCTTGTGTATATAAGGGTTATAAGGTGGTTTATTTTGTGATTAAATATGACAACTCTACTGTATTAATTTATTGATGTGTTTAATATAGATTCCATAAAGCTTAATAGTATAATTCTATTTTAATATAAAGATAAAGAATAATAAATTCTATGCCTTTTTCTATGCTACAGAAATGATTGACCTACTCGTCAATCGCACAGTCCAAACCAGTGTGCCTAGAAACCAGTGTGCCTAAAATTTGCACAGTATACTTCTTTTATGATGTAGACATGAAATAAAGAATAATTTATGGAAACTACAGATCCCAAAGGGGCAAAAAGAGGTCTAATTTTTTACAGGGTAACCGTATCTCTATGTCCACTAAGTTTAGAAACCTGAAATTCGACGTACAAACTTTCCACTAGAAATAAACGAACACGTGTTTGGGCGTTTTTCGAAATTGAACCCCTAGAAACTGTTTAAAAAGAGTTTAAAAAAATAAATATAAATTCAAATACTGTTATATTATAAAGTAAATTTAATAAGATCCAAACTCATGTTCGTGAATCACTGTACATGTCAACTATTGTCAAAGCTAACCCTAACAAATGCAACCACATCACATTCACATTGAGAAAACAGATAACACCAAACATCTTCCTGAACGGCACGCAAATAACACAAACAAGGCAAGTCAAACACCTTGGACTTTACATAGATACACACTTCACATGGGGAGCACGAGGCGGGTATGGGTTCTCAGTGCGTAGCATCATGCCTTGAGAAACCCCGATGTATCTGATGTTCACCTATAGTCGGGTGGCGGCTGGTCGGCGCTGTGGCGCCCGTCAGATCGCTGATCCGGTGCGGAGAACTTCGGAGAAGTTGGTGGGCCCATATCTGTCAAGACCACTCACCTCACCTTCACGTGGGGCTCCCCGTCACCCTGCATCGGTTCCGACCGGGGTAGGGTGCGAAAGAGTGAGTGGCACCAAGACGAGAGTATGGCTCGTTAACCATACGCCATAAAGCTTTATTGGTAAGTCTATTTTTGACACATTTATGGATAATCATTTGAAAAATTATTTCATATTTCATATATGATCAGGTTGAAGTACACAGGCTCAAAAAAATATTCGCACACCTATAGACACGTTTAAGAATATATGTGTGTTACTGTACTTATATGTGCTATACGAAACATTTTGGATTTTTAATTAGTATTGGCTATAAATGGCAAACTCGCTTATCATGATTATATTTGTAAAATTTGAAACAAATCTAGGATATATATGTATGGCAATTAAATGATATTTTTTAACATGTTGCCAAGGTCATCACCTCGGGTTAGTTTTGTAAAGGTTTCATACAGTTGCGGGTCACAGTTTATTAAAAAATTATTATCGAAAAAAGTTTGTTTGAAATTTATTTTATATTTTGATATTGTAGCATCAATAAGTAAAAGGATAGGCGAAGGAGCGATTTCCACCTTAAAAAATGTCTGATCTGACCTGACCTAAATCTAATTTAATTTATTTCGAAATTAGTTTAAGTTGGATCTGGGTTAAATGTAGATTACTTGGGTTACCTGGGAAAAAAGGTCTCGGTTATTCACGCTCTATTAAATATAAATGGTATGCGAAAAGTACGTTCTTTTGTGTAAACTTTTTCTGATAATAACCAAAAGGTTAAAATTAAAAAATAATTAGCGATCCCCACCTTAACAGCATATGAAAACGTTATCGACATCGCAAGTCGCTTCCTGTTTCTGAATACCCAAGTTATATTTCACAAAGACCAGAAAAGTATTTAAGCGTTCAATAACATTATCCATTATATTAATAAGCGTCAATATTCAGCGGCACCATATTTAATGCTTACTTATTATATGCTTAAGATAGTTTCATGTTGTATACTAAGTTTTTACTAAATGCATGTTCACGATAAATATCTTATAACTCCTATGTACATTTCTAGATTGATTTCAAATTTATTCGATATAATACTGATAGTGGCATCTTGTAATGTTAATGACTTTCAACATACAATATGGACATAAAAGTTCTTTGCAATAAGTGTTGAAATACTTTCGTGAAAGCGTATAATTATTCTGGATAAAGTACTAATGTACTATTATAAACGTAGTTTTACTTTTAGAGATTTATCGGTATATCAATGTTTATTTGAAGAGTATGATAAATTTGCAGAAGTGATTGATATCAGAAAGTAACTTCTGGAATTATTGAACTCTGTGATAACAAAATAGATTGAAACGCGCTATAGAAAAATTTGTTCAATGGTATGATTATTACTCGAAACAATAATCTGAAAGCTGTTCTATAACAATCTATAAAATCTTCAAGGTACAGGAAATACATTTTTAAATCCTATATTGTAGAAAGGAACAGAAGTAAAACTCGTTATGGTATATACAACTAATTATATTGAATTATATACAAGCATTTTTTTATGGGGTGGTTTGGGGAACGGAGAGTGGTAACTTGAAAATCATGAATTTTTCGAAAATTTGTTTACATAGTTAAGTGAATACGATAAAACGATGCAATTTTCGTTCACATTTTTTCCTACATGTCTTTCACCGTTTTTTAAATATTTCGCTTCAGATAGAAAATTCTGAATTTTTCTTCAAGGAGCGATTTCACCCCTTAAGATCGAATTATGGCAGCAACGAAAAATATTACGGATGGCTTACTTGTACGTAAAATTTCACAATCTTTGAAATTTTCGAGCTGCCCGAGTTATACATGTGAGAGTAAAAGTCCTTTATATTCCTTAGGGGAGCGAATAAAATTTGACACTACTTAAAAATTTGCTGCCTTGACGAATATTAAAGCGTATGATACCTTGTTCGAAAGTTTCTGCTCAAGAAATATAACGGTGGTGGTACGAAATGCAGCAAACTCATAATTTTCGAGTTATTAAGAAAAATATATTACTGCTATTACGTTTCACTCTACTTATACATACGAGTATACGTGGAAATGTGTACACAATCACTGCAGCCGCGATACTCGCTTCGCTCGCTGTTCCACGGTCTATTTACGGTCGATGCAAAGGGCGTCGCGACATCGTCCACGGGGTGACGGTGTACGATTCGACAGGTATACGTATGCGTATGTTTTTAATCGTGCAATAAACACGAGCATGCGACGACCGTGACACTGCAATTGAACAAGCGATGTCGCAATGATCGTATGCCCTTTGCCAAATTGTAAAACGATCGTACTGGCGTGTAATGGCCAAAAAAGAAGCGGAATGGAGCGGATTCTTTCAACACGGAATTGTTTATCGAAGAAGTTGGAAATTATCCGAAAATTCACCATGAAAACGTTATACCATGACAACCCAACATTCCATGCCATGACAAAAGTAAAGAAAATTTGACTCGGTTACAAGTACGAAGAAACTTACATTCGAATTTGAAGCGGAGAAAATTTGCGCTAGTAAGCCTTTTTCTTCTTAAAAAGTATATTTTGCAAGCAAATGCTAAAATTGACGATCGTTTTAATATTATTCAGCATTTTTCAATATTTTAACATTTTTATAAAAAACATAATTCTCTACGATAGATACGAATCCAAGCATATGTATATTTTATTACTATTTCCTCATCTTTCGTTGTCTCTTGAGCGTAATCGATTCGTTTCATCTTACGGAATTGCATATATGAAAAACTTATTAGCAAGAATTTCGAGTATATTCCTTAGGAACCGGTTACAAGGAATATCTCTTCGTTATCTAGGCGAAAATGACCGCGGAAAAGTCCCAAAGGAGTCTCAGATAGGATAAAGCGTATCGCAATAGAAAGACAGAGGAATTTCTCTGTCGAGTTTGGCCTAATCGACGGGGTAAATTTTAATATTCCGAAATATATCGTCGTGCAAGCGTGAGTAACTCGTAGCTATTGCACACTGCGTCAGAAGATTCTTGCCAGCCACAAGTCTTGATTAAATTTCTTCATTATCTCGTGATTCGTCGGCTATTCGAATGGATGGCGGTTTCAAAGTCGAGCTTTCGTGGCCTTGAAAGTCTGTCCGGCAAATACATAGCTGGTTACGAACTGCAGTTTTCCTTTTTTCTTCTTTTCTTCTTCCTTCTTTTGTTGTGTTGCCTATGGTGATTGTAGCGTCTTTGACGATGTCCAAAATGTTTAAAAGATCAGAGAAATTCTTGGTTATAAACTCCGATGAATTTACGAATGTCAGAAAACCTACAAAGATGGTCTTATCACGTTTTTGTGATCTTTATGCGAAGTAGTTGAAGTAAGCGATTCGAAGATATAAAGCCTTTTGAGAGTTGATAAATGTTTTGTGGGAAACGAATAAGATTGGTTTAGTTATCTATATTAATTTGTCTTTGTTAATATTATTAGTTTGCATATAGTTAATGTTAGTAATACTTTTTAAATGTTCAAGAAATCAATAGAAACGTGCATTTAATTCTGATATGAAATGGAAAGTCGATTGACAAATTATTATTGAATTTTGAAATTACTCTTCCATAAAAAATGTCACTTAATGTTTCAGAACTCATTTGAAACGTGGAGGTAGATATTGTTGATTTAATATTATTTTAAACCACAGATGATGGAAGCACGTAATAAAGGAAGGGTGAAAAGGTTATAATCTTACAAAATGTGATTGAAAAGTAAGAAAACACGATAAAGGAAATTTTCATAATTCTTTTAGCAAAGAGGAAAAATTCTATGAAGCGATTTTGTGTGACGGAAGAGTTGCAATGCAAAGTATAACTTTATTATTAAGTCATTTTGTAATAATAAAAGATTTATCAAAATAGATTGCAACAATTTAATATTGAAACGAAACGTTATATTAATATCAAAAGAATTTACAAAGTAAGTCCACTTTAATCTCAACATCATAGCAAATAACTCTAATAGCAAATAACGTGTAAAAAGTGATGATAATATAAGAGACGTTTTAACTTGAAAAACTAATCGAGTGCCGGTAACTCCAAAAATTCACAATTAAAAATCAAAACGCAGTAGCGGCAAGTATTATTGAATCAATGTTTCTGGAAAATGAATACATACTTGAAAAACGGGGGGAGGGGACGAACTTGAATAATTGAAAAGTACTTGAACTGCTTTGGAGATACTTGAAAAACACAAAATTACTCGAACGATTGAAATTATTCGGATTACAAGCAAAATAAATGGACCTAATCCATGATTAAATCACATTCTGTTAACTAATTGCCAGAGTTTTAAAAAAGCTGGTGCTAAAATCGAATGTAAAAAAAAACAGGAAATAAACCGAGCGAATCGAATAACGATGTCAACCAGTGATTATATATATACTTATTGTTATTATTAAATGTACAATAATACACATCACTTTCATTAATTTTAAAAACTTTTGACCCTCCAAGAATTGTATCAAACAAAATTATATTTTAATAATCCAAAATATATGAAGCGCTGATGGTTTATTTTGTTTAAATATGTCAACGTTTCTTTTATAAATGTAAAAATATTACAACATTGCAATGTTAAACTCGAGAATGTTCTTTTTTTATATAGATCAGATCGCTTCAAAATTATTTTTTTCTATATATTGTGAAACATTGATTATGGAATTCGTTAAGATTTTAAGAACTGGATCAATTTGATCGATCAATGATTAACAGAAGAGTGTGCTTTAATCATGTATGTTAGATAACAATCCATTAGAAAGTTTTAGCAAGTGAAAGAAGATATATCTTGAGAATATTTTGCAAAATTCTGAATATTATGGCTATAAATTCATTTATAACCTATCAATAAATTACGCTATAAAGATAATACAATTTTTTATTTTAACTCTGTAAGTTACTTGTTTTTATCAAAATTTTCTTATTTAAAAGCATTTGATGAAATTCAAACAAATAATGACAAAATATTGTAACATTTTAACTTAATTGTTTACATTAAATATATAATTCAATACGATACTCTTATAACATGATCACGTTTAAATTTTAATTTTTGCATTCATCTAACTTGCTTTAATTTTTTAGGGTCTTCAAAGTCTCTGGATCTCCAAAACCTTGTGCATGGATTTCGTGTTATTCAAATAAACCTATTCTCCTGTAAGGTAAATCATTATAAATCTTCTCTTATGTTGGTATGGTGAGTCTCTTTTTATTATCTTTATTACGAAATGTATGTAATCATGCGTTCTCCTTTTTATTATGACGGATTTAAATGATGTACTGCATGCCTTTACCAACGAATGCTTACAAATGGCCATGATGCTGCTCTCAATGCGATAAGCGCTGTATTAAAAATATAATTAAAAACATCAGACCAGCGGAGTGAGATCTCTATTTGTAACGTGCCGCCTGCGTATAGAAAGGAGTAAAAATCACCGTGGACTCGTCGCGGTTAGCGGTTGAACTCCAATTTGAAATTGTTTATGTCATGCTGTTAGCGCCAATCTGTTAACGCCCAACTATTAACGCCAATCGTCGCAACCTTGGGTTCGCAGGTTGATTGCGCCATTTCCTTTAGCAGATGTTTTCCTATTTTTCTTCGGGTAACTAATCAGTTACCCGATTTTATTTATTTCTTTTTTGAAATTCTTTGGTATATAGTTTACATTAAAATAACGTAGTTCTAAAAAACGTTCTCTTTGTCCAACGAACTCCCGATTCCTATACAATCTCCCCTGGTTATCTGGCGCACGCGTAACATTCACGTACTGTTGCATGCGTTGCCATTCCTATTCGTATCCTTCTTTTTATACTTGAATACTTTATTTGAATATAGAATTATAGAAAACGTTTAAGAATACATAAATACAGAAATATAAAAGATATAAAGATATAAATATAAAAAAATACTGATAGTAAAATTATGATAGTTTGTTTTTGTTCGTTATCGTAGTCTACCGGCGGATCTTGTCCAAATACCAATTTAATTTGAGGGAATCTAGTCGTTAGAAACCTTAACATGAGTTGAATGTTCACTTTTTCTAGTGTGCTAAAGCTATTGTCATTTATCCCTATATGCAAGTGTCCAGTCTGGTTAATAAAGTGTTTAGTTAATTGATGCAACCAGTGCTGTTGGTTGAAGTCTCCTAATTCGGTCTTTGTAATTTGTTTAAAGTGTGGTCTGTTAGTCTTTTGAGTTATTGGAGCTGGGGTGATGTTTGTTTTCCAGTCGACACATTCGTCGTAATAGTTCGGGTTTTCTAAATCGGATTGAACTTTGTCATTGGTGATAAGATACAGTCGGGACAGAGCATCTGCAGCTGTGTTTTCCCTTCCCTTTTTGTATTCTATTTCATAATCATACTCCTCGAGTCTCAAACGCCATCGCATGAGTCTCGATGAGGGATCCTTAACATTTTTTAGCCATTTCAAAGCTTGACGATCACTTTGAATCTTAAATTTTCTACCAAGTAAATATTGTCTCAGTCTTTTGATCGACCATACTATCGCCAATAACTCTTTTTCGGTTGTGGAATAGTTTTTCTCAGGAGGGTTCAAGGTTCGGGATATGTAATAGCATGGATGTCCGTCTTGGGAGAGTATTGCTCCTAATCCTTCGTTACTTGCGTCTGTTATTAATGTGAATGTTTTTTCAAAATCCGGGTATTGCAGTACAGGAGCTTCACAGCTAAATTCAATTATCCTATCGAAAATACTTATAATAAGCGGAGACGATGATGGGAAATGTCTACAATATCTGAAATCTTCTATCGTTTCCAGTTCTTAATCACCCTCTATTCGCCTAATGGATTTCATAAAAATTGACCGTGCGAATCATAAACTACAAGTGATAATTGCTTCCATATGTCCTGCGAGTATTTCCAACAACAATAACTAAAGAGAAACTAAGGAAGAAAAGTATATTGGATCATGATGATGTGCGAGATACTATTCTTGTATATAGAGAATAGTTCATTTTAATCTATAAAGCCAATTATATTCTCGAATTATTTATTGATTCAAGAATATTTCAAACAGGATTTGTTTGGTTGAGAGTAATGTTGGATATTATTGAATAAATTTTCGGACAGTTTAAATAAGAAGCGGAAACGAATTATTTGTTGTTTGAACAAGTCAAAAGACAACGTGTATTAATGTAACGAGATTAATTGTTATTTACAAATACAATTTTATTTTTTGTTTATTACTTTTATTTGCTATTTATCGATCGTAGAGGGAATTTATTTTTACATAAATATAACGTTTCAATCAGAAAGATTTAAACGTTCCTGCTTAGTTACTTTTCAAAGATTCAATGTTTGTCCAGGCAAGCCACTGACGAAACGTTTTAATAAAAGCCCAATAATATGCATATAGTAAATGACAATTAATATTCGGCAATGTATTATGGCAGATATTATATTACTGTATCTACAGATACAATTTTGGTGGGTCAAATTGAGATTATATTACTGTATCTACAGATACTTGTCCTACCAAAGTTGTCCTCTTGGAACATCATTGTAATTCCGAATAATAAAGGAAATTATTACTTGCGGAAGTTGTAAGGTATAACGAATGAAGAATTTACCATTCGATTTATATAACAAACGAAATTGTAACATATACTAGGCAGTACCGCTACTCACCGATGAATCAAGAGAAGATACATCATTAATTTGAAGCTCTGTTATTCCAAGAAATAATTAAAAAGCCAAACCAAGTCCATGGAAACTCCATGCGGTAGTAAATTTTCTTACTCCAGAGTCAGAATCCAACAATCCCCTCTACATAAGGATGGAACTGGCCATCGACAGGGGGGACACCAACAGCCCTCGAAGAGGAACGGGGACACCAACAGCCCTCGAAGAGGAACGAACCACCCCGGCCCAACGCCACCCAGGTGGCGCCTGAAGGAGAGGAACAAACAGATGCTACAGGCGGCAGCCATCGTCTCGGCTTAGAGCTGGGACGCCCAATGCACGAGCGCAACCAGTAGTATCGACGAGGAAGCGGAAGACCTCCGTAAATACATGAACGCGGCGTGCAATGCCTCGATGCCGCGCTCCAACCCGAGCAGTGGACATTTGAACAAAGGAGTCTACTGGTGGACACCAGAGATCGCGGAGTTGCGAGAGAGCTGCAACAGAGCCCGCAGAAGATTCGCACAGGCACAGCGTCGCAGACAAACTCGCGACGAGGAAGAGATCTCCCACACATACGAGAAATACAGGGAGGCAAGACGTACCCTCCAACGGGAGATTAAGATGGCCAAAGCGCGGTCCTGGACGGAACTCGTGGACGCGGTCGAGTCTGACCCATGGGGGCGGCCGTATAAAGTAGTGACGCACAAACTGCGTACCTCGGCTCCCCCGATAACAACAAACATGGATCCGATGCTACTGGACAAGGTCGTTGGGACCTTGTTCCCCAGACAACGATAACGACGAAGTGGCAACGACGACAACGGAGTGGAGTGAGGAGCTGCATGTCACCGAGGAAGAGCTATTAGAAGCGACGAAGAGGACAGCAGCCCGCGACGTGGCACCAGGCCCGGACGGAATCCCAGGCCGAGTATGGGCAGAGACGGTAAATATAATGGCTCCCCGCCTGCGACACTATTTGATAGATGCCTGAAGGACGGCATGTACCCACGGGCATGGCGAACAGCGAGACTGGTCCTGCTACGAAAGGAGGGTCGTCCGCTAGATTCGCCGTCCGCATACAGGCCGATATGCCTGCTGGACGAGGTGGGCAAGCTCCTGGAAAGGATAATTGCAGCGCGTCTAGAGGCTCATATGGAGCGACGAGAGCCTGGGTGGCACGACAGCCAGTACGGGTTCCGCCGAGGACGCTCGACAGTGGACGCGGTGAGACGGGTATGCTCTAAGGTGGAGGATATGGTCTCCCAGGAAGGAGTGGCGATAGCGGTCTCACTAGACATAACTAACGCCTTCAACTCCATCCCATGGGCAAGAATCTTAGAAGCCCTGAACTACTACGAGATACCGGAGTACCTCGTAAGGGTTATTAGGGCATACCTCTGCGACAGGTGGATCATATACAACACCAAGGATGGGGAAACGAGGAAAACGGTCGAGTGCGGTGTACCGCAGGGGTCAGTTAGTAGCCCAATCCTCTGGAACACCGCTTACGACCGTGTACTTGAACCGTGAACGCTATCAGGAGACTCGGACTGAGCGTGTCACCAACCAAATCGGAAGCCCTGGGGTTCTTCGACCGGCGACGAAGAGAACCACCACCAACCGGACTGTCCATCAATATCAACGGAGAGGAAGTGCCGGTGGGACACCAGATGAGGTACCTGGGTCTCATCATCGACAGCCAGTGGACCTTCGAGCCGCACATTGAACAACTGGTCCCAAGGGTGACTGCCGCGGCCAACGCCCTATGCGGCCTACTGCCGAACGTGGGTGGAGCGGGAGTGGGCGTTCGCCGACTGTACGAGGGAGTCGTAAAATCCCGAGTACTCTACGGAGCCCCAGTGTGGGCCGAAGACATGATGGAGAGCCGGCGCAGCCGGCTACTACTAAGGAGGCTACAAAGGACGACCGCCATCCGCACAGCAAGAAGCTACAGGACGGTGTCATACGCGACGGCGACCGTGCTGGCCGCGTCCCCCCCTTCGAGCTGCAAGCCCTCGCACTTCGAAGGGTATACGACAAAAGGAAGATCTCACGCCTGGACGGGCGCGCAACGACGCCACCACCCGACAACAGACCACCGTCGAGTGCACGGGAAGAAGCCAAACGGGAGACATGGGAGCGATGGCGCTCTCAACTGGTCGAGGAAGACACTACACGGCAACACCGGGCTGTTCGCGCCGTGCTCCCCAACTGGGAAACACGGAGAGAACAAGGCGGGGTACCGCTGACATTCCGTATGACACAGATGCTCACAGGTCACGGAGTGTTCGGTGAGTACCTACTACGGATCCGGCGGGAGGTGACCTCCATATGTCACCAATGCGAGGAAGAGGAGGATACGGTACAACACACGTGGGAGCGATGCCCGGCATGGGCAGACCAGCACGTCTTGCAACTCGACATCGGCGAGAGCGTAGCCCGAGAAGCGATCGTGAAGGCCATGTTGAGAGGGCACCAGGAATACACCGCCGTCCGCTCCTTCTGTGAGCAAGTGATGCTAGCAAAAGAGCGGGCGGAGAGAGAAAGGAAAAGGAAACGCGACCCAGCAAGAGTGGAGCGACAAAGGATACCCAGGCGCAACAGGGGGGGGGTGGCACCGCCGCCGCCCCAGCTCGAGCGACAAGACTAGGAAAACGGAACACAAGGGATATGGTCCCCTCCTAGCGGACCAACACAAATATGGACGCCTCCCTCCTGATAAAAAAGGGGAGAACACGATTACCATTGATTGAAACAAACTTTACACAATACGCCGGTATTAGTTTCTAGTGCGTTTTGATTAAATGTATTGCACCCATAAAAATAGACACAACAATACGACACAAATAATAGTAAATTTCAGATTAAATTTAGAAAGTAGTATTTGTAAGATCGTTACTATTTCGCACTTTTCCATGTATGGAATTGACCGATATGTCTTTTAGGGAATTCGTATCATTGTTTTATATTATTATTATGTACATAACGTGTTACTATGTTTACCCTTTTACTATTAGTTTACTATTATCCTATTAGATTGCGTTAGAACAAGAGGACGGTAAGCAGAATCGTGGTAATTTGTCGAATAATCAATAAAGAACTAATTATAATATTATTTTTGAAAATAGATCTGAATTAAGTTCAAGTCTCATGGATATTTTTCATCGAGACATGAATATTTGAAACACGTGCATTCTCGTTTCTCACACAGTCTGACAGGAAGAAAGAAGGAAATTAGTGTATGAATGCGCGGTTCACTCACGATCGATGCAGGTAGAAAGTACTTACGAGGGAGAGTGTAAGGCGAGCGGAGAATGGTGGATAAGAATGGGAAACGGATCAGCCAAATGACTGGCAGTCAGAATAATAATAGTCCTGGTGTGTAATTGTAAGTGTGCCGCGTTTTCATGTCGTAAACAATGCACGTAGTAAAAGGGTAAATAGAGAAACGACCTTGTAAATGATTCTTTGTCGATTACACGTTTGTCACGTTTGTTTACCAGCTAGACTATAGTAAGTGCTATTTTAGTAGAATGCAAGAAAATTGTGGGTGTCACGTTTAACCGCAGTTTCATACAAAAATCTGAACTTTAGAGCGAGAACGTTGTTGTGGAAGTAATGATAAGTAGAGTGCAGATGTTTGTATAAATTCATATTTTTATAAATTGAAAAAATGAAATCTGAGTAGACAATTGTTTTGCTATAAATGTTATAATGAGTACTATGCCGTGTATGTTTCATATTTCGTTCGATCTAATACTTCATATATAAAACCTATAGTACTCATTGCTACATATATATCTATTTAATTAATAGTTATTATTAATATTTGTAATAAAACAATTATCTATACAGGAAGCATAAAAGTTTCAGTAACGATATAGTACATGACATTAGCATTATGTTAGGCATTATTTTACATTAGTTTTGAATTCCCGTTTTCTCGCTTGCATGAAGGAAAAGGATTAGACTCTTGCTTCGTTGGAATTGAAACTTAAATAACTCAGTTTAATATTCCTTTGAAATTACTTAACTTGTGACTTAGAGAGTACACATAGATACCCCCCGACCATTACATTAAACAATTGTACGTCCCTGTTTATAAAATATGTACGTTGTCATTTACTATATAACATTTTGTTCAATCTTAATATCCAACTCAGCGATCTCACACCCACAATGATATACCTTTGCCACTCGAGATATACCGATTACTTGAACGTTATCAGTTTGCTACTAATATTCCCTGCTTTCTGTTCGTTAGCCATAAGCGCGCGTCAATTTGTTCACGCGCCTTGGTCTTTCCTGTAGCTCCCGGCTATACGTCGCATTGATTCGTTTTCGCTTCTATTTCCTCAGCAGTCAGTGTAATTAACAACATTGGATTTGTCAAGATGGTTACGGTTATTGGCGATTTTAAAGTAAGATTTCCTCAAGTCCCCGATCAAGGGAACTTGGATGAAGGTGGTCTTATTTGCGCCTTTTGACGTTATATGAGATTTTCTTATTTCACAAGATCTTTACTAAGCAAATCCTTAAGACACGACCTTAAGATTAATCTTCAGTCGCAGTTATGAAATCAAAAGACATCTGAAGACTGTTCTTGAGACGATCTCAAGTATAAGACTGGGCTATGAATATCATCCATATTTTTATATGAAGCAGGTCATATGGGATGCAATTTTGAGCGTGAGAAACCTATCGTTGTATAGGACATAGTAGCAAAGTTCCTTTTGTCAAATATAATATGTGGAAGACAAAGATATTGTAAAAACAAAAGTACCTTTTCGTGTCTTTCGCGTAATTGTTATAGTTAAAGTATCTTCAACTAATTACTTTTTGACATAAATAGGTTAGTATCTTTTTGTAGGGGACGTTGGTACGAATCAATTACTTTATTTAAATCTATATGATTCAATAAAAAAAACGTATTTTGTCATCATATGATTTGCACATGGCCATATACAGAGAAAATTATTATACCAGATTATGTTTCCTTTGAAACTATTCATTTCTTGCCTTAAACATTTTTTCATACAGTGGGTAGTGTTTCAGTAATTTGCATATATTTCTTGAAATCAAACACCCTATATATATTTTAATGTTGGAAGTATAGCTAGAAAGAAAAATATCTGTTCCTTATACTTTTTATTTCGTATTTTCCATTTATTTCTTATTTTCTATCAAATATTATTATATATATGTCGGGTTCTTATTATGATTAGCGTTAGGGTCGTGTAACGAATCTTCGCCTGGGTTGTTCATCGTTGTTGTACAATCGAGATAGCGTTTATTATCACAGACATAGATAGTACAAGATTGACAAGTGGCTGCGGTAACTAGACGCTAATGACAATGACCTTAGGTTCGATATGACGAATCCACGGTCCACGAGCTAACTCTTTGTTAAACTGAGAATATATTTTGAAGCACAAAGTAACATTCGCTGTGACGCTCGGTATATACTGCACGTAAAGACGATGTGTAATTCTCCAAGGGCATTCTCTAGGGCATAAGATTTTCACACTGCGCTTCTCTCTTTTCTCTCAACGGAGTCCTAGGCCATCGTACAACGCTCGCATACATACTATGAAGGGGATACATACTTGTGTGTGGTTGTGCTATACGTTCCTTCACTCTCGCACGTACAATACAAATGTACCATATGTGGCTCTTAGTTTGAAAAACCTGTCTACGAAGTAGGAAAGGTGATAAATGATGAAATTTTGTCAACACTGGTAACGAGTCAACAGTTCAGTACTTTCCTCGGAATCTTGAGGGAGAAAAATTACCTAGAGAAAATAATAACAAATTTGTTAAGTTTATTAATATATTCACATAGTAGACCGTAGACGATACATTTTATGTCTCATGAGACATGCGACATGCCGCGAGACCAAGCATAGATTTTCAAATTTTATAGTTGGACATAGATACACAACTGTCTTGTAACTATACTATTATTATCAGTACCAGAAATGCGTTCGGTTGCCGTCGATCGTTTGGTAGCCGACATATTATCTTTGAAGAGAACGCTTTGCATATAGTAAGTATCTATACTAATAAATTGCATGTATGTCTTTAACATTATTATTTTGTATAGTGCTTCTCCCTATAATATATATTAATATATAATATAAAATTTAAAATTTATTTCTGGTGACTTAAAGGACATAAGTATAACTTGTATGGCTTGTGTATGGCTGTGCATTACGTTATTTGCAAATTAATTTAAGTTTTTGGAATTATCGTAATATCAAATGATTATTCTTAGGAAGAAAATTACTCTGTACATGCACATATCTTAAGTTGCTAAAAGTTAAATTACAAAGTTAAATTACATATAATGGATTAATAGTGTAGGATAATTAAAAAGAGTGTCATTTTTTATAAATTACGAAAAAGTTACTTATATCTGAACTAAGAAATGTCATAAATATCATAAAACGGAAGCAGAAGAAATAACATTGAAAGAGAGAATGAGAAAGAGTAATATTTTAAACGTAAAGGTTAGGTGTTAAATTCTACTTAAATCAAATAAAATATTTAATTAAATATAAAAAAAAGTTAAAGTATTTACTTAGTTATGTTTATTCCAAATTGTTTGTTTCGGTATAATTTTTGCAAAATATTAAAGAATATATACTTGCGTAAATAAGAATATTACTTTCAAAGTCGAAAGAATCATATAAACATTGATGTAGGAGCATTATAAATTCATAATTTTATTTTGTATACTTTGTTTGATAGAGAAATGAACATCTTTTTGCCCATTAGCAGTTGGTAGATAATGGTATTATATCATGAGACGTAATTTGATATGCCAGTTCTGTTAGATGGGAACACTATCTGCTTCGCATGTATATACAAGTTTCCGGTGAACCAAAATAAGAAGAGAAACCTTTGTTTGAGTTAATGAATTAAAAACTATTTGAAAGTGATCTGTGGAACAGTATAATTCAGAGAGATGAGGACGGAAGTTACAGAGTCACAACCTTTCAAAAACTTAAAAGAATTATTCGATAACGTGGGTAACTTGAAACCATGGCCAGAAATTGGAGAACTACGAGATTCAACTGATTATGTGTACAGTGGTTTAGAAATAAGCGCAGGAAGAACGCGGTTAGAAAAATTGGATAGAGAAGTACATCCGAAAACGTTGCTCTGTCATGATATGAAAGGTGGCTACCTAGAAGACAGGTAATAGAAATCACTATATTTATTAATTCATATATTATACATAATATACCCGTGATTTTTCAGATTTATATATGGATCAGAATCTTATGATTCTTACCTATTTTATCACTGGAGTGTTATTGACACTTTTGTGTATTTTAGTCATCATTTCATAACTGTGCCCCCTTTTGGATGGATTAATGCAGCACATAATCATGGTGTAAAAGTTCTTGGTACTGTAATTACGGAAAGAGAAGGTATCTGGGATGTTATACTTGAATCTCATGAAGAAGTAAGAAGATTTGCAGATGCACTAATACTTGTTGCAAAATTTTATAAGTTTGATGGCTGGTTATTAAATATTGAAAATACCATTAAAAGTGAGCAAGTTAATAATTTAATTTATTTTGTAAAATATCTAACAGAAAATATTCATGAAGCAATTAGAAATTCTGAAATTATATGGTACGATAGCGTAATCAATGAAGGAAAATTAAATTGGCAAAATGAGCTTAACAGTAAAAACATGTAAGCTTATTACACTCTTATACTTTTACAATTGTTTCTGTTTGTAAATTTTATTGAATGTTCTAAGTACAATATTTCAGAGATTTCTTTTTAAACTGCGATGCCATTTACTTGAATTATAACTGGACGAAATCAAAATTGAAAAACAGTTTGGCACTAGCAAAAACTCACAGTCGAGATATTCATGATATATATGTAGGAGTTGATGTTTGAGGTAGAGGTTGTTCTGGCGGTGGTGGATTTAATTCATCATATGTAATTACAATATTACTTATTTTATTGTAGCATATAATATAATATCGGTTAATATTTCATTAAACCATTATAATCTACAGGCTTTACAAAGAATACGACACGAAGGACTTTCTGTTGCACTTTTTGGTCCAGGTTGGACTCACGAATTTTTCGGATCTAAGACATTCCAAGAAGTAGAAGATCTATTTTGGGCACAGTTGTTTCCTTATTTATATGTTCATGTACCTATCTACGAAGAAGAAGTATTTAAAACATCATTTTGCCGTGGCAGTGGTAGCATGTATTATCGCTGTGGTCAGGTATGTCAAATTTTGACAAACACATTATTTTTAACAAACTGAATTTATCGTAAAAGATATAACTTAAAAAACACGAAATTGGCACCCTGCTGAGGGTAGCCACCCACATGCTATATTTATTTTTATTTTATTTTTTTTATTACCAATGAGATATAACACTTTACCAAATGTCCTTCATGACAAATTGTAAAAACCAAAATAAACCATATATATAAAAAAAAAAAAAAAAAAAAAACTGAATTTATCACATGAATATATTATAACTGAGATGCACATAGTTTATGCAGGCACTATATGAAAGGGATGGAAAAAGATTTAAACACAAACCATTTTACAATTTATCCCTGCAAAATCCACAAATTTCAGTACCTATACCGCACATGAAATTTACATCATCGCCTCAACTTCCAGAACCGAAAAGTGAAAACGATCGAAGTGAGTGTTCAAAAGAACCGATACAATATGTTTATGAAACGAGGAAGAATGTTATTCGAGTATTAAAAAATGTTGTAAATATTGAAAATAAAATGCCAATGCATCGAACTGTCAGAATTTGATATCTTTGTCCACGGGGATAAGACCACTGAGACAACAGTAACAACATAGAGATCGTCCTCCAGACCATAAATAATAATAATCTTTAAAATTGCTACAAGACAAACACCGAATCTTCCGCACCTTAAATCGGCTGAAGAAGCTCTTCGGTACTCTATGTTACTCTATCCCATCGGTCATCGAACACGGCAAGGGATATAGAGCCATAAAAATGCTTATCAGTAAGGCCTCTGATAGATCCCGAGTTCTCTGCACTCAGAGAATTAAAGATTCCAAAACCACGTTTCCGCAAGTAAGACGAATGCTATACCTCTTGATCGGCGCCCTCAAATTTTCTTCGGACGATTCTCACCGTCTTCCATAGTTGAATAACCTCCTCGTATGACAGAACAGAAGATACATCGTTACTGGTACCAAGTCGACAAATAAGTCCACTTCGTGACGTCTCCGGTACCGCCGGCTTCCCAGAATTTACTAGTAACGCGATGACATGCCAAGAATAAGAATAAACGTCTACGCAACACGTGCTTCTGTTATTCACGATCTTGTGTCGTTTCTTCCTTTCAAGTTATAAACTGTTCTTTGTACAGGTCTTTAATTAGTATTGTGCTTGCGTGCTATTTCATCACTTCAAACTTGTTAAACTTTTATCACTCGTTCCAACAGCATTTGTTATTTGTATGTAGCGAAGCATTCTTTATCCGGTCTCCTTTCTACCGCGCGAAAAGTTTCGTGAATCCCACAAGACTACTGGGGACAAATTTTGGAAGTGTGCGCCGAAATGTGTATGATGATCTTCTCAGATTCCCAAATTTCATAATCTTGAAAATGCAGATTTTCGTTGAGCCGCTGGAACAGGGTCTGTACCTTCACCTGAGGAAACAGGGCTAGTAACCGCTCCGGCTCCGATGTCTCAGAGAATTATTTCACATCGGTAGATTCGTTAACGATTCAATTTAAGTTGCTGAATGGGATAGGTTATCAGGCTTCGATATCTTCAACGCAGTACCAATATAGCTATAGCTCCCGCAAAGATGCACATTCTTCTTCTCCTTGATGCTCAATGATCTCTGATACCAGCATACTTTTCTAAGATATGGAAGATGGGGAAAGTAGTTCCCTTGCTGGGGAAGGATAAGAACAAACCAACAAACCAAATCCAGCCAGGTACAGATCAATGAGTTAGCTGTTTGCAGAGTATCCATTAGTAAGGTCTTTGAGAGTGTGATACAGAGACTCATACCGTTTCATTGTAAAGAGGCTGCCATTCCTCTCGATCAGCAATTTGGCTTCCGGGTCAAATACAGTAAGGTCCACGCCATAATAAAATTCGTGACAGGCGTCTGCTGGTAGCAAAACTCTACTCATAGTCCTGGAAAGGGATTTTGACATGTTTCGATCGAGCGGTTTGCTATAAAAGCTGATAAGATACGGTTTCTTTAAACATGCAGTTCAGGTGATTTGGTCCACAATCTTCGAAATGTGTCTCATTGGATGTCAAGCTCGAATATCGTCTTCGGAGTGAATAACGGTCTGCAACAGGGAACGTTCAACACCTCCATCCTGTTCAATTTGTATTTTAGTCGTGCTTCGAGCCTCTTCCATCTGAATAGCGACTTTAACCTATGCGCGTTAGTATTTGCCAATGGCCTCCTCATTTACGCGACGGGAATGTATTCATCCAAAATTAATTCCAAGCTACAGGAAATTTTCGATCGAATTATGGTTTGCTGTGGTAACTGAAAGTTCCGTACATTCTCGCTGATTTCTTATCACCGGCAATAGCCCCTATCCGTTCCGCATAAGAAAATGGTCAAATATCCCGGTATATATTTGTATTGCAAATTACAGATTACACAGCACGTTAAGACGCAAATGTAAAATAAATCAGAAAAGACTATTATAGCAAATAAAGGTTCGGTCCTCTCGAAGCATCTCTGCGTGAAATGTAGCAAATTGGGGCAAATCGGAATGAGATATGAGAAATGCACTGTTTACACAAATATTAAACGTTGCTATTTTATCGTTTGTTTGCAAAGGTGTATCTGAAATGACTGGCATTTCCCTGAGTCCAATTCGCGTTAGCTTTTCCTTCTGACATGCATCGCAATTTTTGATACAAGTCTCTACCCTTTCCATTAATCCTGGTATTTTCTATTTTTCTTCAATTCTTTGATAAGTTTTTTGTACTCCCAGGTGTCCTATAGTTTCGTTATGGTTTTCACATAGAATTGTATCTACTTCTTCTTCTGTCGACTCTTTCATTGGTTCCCATGCAAAACTTAATCTTTTGTATGTATCATTGAAATAAAGAATTATGAGTTTCAACTGAATTTTTACAATTTACCGACCAAGCCGTACAAATATACTGTGATATAGCTTGTGAAACTGTGTGACCGTATGTTCCGAAATCTCTGCGATACAATGTATTTGATTCGTTACGCGGGCTTTCCCATCCAGGGATACGCACCACGCAAAATTTGGTGACGACGCGTTTCGTTTGGCCGTCGATAAACAAGCATTGTCGAAACAGGGCACGGCAATGTATCCCCTGCCAGCGATGTAAGGTCACCAGGCACATATCCACGCCCGTTGTAACATTCAAAAAACATATTAACCAATCAACAATATACACAGAGACATTATCGTGATGCAATACCACGTTTTGGCGTACCCTCGAAAATAAGAACCGATCAAGGACGTCAATGTGAATCAAAACTATTCGACGAATTATGCAAGCTGTTCGGCATCAAATACCATTGTAATGGTTTTCTATTGCTTTCCTTTTCAATAATGAATATCATCTGTTCCTTTTGAAAAGGTTAAACTGTTAAT
Source organism: Bombus pascuorum (assembly GCF_905332965.1). Lineage (NCBI taxonomy): Eukaryota > Metazoa > Arthropoda > Insecta > Hymenoptera > Apidae > Bombus > Bombus pascuorum. The sequence goes on along the minus strand of NW_026869747.1, from coordinate 523,563 downwards.
ATGACTTCAAACATGGTATACCATGCTCCATATCACATTGATATATAGAAATATATAGCAATATAAAAAAATTGAGAGATTTTAGATAATTTTGTTCTTATAACACTTGGTATAGTATTAACATCATGCACAATACTGAACACAATAGAATCTAGTTAATTAATATAAATACTGAAGTATTTATATATAAAATTAAACAAGCATGAAATTTGTCTTTTGCATTTGAAATTTGTAAATAATAATTAGGAAAGGTAATGAATAAATGGAATTCATCACCTTTTTTAAATGGAATAGCGCATTCTACAATTAAGAGTGGATAAAAGAAACGGACTTACCGTGGCAGCATGGCGAAGAATTTATAAAGTCTTGACTTGCTCAGAAATCAATTTCAATCAGTAGACTCTTCAAATAATTTCCTAAAATATTATAGTCAATTAGAAGAATGAAGTAACTGTCGAAGTAAGAGCTTGAAGAAAACTAATATTAAAAGAAACAGAAATAAGGGAAGATTTGCATGCGAAAGGATGCGTAAGTGTTCATTGACAAAAATCAAATTAACTGATAATATAATTAAAAAGTGAGAAAAAAATATCGTCCCGTTCATGTCAGGGGCATAAATGCGGGATTTTTCATCTAATTGTTTCTGTATGAACTGAAGTATCCATTGAATGTCTCCCTTTCCTCTTAATTTTATGTGACGATGACATATATAAAGTCGATTACAAAGATGTTGGGTCACCAGCATAATTTTGTCTTTTAAGCTCTATATTTTGAGTAAGTGTGCAATTATATAGAAAAATGTATTGAAGTATGTTAGAGTATAATATAGAAAATCTATGAATACCAAAACGACTGATTTATTACATATGTTTCAAGAAACATCAGAAAAATGCAAAATTTTATATCACAAAAATTTGAGGCATTTTATTACTTTGTTACAAAGTAAAAGTTATGCCTCCGGTATAATTCTTTAGTATTTCGTCAGATATTCTTTATTTTTAATTATTTCTCTTAAACGATTGGTATGTATAAGTTACTTTTGTGTGTGTGTGTGTGTGTGCGCGCGCGCGTGTAATTGTGTGTGTAGAAATATACTATAAACAAAAGATAAGAGTTAGATTTCATTTGAATCATTGTACCTGTCGCTATAAGGCTGCCGGCAACTAATTCAGACGCGTACGTTGTCACAGACGCACAATTATAGGCAGAATTCACTGAAGCGGTCTCGACAACTTTTTGCGCATATTGGGGAAACTATGGCCAAACGGCAATTATATATATAGACAAAAGTTATACAAAAAGTTAATTTCTATAACATATTCAGAAATCATCGAAATCAGTAAAGTGGAAATCTTTGAAGGTAGTTTCCGAGATATTATTAAAAATACTTTCGATAGTGTACATTGAACTTTGCCAATATAAACGTTACTAATATAACCGTCTTAAAGCAATATTACGATACGTTAAACACTGTATGTAATTAAATAAACAAAACAGTGTACCGCCTAAATCTTTCTCACGTTAAACTAAACTTTAGTAACTACTAACTAGTAACTAAACTTTATGCAAGTTATGTCAGACTTCAAAAATACACAACCAATGCATGCTTTTGAACCAATGGATTCCTAAACATAAAATCGTTATATTTCGTTTTTATCCATCGAGTACTACCAAAAAACATAAAAAATGTTTGCAAGAAGGCGATGATCTGAAAGCGATATTGCACTGCACGCTACCAAGTGTAAATCTGTATAATACGGAAGTAGAATCTAAAACATTCCTTAAGTGAGCAAAGTTTCAATAACCGATTTTACGTAGGATATCCTGTAGTAACGAAACCAATATCGCTATTGTGTTATATTCGTCGTTAAGTATAAATAGTACGAATATAACCCCTTTCTGTTTCTGGTTCTTTTTAATATGTGGACTTTTCAAAATGGCTTTTAACACTGTTAAGCTCGAATTATAGTTTTACTCAACGAATACTTAAATCTTTAATGGAAAATACGAAGAGGATAATCTTGCAACTCTTGAATACAGTTCTACAGAAGAAGAGATACTTTTAAGCTATTAACCAAGTATAGTGGTATAACATTCTAGCAGTGTATAACAATATACTGCCAGAGGATCAAGCATGATTCGAAACTAACAAATTCTGCGACTACAATATTTCTAGTGCTGGAGATTAAGATAACAGGAATAATGGTGAAACGAAAGCACACTATTATTGGACTCAATACTTTATAGATGTGTATTTTGCAGACAATGTAATGAGAAGGTCAGGAAACTTAATACATTTACATGGTAAAGGGGGCATATTTTAAAGTTATTGTATGCAAAACCTCCTTGAAAAGATAGATAAGCTAAAAATATTAATATAGAGCAAAAAGGAAGAAAATAGAGAAATAAGAATGAAATAAATGAAATTCAATGAAGGAGGTAGCGCCTATTAGCAGACCACCACTGGGATCTCGGTTGTTGTTGTTCTATCGAACTATTATGTTCACAACAGGTGTCCACAAGTTTCGAATGCTTTCTGCACAAAGGATTGGGATTATATATAATATATGTGTGGCAGTTTTTTTCTTTTTTTTCTTTTTTTTTTAATATAACATTAGATTGATATAAATTATTTCATAACGTTGATTAGTATTTTTGCATTAAATTTCAAAATTTCAAAATTTCAAAATTTCAAAATCGTTACGTCATTTTATTGTTTTTCTTAAATTAAGTAACTTTAAATTGTAACTTTTTTCATTGATTCTTTACAGTCGCATCTACCACTATAACAACTTATTAGCCACTTAGTTGAGATCATGGAGTTTTATCATTTTTGGGAAAGATTGATCCGTTGTAAAAATTTCAGCAATTACGTTTGATTAAAAGTTTGCAAGCGTTAGAATATTTTTTGTATTAATTCAAAGGGAAAAGACAAATTCTTTATTCGACAACTTTTGTATTTCCGATTTTAATGTTTTAAGAAGTAAGCAAATGTTGCATGATAAAACATGTATCTTAGTATTATTGTTATCTTAACAAATAGATAAATTTTCCACGATGAAATATACATTCCAATATATTATTATTATACTTATATAACTCTATATACGATTTACTTTTATATATTAAAACTTAATTGAATCATATTTTAATTGTTATCATGCTAAAACACATTATAATATAAATCGATTTTAATGTTTCTCAGGTTTGATTACCTTGGTCTTCACAGTTCTACTGACGCCTTATAAGTCTCTCGGCCAGAGTTTGCAGATGTGCGCAGACGGAGTTGCCAGTTTGACAGGACTTGCTGGTATTGTTGATGCGTTGATGACGCCGCGCAACAGATTTTCCGGCTTTTCCATGGCTTTCCTTGTATTCGACCTCGCTGCCTTTGGCCTTTCGTTTACATCTCTATCTGTGATCGTCGTTCGTATTTCCACAAACGTAGGGATGCCACTGGATGGTGACAAGTCTAATTCGGTACGTATTGTCCTCTCCAACATTTATTTGATCGTTACTTCAATACTTGTTATTTACTATATAAATAATTGTATAGATTATTAAATAATGAAGAATTTAACTGAAGGAAAAGAAAACAAAAGTAACGTAGAAAAATAGTAATTAACATTTCAGTAGTGCAACATAGTGTTCAGCAGAGAAAAAGAAATAGGAAAGGACAGTACCGGTGAAAGTACAGACAATACGTACCGAATTAGACTTGTCACCATCCAGTGGCATCCCTACGTTTGTGGAAATACGAACGACGATCACAGATAGAGATGTAAACGAAAGGCCAAAGGCAGCGAGGTCGAATACAAGGAAAGCCATGGTAAAGCCGGAAAATCTGTTGCGCGGCGTCATCAACGCATCAACAATACCAGCAAGTCCTGTCAAACTGGCAACTCCGTCTGCGCACATCTGCAAACTCTGGCCGAGAGACTTATAGGGCGTCAGTAGAACTGTGAAGACCAAGGTAATCAAACCTGAGAAACATTAAAATCGATTTATATTATAATGTGTTTTAGCATGATAACAATTAAAATATGATTCAATTAAGTTTTAATATATAAAAGTAAATCGTATATAGAGTTATATAAGTATAATAATAATATATTGGAATGTATATTTCATCGTGGAAAATTTATCTATTTGTTAAGATAACAATAATACTAAGATACATGTTTTATCATGCAACATTTGCTTACTTCTTAAAACATTAAAATCGGAAATACAAAAGTTGTCGAATAAAGAATTTGTCTTTTCCCTTTGAATTAATACAAAAAATGTTCTAACGCTTGCAAACTTTTAATCAAACGTAATTGCTGAAATTTTTACAACGGATCAATCTTTCCCAAAAATGATAAAACTCTATGATCTCAACTAAGTGGCTAATAAGTTGTTATAGTGATAGATGCGACTGTAAAGAATCAATGAAAAAAGTTACAATTTAAAGTTACTTAATTTAAGAAAAACAATAAAATGACGTAACGATTTTGAAATTTTGAAATTTTGAAATTTTGAAATTTAATGCAAAAATACTAATCAGCGTTATGAAATAATTTATATCAATCTAATGTTATACTAAAAAAAAAAAAAAAAAAAAAAAAAAAAAACTGCCACACATATATTATATATAATCCCAATCCTTTGTGCAGAAAGCATTCGAAACTTGTGTACACCTGTTGTGAACATAATAGTTCGATGGAACAACAACAACCAAGATCCCAGTGGTGGTCTGCTAATAGGCGCTAATAGGCGAAGCTATAGCTGGTTCGTGTTAATCCTTAGCATCAGTGAGGTATTGGCAGACTTCATCCTGGTACTGTTTAGCTGCCACTTTTATGTAACTTTGCATCGGAGGGTGCACAGCTGTTTCCAAATGGAGACAATCGACGACGTAGTAAACAATGACGAAATCGAGATGCATGACGTGGTCCAGCACAGCGAGATGCCGGGTATTCAACCGCCTTGCTTGGTGCAGCCGCTTATGCAGGTGAGGCCGAATCCTCTCCCACGACCCTTCTCGGCTACTTACGGCTCGACCTTACTTAAATCGACGCTCATCGCTGAACCGACGCCCAGCGATGATCTGACGCCCAGCGATGAACTGACGTCCAGCGATGAACCGATGCCCATGGCTCGACCATCTCGTAGAACTTCCGCTATTATATCACGAAGCTGGCAATACCCTCATCCATTGCACGAAGTAGGTATTTCATTCGTCATCCTTCACGCTAGAAGATAAGTATCGCCGTGTAAAAATAGCCATCAGTATCTTTGACATCGATTTCTGCCGTTTCCCTTTCCATATATAATTATATGCGTAACCACGGAAAAAATTCTTGAACCGTTCTTGTCGCTCCTAATTGCTCTTTCGAAATCTTTTTTGGCAGATTTCAATATTTGTGAAAGCGAAACGTAGCGAATTCTATTTCTTAAGATTCCTTTTGTACTTGATTTGATACGTAAGTGTTCTTAAGATTGTTGAAATTCCATGGAAAATGGTTAATCCCCTACTTACTGTGGCTATTTCATACGACTCGTATGTCATTTAAACGTTTCATTTAAAAATGAGAGTATGTGTCAATACTTGTCATGGCCATTGTATTTATTTGAATTCATTGAGAAAATAATTGTCATATAATTAAACCATCAGATTTAATAGAGGTGAAATTCATTTAAGAGATATGTCACTTCAAAATTTTTCTTGTATCTTCTTCGAAACTACAATGCTCTCTGATCCAGCTATCGCGAAATTTCTAGAACTATACATCAAATTTTCATCAAATTTTATTCTGCATAATTTACTATTATTTTTGCAATTTAAAGCTTTATATCTTCGGAAGAAATTCAAAACCAATAATGTAATGGCACAAACTCTCCTATCCTACTATACTACCATTATATTTATTATTTCTTAAAAACAGACCAATGAAAATAATATACAAAATTGTTGTATTTTCATTACTGCAAGGAATAAGAATAGGCACATAGAATTGTCATTTACAAATCAATTCAGTTAATCAGTTAACTATTTAGTATTTTTTGATCTTTTAAATAATTAAATATAAAAACAAAAATATATGTGGAATGAATATAAGTTTTGGAAATATACTTATTATACACATATATTTACAGAAAAAATTTCTTTAAAAGAAAATTAATTTAGATAGAATATCATTTCATATATTATCATTTATATTCTTTAACGATAGTTAAAGGAATAATGAATAATGGTATTTAATTTTACATTCGACCCAAACAGAGATTTCAACAACGTACCAGACGGCCGATAATGAGAATGCCGACTATCGGCGAAAAAGAGGAGCACCATATACACTTGTATAATGGTATCGACGGTACAGCGGCAGAAGACTTTGTGCTGATATTGATTGCACCCGGCCGACAGTGGGACAATTAATTTCCGATAATGAAATGTATTTAAAACATTGTTAAACACTGTATCAATTTCTATCATGTTGCAATTGTTCTCTATTGTATCTATTGTTATGTATCATATCCCTTAATTGATTTTCAAAATTCTTCTTTCATTAACGTATCTAAATTTGGTTGATCTAGTATTAAAAGTAGAAAGTTTTTATCATTTCAATTATCAACGCTTTGAAAATTTGTTAGACAATTGTTGTTGTTACACATAGATACATAGAATAGATATATAGATACATGTCGTGTTACTCGATGTATAGATATGATTATATTTAATAAGTAAGATTTAAAAGTTAGTAAATTTATATATTTTTTCTGTTGTTTATCATGTAGCTCTGTGTATTTGTTGTGAAATAAATTCCAAATATAAACTATAATTGTGATATTTCTCGCCAGTCACTATAGGTTCTTACCAGTAATAGCATTTCTTTGTTTAATTAATGAATATATTATGATTTATTTCTTTGCAATATCATAAACAGCATAAGTTAACTTAAGGAAATTGTATTTTCGTCCAGTCGCGGGGAGAAGCGTTCGCTTTGAGACGCGTCAACAGGAGTCGTAAATTCCCGTTACGATGTACGAATCGACACCGCGAGCAGGGCGATCCCCTGATTTCAGTTACGATAATAGGGGTGATTGTGTTGGAATAACTGTAGTCTACAGTTATCTAGTATATATTTATTTATCACCATTAACAACACGTGAGACTTACAGAAATCATTTTTACATCTTACCCGATCTAACCCAGCAAAAGAAGAAAAATTACAACAAACGCAAATACTAGGAGGGCTGCAGAAACAGAAAGTAAGCAGTGGCTCCAAGAAATCCCACTACAAAACCCCTTCAGCATACTACCACAAGAGAAGGAACCAGAAACAATTGAAACAACTGAAAAATCAAAACATAACGCCAAACCACCACCAATATACATCGATGCGCAAGTAATAGACCCCCTCCTCGAACTGCTAAACAATACGGCAGGCAAAGAAAACTACTCAATAAAACAATTAAAACTGGACCAGGTAAAAGTGCAAACCAACGCCCCAGAAACCTACAGAAAAGTGGTAAAAGTGCTAAAAGAAAAAAACGCCGGGTACCACACCTACCAGCTCAAAACTGACAAAAGCTATAAAGCAGTTATCAGAGGGCTACACCCAAGAACAAACACAAGCAACATATGCGACGAACTAGCCAAAATCGGACACCAGGTAAGGGCAATAAACAACATAACAAGATTTGATACCAAACAACCACTACCGCTGTTCCTAATAGAAATAGAACCGAACAAAAACAACAAGGAAATCTTTGACATTAAACAAATCTTAAACACAATAATCACGGTTGAACCACCCAGACAAAAAAAAGACATACCTCAATGCATGCGGTGCCAACAATATGGGCACACAAAAAATTACTGCAACAGAAACCCGGTGTGCGTCAAATGTGCAGAAAAGCACCTGACAACTTACTGCCCATATACGGGAAAAATAAACGAGGTAAAGTGCTACAACTGCAACGGAAACCACCCAGCCAGCTACAAAAGCTGCCCAGCCAGAAAAATACTCCAACGTAAATTGTTTCCGCCGCTTAGAAGCAGGACATATAACTACCACCACACACAACAAGACAGGGCAGAAGCTGAGACACCAATAAAAGTACAGTACGTAATGAACAACAACCACAACAATATCAACACCACTGGCAGTCGAAGCTACGCGCAAGCAACCAAGGAAGTAACACCCGTAGCCAACCAAAACCACAACAATAACACCAACGACGCTACAGAAATAAAAGAACTATTAAAACAATCCATCAAAAGCACCGACATGTTAACAAGAACGATAAGCGAACTAAACGAAGCATTCAAACAGCAATCATTACAAATCACAGCTATGATACAACTGATAACAACCATGCTAAGCAAAAAGTAAAAACGGACATACTAAAAATAGCTGCCTGGAACTCTAACGGCCTACAACAAAGGGCCATTGAAACCAAAGCATTCCTATACCACAACAACATAGACAAACTACTCGTATCAGAGACGCATTTCACAACAAAAAGCTACACAAAAATACCGCACTATACCATATACGATACCAAGCACCCCTCAGGAAAAGCACACGGAGGAACCGCAGTGATAATAAGAAACGACATTAAACACCACCTGCACAGCCAAGTTAGTAAAGAACACATACAAGCAACTACCGTTACCGTACAAACTAGCAGCAACCGTCTACAGCTGTCAGCAGTATATGCACCACCGCGACACAAAATTACAGCACAAATGTGGGAAGAATACTTCCAACAACTAGGCGACAAGTTTATCGCAGCAGGAGACTACAACTCAAAGCACACAACATGGGGATCAAGAATCACTACACCTCGAGGCAGAACCCTGGAAAAACACATCAGGAAAAACAATCTCAATATATTATTCACAGGAAGACCGACATACTGGCCGACAGACCTGAGCAAAATCCCTGACCTACTCGACTTTGCAGTCACAAAGGGATTAAACGGAAATAAAATAAATATAGCATCCAGCCTCGAGCTTAGCTCCGACCATACACCCATAATAATAACATACAGAAACAAACCAATACTCTACAACAACTCAGAGACGCTATGCAAGAAATCCACTAATTGGCAAACCTTCAAAGAAATAATTGAAAGCAAAATCAACTGCAACATCCCACTGAAAACGCCCCAACACATCGAACAAGCTGTAACAACACTTACAAAAACTATACAAGAGGCAGCACGGGCAACCACAAAACCAGCAACTACCACTAGACCAACAAAACAAATCCCATCAGACATCCTCGAAAAAATTAGAGATAAAAGAAAAGCGAAAGCAAAATGGCAAAAACATAGAACAAAAGAAAACAAAAAACACCTAAACAAACTCGCAAAGGAAATAAAAAACGAAATAAAAGAGCACAACAACGACGAATTCACAAAGTTCATAGAATCACTATCTGCACACGAGAACTACAACTACTCACTATGGAAAACCACAAAAAAAAATAAAGAAGGCGATAAAATCAGCCCCAGCAATCAGAAAAGCAGACAACACATGGGCAAGAAGCAACGAAGAGCAAGCCGAAGAATTTTCCATCCACCTATGCAACACATTTACACCACACAACATCAATAACAGCAACCAGAACAGCCATACGGACGACGACGCGATAGCCACTAGCACTGCAATCGACAAGCAATACACCATACCCAAAACAACAGCACAAGAAATAAGAAACATAATAGAAAAAACAAAAAACAACAAAGCACCAGGAATCGATCTAATCAATGGCAAAATATTGAAAAACCTCCCTCCAAAAGCGATACGGCTAATTACAATAATATTCAATGCAATACTAAGAATACAATATCATCCTACATTATGGAGGCACAAATCATAATGTTACCCAAACCAGGCAAAGACCCACATGAAGCAACATCCTACAGACCAATATCACTACTCCCCGTGCTCTCCAAAATACTAGAAAAAGCAATATACGCCCGACTAAAACCAATAATAGAGAAGGAAAAATTAATACCAGACCATCAATTTGGATTCAGAAATAAACACTCCACCATAGAACAAATGCACAGGCTTGTCAACGAAATAATACACACAATAGAAAACAAACAATATTGTACAGCCCTATTCATGGACATAGAGAAAGCATTCGACAAAATAAACCACGAAAGCCTAATACAAACAATCAAGAAACAATTCCCGGAAGAAATATACCAAATAATAAAATCATACATAAGCAACAGAACCTTCACAGTAAAAATCAAGGACGCACACTCCGAAGCAAAAGACATCAAAGCAGGTGTTCCACAAGGAAGCGTCCTAGGACCCATACTATACACACTATACACGGCCAACATTCCAACAACTACCAATAGCAAAATACTGACATTCGCGGACGACACAGCCGTGCTAGTCAGGCACACTAACCCTGTAACAGCAGCCACAATACTACAAGAGCACATCACAAAAATAGAAAAGTGGCTACAGGACAAACAAATCAAAGCTAACCCTAACAAATGCAACCACATTACATTCACATTGAGAAAACAGGTAACACCAAACATCTTCCTGAACGGCACGCAAATAACACAAACAAGGCAAGTCAAATACCTTGGACTTCACATGGATACACACTTCACATGGAAACAGCACATCAAATCAATAATAGACAAGATACAGATAGCAAGGAGACAAATGCACTGGCTAACAAGCCGAAAATCCAAACTAAGCACAGAAAACAAACTGAAAATATACAAAATAATCATAAAGCCAATCTGGACTTACGGAATTCCACTATGGGGAACAGCAGCAATGAGCCATATAAACAAAATAGAAACAATCCAAGCCAAAATCCTTAGAACAATGGTAAACGCCCCGTGGTACGTTAGAAACGAGGACATAAGGAAAGACCTCGGAATACCAACGGTCAAGGAGGAGATTACCAGATTCGCAACAAGATACAGAACAAGAATAGAAACACACCCGAACCAGCTGGCAGTTGAAACGTGCAACACAACAAACATCGCAAGAAGACTAAAAAGGAAACACCCAATAGACCTCATAAAAGATATAACTTAGAAAAAAACGAAGCTGGCACCCCGCTGGGGGTAGCCGCCCACATGCTATATTATTTTTTATTTATATTTTTTTTTTCTTCACCAATAAGATATAACACTTTACCAAATGTCCGCAAGGACAAATTGTAAAATAACCAAAATAAAATAAAAAAAAAAAAAAAAGAAAAAAGACTGACTCGAGATGCTACAACGGACTGTTTTAGCGCTGGTTAGGAAGGTACTTCTACCGAGGGTCTAGTCCCTTTGGAAGGGCCTTTTTAGTTATTGTTTCAACAGACGTGGCATGCAGGGTGTTCGGTCTATCTGGTTACTGAGCGAATGGTTTCCTTGAGTGTGTGACACATGCAACGTGCATGGAATGCTGTGTTCTCCTTCGCTGTTCTAAAAAAGAGATATATTTTAAATAGAGATCGCTTTATACATGTAACGCATACATGTAACACCGTTTGACTTGTATAGATCATGCGCGGTAAATATTTTTAAGAGTTTTGACTGAAACTTATTTGGATTAGATTTAAATTTATTTTTTGTTACGATACCGGAGAACGTAAGAACACTTTCTCGTAGAAACAAGGAAATATTGAGTAACATTAATTGAAAGATCTGAGAGAAAGATCTTCTAGGTATATAGGTATTATCTTTTCACCGACTTTCCCTTTTTTCATTTTTTAAGCAGATTCAGATTTGTATGCAATTTAATATTATCACGTATAAGTATCAATCACCTACTAATCTATGTATCACAACTCACTAATCAATTCACTTACGATACCTCCATACTAATAATAATTTTCTAATTATAAAACCTGCTTATTCCGCGTTTTTATAACGTTATGTCTTCTTTTTAATTATTTAATTTTTTGCGTTTGTTCCAACATTTTTTCTAATATATATAAAGCACTTTGATAACAATCTAATTTTTTTAATTTCCTGTTTTGTTTGATTGTTCAATTTATTTGATTTCCTGGAAAAAAAAGTTACACTTTTGCATTAGAAATCACTTCTTGTTACATCTGCTACAGACTGTTTAGAACCGAAAGTTAGGAAAATAAATTAAAAGGCTAAAATTAAAGTTTTAAGTTATAGTTTTGCTTATCCAAAACTTATTATCTGCGTATATAATGCTTATAGAAATTCTATAAGTTATTAGCTCTGGAAAACGTAATAGGAAATTTTATTAACGATATTTTATTTTATCTATTAATTTCTAATTATCTGTTTATCATACAATTTTATCAGTTTTACGGATTCAGCACCTTAACGCACCCGTTTATTTTAATAAAAGTATGAGAGATCGTCCGCGAAAAAATGTTTGATACATATTTTTTTTATTAATAACATGCAAAACATCTTAAAAACCAGAAGATACAAGAATAAATTTCCTTTAAATCTCATATTGTCGAATAAGGATCCAAAAATTTTAAAAACAAAATTCTCCAAGCAATCATTTATATATGTAATTATATATGTAATATGAATTATTCAGATAATTTTTCTAAATGTTAATCCACTTTCGCGTAAATTTTTGTATGTGGACGTGTATTTTTCGAATGTGCCATATTGTAGATTTTTACTGCTGTAGATAGATACTGCTCACCTGTAAAATACTTTAGTCGCAACCTGTATACAAATAAATCAGGAACAAAATAAAAATACAAGTAAAATATTTAGCAGATAATATAAATATAAATTTATATTCATAAAGTTCGAGAAAGATTTCAGAACAAATTTTCTTATTTTTATTACATTACATTTTATCTGATTCACACTAAATTCAGCAATCGTCTTCAAAAATAAGTGACATACGTGTGTAAGGACCCTAATTTCAACGCTATTTAATATACTATACAAATTAATTCAAATGATTATTAATATTAAGAATATTGTATATAATTATAAATAAATAAAAATAATTATATTATTTCATAAATACCCAATTATACTAACACATAAATAAATGAGCACATAAACATGTAAATAAATATATATTAAACAAATTCAAAGAAGCGGAAACTAAACTATCGCTGCAACGATGCATCGTTAGAAACGCGATTTCTAATATCGCAGAATGACTCGAGAAATTTCTCCGGCTGGATACTTTTTTATGTAAACGAGAAATTGTCGCCATTTCAAAGACGATTACAAGGGACAAAGCGTGGAAAGCATGTAATTGGAGTTGGTGGTGGCTATGAACTCGGCGACGACTTGACCATCTGGTCACACCTGAAATGTTTTCCAGGTCGGAAGATGTAGTCCTTACCTAGCAGCGGATTATTGCAGATGATTTTATCCGTTCAAATGCAATTGCCGCGACAGGATAGCAATTTGAGACGCCAGTGAAAGCCTAGATCGATGCGAACTGCATTCTACTAGATTGTTTCTGAAGTATCCTCTTCAGTAATGTAATATAACACATTTTATTATCTTAATACCAGGGTATTCTTCTTCCGTCTTTGATCGATGGAAGCTTGTGAGTAGAATCGAGTTTATCGATAGAAATAAAGAGGGTTATTTTCTGTATATTCGTTCTTGTCGATTCTAGTCTTTTATTTGTTGTATCGTGCATTACTACAATGTAGTTGTTTCAAAACTTGAAATTTCATGAGATCATTTTCTTCCACATTTAGATAAAGGCAAATTTGTCTCGTCGGTGGAAATAATTGTTCTTCGTATTATGGAAGTTTCAATTTGAGGGCATTAGACTCTATCTAACGATTTTGCCAATTTATGATTTTAAATCACTGTAATAAAAAACTGTGTTTTAATGGAATACTAATATAGGAATACTAATATTTACAAGAAAAGGAAATCGGGCGTTTTATTTAAATTGAATTAAAATACTGATAGGATACTAATATATTAATATATAGCTATCGTCATATTTTTTGCTTCTCAAATCACTTTCTCTTTCGTTAGTAATTACAATATTCGTATTTAATTACGATTACCACACTCACAGATATTAAATTTAGGTACTTTTAATTAGCAATAATCGAGCATACAAATAAATTAATAATTTAACATTATTACCCAAGTGACTGAAAAAATACATCAATTTCTATAACAATGTTAAAAAAATTACTTAAATAACAATAAAAGTAATACATAAAATAAGTCTAAAAGTATGCAAAGTGCATTAATAAAAAAGTTCCGCTAATCTACATTTTCGAAAAAGCTGATATTTCAATGAAAAACTTGATCTTTTATATATATACTTGATTTTATACACGTATGTATGCATTAAATCAAATATCAATAACTCACTGAAGATATTATTATACACAAATAACGGTGCTTTTAAATTGTCGAGAAATACAATTTCTGAATCACTTTCTATCACTCGAAAGATATCAAGTTCAAATTTTTCACACGTTCTCTGATTGCAGGTGATGGTATACCCGGAACAATTGTTGTTCGTGTGGGAAACAATCGGCCGGACTTGGGAACGAATCCAATTTGCAATCGTTTCACCGGTCCCCTCGAAGAAGGGCAACCTCTTTTTTTACCCTGTAATCCGCCTATGCCTGGAACTTTCGTTTCCGTACACTTGGAAGCAAATACACCGGCACTAGTTCCAGTGTAACTTTCATTGTGCGAGTCCTTCGTGTACACTGATCAGGTACGATCAATTTGCTCTACCTGTTTCAAACAAATAAAATTATCCAAGTATCATAAATAGCTTTGTTGTAAGTTATATAATCTATACAATATATACAATATGCAAAAGATATACAAAAACTACGTATAATGCTTGTTATAATATTTAGCAGGTGCAACAAATCTCCACGTAAGTTCAATTTTTTAAATTGTGTTTATAAAAATATAAACTTTCACGAAACTTCCCCTTAGTTACCTTCATAAATTTTGAATCCATGAATGTGAATTATGTTTACTACAGAAGGGACTAATTAATGTGAATTTCAATTGTTAAAAATGGATAATCAAGTTTTAAAAAATATCACATTTCAAAAGACTCTTTATATATACCTTATTTATCATTTCTTATATATATTTTGATAATGTAATTCATTTTGTAGATATAATCAGTATTTTAACACTTTCTACTAATTAAAATGTACCAGGGTTATTAGAAAAACTTGAGTTTTAGGGTTTTTATACTGACTTTTACACCGATTATTCTTTTCTCATGTGTATATTCTTCTTTATGTAAGGTTTTTCCTTTTTATAATTTAAAGAAACGTGATTACTTTTTTATATAGGCTCTACCCATCGAGAGGTGTCCACAATTTAGAGATCAGCCACCAGGTTCGACAGCAACCTACAATGGAAAATGTTACATATTCTACAATCGCCAACCGATGATATTCCGAGAAGCATTGGCATTCTGTCGTGCACGAGGTGGTACTTTAGTGGATGAAAGTAATCCTGCGTTACAAGGGTTTATTTCGTGGGAACTATGGAGGAGGCACAGGTACCGAATTCATTAATTGTCCACCTCTACGCTTCGCTATCTACTTTCAACTCTTTTCTGTAACATATAACTAGTTCAATTTAATCAAAATCAGACTGATCTATCTAGTTCGTTACAATAGACAATTTATTATATCTAATACTAATAGCAACTTTCATCAAACTGTTATTTTCATATTTAATAGTTAATAAAAATGCTACAGGAAAGGTACAGATATTATTCTATACGGTAGTAATAAAATTTTAAAATAAACACTTTAGCTTCAAAACAAGTCAATTTTCCTATTGTACCATTTGTACCTTGTAATTTGAAATTACTTCTATTACTACCATGAAATAAACTAAACCTACCTTCTGACGTAAATTGTTTACAGTGGCGAGTATAAAAATAGGATAACTTGTACTCATAAATACAAATAATATTAGAGTGAAAACTTTCGTTTCTATTCTTCTTCTTTTATATAGAATTCAAAAATACATCTCTTGTAAAATATTAAATAAATTTTAATCAATATGTAGCAGTTAAATACGAGCAATAACAAATACAAATAATTAGATTAGAATCTTAGATTCTGATACATAGATAATTTAATAAATTATTATAGAAATAGTTTAAGCGAAAGGTAAATTACCATAAAGAGAGTTATTATCATAAACGAAAAAATGTTCAATGTTCATTGTGTAATAAGTGTGTTTTCAACAAGCATTTCTAAAAAGATATACCTTATCTTTATTAAGGAGTGATACTTCGAGTCAATATTGGATGGGTGCAGTAAGAGGTCAAAAGGATCGTACGGTTTGGAGGTGGACAGGAAGCGGCGACGAAGTTTCTGTTTCTTTCTGGAGTCTACCTCAAGGCAGCGAAGAAGACTGCGCCCGATATGATGGTAGTAGAGGATGGCTTTGGTCTGATACTCCTTGCACAGCTCGATTAAATTTCATCTGTCAACACCGTGAGTAACAAGTATTTTTTCATTAATATCGAATTACTATCGAATGTCATCTATATAAATGTCATCTTCATTACTATAGAAATATATAAATACTATAGAAATATAATATATATATGTCGGGTTGACGTTAGGGGCGTATAATGAATCTTCACCAGGGTTGTTCATGGTTGTCGCACAGATATTTATTACACAAGTATGGCTGATACAAGATTGACGAGCGGACGCGGTAGCTGGACGCTAATGACAATGGCCCTAAGTTCGATATAGCGAATCCACGGTCAACGGGATGACGAATATACTTTGCTTCAAAGTCTAAGTCGTACTCAACTTACTACTCGTGATACTAGGAACGCTTGATTGACTCTTAGCTAATCAGATTGCCAGAAAAGAATGAATTTCCGTCGCGACGACGCTGCAGAGGAAAACTATGACGGGGTGTGCCTAAGGGCACAAGATCATCGGATTCGTCAAAGAAAGCCTCCACTCGGAGGGTGAGGGAAATAGGCGCTGCTGTTAATTGGTCAATTTCTATGTTGGCGGTTGGAAAAGGATGCTAGCCGCCCTAGAGAGAGAGTTCCTAGCAGGCAACGCCGTACGTGACCAAATCAGGCTTTCCCGTAACTTCTCGCAATAGGTGACAGATTTACAGGCTGATGGAACAAAGACTGTTTGTCAATCTGAAGGACTTTAGTTAACTAGGTCCTAAGATTTATAACGGTTCCTCAGGCTATCTGAACATAAACTGTAAACGATGCATCGGCATCTGGCGATCATCTGGCCCAAAGAATGGGGTCTGTGCGTGGCGAGCTGCGGGGCCGCTGGAATGTCTTATTGTCAAGTGTCTGTACTGCCAATTCTTTAAAGGAAAGCTATGTTACTTTATGTCTCTGTTATGTGAAACGTTCATCCCGTGACCGTGGCTACGCTCGGCGACCGGTTGTCGCCTCGAGCCTAAACTCATTGTCTCAAGTTTCGAATGACTGTGTCTGGGTTATTTCGTAAATGCTACAGTATTGAGGCTTTTCCAAATAATTCCAACGGGGGGGACCCGGTGTCCTTTCATCTCCGACACGGCCATCCTGACTATCACACGTCCTCGGGTGTATCTAGAATATTGGGTTTCCCCAATGTTAGATTCGATATAACTGTCGTTATTTACAATTTAGTTAAGTGTCAAAATAGGTCAAGGGTCCAGTTTGACAGCAAAAATTCTGGTCGGACGTTTGATAAAGAAAGAGTTAAAAGAGAGTGGAAATCCGTAACGTTACGATTGATATTCGAAGTGCTAGTCGCATTTTGTGAATCATCAGTCTGGGCGTAATGACATGATGGACCATTCTCGATCTCGCACCTGGACGACCCTCAGTTCTCTGGATCATGATACCACACTGAGCTTTTATTCAAACACTATGTTAGATGTTATCTCCGTAGTGTTAACGATACTTGAATTGAATTCGGTAACGGTGTGTTGATCCCACACTTACTTTGTTTGAGCCGTATGCCCCCCGTAAGCGTGTGTGTGCCACTATGTTCGATCCGACACCTGATTACCACACTGGACATGTATGAAGACATTGTCCTTTGCCATATCGCCACACTACGTTAGATGTTATTTCCATGATACTTGAATCGAATTCGGTAACGGTGTGTTGATCCCGCACTTACTTTGTTTGAGCCGTATGCCCCCCGTAAGGCGTATGTGAGCCACTATGTTCGATCCGACACCTGATTACCGCACTGGACATGTATGAAGACATTGTCCTTTGCCATATCGCCACACTGGCATATGCAAACTCTTTCTGCTAAGTGCTGTGGTCAGAATGATCCTCTGAGACCAAGGTACTCGCATCGTCATGGTCACTGTTCTCGTCATCACCGCAGACGTCCAACTCAGTAGGAACGCGACTATCTGGCATTTTCTTTAACCTATCATGACTGTATTTATATGACCGTTTGCCGTCTAGTGTTTTTAAAATGTACCTATCTCCTTCCAAAATTTCCGCTATCACAAATGGACCGCTAAATTTCGGATCTAGTTTCGTTTGGTTCCTTTCCTCGTTTTTCTTTAATACAAAGTCACCGAGATTGAATTTAACTACTTTGGCTTTCGTTTTATCGAATCTTTCCTTATCGTACTTAGCGCTATCTTCCATATTTCGTATGGCCTGTTGTCTTACGTTGCAGATATCTATTTCCTTTTCTTCGGTATTTTCAGATAGTAGTAACCCGTAGGGTCTCGCTGTTTTACCAATTAATAATTCTAGCGGACTCGATTTAGTCACACGATGAGTGGTGCAATTTAAAGCTAACTGTATTTCGCCGATCGCGTCTTGCCATGATCGCCCGGTCGTTTCTACCGTTGTAAACATATTCTTTAATGTACCCATAGTACGCTCTACCTGTCCATTCGCTCTACTAGCACCGGTTGCTATTAGGTGGAGTTTAATTTGTTTATCCCGACAAAAATCTTGAAATTCTTTGCCGGTAAAACATCGCCCTTGATCTGCTATTATCCGAGAGGGACTGCCGAATAGAAATATGGCGGACTTAAGTGCCTTAACGGTGCTAAGGGGGTCTATTTTACGAGTGTGGTGTAAGTATACAAATTTGGTAAAGGCATCGATCAGGACAATGACGTATTCTTTCGAGTCGTTCTTGCCGCTCAGCTTTCCCGTTATGTCTACGTGAATGGTATGCCAAGGTATGCTGGTCTTAGGTATGGGATGTAATTCAACTTGCACTTTGCCTGAATTCGCCTTAGAAATCTGACAAGCATGACAGTTCTCTACGAATTTGCGAACATATTTCGCCATCCCTTCGAACCAGTAATACTCGTACAGTTTCTCGAGCGTTTTATCCCAACCTAAGTGCATAATTGACTGGTGTATGTGGTTAATGACGGACCACCTAAACCCTCTTGGTACGATGGGCAGGCAGGGGGTCTTGCCTCTCCTTTGTATTTTACGGTAAAGGGTACCGGATCGTAACTCATACGTACTCGCAATGTCTTCCGCAAGCTCGTCGTTTCGCAGTTTGTTGACGATTTCAGAAATTTGAGGGTCGCGACGTTGTTCCGCTAGTAGCCAATCTTCCGAGATTTCGGCCAGATTAATTTTCTTTTCTTCGATTTTGTTGGTGGGGGCGCGGTCGGTGTCTACCGGATTACGCGAGAAGAAATCTACGTGGGCCATTCGTTTGCCTTCTCGGTACATAATGTCGAAAGTGAAAGTTTGCAAGTAAGCTCACCACCTATGAACCCTGTCACTTAGACTTACTTTATTACGAGCTGCTTTTAACGAGTTACAATCAGTGACAACGAGAAATTCCCGTCCGTGTAAATAGTGGCGAAACTGTTTAACGGCGTTTACAACTGCCAGGGTCTCTAGTTCATATGAATGATATCTGGATTCCGCGGGGCTCGTTCTCTTACTGTAATATTCTATTACTCGGTTTCTGCCGTCGATTTTGTGCATTAAAATAGCGCCGTATCCGTCCGAACTAGCGTCAGTATGTAATTCTATCGGGTAATTCGGGTCAAATATCATCAACACCGGCTCGTTGGTCAGGATGGAAATTATTTTTTGCCTTATGGTTTCGTGTCTATCTGTCCAAGTTAGGTTTTTAATACCGGAGGTAAGTGCGTACAACGGTTTCATTACCTGTGAAAATTTAGGGACGAATTTTCGGAAATAGGAGGCTAAACCTATGAACTGCCTAAGTTGAGCGACGGTCGTTGGTGCCGGTAGAGAACTCAAGGCTCGTATTTTACCCGGATTTGGGCGAACTTCTCCGTTATGAACTACGTACCCGAGATAAAGTACAGACGTCTTGAGAAAGGGACACTTCGAAAAATTGAAGGAGAACCCGGCGTTTACGAGGGTACCTAGTACGATGCGTAATCTTTCTAGAGCCTGGTCTACCGATTCAGCGATGATTAGGACGTCATCCAGGTAGACAACAACGTACGAGTGGGCGAGGCCGCCCAAGGCATTGAGGATAGCCCTCTGGAAAACGGACGGTGCGTTTTTCAATCCAAACGGCATCGTCGTATACTCGTACTGCCCGTCGGGGGTGACAAACGCTGTATATTCTGTCGAATTGGGATGAATGGGGATTTGATGGAACCCGCTGGCCATGTCGAGGCTAATGAAGTACTTCGCCCTTTGCAATCTCGCGATTTGATCCGCGATAAGAGGTAGAGGATATCGGTCCGCGACCGTATTTTTGTTTAGCTCTCGAAAATCTACGCACAACCTATCCGAGCCGTCCTTCTTCTTTACGAGTAACATAGGGCTCGCGAACGGTGAGTTACTAGGCCTTATAATTTCTGCCTTAATTAATTCGCTTATTCGTTCGCGCACTATGCTTCGCTCTGCCTCGCTAAGCCTGTAGGGGCTTCTTTGTACGGTGATATTAGGATCGATCAGACGTATCTCTAACTGTCCCGTATTTACTCGTGCACGCGGGAAACCCGTAATAAATGAACTTTTGAATTCTTCGAGGATGGAGATCAATCGGTCTTTGTCTTTACCGAACACCTCGGTGTCGACCCCATTAATATCGATTTTACTTTCGGCGGTTATATTGTAAACATTGACAGCTTTTGCCCTGCAAATACTGAGGCTATTTTGGGTAATATTGACGTTAAAACCCTGGCTCAAAATTTCGCGGCCTATCATGATGTCGTAATTTAGATAGCCGTCGGCAAGGATGTGAAAAATTATCTCCAACGCAAAACCATTAATACGTACTATGGATGCAATTTGAGACGTGCAATTAATACGGTGATTTCCTATCCCTCGCATTACTACTACGTCGGTCGTTCTTTTGCCGGAAAACTTCGAGGCTATGGACTCTTTGATTAGCGAACATTCGGCTCCAGAATCGAAATAAAACGAGAACGACTCACCCAGATGGCTTAAGTTACCAGTTGAAGACTCAACCACGCAGGAGTTGACTCGACGTTCGTTAACGGGGTTGCGATTTGTTTTCTGCAGCAGCGGGCAGTTGGATGCGATGTGGCCCTCTCCGCGACACTTGAAGCATGACACCTTGGACGATCCAGCCGGTCGGCTTTTCTCCTGTCTCTCGGTTCTCATTCTCGTACGACACTCCGCTATCTTATGCCCGGGAATACCACAGTGACGACACCTGATCCGGGGGTCAGGTATCTTCTGCCGTTTAACTTCGGGGCCCGTCGACTGATTTCCTGACGAAGGCGCCGGCCTCTTCTTCGCGTAGTGGAAAGCTTTCATTTCCATCAAAAATTGATCCCGAGTCTTGATGTCGCTTGTAAGCGCTAGTTTCTCGACACGTTCATCGAGCAGACTCAGGTGATAAAGAACGGTGGCGTGGACTATCTCGATCGCATCCAGATGATCCCACCTTGCCCCAAGGAGGGAACAGAGACGAACACCATAGGCCCCTATGGATTCACCTTCCAGCCGAGGTTCGGCTACCATCTTCATTAGAGCTTCGGTTGTCGTTTCGATACCACCAAAGCGCGTAAGAAAAAGTTCTTTAAATTTTGACCAGGTAAGGCTTGCATTGACCGGCACCTGCGCGAGCCACCCCGCGGCAGTGCCCTTCAGCGCTTGACTCACGGTGCGAAGTAACTCATTATATCGCATGGGCCTTCCTTCCATGAGACAACTGGCAAGTGAGCACCATGCGACAGGGTCGGTACCCGCGATATCGGGATTGAACGTCGGTAATGATATGTCCTTATGTTCCACACTCACCCCTGGCTCCTCCCATTGACTCAAGACAGCCAGAAGCCGCTTCGAAATTGTAGACGGTGGTGATACTTCCTTAGGTTCCGCACCCGCCTCTTGCTTTTTCAATTCACTTGCGATGGCCAGAAGCTGCTCCTTAATTGTAGACGGTGGTGATCCCACTTCTGATGTCGGGTTGACGTTAGGGGCGTATAATGAATCTTCACCAGGGTTGTTCATGGTTGTCGCACAGATATTTATTACACAAGTATGGCTGATACAAGATTGACGAGCGGACGCGGTAGCTGGACGCTAATGACAATGGCCCTAAGTTCGATATAGCGAATCCACGGTCAACGGGATGACGAATATACTTTGCTTCAAAGTCTAAGTCGTACTCAACTTACTACTCGTGATACTAGGAACGCTTGATTGACTCTTAGCTAATCAGATTGCCAGAAAAGAATGAATTTCCGTCGCGACGACGCTGCAGAGGAAAACTATGACGGGGTGTGCCTAAGGGCACAAGATCATCGGATTCGTCAAAGAAAGCCTCCACTCGGAGGGTGAGGGAAATAGGCGCTGCTGTTAATTGGTCAATTTCTATGTTGGCGGTTGGAAAAGGATGCTAGCCGCCCTAGAGAGAGAGTTCCTAGCAGGCAACGTCGTACGTGACCAAATCAGGCTTTCCCGTAACTTCTCGCAATAGGTGACAGATTTACAGGCTGATGGAACAAAGACTGTTTGTCAATCTGAAGGACTTTAGTTAACTAGGTCCTAAGATTTATAACGGTTCCTCAGGCTATCTGAACATAAACTGTAAACGATGCATCGGCATCTGGCGATCATCTGGCCCAAAGAATGGGGTCTGTGCGTGGCGAGCTGCGGGGCCGCTGGAATGTCTTATTGTCAAGTGTCTGTACTGCCAATTCTTTAAAGGAAAGCTATGTTACTTTATGTCTCTGTTATGTGAAACGTTCATCCCGTGACCGTGGCTACGCTCGGCGACCGGTTGTCGCCTCGAGCCTAAACTCATTGTCTCAAGTTTCGAATGACTGTGTCTGGGTTATTTCGTAAATGCTACAGTATTGAGGCTTTTCCAAATAATTCCAACGGGGGGGACCCGGTGTCCTTTCATCTCCGACATATATATATATGTCGGGTTGACGTTAGGGGCGTTTAATGAATCTTCACCAATTTTGTTCATGGTTGTCGCACAGATATTTATTACACAAGTATGGCTGATACAAGACTGACAATCGGACGCGGTAGCTGGACGCTAATGACAATGGCCCTAGGTTCGATAAAGCGAATCCACGGTCCACGGGATAACGAATATACTTTGCTTCGAAGTCTAAGTCGGAATCGGCTTACTACTCGTAATACAAGGATCGCTTGATTGACTCTTAGCTAATCAGATTGCCAGAAAGGAATGACTTTCCGTCGCGACGACGCTGCAGAGGAAAACTATGATGGGGTGTGCCTAAGGGCACGAGATCATCGGATTCGTCAAAGAAAGCCTCCACTCGGAGGGTGAGGGAAATAGGCGCTGCTGTTAATTGGTCAATTTCTATGTTGGCGGTTAGAAAAGGATGCTAGCCGCCCTAGAGAGAGAGTTCCTAGCAGGTAACGTCGTACGTGACCAAATCAGGCTTTCCCGTAACTTCCCGCAATAGGTGACAGATTTACAGGCTGATGGAACAAAGACTGTTTGTCAATCTGAAGGACTTTAGTTAACTAAGTCCTAAGATTTGTAACGGTTCCTCAGGTTATCTGAACATAAACTGTAAACGATGCATCGGCATCTGGCGATCATCTGGCCCAAAGAATGGGGTCTGTGTGTGGCGAGCTGCGGGGCTGTTGGAATGTATTATTGTCAAGTGTCTGTACTGCCAATTCTTTAAAGGAAAGCTATGTTACTTTATATCTCTGTTAGGTGAAACGTTCATCCCGTGACCGTGGCTACGCTCGGCGACCGGTTGTCGCCTCGAGCCTAAAAGCTCATTGTCACGAGTTTCGAATGACTGTGTCTGGGTTATTTCGTACATGCTACGGTATTGAGGTTTTCCAAGTAACTCTAACGGAAACCCGGTGTCCTTTCATCTCCGACACGGCCATCCTGACTATCACACGTCCTCGGGTGTATCTAGAATATTGGATTTTCCCAATGTTAGACTCAATATAACTGTCGTTATTTACAATTTAGTTAAGTGTCAGAATAGGTCAAGGGTCCAGTTTGACAGCAAAAATTCTGGTCGGACGTTTGATAAAGAAAGAGTTAAAAGAGAGTGGAAATCCGTAACGTTACGATTGATATTCGAAGTGCTAGTCGCATTTTGTGAATCATCAGTCTGGGCGTAATGACATGATGGACCATTCTCGATCTCGCACCTGGACGGCCCTCAGTTCTCTGGATCATGATACCACACTGAGCTTTTGTTCAAACACTATGTTAGATGTTATCTCCGTAGTGTTAACGATACTTGAATTGAATCCGGTAACGGTGTGTTGATCCCGCACTTACTTTGTTTGGGCCGTATGCCCCCCGTAAGCGTGTGTGTGCCACTATGTTCGATCCGACACCTGATTACCGCACTGGACATGTATGAAGACATTGTCCTTTGCCATATCGCCACACTACGTTAGATGTTATTTCCATGATACTTGAATCGAATTCGGTAACGGTGTGTTGATCCCGCACTTACTTTGTTTGGGCCGTATGCCCCCCGTAAGCGTATGTGAGCCACTATGTTCGATCCGACACCTGATTACCGCACTGGACATGTATGAAGACATTGTCCTTTGCCATATCGCCACACTGGCATATGCAAACTCTTTCTGCTAAGTGCTGTGGTCAGCATGATCCTCTGGGACCGAGGTACTCGCATCGTCATGGTCACTGTTCTCGTCATCACCGCAGACGTCCAACTCAATAGGAACGCGACTATCTGGCATTTTCTTTAACCTATCATGGCTGTATTTATATGACCGTTTGCCGTCTAGTGTTTTTAAAATGTACCTATCTCCTTCCAAAATTTCCGCTATCACAAATGGACCCCTAAATTTCGGATCTAGTTTCGTTTGGTTCCTTTCCTCGTTTTTCTTTAATACAAAGTCACCGAGATTGAATTTAACTACTTTGGCTTTCGTTTTATCGAATCTTTCCTTATCATACTTAGCGCTATCTTCCATATTTCGTATGGCCTGTTGTCTTACGTTGCAGATATCTATTTCCTTTTCTTCGGTATTTTCAGATAGTAGTAACCCGTAGGGTCTCGCTGTTTTACCAATTAATAATTCTAGCGGACTCGATTTAGTCACACGATGAGTGGTGCAATTTAAGGCTAACTGTATTTCGCCGATCGCGTCTTGCCATGATCGCCCGGTCGTTTCTACTGTTGTAAACATATTCTTTAATGTACCCATAGTACGCTCTATCTGTCCATTCGCTCTACTAGCACCGGTTGCTATTAGGTGGAGTTTAATTTGTCTATCCTTACAAAAATCTTGAAATTCTTTGCCGGTAAAACATCGCCCTTGATCCGCTATTATCCGAGAGGGACTGCCGAATAGAAATATGGCGGACTTAAGTGCCTTAACGGTGCTAAGGGAGTCTATTTTACGAGTGTGGTGTAAGTATACAAATTTGGTAAAGGCATCGATCAGGACAATGACGTATTCTTTCGAGTCGTTCTTGCCGCTCAGCTTTCCCGTTATGTCTACGTGAATGGTATGTCAAGGTATGCTGGTCTTAGGTATGGGATGTAATTCAACTTGCACTTTGCCTGAATTCGCCTTAGAAATCTGACAAGCATGACAGTTCTCTACGAATTTGCGAACATATTTCGCCATCCCTTCGAACCAGTAATACTCGTACAGTTTCTCGAGCGTTTTATCCCAACCTAAGTGCATAATTGACTGGTGTATGTGGTTAATGACGGACCACCTAAACCCTCTTGGTACGATGGGCAGGCAGAGGGTCTTGCCTCTCCTTTGTATTTTACGGTAAAGGGTACCGGATCGTAACTCATACGTACTCGCAATGTCTTCCGCGAGCTCGTCGTTTCGCAGTTTGTTGACGATTTCAGAAATTTGAGGGTCGCGACGTTGTTCCGCTAGTAGCCAATCTTCCGAGATTTCGGCCAGATTAATTTTCTTTTCTTCGATCTTGTTGGTGGGGGCGCGGTCGGTGTCTACAGGATTACGCGAGAAGAAATCTACGTGGGCCATTCGTTTGCCTTCTCGGTACATAATGTCGAAAGTGAAAGTTTGCAAGTAAGCCCACCACCTATGAACCCTGTCACTTAGACTTACTTTATTACGAGCTGCTTTTAACGAGTTACAATCAGTGACAACGAGAAATTCCCGTCCGTGCAGATAGTGGCGAAAATGTTTAACGGCGTTTACGACTGCCAGGGTCTCTAGTTCATATGAATGATACCTGGATTCCGCGGGGCTCGTTCTCTTACTGTAATATTCTATTACTCGGTTTCTGCCGTCGATTTTGTGCATTAAAATAGCGCCGTATCCGTCCGAACTAGCGTCAGTACGTAATTCTATCGGGTAGTTCGGGTCAAATATCATCAACACCGGCTCGTTGGTCAGGATGGAAATTATTTTTTTTTTTTTTTTGCCTTATGGTTTCGTGTCTATCTGTCCAAGTTAGGTTTTTAATACCGGAGGTAAGTGCGTATAATGGTTTCATTACCTGCGAAAATTTAGGGACGAATTTTCGGAAATAGGAGGCTAAACCTATGAACTGCCTAAGTTGAGCGACGGTCGTTGGTGCCGGTAGAGAACTCAAGGCTTGTATTTTACCCGGATTTGGGCGAACTTCTCCGTTATGAACTACGTACCCGAGATAAAGTACAGACGTCTTGAGAAAGGAACACTTCGAAAAATTGAAGGAGAACCCGGCGTTTACGAGGGTACCTAGTACGATGCGTAATCTTTCTAGAGCCTGATCTACCGATTCAGCGATGATTAGGACGTCATCCAGGTAGACAACGACGTACGAGTGGGCGAGGCCGCCCAAGGCATTGAGAATAGCCCTCTGGAAAACGGACGGTGCGTTTTTCAATCCAAACGGCATCGTCGTATACTCGTATTGCCCGTCGGGGGTGACAAACGCTGTATATTCTGTCGAATTGGGATGAATGGGGATTTGATGGAACCCGCTGGCCATGTCGAGGCTAATGAAGTACTTCGCCCTTTGCAATCTCGCGATTTGATCCGCGATAAGAGGTAGAGGATATCGGTCCGCGACCGTATTTTTGTTTAGCTCTCGAAAATCTACGCACAACCTATCCGAGCCGTCCTTCTTCTTTACGAGTAACATAGGGCTCGCGAACGGTGAGTTACTAGGCCTTATAATTTCTGCCTTAATTAATTCGCTTATTCGTTCGCGCACTATGCTTCGCTCTGCCTCGCTAAGCCTGTAGGGGCTTCTTTGTACGGTGATATTAGGGTCGATCAGACGTATCTCTAACTGTCCCGTATTTACTCGTGCACGCGGGAAACCCGTAATAAATGAACTTTTGAATTCTTCGAGGATGGAGATCAATCGGTCTTTGTCTTTGCCGAACACCTCGGTGTCGACCCCATTAACATCGACCTTACTTTCGGCGGTTACATTGTAAACATTGGCAGCTTTTGCCCTGCAGATACTGAGGCTATTTTGGGTAATATTTACGTTAAAACCTTGGCTCAAAATTTCGCGGCCTATCATGATGTCGTAATTTAGGTAGCCGTCGGCAAGGATGTGAAAAATTATTTCCAACGCAAAACCATTAATACGTACTATGGATGCAATTTGAGACGTGCAATTAATACGGTGATTTCCTATCCCTCGCATTACTACTACTTCGGTCGTTCTTTTGCCGGAAAATTTCGAGGCTACGGACTCTTTGATTAGCGAACATTCGGCTCCAGAATCGAAATAAAACGAGAACGACTCACCCAGATGGCTTAATTTACCAGTTGAAGACTCCACCACGCAGGAGTTGACTCGACGTTCGTTATCGGGGTTGCGATTTGTTTTCTGCTGCAGCGGGCAGTTGGGTGCGATGTGGCCCTCTCCGCGACACTTGAAGCACGACACC
Source organism: Bombus pascuorum (assembly GCF_905332965.1). Taxonomy (NCBI): domain Eukaryota; kingdom Metazoa; phylum Arthropoda; class Insecta; order Hymenoptera; family Apidae; genus Bombus; species Bombus pascuorum. Next base: position 495,291 of record NW_026869747.1, on the reverse strand, counting down.
TTGGACGATCCAGCCGGTCGGCTTTTCTCCTGTCTCTCGGTTCTCATTCTCGTACGACACTCCGCTATCTTATGCCCGGGAATACCACAGTGACGACACTTGATCCGGGGGTCAGGTAGCTTCTGCCGTTTAACTTCGGGGCCCGTTGATGGATTTCCTGACGAAGGCGCCAGCCTCTTCTTCGCGTAGTGGAAAGCATTCATTTCCGTCCAAAATTGGTCCAGAGTCTTGATGTCACTTGTAAGCGCTAATTTCTCGATACGTTCGTCGCGCAGACTCAGGTGATGAAGAACGGCGGCGTTGATCGTCTCGTCCACGTTCAGATGACCCCACCTTGCCCCGAGGAGGGAACGGAGACGAACACCATAGGCTCCTATGGATTCGTCCTCCTGCTGAGGTTCGGCCACCATCTTTATTAGCGCTGAGGTTGCCGTCTCTTTACCACCATAGCGCATAAAGAAAAATTCCTTAAATTTGGTCCAGGTGAAGCCCTTACCGAACGGTAACCGCGCGAACCATGGTGCGGCACTACCGCCCATTGTACGGCTTAGAACGAAAAATAGCTCGTCGCTACGGATGGGCCTTTCGTCCATGAACTGACTAACAAGTGAGCACCACGCGAGCGGATCGGCGCCCTCGACTTCGGGATTGAAATGCGGCAATGATATTTCCTTGGGATCCGCACTCACCCTTTGCTCTCTCAATTGGCACTTGATGTCCCGAAGCTCCCCCATAATTGTAGGCGGTGGTGATACTCCCTTAGGTTCCGCACTCACCCCTGGCTCCTTCCATTGACTCAAGACAGCCAGAAGCCGCTTCGAAATTGTAGACGGTGGTGATACTTCCTTAGGTTCCGCACCCGCCTCTTGCTCTTTCAATTCACTCGCGATGGCCAGAAGCTGCTCCTTAATTGTAGACGGTGGTGATCCCACTTCTGATGTCGGGTTGACGTTAGGGGCGTTTAATGAATCTTCACCAATGTTGTTCATGGTTGTCGCACAGATATTTATTACACAAGTATGGCTGATACAAGACTGACAATCGGACGCGGTAGCTGGACGCTAATGACAATGGCCCTAGGTTCGATAAAGCGAATCCACGGTCCACGGGATAACGAATACACTTTGCTTCGAAGTCTAAGTCGGATTCGACTCGTAGATTATTCACCGATCGTACAAGCACACTAGGCGTATAGCTAATGAGACTGCCAGAAAGGGAATGACTTTCCGTCACGACGACGCTGCAGAGGAAGACTATATGGGATGTGCCTAAGGGCACGAGATCATCGGATTCGTCAAAGAAAGCCTCCACACGGAGGGTGAGGGAAATGGGCGTTGCTGTTAATTGGTTAATTTCTATATCGGCGGTTAGCAAAAGATGCTAACCGCCTTTGAGAGAGAGTTCCTGGCGGGAAGCGTCGCACGTGAGGAAATCTGATCTCCCATATCTTTCCGCAATAGGTGACAGATTTACGGGCGGATAGAACAAAGACTGTTTGTCAATCGGAAGGACCAAGTCCTAAGATTTGTAGCGGCTCCTCAGACTATCCGAGCATAAACCGCGAATGATGCATCGGCATCCGGCGATCATCTTACTCAAAGAATGCGGTCCCCGTGTGACGAGCCGCGGAACTGTTACAATGTTTCATTGTCAAGTGTCGGTACTGCCAATTCTTTAAAGGAAAGCTATGTAACTTCATATCTCTGTTAAGCGGAACGTTCATCCCGTGACCGTGGCTACGCTCGGCGACCGATTGTCGCCTCGAGCCTAAAAGCTCATTGTCACGAGTTTCGAATGACTGTGTTTGGGTTATTTCGTACATGCTACGGTATTGAGGTTTTCCAAGTAACTCTAACGGAAACCCGGTGTCCTTTCATCTCCGACATATATATATATATAACCGGCGGGTTCCATCAAATCCCCATTCATCCCAATTCGACAGAATGTACAGCGTTTGTCACCCCCGACGGGCAATGCGAGTATACGACGATGCCGTTTGGATTGAAAAACGCACCGTCCGTTTTCCAGAGGGCTGTTCTCAATGCCTTGGGCGGCCTTGCCCACTCGTACGTCGTTGTCTACCTGGATGACGTCCTAATCATCGCTGAATCGGTAGATCAGGCTCTAGAAAGATTACGCATCGTACTAGGTACCCTCGTAAACGCCGGGTTCTCCTTCAATTTTTCGAAGTGTTCCTTTCTCAAGACGTCTGTACTTTATCTCGGGTACGTAGTTCATAACGGAGAAGTTCGCCCAAATCCGGGTAAAATACAAGCCTTGAGTTCTCTACCGGCACCAACGACCGTCGCTCAACTTAGGCAGTTCATAGGTTTAGCCTCCTATTTCCGAAAATTCGTCCCTAAATTTTCGCAGGTAATGAAACCATTATACGCACTTACCTCCGGTATTAAAAACCTAACTTGGACAGATAGACACGAAACCATAAGGCAAAAAAAAAAAAAAAATAATTTCCATCCTGACCAACGAGCCGGTGTTAATGATATTTGACCCGAATTACCCGATAGAATTACGTACTGACGCTAGTTCGGACGGATACGGCGCTATTTTAATGCACAAAATCGACGGCAGAAACCGAGTAATAGAATATTACAGTAAGAGAACGAGCCCCGCGGAATCCAGGTATCATTCATATGAACTAGAGACCCTGGCAGTTGTAAACGCCGTTAAACATTTTCGCCACTATCTGCACGGACGGGAATTTCTCGTTGTCACTGATTGTAATTCGTTAAAAGCAGCTCGTAATAAAGTAAGTCTAAGTGACAGGGTTCATAGGTGGTGGGCTTACTTGCAAACTTTCACTTTCGACATTATGTACCGAGAAGGCAAACGAATGGCCCACGTAGATTTCTTCTCGCGTAATCCTGTAGACACCGACCGCGCCCCCACCAACAAGATCGAAGAAAAGAAAATTAATCTGGCCGAAATCTCGGAAGATTGGCTACTAGCGGAACAACGTCGCGACCCTCAAATTTCTGAAATCGTCAACAAACTGCGAAACGACGAGCTCGCGGAAGACATTGCGAGTACGTATGAGTTACGATCCGGTACCCTTTACCGTAAAATACAAAGGAGAGGCAAGACCCTCTGCCTGCCCATCGTACCAAGAGGGTTTAGGTGGTCCGTCATTAACCACATACACCAGTCAATTATGCACTTAGGTTGGGATAAAACGCTCGAGAAACTGTACGAGTATTACTGGTTCGAAGGGATGGCGAAATATGTTCGCAAATTCGTAGAGAACTGTCATGCTTGTCAGATTTCTAAGGCGAATTCAGGCAAAGTGCAAGTTGAATTACATCCCATACCTAAGACCAGCATACCTTGACATACCATTCACGTAGACATAACGGGAAAGCTGAGCGGCAAGAACGACTCGAAAGAATACGTCATTGTTCTGATCGATGCCTTTACCAAATTTGTATACTTACACCACACTCGTAAAATAGACTCCCTTAGCACCGTTAAGGCACTTAAGTCCGCCATATTTCTATTCGGCAGTCCCTCTCGGATAATAGCAGATCAAGGGCGATGTTTTACCGGCAAAGAATTTCAAGATTTTTGTAAGGATAGACAAATTAAACTCCACCTAATAGCAACCGGTGCTAGTAGAGCGAATGGACAAGTAGAGCGTACTATGGGTACATTAAAGAATATGTTTACAACAGTAGAAACGACCGGGCGATCATGGCAAGACGCGATCGGCGAAATACAGTTAGCCTTAAATTGCACCACTCATCGTGTGACTAAATCGAGTCCGCTAGAATTATTAATTGGTAAAACAGCGAGACCCTACGGGTTACTACTATCTGAAAATACCGAAGAAAAGGAAATAGATATCTGCAACGTAAGACAACAGGCCATACGAAATATGGAAGATAGCGCTAAGTATGATAAGGAAAGATTCGATAAAACGAAAGCCAAAGTAGTTAAATTCAATCTCGGTGACTTTGTATTAAAGAAAAACGAGGAAAGGAACCAAACGAAACTAGATCCGAAATTTAGCGGTCCATTTGTGATAGCGGAAATTTTGGAAGGAGATAGGTACATTTTAAAAACACTAGACGGCAAACGGTCATATAAATACAGCCATGATAGGTTAAAGAAAATGCCAGATAGTCGCGTTCCTACTGAGTTGGACGTCTGCGGTGATGACGAGAACAGTGACCATGACGATGCGAGTACCTCGGTCCCAGAGGATCATGCTGACCACAGCACTTAGCAGAAAGAGTTTGCATATGCCCAGTGTGGCGATATGGCAAAGGACAATGTCTTCATACATGTCCAGTGCGGTAATCAGGTGTCGGATCGAACATAGTGGCTCACATACGCCTTACGGGGGGCATACGGCCCAAACAAAGTAAGTGCGGGATCAACACACCGTTACCGAATTCGATTCAAGTATCATGGAAATAACATCTAACGTAGTGTGGCGATATGGCAAAGGACAATGTCTTCATACATGTCCAGTGCGGTAATCAGGTGTCGGATCGAACATAGTGGCACACACACGCTTACGGGGGGCATACGGCCCAAACAAAGTAAGTGCGGGATCAACACACCGTTACCGAATTCAATTCAAGTATCGTTAACACTACGGAGATAACATCTAACATAGTGTTTGAACAAAAGCTCAGTGTGGTATCATGATCCAGAGAACTGAGGGCCGTCCAGGTGCGAGATCGAGAATGGTCCATCATGTCATTACGCCCAGACTGATGATTCACAAAATGCGACTAGCACTTTGAATATCAATCGTAACGTTACGGATTTCCACTCTCTTTTAACTCTTTCTTTATCAAACGTCCGACCAGAATTTTTGCTGTCAAACTGGACCCTTGACCTATTTTGACACTTAACTAAATTGTAAATAACGACAGTTATATCGAATCTAACATTGGGGAAACCCAATATTCTAGATACACCCGAGGACGTGTGATAGTCAGGATGGCCGTGTCGGAGATGAAAGGACACCGGGTCCCCCCCGTTGGAATTATTTGGAAAAGCCTCAATACCGTAGCATGTACGAAATAACCCAAACACAGTCATTCGAAACTCGTGACAATGAGTTTAGGCTCGAGGCGACAACCGGTCGCCGAGCGTAGCCACGGTCACGGGATGAACGTTCCGCTTAACAGAGATATGAAGTTACATAGCTTTCCTTTAAAGAATTGGCAGTACCGACACTTGACAATGAAACATTGTAACAGTTCCGCGGCTCGTCACACACAGACCCCATTCTTTGGGCCAGATGATCGCCGGATGCCGATGCATCATTCGCGGTTTATGCTCGGATAGTCTGAGGAGCCGCTACAAATCTTAGGACTTGGTCCTTCCGATTGACAAACAGTCTTTGTTCTATCCGCCCGTAAATCTGTCACCTATTGCGGAAAGATATGGGAGATCAGATTTCCTCACGTGCGACGCTTCCCGCCAGGAACTCTCTCTCAAAGGCGGTTAGCATCCTTTTCTAACCGCCGATATAGAAATTAACCAATTAACAGCAACGCCCATTTCCCTCACCCTCCGTGTGGAGGCTTTCTTTGACGAATCCGATGATCTCGTGCCCTTAGGCACATCCCATATAGTCTTCCTCTGCAGCGTCGTCGCGACGGAAAGTCATTCCTTTCTGGCAATCTGATTAGCTAAGAGTCAATCAAGCGATCCTTGTATTACGAGTAGTAAGCCGATTCCGACTTAGACTTTGAAGCAAAGTATATTCGTTATCCCGTGGACCGTGGATTCGCTTTATCGAACCTAGGGCCATTGTCATTAGCGTCCAGCTACCGCGTCCGATTGTCAATCTTGTATCAGCCATACTTGTGTAATAAATATCTGTGCGACAACCATGAACAACATTGGTGAAGATTCATTATACGCCCCTAACGTCAACCCGACATATATATATATATATACTTAATTCTTCATAGATATCTTAATACGTACATGATGACACATTGCACAAAACAATTAGAGGACCTTTTCTCATATCACTTTGTCTTTTATATTCGCTTCTTGTGTTTGTACATTGTTTTTTAATTACCATTCAAGATCAATTTTTAGAATACATCATGATATCGTACGAATAGCATGTTGATATATTAGGTTTATAGAACTTCTCCGCTTTTATTTACTTGATTGGTGCGATAATATAGTCAATCCGTTTACTTTTTTTTAGCAACGCGTAAAGAATAGAAAGATATTAAATAAAGGGTGAAAAATATTATGCGAGCCTCTCAAAAGCTAAACTGAACAACTTGGCTTATTGTTCATTTCGTAATTTCATTACACAAGTACACGATTAACGTTCAACTCTCAAGACACGAATGATTTCCTTCCATCAGTTCATTTATCGCAAAATGATGACACTAATGATAGTAAATTCTGTGATAGTAGATTTAAAAAATAATGTTTATATCATCATCAACTTGTTGTATTTTAGAATTTATGGAATTGATCAATATGGTTGCTGAAAAGCTTATGTATAAAAAATGAAGTTCTTATCTCTCTCTTCTGAAAAAGATAGATAGAAAAAGATAGAGAAAAGTAAGCAAATGTATGGAATATCATCTTGTTTTTTAAACGTTACTCATATAAAATCAGTCACATAAAATACAAGATTTTTGTAGGTATTCAATCATACATTTACACTCAATTTAAGAGCAGTCCCATATTCCTAACGTTACGAGCAATCTTCAGTATTGAACTAACATTTAAAAACGCATAAATTATATCTAATAAGAAACAGGTACTCAACTACTGGAAGCTTAACATCAGGTACAATATTTTCATGGAAAACAAACAAAGAGTATTCTTTTTATTAATTATTCTCCTTATTAATTAAGAAGCTACTTTGCTTATAAAATTTTTAAAAAATTACATACCCAAGTATCAAACTCTCGACCAATACGTTCGTCATGTGCACAATGTCCGCGCTATTTTTCTCCGTCAGAGTATCGCGAGAGAAGTTATTGGAAAAATAAACGGTGCCAAGTGAGGCAGTGAGAGAGCCTCATGACGTTTCACAGATAAGTCACCTGTCAGATTCGATTCGTACAATTTATTTATCGGATTTTTACAAATGTCTCTATTCTATATTAGATAGATACTATTCCATACTTGGTCAAACAATGTGAGACAACAAGTAAAACCAAGGAATTCTTTGTTTGCTCTTAGAACCACGAGCGTGTGGTCGACCAGAACAGCCTCCGAATTCCACGATGACGGTGACCACAACAACAGATCGGAATTCCGGAAATGCATATGAAGTTGGCGCGACGGTGGATTACACTTGTAACGCCGGCAGCCTTCTTATAGGACCGTCGACTCGTACATGCCTCGATACTGGCTTCTACAACGAGTTTCCACCGGTGTGCAAAAGTAAGAGAGCAAGAATTAGACACAGAGGCCACTCGGTGAACCATACACGATCGTCCTATCGATGTTAAATTCAACATTCTGCTCGTTTCAGGCATCAAGTGCGGTTATCCAGCGAACATAAAACACGGAGGTTACACACTTATCAACAATACCGTTAGTTATCTCAGTCAGGTGCTTTATTCCTGCGATGAAGGATACGAGATGACTGATGTAATATCGTTTGATACCTGTGTTGAAACGCTTCGCCAACGAGCATTTTGAAGGAAATTGGTAAGAATATTAGTTGGTGTTGGATCCTGATGACATCATCTTTCTGATTGTTTATTGATCCTCTCGTTGTGGCTTGATTTTGTTCCTGATTCTAGAATCGTTTAAATTGGTTTATCATTTTTAGAGATTTATGGTAGAGATTGAAATTAATCTGATTGAAGATAAGCTTTGAATGCGTGCATGATTTTAATATGAGAATTTTTATGTTGCACAACTGACAAATTCCTGTGTCAGTTGCACTGTGTAGTGTTTATTCATGAAAATGAATAAATAGTGTAATAACGTAATGCAATGAATCTTTTCCTTTTTTTCTCCCCATGTTGCGAATTATCTACACAAGCGTTTCATGCGACCGTAAGCGATAAAAGTAAAAAGAAAATCATGGAGTACATTCAGTTTAAGCAGATATAAATATAAATATGTACGCATGTACATTTTCCAAGATACTCATCGATACATTATAATAATATATTATGATCAGATTTTTATACTTTCTCTCTAAGATTTCTAATTTGAGATTAAAACAAAATATTTTCGATTTTTATGAGACATTAAATGCTACAATATTTATTAATGAAACTCCGATATAGTAGTAATAAAGCCAAAATGTTGTATAAAACAATTTTATAAAACGGTTTTATAAAAAATAATATAGAAGGATATGTATAACTTATATAAATAGACTTTTCATTTTTAGTTTAACGCTACATAGACATTGTTTACAGCTTATTAATAAATTATAATGGATTAGTAATTTGCAGAAGAAACAATTTGTTCCGATTACAGGTCGTGCAAGACTGACATGCGATATCGATGAGCGCTGGAACGGACCGCCACCACGTTGCGAGCCAATTCTGTGCGATCCTCCTGCTCCTGTTCCACATAGTTATATTCAAATCGATGAAGTCGACGAGACCGAGACAGTACCATCGAAAACGAACTTCAGTCGAAGTCTTCTCGTAGGCAGTATCGTTACATACACTTGCGAGAAGGGTTATAGACTTTCTGGCTTCCGACAAATATTATGCTTGCCTACTGGCTTATATGATCATGTCGCACCCACTTGTACGGGTATGTGATTTAATTATTTTTATGGAATAAATACAAATTTAATTATTTCTTTAGAAAGAGAAGCAAGTCATTTTTCGTGATAGTGTTTGCAATCTTCAAATACGAGGATAATTTAATTTCATAATTAATTATTGAATCTTTATTAATGTAAATGATATAATATGAGAATATTCAAAGGTTGTTTTTCAATCCAATTCATGAGATATTTATTTTATACTTGGAACTTAAATTCATTTATGCATATAACTGTTATGCGCGTAGCAACTCAAAGAATTAATAAGTAATTCATAATTGTTTTAATATATACATATATAAATTTCAAAATGAATTCTGATTTACAACAGTATTGTTTTCAACCAAATTCTACTTAACTATTGTGTACCTTCTGTACCTGACTGTTATATGTGTGTGTCCGTGCGTGTGTGTGTATAAAAATAGTATAATACATATACTATTAATATAATATAAATGCTTATATATTAAAATATTATTTTAAACTAAATCACATATAATACGTATGAAATCTGTATTATAATATATCTGCAATAACTGTAGTTGCAATAATTGCAATAATTAATTTCAGTAATTTCAATAACGATATATGTAGATTATCATTTACATTTAATTTTTTGTTGAAATCGCAAACAATAATCTTTTGTCGTATTGACCTCTTAAGGACTCTTGACCTCTTACTCTACAAAATTCAATCAAAAATGTACTCAATTTTTTCGTTATCAATTTAAAACTATATTAATACGCTAATATATCATAATTAGAATTACAAAAAGGCTCTTTTCACTTAAACCAATACAGGAGGTCTAAGATAACTTGGGATAAAAGAAATTTTACATATGATTGGAAACTGGGAATCTATATATTCCTAAGGGATTATGTGAATACATAATAATAATAATCATTAAATTTTCTTTAACAGAACCTATGTGAATGATTAGAATTACAAGAGAATCAACGTCTCCAAAATTCCTTTATTACAGAAGAACCACGTACCACCGTGACTGTGTCTTCCCGAACAACCGTGCGACCAACGAAGAACCAGCAGAACCCGACACACATTCCTACCACCTCGAGTTCGAATCACAACAATCTCGACGACCACAACCACAACCACCTCTGTGCCACCACGAAGAGTGGCTAGCACCGCCGAATTACCCGCGACGGTTCGGGAAACCATAGCAAGGAAACCAAATATTGGTCTTCAGAGACCAGCACCGCCTCCGTCGCCACCTTTGAACGACGACACCAACGATCATCCTCAGGACAATGAAATTTCTGGCAGTGGAGTGGACAATGCTCAGGCTGGCATTGGAACTGGTGTTCCTGAACCTTCTGGACCTTTCAGGGTGGACAACGCCGACCAGTCGAGTAACACTCATCAAGCAAAATTAAATCTAGGCGCGGTGATCGCCTTGGGTGTCTTCGGTGGTTTCGTATTCCTTGCTGCTGTAATCACCACCGTTGTAATACTCATACGCAGGTAAAAGCAAATCACTCACCTAAATCCGCGAATCGCGTGTAGAATGATGGCATTATCGAGTTGTTGTCGGTTCTTTTGATTTCTGTGATTTGGTTGCACCAAAAGTAACGCCTGTTTTGTGATGTCAGATTATATTCATCTTTGTTTTTATTTGTTTGTTACGTTTTGCTCGTTTTCTAGCGCGTTGTTTATTCGTTTCTCATTCGTTGCTGGGAGCAATTTGAGGATTATTTTATTACGAGTAAGGATAATTAATTAAATTAATTAAATAATATTTTTCATATATTTCATAGGTAATTTCAATTCTATATTTTGAAACGAAATAATTTGCGTGTGTTTAAATGGAAATATGAATGTTTGATAGAGATTAACATTCAATTTCTAATCGTTGAATTTCAAAATTAGGAAAGAAATTTAAATATTTTTCATTGCATTAATTGGAAAATTAAATGGAAAAAAAAAGAACTTGATTTGAAACTTTTACTGATACTGATACTGAAAAAGTTTATTTCGTGGCAAAATACATTTGTTTTAATCTTTGGGATTTGTTTAATTTCGTTCAATTTCTAATATCTCTACTTTAAATTAAACTTCCTAAAATTAGAAATATCCTGATATTTTCACATACTATCAGTTATGGGAATTAAACAAATTTCGTATCACTTCAAATGAATAGAAATCTTAAGATATAAATGGTGGAAGCCAATAAAATTACTCTTATACATATACTACTTCCTTTTATCGTATTACTCTATTAGAAGGAGGAAATTTCTTACTAATTCTCTAATGGCTCGATGGCAACCTACTTATTTAAAAGACTGGTTTTCTCGTCCTTACCATTGACTGACTATCAATTACCGTAAATATTCAAATATACGTAGCGTAGATGCATGTTACATTGTTCCCATTTTGACTTTTAGATTCTTGTGTCATGAAACATGTTATATTGGTAATCATCTGATTCTCTTGTTATCTGCAATTTAAAAATTGTATTGCCTTCGACTTCTCTAACAGGCATTATTTCTTGGACAGACTATGCATAACTATAGCTTCTATATACATACAATACATTCGCTCTTTGACCCTACGTGTATATATTGTATCGCTTACTCTACATTTGTTTAAACTTTCTTTATTCTTTCATCTGTCTTCTTGCCTATTTTCTTCTTATCTAAACTCGCGTTTCGTAGCTCCCTCGAAATATTGTAATTTGTAATTCATTCCGGGTGTTGTAATTAGTGTAACAAAGAGTTGTTACGTAAACAGTCTTTGCAGAAGAAAACGTGTAAGAATCAATAACCTCCGAGCCCTCTTAATTTCGATTATATTTTTGTTTTTAATATTGTCGACTGGTAATATTATAAATTTCTATGCAGCATGCTGTAAAACATTACATTTTAAGTGAAAAAATACAACGTTACTAGACCAAGATATCTTCTGGAAAATTTCCATCTATATCTAAAATACGCTTTTACGATGTGCATTGTGAATTATTTTGGATGCAGATTAAAAGTTTACAACGAACTACGCTCCAGGTTTTGGTTGATAAAAGAAATATTGTAGAATCTTTGTTATTCGAAAGATTGGAAATTTTTGAATTCATGGAAACGCAATATATTTGTTCTCTTAGTTTCATACATTTTAGAAACATAGGAATCGCAATTTCTTTTTGAATGCAGTTTTAATCCAAACGTTAGTTTTTATAGACATTGAAATCATTGAAATTTCGAATCTGCATAACATTATAATATAGAACATTATATTACCATTGAATTCGTGTAAAGTAATCTGGTTTTGAAAAAAAAAAAGGAAAGAAAAAGAGCAAAAAATGCGTTATAAAAAAATTACGTACCTTATAGAATGATTTAACACGAATTCTTAACAGAAATTCAAATGAGAGGTTCTATAGCATCTTTTATCAAAACATGAATTATTTTGTTTGATTAAAAAATTGACATAAGACGTACATATGATTTTTGCGTTAGAAAATGTAGAACAAGATTTTTGTAAATTTTTGTTATAAGAGATTATAATTATAAGAAACGGCAAAATGATCGACCCTTTCGAAGGTGATTAACACTTTCTAAATTGAAAGTCCATGTTTGTTAATCAAACCATACATGTTCCTAATTATATTCATTACAATTCTTTAAAATTGATATTACTAACATGATCTATTCTTTTCAAAAAGCATAATAATTTAAAAAGTTCTCTGCATCTTTCATTACATCGAAGATAATTTATTAATGAGATTGCGTACGATATTCTTTTTTTCTCAAGAGAACAAATTATTGTAGATTATTTTCCGTGACGAAAGGGTTAGAAATTTAAAATTAGACAAACTTGTCTACATGGGACATTCAAACTAATCCTTTCATTGCTGTTAATTACCTATTTACCTACACGATATACATATAAAAAAATTATAATTAACTATAACATCGAAAATTACAAATTTTAAAGTATAATATAACATTTACCTCAATATTTACATTGTATAATTTAAAAAGTTAACAAATCCATTTATACACTGCGTTTCATAATTATAAAACCATCCAAAAACTTTCAATTTTTATGTGTCATATTATAATTTTTATATTTCGTCATAATGTCATATTTCAATAAGCTTAATTGTTCGATTTTGAACTTTCGAATATAATTCTAATTTATTTGTATAAGAATTGAAGAGTTTAGAATGGTTTTATAGTTATGGGACGCAGTGTATATAGTGTCTAAAATACTCACTTTTCTTTAACAATATATTTGCCATGAAGATTCAATTATTACATACATTAACAGATGAAGATTTACATTTAAAAATTATCTCAGCAACGAAAGGGTTAATCCAAACAATCATAATAAAACAATCATTCAAGGGAAGAGAAAAAATATCAGCATTAACCCTTTGTGGTCGTATGTTTATTCTCAGCTACCAAAAAGAAAAAGAACCGTTCTAATTGTATAATAATATTAACTTTTCATATTGACAACATATTTCATTTCGAAGATACACCCTAATAGGATTCTGCAAATTAATACAATTAAATATTTTCTTATCTTGAATTATTTGACAAAGGATGCTCCAAAATGCTCCAAATGCAAAAAGAAAACTGAATGATATAATACATATATATATATACAGTAAACTGCGAATTTTTATGCAAATGCATATTTTGCATATATTTTTTACATATATCAATATAATTAAAAAGAAATAAAATCAAGACAGATATTTGTTTCATATATGAAGTGTTATAATGAGCACAGTATTTGGATTATTTTTTATATATTTTCGCACATTATTTCGCACATTCTATAAATTTTTACGCCCTCGAATTTGCAATTTAATTACCAGTATCTGTTCAATGAAAATTAATTCCAACTAGCACGGTGCCCATATCTCGGCTGAATAAGATCGCAAAGGGTTAAAAAAGAAATAGTAACGTCCGCAAAAAAAGAAATAATTTTAAAAAGTGGAAAAAATAAAAGAAAAAAAAAAAAGAAAAAAAAGGAAAAGATTGATCGGAGGAAACTAGGTAACGATCAAGAAATAACAATTAACACTGAGCCCATTTGCGTTGCGGTGGCTAGCGGCAGTGGCAGCGTCAGAAGAAGGCGTCGCAGGGGGCTTGGCGGGATTGGTGCGTTGAGGGGTGGCGGTAGTGGTGGCCTTGGAAGGGGTGACACCGGGATGCCCTCGCGTTGGTATACGCTACTGGCGCTGCCCTTCCCCGACCAGCACCTGGGGCGCCGCGACTTGACGGCTCGCCGCGGCACCGATCATCCTTATTCCTTCGGCCTCTCGGCGGCCCATCGCGCTGGATACCTTTCCAACCCTGTCCTTTAAGATTATCAAACAATTACTTCCTATATAGTCTATATATATACATATATAGTCCACCATTATCGCCTTCACCCTCCACGCAACCACCGCCCACCACTACATCAACCATCACCACGTACCACTACAACCGCCATGCGCCACCCTCGCGAGTGATTACTAGTCAAGGTAAACGAGCAACGTTTATAATGAGCACCCATATATAGCGATAGCTCGTTCACCACCGCTCACCACGATTACCACGTATTTTTAAAGCTTCTCCTCTTCTTCCGGACGCACACAGGTCAATGCAGCGTTCACGCACTTTCTTCCCCCCAAGTAGCTTCATCTATGTGTACTGTTCTCTTAGCACATCGTTTAAATAGGATTGGGCACTATCCTTTTCGTTAATGGAAGAGATTCGATTTAAGGGAAGAATATACGTATAGTGAGAAGTTTAGAGTTTGATGGGATGAAGTGTTCTATGAAAAAATTTGCTCAGTTTCTGAAAATTATTTGTCTCTGAATTAAGATAACTTGCCCATCGATTAATAATGGTTCGTGATTTAAATAAATAAAGGAAAAGTAATTGCTAGATAGCTTAATAAGACGAAGTAATCGCAAATAAACGAGTAATTAGCGGAAGAAATATAATAATATTTTGTTGACTGTTAAACATAACTCAATTCGCATGAAAAGTTGTTCTAAACTGATATTCGCACTGATTTTTTATTAACTCTTTAACGTTCAAATCTTGTTGTCGAGGGACGTTATACACCATCGCTCAAAAGTCATAAAACAGTTATTATATTAGCTCAAAATTGGAAAAAATTAAATATATAATAAAGACATCAAGAAATAGTATTTGTACAGTGAAGAAATTATACACTACTAATATACATAATGATTTTATTAAAACAGGCTTGTAATTGAAAATTCATGATCTATAACAAATACCAACATTTTATTAAAAATACGAGATGTCCT
This sequence comes from Bombus pascuorum, assembly GCF_905332965.1. Lineage (NCBI taxonomy): Eukaryota > Metazoa > Arthropoda > Insecta > Hymenoptera > Apidae > Bombus > Bombus pascuorum. The sequence goes on along the minus strand of NW_026869747.1, from coordinate 480,250 downwards.
AACACTTTTGAACAAGGGCGTTCAAGAGATAGTTTCGATTCGATAATATCAATGTTTAAATCAAATAAACCGGCACGTGATCAACCTATTGACTCCATTCGTCAATTATACGGACTTGAGCAAACTGGATGTTTCTACTTGTTTGCTGGTTTATGTTATAGGTTTGCACAAACTAGATATTTCCACTATATGTCAATTTATGCAATATAGAAATATATATCTTTTGTTTCCTTTTTTGTTTTTAATTTAATTTTAAATAGAATTTGTCGTTACATTTAAGTTAGATTATATATTTTGTTAGTGTATTAATACCTAATTCTAAGGTTTTAACTTTTCAACTTGAAATGTCGCTGTAATTCCATATTTTATTTCCCACTATGTTCCCTCTGTTCAATACATGTGAATTGTTTCAACAATTTAGTACTAATGCACATATTCAACTGTTTTCGAACTTTCATTTAATTATTTGTATTTCGATATTTCATTGGTCGTAAAAATACTTCCTGTTGTTATATTTGTTATAACTCTTCTATTACTTCGGGTTAAAAACGTGGAGCATCATTAAATTGTCAGATAACTTTAATTAACTGATATTTATAGGCTTAAATAATAAGAAATAATAGCATGATATAATTATGACTCAATACGATAAAACTGAATGTATAAAATTCCAGCGACATTCAAAATTACCATACCCATTGAGACTGAATAACCTTTTTAAAATTGGACCAAATGATTTGGATTTTTTTTAGAAATTAGGAAGATTATTTTACTAGATCAAGTATAAAAAAATTTTTTGAAAAAACTACAACTGGTCGGAATCGCCAAGAAAGAAAGTAAACATTATATTTTCCGCAACTTCTTTGTCTGAGCTTGTAATGAAAATTGAAACGATACATTTTAGACATTTATATCAGTTACATACATGCTGAAAATTTCATCGAAATCGGTTAACGTTGCTATGAGCTGCAAACGTTTAAAGATGGTGAAAAATGGCCTGAAATTTACGTCTTTCGGTGCCTGTCGCTTGTTTTCGCGTCAACCAATTTTAATAAAATTTTCGGCATATATGTACATGTATAACTGATAGAAATGTTCGAAATGTTGTTTAAAGTTTCATTACAATTCCAAGAAAAAATTTTGGGAAATGTGATCCTTACTTTTTTTCTTGACGATTCCAACCAATTGCAATTTTTTTAGAACTTTTTTTATACGTCATCTAGTAAACCAATCCTCCTAACTTATCAAAAATATTCAAACCGTGCGGTCCTATTTTTAAGCAGTTATTCAGTTTTAAAGAGTGTTACAACAATTTTGGAAGTTACTGTAAATATAGAACTTTAAATTGACAACTAAACATATTTGTATAATCTCAACAAATTAAAATTTACTATCTCTGTATTCACAATTATATCTGTGAATATTAAAATTTATTTAATAGCATAGTTTGATAATGTTTCATAAAGTTTCTGGTTGTACAATAAGCTATGCTGAAGGAAAAATGCGATGATTACTAGAAAATGGCTCACTATATATAGTAAAATAATTTTAATAAAAATCACAAGAGATTTAAATTATAATAAACTCCTAATATATCTATATCTAACTATTTGGTGCTCCTTCCATCTTCAAATTGGTGATGGTATTGCTAATGATTTCACTACAAATTGCTTCAATTACACTTCGCTAAATTATGTTTCCCAAACAAACATACGTAATACAAAATGAAACAATCGATTTGGCTTAAGTTTCTCAACTTAAGTGTTATAATAAAAACCAGAAATATTTGAATAAGAATTTTCTATAAGGAACAATCTAAATATCTGAAAGCCAAATCGATAATACAACAAACCGCATATATATCTTGCTTACTGTATATATATGTTCCTAAGAAGAAAGAAGGAAGATCATAAATTAATAATTAGAAATACACTATGGGTCTAAAGCGAATGAAATCAGCGAGATTCTAAATTCAAAATAAAAATAATGTTAATTCGTCCTTTCGCGGGGAGACGCGTCTCCGTTAGGCGCGTCAACGGGAGTCGTAAATTCCCGTTACGATCTACGAATCGACACCGCGAGCAGGGCAATCCCCTGATTTCAGTTACGATAATAGGGGTGGTTATATTGAAATAACTGTAGTCTCCAGTTATATATTTTTATTTATTTCGCACTTTTCACAACACTTGGAACGTATATAGAAATATGTTGAAATTGATACCGGTTAACGCGATGAATCCCGATATCGTGTGAAACTATTAGACTAGCTTGCCGAATGAGTGCAAGAACCGTCCGAAGTATGTTAACGCGAAGAATCGACTATCTCGTTGGCGTGAATTGAAGTTACTGCCTGGTGGCTAGAATTGTACTTGCTTGGAACGTATATAGAAATATGTTGAAATTGATACCGGTTAACGCGATGAATCCCGATATCGTGTGAAACTATTAGACTAGCTTGCCGAATGAGTGCAAGAACCGTCCGAAGTATGTTGACGCCAAGAATCGACTGTCTCGTTGGCGTGAATTGAAGTTACTGCCTCGGTGGCTAGAATTGTACTTGACTGACTCATCTCATGCCATTTAGGGGGAAAGATCGGTTTGGGTGTGCCCTTACCGAACCAAGGACCCGGATTCGTTGTTCACACGATCCGCGATGCCCATTGGTTATAGCCGAAGTTAATAAACATAATGCGAGGAGAAAGTCTCCTGCATATTTGGCTCATGGGTGGCCTTGGTCTTGGGAAAAACCCGCCATTTAGCGGGACACATCTGCTTTCCCCGTAATTAGCAAGAGAGTGCAATAAACCTAATGACTGTTCAAATGACCATCCATAAACCGAATAATATTTGTATGAATCGAAATTAAGTTGAAAAGATTCGGTTTATGGTGGTTCCTTAGGTTACTGCAGGTCAGTTTGACGAGAGATAGGCGTCGGCGGTCAGACCGAAAGGTACGTCGCACTGACCGTCTAGCCCGCCGTAACAAATAACAAAATTACATCGAAGCATTTATTTTCGAAAAAATGTATATGTGTTACTTTTCAAGTACATATATATTTGCTTCATTCCCAGCTATACAGGAATAAATAATCGACAAGAGACTATTTTACGTATAAAAATGTAAAATAGAAATTTTTCGTTTGAAGCTTCCTTTTGAAGAAAATAAAGTTTGATCCTATTCGGTCAAGAAATCGCATATTCAACAAACTTTCAAATTTTATTTTCTTGAAAATTAAACTCTAAGCGAATAAATCTTATTCTATATTTTCGGGTCGAAAAAATTTAATTTATTTTCGTATGTAGAATAACATCCTGTCAATTCCTTACTCCTACCCAGTCGAAAATCAATCAAATACATGAATACCTATGTGATAAGTTTCCAAACACGATTTTCTATAAAATGAAATCTTCGACGCAATTTTATCTTTTTATTTTCGTGTTATTTTGAACTAGAGAATCTCTCCTGACTTCATTTATGCTATAAATTTAGATCCAAGGTGTATAAATTAAACACAACAATAATATTGTATTGTTTTCAAGTTAGAAAAATAAAACAGTAATATAAAATATTACTTGGCCCCTCTTGCACAATACAACTAATGTTATTAGTGAAATATTACATATTACAAATTATAAGTTACCTTCTATACATTAGTTTTATAGAAAACTACTTCTGTACATCAATTTAACAAATTACCATTCAATAGTCTTATTCGACTAATGTTCTATATAAAATAGAAAAATTGTACAACTTATCATTTTGTCAACCTACAGATATTACCAGTAAATCATTATGCATAAAGGTCTCGAAGTTGAAATAATAATAAATATTTGTTAAACTATTCACACAGAAATCGCGGTAGAAGCAGCAAGCATTACCGACACCGTGCATCTCCAGATTGCAATACCGTGGCCAGCTTTGGAAGCAGTTCCTCTGAGAGTCGAGGAGGACTGAATCGATATTACCGTCAAGCTTGGGAAAATCTGCATGAGACGGCCGGTCATAAGACCAATCATCCTCCTCTTCGTCGCAAGGAGACCCTGGATGAACCAGGATACCGAGAAAATTACCGTGGCAACAACACCGAGAGAGATGGTTCAGAATTAGTTGTGAGCGATGTAGCCACGTACCCGTCTAACAAGCACGCCAGCATTTCTGACAAGAAACGCCATCATCATCATCATCATCATCATCACGGTAACTCTACGCCCGAGTGGAGGCAGTCTCAGTCTCATCACAGATACTAAACATAAAATCGGTTACCTAGAACCGCTTATTTTTTTGAGATTTTCGGTGAATCGATTATTGTGACGAGTCGCGATTAGATCACGAGCAAGTTATATTTTTTATGCTGTATGCATATTTTATAAATGCTGACGCACTGGAAGATGGTGACTTTATGTTAGGAAATACGTACAAAATGTAAGGTAAATTTCTTTCAATATAGAGTTTTAATTTCAGCAAATGTATTTTTGATTATTTGTTGAATGTGAAAGATATAATTAATTGAATGTTTATTTGGTAATATTTGGATTTAAAAATATTTGTACAGACAAATTTGTTTACATAAGTGAAATACTTCTTGTGTATGTGTATTTTTATATATAAGAACATCTCTTTTTTATTTCTTCAATACAGTAGTATGTGAATTTTATATATTGATCTGATTCTTTAAGAAAAAAATTGATGAATTCATACATTGCTTTAATTTCAATTTTAATTTCTAAATAACTTTATTTTTTATAGAAAAGCACATCTATCTCAAAATCTTTTGAGGTGGATCGTTGACATTTTCTATAATATTCTAGATCTAAATTACACATATACATTTTGAAACATGTATAAAATCTTGTGTTTAAAATTCAACTAACTGTTTCTAGTAATTCAGCTAATTCTAAGTTAGAATATCAAAAATGTATATTGTTTTCCATTTACAATTCAAAGTTTACTTAGAAGAATGTATATTTAACATGAATTATAAATCTTTGTCCCAAATTTTTTCAAGAAATATGTATATGTATGTCTAATATTCTTAGAACAATATTTTGTAGTCATTTGACGAAGAAATTAGTAAAATAAAATATTACCAAATGCATATATATCATAACAAACGTTTGACAAATATTTAAAATCATTTTTTTTAGAAATAAAGTTTCATGTGGATAAATTTTCTTATATTTCATCTTCTTTTTAGCATTAAATCACCATCCATCCATGTATTCTGCTATATCATTTATGAAATAATTTGTAACTCCATTTAAAATGGAAACTTAAAACAACATGGTGAACAATTCAAACGTTGCGTAGGAGAATTTTTAAGCGTGATTCATAGATAGAAAAACTAATTCATCCTACATTTATTGTTCTGTTATACAGTAAATTATTTACTACTACCTTGTTACGTAATGTAAATACCGTATACTGCAGTAGCGTAAGTCAAAGACGAAAGTTGTGAATGTAGGAGGATCACGAGTTGATCGAAGGATATGCCAAAAAAATGAGAAAGTAATATATGTATATGTATAATTACTGATCAAACGAATTCTAATAATTTTTAAACGAATTCGATACAAACTATTATAAGAATGTTCGATTATAATAGGATTGACAATATTTTATGAAAATCATACGCATACTCGGTTGATCAATATCTGTAATGGGCACCTTGGCCTCGCCTTAAAGGAATCGAACAAACTCATAACGAAACGATATTCGAAGATGGTACCGTTAAGGAAAGGCCGACGCTATACATATCAGAATCAAAATTCATTTAGTTATGGTGCTCATTTTAAGACACTTTGCACTTATTCAAATTCATGTCGGATCTGTTTTTGCAGATTTTAAAACACCTTAATAAATTATTTGTGTTTAGTATTATTTTAACCAGTTGAACATCTTTTCTCATGCTTGTCAAGAATAAAACATATATAATTAATAGATATGTATTTATTCATTGACTGACGTAAGATATTCGTAGTAAGTTTGTACATGTATTTATTTAATACTTCAGTAATCTACAAAAAATTGTAATAGTGCCATTATGGGCAAACTTGTTTAATTGTATCTATACATGCATTCTAGTTGTTTAAACATAAACACAGAATGGTGAACACTCGTGTATCTTCAGTAACTTGTTATGTACGTACATAGTTAGTTTTAGTCTTAGTTATGCACGAATTGTTTCAACTAAAAATATTTATGTATCACAGAGGTTCATAAAGGAAAATACAAATTGTTCAAAAAGTTAATAAGATAAATTTAATTCTTTTAATACATCATTTTTGTTTAAAAAAATAAAAAACTACTTATCATAAAGTAGTTAAATGTAGCACACACAGCGTTAAAAATATCATATTTAATTATGCAGCCATTCATCTATTAAATGTCCAACCTCAACTCTGGCAGCTTTCAACTGAAGTGGATCATTTTTGGAAGGAGGATACATGTTGGCACAATGAGCAGTACCTATGGTCATAATAATAAATAAATTTTTTGTATTACACGAAAAATGAAAAATTTCAATTAATATGTACACACCATCAATATAAATGACAGGTATTTGCGGATTTGCTGATTTTGTAATTCCCAAAACATGCCAAGGATCAATTGATCCATGTACAAATACTACATTTGTAGTCTTTAAATCTAATCCTCCATACAGAATATTTGTTCTATTCACTGCCGAATTCAGCAAATGAATATTGTACCTGTTAGAATACGGAAATGTTATAATTTTATAGCTAATGATTTATCATAATTGAGAAATGTATTTATCGTAATTTTAAATAAACCTTGGGCCAAATATATCAATGCATTGTTGTACAAAGAAATCTACTGGGAAAGTTTCACTAAATAATTTTGGGCGTGCTGTCGAAGTTTGAAAGAATCCAAATTCTGTACACGTTTGGTACGTCCATTGACGTCCTACAAGAAATATATTTTAAAATACAATAAATAAAAATTAAAACAGCAATAGTATAAGTAAAAAAATACATTACCCCCTTCTGCTTCTTCGCTAGCCCATGTTATGTTCCGAAGTTTATGAATCATTTTATTATACATATAATCCAAACACTTTTTTTCTGATGCTTGTAATATTTTAGTGCTCAAAATTGCAAGTCTGTCAATAGCAATACCCAATGTTTCGTTCGTTAATATGTCGCAGGCACTATCGATAGTTAAATTAGCTATTGCGGAATTATTACGATTGTCTTTATTGTACTGTACAATACCAGCAAAGATGCTTGCTATTGTTTCATACAAATTCGAAATATCATTACGTTTGGTATGTTCGTTGATTGGATCACATAAACTATAAGTAAAAATAATTTTTCAATAATGATATATTTGATTTGTAAATGAAGAATTTTACTTTTACTTACATAAATTTTTTAGCTATTCCTTGTTGACCGATAGGACGATGTAACATTATATGAAATTGTTTGTTTGCTTCTAGTATTGCATTTACACATGCTTCAGAATATTCTTTGAGGGCATTTTCAACAACAACAAAGTATTCTATAAAGTATAATTATTAATATAAAACACTTCTGTTTTAAATAAAATATTTTTTATATTTAAGTGTATCTTATATTTACCCTGAAAATCAATTTCTGCTAATAAAGGACCACTAGCAGAAACAGCCCCGTGTACTAAATGAGGATATTTATTACGCAACCAAGCAGCTAATGATCCATCATATGATCCTCCAAATGCAATCCATTTAGTACCAGCTGGTAACTTGTAATTAATATTCATGAATTCTATAAAGTAAGCCAAATCTGCAAGTGCCTGTTGCGATGAAAGATACATTAAATTTTTCACGCCGAGATCCCTGCAGATAACAAAAACGTAACATTATAACTTAAAATGTATCAATTATATATTTTATAAACAATGTTACATACGAAGTAGGATGACTTTGTCCATAAAAGCGGTGTTCCACTTGAAAACATAGCGCCCCAAATTGCTTAGCATATTCGATCCATTGACCTTCTGCCATCCATTTAGCATTTGCTGCAGCTTCACCACTTATCATCAAAAATACTGGACCACCTTTCTTATAGTGCTCTCCAACCTAACCCCAACCTAACGTTTACGAAATATCTCTGAAAAAATAATAAAAAGATTTATATTATAAAATAAAAATTAAGAAATATTTAATATATTCTTATTACCTGTTGCCAAACACGCGCATCAGTTGGATCAAAGTGATCTAGAAACTGTGTAAACCATTCAGCACTTGGAAGTTCATGATCTTCAGATAAAATTGGAGCACCTAGATTACCATATTTGCTTCGACCCCTCATAAAAGTCTCCCATGATATACTATTATTTATAAAATTAACGAAGAATAATAATAGTAGTAAACGGTTCATAGTATCCTAGGTTTGGATAAACTATAAAATATGCATTCTGAAAAAATAAAAACTAAATTTATTATTTATATTACACATAAAAAATTAATATATTACGAATATTATTTTATCAATTTTATTCTCTAATAAATTAAAACATAACGATAACATAGTTAATACTACCTTTTTAAAATACAAGTTGTCTTACATTTATTATTTACAGAAATGATATTTTTAAAATTAGTTCTTATAATATAGGCACTAATATTATTCTTGTACAAATTTACACGTGTTTTTTATATATGAGTACTACAATTTATTAACTTGAAACCATGCTTGGAACAAAATTCCAATCTTTCCAACATGATAAAACTAAAAGAATATAAATATAAAAAGCAGAGGAATGTACTTACAAATTTTATAGTAATGATAAGTTGTTCTTTCCTGTTTAGAGCTTCTTTTTCTTTATAGTACTTATTGAATAATTTACTTAGTTCGTTTTAATATATACAATATTTAGAGAAAACATTATAATTTATAACCTTGATGTAATGAACAATTTTGCTGCTTTGAAAAGGCACTATATGTGTATCGTTAACTTGTTGACTTGTAGCAGCTTGTAGTACGTGCAGTCTAATATATGTCGGGTTGACGGTAGGGGCGTATAATGAATCTTCACCAGTGTGGTTCATGGTTGTCGCACAGATATTTATTACACAAGTATGGCTGATACAAGATTGACAATCGGACGCGGTAGCTGGACGCTAATGACAATGGCCCTAGGTTCGATATAGCGAATCCACGGTCAACGGGATAACGAATATACTTTGCTTCAAAGTCTAAGTCGGACTCAACTTACTACTCGTGATACTAGGAACGCTTGATTGACTCTTAGCTAATCAGGTTACCAGAAAAGAATGACTTTCCGTCGCGACGACGCTGCAGAGGAAAACTATGATGGGGTGTGCCTAAGGGCACGAGATCATCGGATTCGTCAAAGAAAGCCTCCACTCGGAGGGTGAGGGAAATAGACGCTGCTGTTAATTGGTCAATTTCTATGTTGGCGGTTAGAAAAGGATGCTAGCCGCCCTAGAGAGAGAGTTCCTAGCAGGTAACGTCGTACGTGACCAAATCAGGCTTTCCCATAACTTCCCGCAATAGGTGACAGATTTACAGGCTGGTAGAATAAAGACTGTTTGTCAATCTGAAGGACTTTAGTTAACTAAGTCCTAAGATTTGTAACGGTTCCTCAGGTTATCTGAACATAAACTGTAAACGATGCATCGGCATCTGGCGATCATCTGGCCCAAAGAATGGGGTCTGTGTGTGGCGAGCTGCGGGGCTGTTGGAATGTCTTATTGTCAAGTGTCTGTACTGCCAATTCTTTAAAGGAAAGCTATGTTACTTTATATCTCTGTTAGGTGGAATGTTCATCCCGTGACCGTGGCTACGCTCGGCGACCGGTTGTCGCCTCGAGCCTAAACTCATTGTCTCAAGTTTCGAATGACTGTGTCTGGGTTATTTCGTAGATGCTACAGTATTGAGGCTTTTCCAAATAATTCCAACGGGGGGACCCGGTGTCCTTTCATCTCCGACATATACATATATATTATATGTATAGCTGATATAGTATGTGCATTTTTTGTATAGCGCCCCCTATAAAACGGTTTATTACAATAAATATATATATATGTATATCATATACACGAGTATAAGTTAGCAAATAAAAGCGCATAAATTATTTTACGAAAATAGTTCGTGAAAAAAAGACAGATACAAAAGTTCCAGATAACATTACCAAAAATGGCTCTAAATATATGAAAACATTTTAGATTTTAAATAAATGATACATGTAGTTAAAATATTATCAATGTAAACTTTGTAGTGTTAATTGTTAACGTAACTCGTAAGTACACTTATTTGTCTTGTATTACTTTTTGTTGTACTGGATATTAATTAGATTAAATATGTTATAATGAATAAAATCCAATTTTTTTTTTCATTTGAAAAGAGTTACATTAAGAATCTTCTTCTATTATTGATTATACATACACATAATTACTTCTTAAAAGATAATTATCATACAATCTACTAAAACTATATTTTTAATGTTTTATACATTTTTCTACGCATTATACTATTTATCTTATAATATTATAATATTTTATTTTTTATATATTTAATAGTTCCGTTTATATATATTTAAGTATATATTTGTGCATGTTGCAATCTTTTACAAAGTAGAAGATTGAATTCACATATATATTTAATAAAATTTTATTATTGTTATAACATTTAAAAATGCTTGACAAAATCGAAAAAATGTTTTATTTATATTAAAAATTAAATTCAAAGTAAATGTTAATTGAGAGAATATTCTGAGGGTAATAATATAATAAAAGATTGTCTCAATATCTGATAAAAAATACAAAAATCCACATAGCCAACTTCAAATAAAAATGTTCGTAATTATTTGTGTGCTATAGTTCTACTTTCTTATATATAATCAACTATTTGATGGATATAATTCGGTAAAAAAAAATAAAAATAAAACGTTTGTACAAAAACAATATACACACATATATATATATATATATATATATATATATGAGGATATATTTTTTACATTCAATATGCATGTATACATATGTACGTAAACATATAAACAAAATCTTTTTTTGTAAAGTAAGAATCGAAATATAAATGCTTAACATTATAAACTGCATATAACTATTATAGATTATATACATATCACATATAAGCATTTTATCTAACTGAAATAAATCTTCGAGCGATGACATTATCAAAGGTATTTAATCGGAAAATTAATTATCTGTTCTATTTGGTTCCAAATAGTATATACAATAATCACTACAATTAAGGGTTGTCCTATTTGGTTGAAGCTTAGTATATACAAGAACCTACGAAATTAGGGTTTCGTTCTATTTTGAAACTTAGCATTTACAAGAAACTATATAATTATGGAACTGTTCTATTTGGTTTCATTTAGTATATACAAGAATCACTACAATTAAGGATTGTCCTATTTGGTTGAAACTTAACATATAGGAAAATCTATAAGATTATGGATCTGTTCTATTTGGTTGCATTTAGTATATACAACAATCACTACAATTAAGGATTGTCCTATTTGGTTGAAGCTTAGCATATACGAAAACCTATGAAATTAGTTTTGTGTTCTATTTTGAAACTTAGCATGTACAAGAACCTATAAAATTGTGGATCTGGCCTATTGGGTGGAAACTCATTCTATACACGAACCAATAAAATTAAGAATTCTCCTATTTGGTTGAACCTTAACATATAGAAAAATCTATAAAATTATGGATCTGTTCTATTTGGTTGCATTTAGTATATACAAGAATCACTACAATTAAGGATTGTCCTATTTGGTTGAAACTTAACATATAGGAAAATCTATAAAATTATGGATCTGTTCTATTTGGTTTCATTTAGTATATACAAGAATCACTACAATTAAGGATTGTCCTATTTGGTTGAAACTTAACATATAGGAAAATCTATAAGATTATGGATCTGTTCTATTTGGTTGCATTTAGTATATACAACAATCACTACAATTAAGGATTGTCCTATTTGGTTGAAGCTTAGCATATACGAAAACCTATGAAATTAGTTTTGTGTTCTATTTTGAAACTTAGCATGTACAAGAACCTATAAAATTGTGGATCTGGCCTATTGGGTGGAAACTCATTCTATACACGAACCAATAAAATTAAGAATTCTCCTATTTGGTTGAACCTTAACATATAGAAAAATCTATAAAATTATGGATCTGTTCTATTTGGTTGCATTTAGTATATACAAGAATCACTACAATTAAGGATTGTCCTATTTGGTTGAAACTTAGCATGTTCAAGAACCAACGAAATTAGGGTTTTGTTCTATTTTGAAACTTAGCATGTACAAGAATCTACGAAATTAGGGTTCTGTTCTATCTTGAAACTCAGCATGTACAGGAACCTAAAAATTAAGGATCTGTTCTATTTGGTTCCATATAGTATGTACAAGAATCACTTCAATTAAGTATTATCCTATTTGGTTGAAGCTTAGCATATACAAGAACCTACGAAATTAGGGTTTCGTTCTATTTTGAAACTTAGCATGTACTAGAACCTATACAATTATGGACCTGTTCTATTTGGATGAAGCTTAGCATATGCATGAACCTACGAAATTTATGTTCTGTTCTATTTTGAAACATAGCATGTACAAGAACCTATAAAATTGTGGATCTGTCCTTTTTGGTGGAATCTCATTATATACAAGCACCAGTAAAATTAAGAATTCTCCTATTTGGTTGAAACTTAGCATATAGAAAAATCAATAAAATTGTGGATCTGTTCTAATTGGTTGAATTTAGTATACACAAGAACCACTAAAGTTAAGGATTGTAGTATTTGGTTGAAGCTTATCATGTACAAGAACCTACGAAATTAGTTTTGTGTTCTATTTTGAAATATAGCCTGTACAAGATCCTATAAAATTGTGGATCCGATCTATTTGCTTGCATTTAGTATATACAAGAAAAACTACAATTAAGGATTGTCCTATTTGGTTGATACTTAACATATAGGAAAATCTATAAAATTATGGATCTGTTCTATTTGGTTGTATTTAGTATATACAAGAATCACTAAAATTAAGGATTGTCCTATTTGGTTGAAGCTTAGCATGTACAAGAACCTATAAAATTGTGGATCTGGCCCATTGGGTGGAAACTCATTGTATACTCGAAACAATAAAATTAATCATTCTCCTATTTGGTTGAAACTTAGCATATAGAAAAATCTACAAAATTAAGGATCTGTTCTAATTGGTTGAATTTAGTATACAGAAGAACCGCTAAAGTTAAGGATTGTCCTATTTGGTTGAAGCTTAGCATATGCATGAACCTACGAAATTAGGGTTTTGTTCTATTTTGAAACCTAGCATGTACAAGAACCAACGAAATTATGGTTCTGTTCTATTTTGAAACTTAGCATGTACAAGAACGTATAAAATTGTGGATCTGGCCTATTTGGTGGGAACTCATTCTATGCACGAACCAATAATATTAAGAATTCTCCTATTTGGTTGAAACTTAGCATATAGGAAATATATAAAATTATGGATCTGTTCTAATTGGTTGAATTTAGTATACACAAGAACCACTAAAGTTAAGGATTGTAGTATTTGGTTGAAGCTTAGCGTGTACAAGAACATACGAAATTAGGGTTCTGTTCCTTTTTGAAACCTAGCATGTACAAGAACCAACGAAATTATGGTTCTGTTCTATTTTGAAACTTAGCATGTACAAGAACGTATAAAATTGTGGATCTGGCCTATTTGGTGGGAACTCATTCTATGCACGAACCAATAATATTAAGAATTCTCCTATTTGGTTGAAACTTAGCATATAGGAAATATATAAAATTATGGATCTGTTCTAATTGGTTGAATTTAGTATACACAAGAACCACTAAAGTTAAGGATTGTAGTATTTGGTTGAAGCTTAGCGTGTACAAGAACATACGAAATTAGGGTTCTGTTCCTTTTTGAAACTTAGCATGTACAAGAACTTACGAAATTAGGGTTCTGTTCTATTTTGAAACTTAGCATGTACAAGAACCTACGAAAATAGGGTTCTGTTCTATTATAAAACTTAGCATGTACAAGAACCTACGAAAATAGGGTTCTGTTCTATTATAAAACTTAGCATGTACAAGAACCTATGTAATTATGGATCTGTTCTAATTGTTTGAATTCAGTATACACAAGAACCACTAAAATTAGGGATTGTCCTATTTGGTTGAAGCTTAGCGTATACAAGAACATACGAAATTGGGGTTTTGTTCTATTTTGAAACTTAGCATGTACAAGAACCAACGAAATTATGGTTCTGTTCTATTTTGAAACTTAGCATGTACAAGAACCTACGAAATTAGGGTTCTGTTCTATTTTGAAACTTAGCATGTACAAGAACCTACGCAAATAGGGTTCTGTTCTATTATAAAACTTAGCATGTACAAGAACCTATGTAATTATGGATCTGTTCTAATTGTTTGAATTTAGTATACACAAGAACCACTAAAATTAAGGATTGTAGTATTTGGTTGAAGCTTAGCATATACAAGAACATACGAAATTAGGGTTTTGTTCTATTTTGAAACTTAGCATGTACAAGAACCAACGAAATTATGGTTCTGCTCTGTTTTGAAACTTAGCTGTACAAGAACCTAAAAATTATGGTTCTGTTCTATTTTGTTGCATTTAGTATATACAAGAATCACTACAATTAAGGATTGTCCTATTTGGTTGAAGCTTAGCATATGCATGAACCTACGAAATTAGGATTTTGTTCTATTTTGAAACTTAGCATGTACAAGAACGTATAAAATTGTGGATCTGGCCTATTTGGTGGAAACTCATTCTATGCACGAACCAATAAAATCAAGAATTCTCCTATTTGGTTGAAACTTAGCATACAGGAAAATCTATAAAATTATGGATCTGTTCTAATTGTTTGAATTTAGTATACACAAGAACCACTAAAATTAAGGATTGTAGTATTTGGTTGAAGCTTAGCATATACAAGAACATACGAAATTAGGGTTTTGTTCTATTTTGAAACTTAGCATGTACAAGAACCAACGAAATTATGGTTCTGTTCTAGTTTGAAACTTAGCATGTACAAGAACGTATAAAATTGTGGATCTGGCCTATTTGGTGGAAACTCATTCAATGCACGAACCAATAAAATTAAGAATACTCCTATTTGGTTGAAACTTAGCATATAGAAAAATCTATAAAATTATGGATCTGTTCTAATTGGTTGAATTTAGTATAAACAAGAACCACTAAAGTTTAGGATTGTAGTATTTGGTTGAAGCTTAGCATATACAAGAACATACGAAATTAGGGTATTGTTCTATTATGAAACTTAGCATGTACAAGAATCTATAAAATTGTGGATCTGGCCCATTGGGTGGAAACTCATTGTATACTCGAAACAATAAAATTTATCATTCTCCTATTTGGTTGAAACTTAGCATATAGAAAAATCTACAAAATTAAGGATCTGTTCTAATTGGTTGAATTTAGTATACAGAAGAACCGCTAAAGTTAAGGATTGTCCTATTTGGTTGAAGCTTAGCATATGCATGAACCTACGAAATTAGGGTTTTGTTCTATTTTGAAACCTAGCATGTACAAGAACCAACGAAATTATGGTTCTGTTCTATTTTGAAACTTAGCATGTACAAGAACGTATAAAATTGTGGATCTGGCCTATTTGGTGGGAACTCATTCTATGCACGAACCAATAATATTAAGAATTCTCCTATTTGGTTGAAACTTAGCATATAGGAAATATATAAAATTATGGATCTGTTCTAATTGGTTGAATTTAGTATACACAAGAACCACTAAAGTTAAGGATTGTAGTATTTGGTTGAAGCTTAGCGTGTACAAGAACATACGAAATTAGGGTTCTGTTCCTTTTTGAAACTTAGCATGTACAAGAACTTACGAAATTAGGGTTCTGTTCTATTTTGAAACTTAGCATGTACAAGAACCTACGAAAATAGGGTTCTGTTCTATTATAAAACTTAGCATGTACAAGAACCTACGAAAATAGGGTTCTGTTCTATTATAAAACTTAGCATGTACAAGAACCTATGTAATTATGGATCTGTTCTAATTGTTTGAATTCAGTATACACAAGAACCACTAAAATTAGGGATTGTCCTATTTGGTTGAAGCTTAGCGTATACAAGAACATACGAAATTGGGGTTTTGTTCTATTTTGAAACTTAGCATGTACAAGAACCAACGAAATTATGGTTCTGTTCTATTTTGAAACTTAGCATGTACAAGAACCTACGAAATTAGGGTTCTGTTCTATTTTGAAACTTAGCATGTACAAGAACCTACGCAAATAGGGTTCTGTTCTATTATAAAACTTAGCATGTACAAGAACCTATGTAATTATGGATCTGTTCTAATTGTTTGAATTTAGTATACACAAGAACCACTAAAATTAAGGATTGTAGTATTTGGTTGAAGCTTAGCATATACAAGAACATACGAAATTAGTTTTGTGTTCTATTTTGAAACTTAGCATGTACAAGAACCTATAAAATTGTGGATCTGGCCTATTGGGTGGAAACTCATTCTATACACGAACCAATAAAATTAAGAATTCTCCTATTTGGTTGAACCTTAACATATAGAAAAATCTATAAAATTATGGATCTGTTCTATTTGGTTGCATTTAGTATATACAAGAATCACTACAATTAAGGATTGTCCTATTTGGTTGAAACTTAGCATGTTCAAGAACCAACGAAATTAGGGTTTTGTTCTATTTTGAAACTTAGCATGTACAAGAATCTACGAAATTAGGGTTCTGTTCTATCTTGAAACTCAGCATGTACAGGAACCTAAAAATTAAGGATCTGTTCTATTTGGTTCCATATAGTATGTACAAGAATCACTTCAATTAAGTATTATCCTATTTGGTTGAAGCTTAGCATATACAAGAACCTACGAAATTAGGGTTTCGTTCTATTTTGAAACTTAGCATGTACTAGAACCTATACAATTATGGACCTGTTCTATTTGGTTGCATTTAGTATATACAAGAATCATTACAATTAAGGATTGTCCTATTTGGATGAAGCTTAGCATATGGATGAACCTACGAAATTTATGTTCTGTTCTATTTTGAAACATAGCATGTACAAGAACCTATAAAATTGTGGATCTGTCCTTTTTGGTGGAATCTCATTATATACAAGCACCAGTAAAATTAAGAATTCTCCTATTTGGTTGAAACTTAGCATATAGAAAAATCAATAAAATTGTGGATCTGTTCTAATTGGTTGAATTTAGTATACACAAGAACCACTAAAGTTAAGGATTGTAGTATTTGGTTGAAGCTTATCATGTACAAGAACCTACGAAATTAGTTTTGTGTTCTATTTTGAAATATAGCCTGTACAAGATCCTATAAAATTGTGGATCCGATCTATTTGCTTGCATTTAGTATATACAAGAAAAACTACAATTAAGGATTGTCCTATTTGGTTGATACTTAACATATAGGAAAATCTATAAAATTATGGATCTGTTCTATTTGGTTGTATTTAGTATATACAAGAATCACTAAAATTAAGGATTGTCCTATTTGGTTGAAGCTTAGCATGTACAAGAACCTATAAAATTGTGGATCTGGCCCATTGGGTGGAAACTCATTGTATACTCGAAACAATAAAATTAATCATTCTCCTATTTGGTTGAAACTTAGCATATAGAAAAATCTACAAAATTAAGGATCTGTTCTAATTGGTTGAATTTAGTATACAGAAGAACCGCTAAAGTTAAGGATTGTCCTATTTGGTTGAAGCTTAGCATATGCATGAACCTACGAAATTAGGGTTTTGTTCTATTTTGAAACCTAGCATGTACAAGAACCAACGAAATTATGGTTCTGTTCTATTTTGAAACTTAGCATGTACAAGAACGTATAAAATTGTGGATCTGGCCTATTTGGTGGGAACTCATTCTATGCACGAACCAATAATATTAAGAATTCTCCTATTTGGTTGAAACTTAGCATATAGGAAATATATAAAATTATGGATCTGTTCTAATTGGTTGAATTTAGTATACACAAGAACCACTAAAGTTAAGGATTGTAGTATTTGGTTGAAGCTTAGCGTGTACAAGAACATACGAAATTAGGGTTCTGTTCCTTTTTGAAACTTAGCATGTACAAGAACTTACGAAATTAGGGTTCTGTTCTATTTTGAAACTTAGCATGTACAAGAACCTACGAAAATAGGGTTCTGTTCTATTATAAAACTTAGCATGTACAAGAACCTACGAAAATAGGGTTCTGTTCTATTATAAAACTTAGCATGTACAAGAACCTATGTAATTATGGATCTGTTCTAATTGTTTGAATTCAGTATACACAAGAACCACTAAAATTAGGGATTGTCCTATTTGGTTGAAGCTTAGCGTATACAAGAACATACGAAATTGGGGTTTTGTTCTATTTTGAAACTTAGCATGTACAAGAACCAACGAAATTATGGTTCTGTTCTATTTTGAAACTTAGCATGTACAAGAACCTACGAAATTAGGGTTCTGTTCTATTTTGAAACTTAGCATGTACAAGAACCTACGCAAATAGGGTTCTGTTCTATTATAAAACTTAGCATGTACAAGAACCTATGTAATTATGGATCTGTTCTAATTGTTTGAATTTAGTATACACAAGAACCACTAAAATTAAGGATTGTAGTATTTGGTTGAAGCTTAGCATATACAAGAACATACGAAATTAGTTTTGTGTTCTATTTTGAAACTTAGCATGTACAAGAACCTTTAAAATTGTGGATCTGGCCTATTGGGTGGAAACTCATTCTATACACGAACCAATAAAATTAAGAATTCTCCTATTTGGTTGAACCTTAACATATAGAAAAATCTATAAAATTATGGATCTGTTCTATTTGGTTGCATTTAGTATATACAAGAATCACTACAATTAAGGATTGTCCTATTTGGTTGAAACTTAGCATGTTCAAGAACCAACGAAATTAGGGTTTTGTTCTATTTTGAAACTTAGCATGTACAAGAATCTACGAAATTAGGGTTCTGTTCTATCTTGAAACTCAGCATGTACAGGAACCTAAAAATTAAGGATCTGTTCTATTTGGTTCCATATAGTATGTACAAGAATCACTTCAATTAAGTATTATCCTATTTGGTTGAAGCTTAGCATATACAAGAACCTACGAAATTAGGGTTTCGTTCTATTTTGAAACTTAGCATGTACTAGAACCTATACAATTATGGACCTGTTCTATTTGGTTGCATTTAGTATATACAAGAATCATTACAATTAAGGATTGTCCTATTTGGATGAAGCTTAGCATATGCATGAACCTACGAAATTTATGTTCTGTTCTATTTTGAAACATAGCATGTACAAGAACCTATAAAATTGTGGATCTGTCCTTTTTGGTGGAATCTCATTATATACAAGCACCAGTAAAATTAAGAATTCTCCTATTTGGTTGAAACTTAGCATATAGAAAAATCAATAAAATTGTGGATCTGTTCTAATTGGTTGAATTTAGTATACACAAGAACCACTAAAGTTAAGGATTGTAGTATTTGGTTGAAGCTTATCATGTACAAGAACCTACGAAATTAGTTTTGTGTTCTATTTTGAAATATAGCCTGTACAAGGTCCTATAAAATTGTGGATCCGATCTATTTGCTTGCATTTAGTATATACAAGAAAAACTACAATTAAGGATTGTCCTATTTGGTTGAAACTTAACATATAGGAAAATCTATAAAATTATGGATCTGTTCTATTTGGTTGCATTTAGTATATACAAGAATCACTAAAATTAAGGATTGTCCTATTTGGTTGAAGCTTAGCATGTACAAGAACCTATAAAATTGTGGATCTGGCCCATTGGGTGGAAACTCATTGTATACTCGAAACAATAAAATTAATCATTCTCCTATTTGGTTGAAACTTAGCATATAGAAAAATCTACAAAATTAAGGATCTGTTCTAATTGGTTGAATTTAGTATACAGAAGAACCGCTAAAGTTAAGGATTGTCCTATTTGGTTGAAGCTTAGCATATGCATGAACCTACGAAATTAGGGTTTTGTTCTATTTTGAAACCTAGCATGTACAAGAACCAACGAAATTATGGTTCTGTTCTATTTTGAAACTTAGCATGTACAAGAACGTATAAAATTGTGGATCTGGCCTATTTGGTGGGAACTCATTCTATGCACGAACCAATAATATTAAGAATTCTCCTATTTGGTTGAAACTTAGCATATAGGAAATATATAAAATTATGGATCTGTTCTAATTGGTTGAATTTAGTATACACAAGAACCACTAAAGTTAAGGATTGTAGTATTTGGTTGAAGCTTAGCGTGTACAAGAACATACGAAATTAGGGTTCTGTTCCTTTTTGAAACTTAGCATGTACAAGAACTTACGAAATTAGGGTTCTGTTCTATTTTGAAACTTAGCATGTACAAGAACCTACGAAAATAGGGTTCTGTTCTATTATAAAACTTAGCATGTACAAGAACCTACGAAAATAGGGTTCTGTTCTATTATAAAACTTAGCATGTACAAGAACCTATGTAATTATGGATCTGTTCTAATTGTTTGAATTCAGTATACACAAGAACCACTAAAATTAGGGATTGTCCTATTTGGTTGAAGCTTAGCGTATACAAGAACATACGAAATTGGGGTTTTGTTCTATTTTGAAACTTAGCATGTACAAGAACCAACGAAATTATGGTTCTGTTCTATTTTGAAACTTAGCATGTACAAGAACCTACGAAATTAGGGTTCTGTTCTATTTTGAAACTTAGCATGTACAAGAACCTACGCAAATAGGGTTCTGTTCTATTATAAAACTTAGCATGTACAAGAACCTATGTAATTATGGATCTGTTCTAATTGTTTGAATTTAGTATACACAAGAACCACTAAAATTAAGGATTGTAGTATTTGGTTGAAGCTTAGCATATACAAGAACATACGAAATTAGGGTTTTGTTCTATTTTGAAACTTAGCATGTACAAAAACCAACGAAATTATGGTTCTGTTCTATTTTGAAAATTAGCATGTATAAGAACGTATAAAATTGTGGATCTGGCCTATTTGGTGGAAACTCATTCAATGCACGAACCAATTAAATTAAGAATACTCCTATTTGGTTGAAACTTAGCATATAGAAAAATCTATAAAATTATGGATCTGTTCTAATTGGTTGAATTTAGTATAAACAAGAACCACTAAAGTTTAGGATTGTAGTATTTGGTTGAAGCTTAGCATATACAAGAACATACGAAATTAGGGTATTGTTCTATTATGAAACTTAGCATGTACAAGAATCTATAAAATTGTGGATCTGGCCCATTGGGTGGAAACTCATTGTATACTCGAAACAATAAAATTAATCATTCTCCTATTTGGTTGAAACTTAGCATATAGAAAAATCTACAAAATTAAGGATCTGTTCTAATTGGTTGAATTTAGTATACAGAAGAACCGCTAAAGTTAAGCATTGTCCTATTTGGTTGAAGCTTAGCATATGCATGAACCTACGAAATTAGGGTTTTGTTCTATTTTGAAACCTAGCATGTACAAGAACCAACGAAATTATGGTTCTGTTCTATTTTGAAACTTAGCATGTACAAGAACGTATAAAATTGTGGATCTGGCCTATTTGGTGGAAACTCATCCTATGCACGAACCAGTAAAATTAAGAATTCTCCAATGTGGTTGAAACTTTGCATATAGGAAATATATAAAATTATGGATCTGTTCTAATTGGTTGAATTTAGTATACACAAGAACCACTAAAATTAAGGATTGTAGTATTTGGTTGAAGCTTAGCATATACAAGAACATACGAAATTAGGGTTTTGTTCTAATTTGAAACTTAGCATGTACAAGAACCAACGAAATTATGGTTCTGTTCTATTTTGAAACTTAGCTGTACAAGAACCTAAAAATTATGGTTCTGTTCTATTTTGTTGCATTTAGTATATACAAGAATCACTACAATTAAGGATTGTCCTATTTGGTTGAAGCTTAGCATATGCATGAACCTACGAAATTAGGATTTTGTTCTATTTTGAAACTTAGCATGTACAAGAACGTATAAAATTGTGGATCTGGCCTATTTGGTGGAAACTCATTCTATGCACGAACCAATAAAATCAAGAATTCTCCTATTTGGTTGAAACTTAGCATACAGGAAAATCTATAAAATTATGGATCTGTTCTAATTGTTTGAATTTAGTATACACAAGAACCACTAAAATTAAGGATTGTAGTATTTGGTTGAAGCTTAGCATATACAAGAACATACGAAATTAGGGTTTTGTTCTATTTTGAAACTTAGCATGTACAAGAACCAACGAAATTATGGTTCTGTTCTAGTTTGAAACTTAGCATGTACAAGAACGTATAAAATTGTGGATCTGGCCTATTTGGTGGAAACTCATTCAATGCACGAACCAATAAAATTAAGAATACTCCTATTTGGTTGAAACTTAGCATATAGAAAAATCTATAAAATTATGGATCTGTTCTAATTGGTTGAATTTAGTATAAACAAGAACCACTAAAGTTTAGGATTGTAGTATTTGGTTGAAGCTTAGCATATACAAGAACATACGAAATTAGGGTATTGTTCTATTATGAAACTTAGCATGTACAAGAATCTATAAAATTGTGGATCTGGCCCATTGGGTGGAAACTCATTGTATACTCGAAACAATAAAATTAATCATTCTCCTATTTGGTTGAAACTTAGCATATAGAAAAATCTACAAAATTAAGGATCTGTTCTAATTGGTTGAATTTAGTATACAGAAGAACCGCTAAAGTTAAGCATTGTCCTATTTGGTTGAAGCTTAGCATATGCATGAACCTACGAAATTAGGGTTTTGTTCTATTTTGAAACCTAGCATGTACAAGAACCAACGAAATTATGGTTCTGTTCTATTTTGAAACTTAGCATGTACAAGAACGTATAAAATTGTGGATCTGGCCTATTTGGTGGGAACTCATTCTATGCACGAACCAATAATATTAAGAATTCTCCTATTTCGTTGAAACTTAGCATATAGGAAATATATAAAATTATGGATCTGTTCTAATTGGTTGAATTTAGTATACACAAGAACCACTAAAGTTAAGGATTGTAGTATTTGGTTGAAGCTTAGCGTGTACAAGAACATACGAAATTAGGGTTCTGTTCCTTTTTGAAACTTAGCATGTACAAGAACTTACGAAATTAGGGTTCTGTTCTATTTTGAAACTTAGCATGTACAAGAACCTACGAAAATAGGGTTCTGTTCTATTATAAAACTTAGCATGTACAAGAACCTACGAAAATAGGGTTCTGTTCTATTATAAAACTTAGCATGTACAAGAACCTATGTAATTATGGATCTGTTCTAATTGTTTGAATTCAGTATACACAAGAACCACTAAAATTAGGGATTGTCCTATTTGGTTGAAGCTTAGCGTATACAAGAACATACGAAATTAGGGTTTTGTTCTATTTTGAAACTTAGCATGTACAAGAACCAACGAAATTATGGTTCTGTTCTATTTTGAAACTTAGCATGTACAAGAACCTACGAAATTAGGGTTCTGTTCTATTTTGAAACTTAGCATGTACAAGAACCTACGCAAATAGGGTTCTGTTCTATTATAAAACTTAGCATGTACAAGAACCTATGTAATTATGGATCTGTTCTAATTGTTTGAATTTAGTATACACAAGAACCACTAAAATTAAGGATTGTAGTATTTGGTTGAAGCTTAGCATATACAAGAACATACGAAATTAGGGTTTTGTTCTATTTTGAAACTTAGCATGTACAAAAACAACGAAATTATGGTTCTGTTCTATTTTGAAACTTAGCATGTATAAGAACGTATAAAATTGTGGATCTGGCCTATTTGGTGGAAACTCATTCAATGCACGAACCAATTAAATTAAGAATACTCCTATTTGGTTGAAACTTAGCATATAGAAAAATCTATAAAATTATGGATCTGTTCTAATTGGTTGAATTTAGTATAAACAAGAACCACTAAAGTTTAGGATTGTAGTATTTGGTTGAAGCTTAGCATATACAAGAACATACGAAATTAGGGTATTGTTCTATTATGAAACTTAGCATGTACAAGAATCTATAAAATTGTGGATCTTGCCCATTGGGTGGAAACTCATTGTATACTCGAAACAATAAAATTAATCATTCTCCTATTTGGTTGAAACTTAGCATATAGAAAAATCTACAAAATTAAGGATCTGTTCTAATTGGTTGAATTTAGTATACAGAAGAACCGCTAAAGTTAAGCATTGTCCTATTTGGTTGAAGCTTAGCATATGCATGAACCTACGAAATTAGGGTTTTGTTCTATTTTGAAACCTAGCATGTACAAGAACCAACGAAATTATGGTTCTGTTCTATTTTGAAACTTAGCATGTACAAGAACGTATAAAATTGTGGATCTGGCCTATTTGGTGGAAACTCATCCTATGCACGAACCAGTAAAATTAAGAATTCTCCAATGTGGTTGAAACTTTGCATATAGGAAATATATAAAATTATGGATCTGTTCTAATTGGTTGAATTTAGTATACACAAGAACTACTAAAGTGAAGGATTGTAGTATTTGGTTGAAGCTTAGCATATACAAGAACATACGAAATTAGGGTTCTGTTCTATTTTGAAACTTAGCATGTACAAGAACCTACGAAATTAGGGTTCTGTTCTATTTTGAAACTTAGCATGTACAAGAACCTACGAAAATAGGGTTCTGTTCTATTATAAAACTTAGCATGTACAAGAACCTATGTAATTATGGATCTGTTCTAATTGTTTGAATTTAGTATACACATGAACCACTAAAATTAAGGATTGTAGTATTTGGTTGAAGCTTAGCATATACAAGAACATACGAAATTAGGGTTTTGTTCTATTTTGAAACTTAGCATGTACAAGAACCAACGAAAATATGGTTCTGTTCTATTTTAAACTTAGCTGTACAAGAACCTAAAAATTATGGATCTGTTCTATTTTGTTGCATTTAGTATGTACAAGAATCACTACAATTAAGGATTGTCCTATTTGGTTGAAGTTTAGCATATGCATGAACCTACGAAATTAGCGTTTAGTTCTATTTTGAAACTTAGCATGTACAAGAACGTATAAAATTGTGGATCTGGCCTATTTGGTGGAAACTCATTCTTTGCACGAACCAATAAAATCAAGAATTCTGCTATTTGGTTGAAACTTAGCATATAGGAAAATCTATAAAATTATGGATCTGTTCTAATTGTTTGAATTTAGTATACACAAGAACCACTAAAATTAAGGATTGTAGTATTTGGTTGAAGCTTAGCATATACAAGAACATACGAAATTAGGGTTTTGTTCTATTTTGACACTTAGCATGTACAAGAACCGACGAAATTATGGTTCTGTTCTATTTGGAAACTTAGCATGTACAAGAACGTATAAAGTTGTAGATCTGGCCTATTTGGTGGAAACTCATTCTATGCACGAAAGAAAATAAAATTAAGAATTCTCCTATTTGGTTGAAACTTAGCATATAGGAAAATCTATAAAATTATGGATCTGTTCTAATTGTTTGAATTTAGTATACACAAGAACCACTAAAATTAAGGATTGTAGTATTTGGTTGAAGCTTAGCTTATACAAGAACATACGAAATTAGGGTGTTGTTCTATTTTGAAACTTAGCATGTACAAGAACCAACGAAATTATGGTTCTGTTCTATTTTGAAACTTAGCATGTACAAGAACGTATAAAATTGTGGATTTGGCCTATTTGGTGGAAACTCATTCTATGCACGAACCAATAAAATTAAGAATTCTCCTATGTGGTTGAAACGTAGCATATAGGAAATCTATAAAATTATGGATCTGTTCTAATTTGTTGAATTTAGTATATACAAGAACCACTAAAGTTAAGGATTGCAGTATTTGGTTGAAGCGTAGCGTGTACAAGAACCTACGAAATTAGTTTACTGTTATTTTTCGTAACTTAGCATGTACAAGAACCTAAAAATTATGTATCTGTTCTATCTGGTTCCATTTAGTATATTCAAGAATCACTACAATTAAGCATTGTCCTATTTGGTTGAATCTTAGCATATACAAGAACCTACGAATTTAGGGTTATGCTCTACTTTGAAACTTAGCATGTACAAGTACCTACGAAATTAAGGTCCTATTCTATTTTGAAACATACCGTGTACAAGAACACACAAAATTAGGGTTCTGTTCTTTTCTGAAACTTAGCATGTACAAGAACCTACGAAAATAGGGTTCTGTTCTATTATAAAACTTAGCATGTACAAGAACCTATGTAATTATAGATCTGTTCTAATTATTTGAATTTAGTATACACAAGAACCACTAAAATTAGGGATTGTCCTATTTGGTTGAAGCTTAGCGTATACAAGAACATACGAAATTAGGGTTTTGTTCTATTTTGAAACTTAGCATGTACAAGAACCAACGAAATTATGGTTCTGTTCTATTTTGAAACTTAGCATGTACAAGAACCTACGAAATTAGGGTTCTGTTCTATTTTGAAACTTAGCATGTACAAGAACCTACGCAAATAGGGTTCTGTTCTATTATAAAACTTAGCATGTACAAGAACCTATGTAATTATGGATCTGTTCTAATTGTTTGAATTTAGTATACACAAGAACCACTAAAATTAAGGATTGTAGTATTTGGTTGAAGCTTAGCATATACAAGAACATACGAAATTAGGGTTTTGTTCTATTTTGAAACTTAGCATGTACAAGAACCAACGAAATTATGGTTCTGTTCTATTTTGAAACTTAGCTGTACAAGAACCTAAAAATTATGGTTCTGTTCTATTTTGTTGCATTTAGTATATACAAGAATCACTACAATTAAGGATTGTCCTATTTGGTTGAAGCTTAGCATATGCATGAACCTACGAAATTAGGATTTTGTTCTATTTTGAAACTTAGCATGTAGAAGAACGTATAAAGTTGTGGATCTGGCCTATTTGGTGGAAACTCATTCTATGCACGAACCAATAAAATCAAGAATTCTCCTATTTGGTTGAAACTTAGCATACAGGAAAATCTATAAAATTATGGATCTGTTCTAATTGTTTGAATTTAGTATACACAAGAACCACTAAAATTAAGGATTGTAGTATTTGGTTGAAGCTTAGCTTATACAAGAACATACGAAATTAGGGTTTTGTTCTATTTTGAAACTTAACATGTACAAGAACCAACGAAATTATGGTTCTGTTCTATTTTGAAACTTAGCATTTACAAGAACGTATAAAATTGTGGATTTGGCCTATTTGGTGGAAACTCATTCTATGCACGAACCAATAAAATTAAGAATTCTCCTATGTGGTTGAAACTTAGCATATAGGAAATCTATAAAATTATGGATCTGTTCTAATTTGTTGAATTTAGTATATACAAGAACCACTAAAGTTAAGGATTGCAGTATGTGGTTGAAGCGTAGCGTGTACAAGAACCTACGAAATTAGTTTACTGTTATATTTCATAACTTAGCATGTACAAGAACCTAAAAATTATGGATCTGTTCTATCTGGTTCCATTTAGTATATTCAAGAATCACTACAATTAAGCATTGTCCTATTTGGTTGAATCTTAGCATATACAAGAACCTACGAATTTAGGGTTATGCTCTACTTTGAAACTTAGCATGTACAAGTACCTACGAAATTATGGTCCTATTCTATTTTGAAACATAGCGTGTACAAGAACACACAAAATTAGGGTTCTGTTCTTTTCTGAAACTTAGCATGTACAAGAACCTACGAAAATAGGGTTCTGTTCTATTATAAAACTTAGCATGTACAAGAACCTATGTAATTATAGATCTGTTCTAATTGTTTGAATTTAGTATACACAAGAACCACTAAAATTAAGGATTGTAGTATTTGGTTGAAGCTTAGCATATACAAGAACATACGAAATTAGGGTTTTGTTCTATTTTGAAACTTAGCATGTACAAGAGCCCATAAATTTGTTTATGTGTTCCATTTGGTTGAAATTCATTATATACAAGGACCAGTAAAATTAAGAATACTCCTATTTGGTTTAAACTTAGCATATAGGAAATCTATAAAATTATGGATCTGTTCTAATTAGATGAATTTAGTATACACAAGAACCACTAAAGTCAAGGATTGTAGTATTTGGTTGAAGCTTAGCATGTACAAGTACCTACGAAATTAGTTTTCTGTTCTTTTTGTGAAACTTAGCATGTACAAGAACCTATAAAGTTGTGGATCTGGCCTATTTGGTGGAAACTCATTCTATGCACGAACCAATAAAATTAAGAATTCTCCTATTTGGTTGAAACTTAGCATATAGAAAAATCTATAAAATTATGGATCTGTTCTAATTGTTTGAATTTTGTATACACAAGAACCACTAAAATTAAGGATTGTAGTATTTGGTTGATGCTTAGCATATACAAGAACATACGAAATTAGGGTTTTGTTCTATTTTGAAACTTAGCATGTACAAGAACCAACGAAATTATGGTTCTGTTCTATTTTGAAACTTAGCTGCACAAGAACCTAAAAATTATGGATCTGTTCTATTTTGTTGCATTTAGTATGTACAAGAATCACTACAATTAAGGATTGTCCTATTTGCTTGAAGCTTAGCATATGCATGAACGTACGAAATTAGGGTTTTGTTCTATTTTGAAACTTAGCATGTTTCAGAACGTATAAAATTGTGGATCTGGCCTATTTGGTGGAAACTCATCCTATGCACGAACCAATAAAATTAAGAATTCTCCTATGTGGTTGAAACTTAGCATGTACAAGAACCAACGAAATTAGGGTTTTGTTCTATTTTGAAACTTAGCATGTACAAGAACCTATATAATTATGGACCTGTTCGATTTGGTTGCATTTAGTATGTACAAGAATCACTACAATTAAGGATTGTCCTATTTGGTTTAAGCTTAGCATATACAAGAAGATACGAAATTAGGGTTCTGTTCTATTTTGAAACTTAGCATGTACAAGAACGTATAAAATTGTGGATCTGGCCTATTTGGTGGAAACCCATTCTATGCACGAACCAATAAAATTAAGCATTCTCCTATTTGGTTGAAACTTAGCATATAGAAAAATCTATAAAATTATGAATCTGTTCTAATTGGTTGAATTTAGTATACACAAGAACCACTAAAGGTAAGGATTGTAGTATTTGGTTGAAGCTTAGCATGTACAAGAACCTACGGAATTAGAGTTCTGTTCTATTTAGAAACTTAACATGAACGAGAACATATAAAATAATTTATCTGTTCTATTTGGTTGAAATTCATTATATACTAGAACCAGTAAAATTAAGAATTCTCCCAATTGCTTGAAATTCATTATCTACCAGAACCAGTAATATTAAGAATTCTCCTAATTGGTTGAAACGTAGCATATAGGAAAATCTATAAAATTATGGATCTGTTCTAATTGGTTCAATTTAGTATACACAGGAACCGCTAAAGTTAAGGATTATACTATTTGGTTGAAGCTTAGAATATACAGGAACCTACGGAAATAGGGTTTTGTTTTATTTTGAATCTTAGCATGTACAAGAACCTATAAAATTGTGGATCTCGCCTATTTGGTGAAACTCATCCTATGCACGAACCAATAAAATTAAGAATCCTCCTATGCGGTTGAAACTTTGCACATAGAAAAATCTATAAAATTATAGATCTGTTCTAATTGGTTGAATTTAGTATACACAAGAACCACTAAAGTTAAGGATTGTAGTATTTGGTTGAAGCTTAGCGTGTACAAGAACATACGAATTTAGGGTTCTGTTCTATTTTGAAACTCAGCATGTACAACAACCTAAAAATTATGTATCTGTTCTAATTGGTTGACTTTAGTATACACAGGAATCACTACAATTAAGGATTGTCCTTGTTGGTTGAAGCTTAGCATATACAAGAACCTACGAAATTAGAGTTCTGTTCTTTTTGTGAAACTTAGCATGTACAAGAACCTATAAAGTTGTGGATCTTGCCTATTGGGTGGAAACTCATTCTATACAGGTACCAATAAAATTAAGAATTCTCCTATTTGGTTGAAACTTAGCATATAGAAAAATCTACAAAATTATGGATCTGTTCTAATTGGTTGAATTTAGTATGCACAAGAGCCGCTAAAGTTAAGGATTATACCATTTGGTTGAAGCTTAGCATATACAGGAACCTACGGAATTATGGTTCTGTTCTATTTTGAATCTTAGCATGTACAAGAAACTAAAAATGATGTATCTGTTCTATTTGGTTGAATTTAGTATATACAAGAATCATTACAATTAAGGATGGTGTTACGGCGCGCTAGACGGTCAGTGTGACGTACCTTTCGGTCTGACCGCCGACGCCTATCTCTCATCAAACTGACCTGCAGTAACCTAAGGAACCACCATAAACCGAATCTTTTCAACTTACTTTCGATTCATACAAATATTATTCGGTTTATGGATGGTCATTTGAACAGTCATTAGGTTTATTGCACTCTCTTGTTAATTACGGGGAAAGCAGATGTGTCCCGTTAAATGGCGGGTTTTTCCCAAGAACAAGGACACCCATGAGCCAAATATGCAGGAGACTTTCTCCTCGCATTATGTGTATTAATATTGGCTAAAAACCAATGGGCATCGCGGATCGTTACCCTCACTATTCTACCTAAAGGTGTGAACAACGAATCCGCGTCCTTGGTTCAGCAAGGGTACACCCACATCGAGCTTTCCTCCTAAACAAGACGAGATGGGTCAATCACTGTTCTACTGTTCTTCAATCAATCAAGTCGACTGCTCTTCTACTCCTCAGACAGTCAAGTAAACTGTTCATCTACCACGCAGACAGTCAAGTCTCTGCTCTTCTACTAAGCAGACAGTCAAGTCACTGCTCTTCTACTAAGCAGACAGTCAAGTCTCTGCTCTTCTACTAAGCAGACAGTCAAGTCTCTGCTCTTCTACTAAGCAGACAGTCAAGTCTCTGCTCTTCTACTAAGCAAACAGTCAAGTCTCTGCTCTTCTACTAAGCAGACAGTCAAGTCTCTGTTCTTCTACCAAGCAGACAGTCAAGTCTCTGCTCATCATTCGGCAAACCAGTCAAATACAATTCTAGCCACCGAGGCAGTAACTTCAATTCACGCCAACGAGACAGTCGATTCTTGGCGTCAAAATACTTCGGACGGTTCTTGCACTCATTCGGCAAGCTAGTCTAATAGTTTCACACGATATCGGGATTCATCGCGTTAACCGGTATCCATTACAACATATTTCTATATACGTTCCAAGTGTTGTGAAATGTGGCGAAATAAATAAAAATATATAACTGACGACTACAGTTATTTCAATATAACCACCCCTATTATCGTAACTGAAATCAGGGGATCGCCCTGCTCGAGGTGTCGATCCGTAGATCGTAACGGAAATTTACGACTCCCGTTGACGCGAATAACGGAGACGCGTCTTCCCGCGACTGGACGAACAAACAGATGGTCTTATTTGGTCGAAGCTTAGCATGTACAAGAACATACGAAATTAGCGTTTTGTTCTATTTTGAAACTTAGCATGTACAAGAATCTACGAAATTAGGATTCTGTTCTATTGTGAAACTTAGCATGTACAAGAACCTAAAATTTATGGATCTGTTCTATTTTGTTGCATTTAGTATATACAAGAATGACTACAATTAAGGATTGTCCTATTTGCTTGAAGCTTAGCATATGCAAGAACCTACGAAATTAGGGTTCTGTTCTATTTTGAATCTTAGCATGTACAAGAACCTAAAATTTATGTATCTGTCCTATTTGGTTGAATTTAGTATATACAAGAATCATTACAATTAAGGATTGTCCTATTTGGTTTAATCTTAGCATATACAAGAACCTACGAATTTAGGGTTCTGCTCTACTTTGAAACTTAGCATGTACAAGTACCTACGAAATTAGGGTCCTATTCTATTTTGAAACATAGCGCGTACAAGAACACACAAAATTAGGGTTCTGTTCGTTTCTGAAACTTAGCATGTACAAGAACCTAAAAATTATGCATCTGCTCTATTTGGTTGAATTTAGTATGTACAAGAATCACTACAATTAAGGATTGTCCTATTTGATTGAAGCTTAGCATATACAAGAAGATACGAAATTAGGGTCCTATTCTATTTTGAAAATTAGCATGTACAAGAACATACGAAATTAGGGTTCTCTTCTATTTTGAAATTTAGCATGTACAACAACTTAAAAATTATGGATCTGTTCTGTTTGGTTGCATTTAGTATATTCAAGAATCACTACAATTAAGGATTGTCCTATTTGGTTGAATCTTAGCATATACAAGAACCTACGAATTTAGGGTTCTGCTCTACTTTGAAACTTAGCATGTACAAGTACCTACGAAATTAGGGTCCTATTCTATTTTGAAACATAGCGCGTACAAGAACACACAAAATTAGGGTTCTGTTCGTTTCTGAAACTTAGCATGTACAAGAACCTAAAAATTATGCATCTGTTCTATTTGGTTGAATTTAGTATGTACAAAAATCACTACAATTAAGGATTGTCCTATTTGGTTGAAGCTTAACATATACAAGAAGGTACGAAATTAGGGTTCTGTTCTATTTTGAAACTTAGCATGTACAAGAACGTATAAAATTGTGGATCTGGCCTATTTGGTGGAAACTCATTCTATGCACGAACCAATAAAATTAAGAATTCTCCTATTTGGTTGAAACTTAGCATATAGGAAAATCTATAAAATTATGGATCTGCTCTATTTTGTTGCATTTAGTATATACAAGAATCACTACAATTAAGGATTGTCCTATTTGGTTGAAGCTTAGCATATATAAGAACCTACAAAATTTGTGTTCTGTTCTATATTGAAACTTGGCACGTACAAGTACCTACGAAATTAGGGACCTATTCTATTTTGAAACATAGCGTGTACAAGAACACACAAAATTAGGGTTCTGTTCGTTTCTGAAACTAAGCATGTACAAATACCTATAAAATTGTTTATCTGTTCTATTTGGTTGAAATTCATTATATACTAGGACCAATAATATTAACAATTCTCCTATTTGGCTGAAATTCATTATCTACCAGAACCAGTAAAATTAAGAATTCTCCTATTTGCTTGAAACTTAGCATATAGAAAAATCTACACAATTATGGATCTGTTCTAATTGGTTGAATTTAGTATACACAAGAACCGCTAAAGTTAAGGATTGTCCTATTTGGTTGAAGCTTAGCATATGCATGAACCAACGAAATTATGGTTCTGTTCTATTTTGAAACTTAGCTGCACAAGAACCTAAAAATTATGGATCTGTTCTATTTTGTTGCATTTAGTATGTACAAGAATCACTACAATTAAGGATTGTCCTATTTGCTTGAAGCTTAGCATATGCATGAACCTACGAAATTAGGGTTTTGTTCTATTTTGAAACTTAGCATGTACCAGAACGTATAAAATTATGGATCTGGCCTATTTGGTGGAAACTCATTCTATGCACGAACCAATAAAATTAAGAATTCTCCAATGTGGTTGAAACTTTGCATATAGAAAAATCTATAAAATTATGGATCTGTTCTAATTGGTTGAATTTAGTATACACAAGAACCACTAAAGTTAAGGATTGTAGTATTTGGTTGAAGCTTAGCGTGTACAAGAACATACGAAATTAGTTTTCTGTTATATTTCGTAACTTAGCATGTACAGGAACGTATAAAATTGTGGATCTGGCCTATTTGGTGGAAACTCATTCTATGCACGAAAAAATAAATTTAAGAATTCTCCTATGTGGTTGAAACTTTGCATATAGAAAAATCTATAAAATTATGGATCTGTTCTAATTGGTTGAATTTAGTATACACAAGAACCACTAAAGTTAAGCATTGTAGTATTTGGTTGAAGCTTAACGTATACAAGAAGATACGAAAGTAGGGTTCTGTTCTATTTTGAAACTTAGCATGTACAAGAACGTATAAAATTGTGGATCTGGCCTATTTGGTGGAAACTCATTCTATGCACGAAAAAATAAATTTAAGAATTCTCCTATGTGGTTGAAACTTTGCATATAGAAAAATCTATAAAATTATGGATCTGTTCTATTTGGTTGAATTTAGTATATACATGAATCATTACAATTAAGGATTGTCCTATTTGGTTGAAGCTTAGCATATATAAGAAGCTACAAAATTTGTGTTCTGTTCTATATTGAAACTTGGCATGTACAAGAGCCTATAAATT
This sequence comes from Bombus pascuorum, assembly GCF_905332965.1. Classification (NCBI taxonomy): domain Eukaryota; kingdom Metazoa; phylum Arthropoda; class Insecta; order Hymenoptera; family Apidae; genus Bombus; species Bombus pascuorum. Next base: position 445,927 of record NW_026869747.1, on the reverse strand, counting down.
TGTTTATGTGTTCCATTTGGTTGAAATTCTTTATATACAAGGACCAGTAAAATTAAGAATTCTCCTTTTAGGTTGTACCTTAGCATATACAAGAACCTACGAAATTAGGGTTTTGTTCTATTTTGAAACTTAGCATGTACAAGATCTTATAAAATTATGGGTCTGTTCTATTTGGTTGCATTTAGTATATACAAGAATCACTACAATTAGGGATTGTCCTATTTGGTTGAAGCTTAGCGTATGCATGAACCTACGAAATTAGGGTTTTGTTCTATTTTGAAACTTAGCATGTACAAGAACGTATAAAATTGTGTATCTGTCCTATTTGGTGGAAACTCATCCTATGCACGAACCAATAAAATTAAGAATTCTCCTATGTGGTTGAAACTTTGCATAGAGAAAAAACTATAAAATTATGGATCTATTCTAATTGGTTGAATTTAGTATACACAAGAACCACTAAAGTTAAGGATTGTAGTATTTGGTTGAAGCTTAGCGTGTACAAGAACATACGAAATTAGGGTTCTGTTCTATTTTGAAACTTAGCATGTACAAGATCTTATAAAATTATGGGTCTCTTCTATTTGGTTGCATTTAGTATATACAAGAATCACGACAATTAGGGATTGTCCTATTTGGTTGAACCTTAGCATGTACAAGAACGTACGAAATTAAGGTTTTGTTCTATTTTGAAACTTAGCATGTACAAGATCTTATAAAATTATGGGTCTGTTCTATTTGGTTGCATTTAGTATGTACAAGAATGACTACAATTAAGGATTGTCCTATTTGCTTGAAGCTTAGCATATGCAAGAACCTACGAAATTAGGGTTCTGTTCTATTTTGAATCTTAGCATGTACAAGAACCTAAAATTTATGTATCTGTCCTATTTGGTTGAATTTAGTATATACAAGAATCATTACAACTAAGGATTGTCCTATTTGGTTTAATCTTAGCATATACAAGAACCTACGAATTTAGGGTTCTGCTCTACTTTGAAACTTAGCATGTACAAGTACCTACGAAATTAGGGTCCTATCCTATTTTGAAACATAGCGCGTACAAGAACACACAAAATTAGGGTTCTGTTCGTTTCTGAAACTTAGCATGTACAAGAACCTAAAAATTATGCATCTGTTCTATTTGGTTGAATTTAGTATGTACAAGAATCACTACAATTAAGGATTGTCCTATTTGATTGAAGCTTAGCATATACAAGAAGATACGAAATTAGGGTCCTATTCTATTTTGAAAATTAGCATGTACAAGAACATACGAAATTAGGGTTCTCTTCTATTTTGAAATTTAGCATGTACAACAACTTAAAAATTATGGATCTGTTCTGTTTGGTTGCATTTAGTATATTCAAGAATCACTACAATTAAGGATTGTCCTATTTGGTTGAATCTTAGCATATACAAGAACCTACGAATTTAGGGTTCTGCTCTACTTTGAAACTTAGCATGTACAAGTACCTACGAAATTAGGGTCCTATTCTATTTTGAAACATAGCGCGTACAAGAACACACAAAATTAGGGTTCTGTTCGTTTCTGAAACTTAGCATGTACAAGAACCTAAAAATTATGCATCTGTTCTATTTGGTTGAATTTAGTATGTACAAAAATCACTACAATTAAGGATTGTCCTATTTGGTTGAAGCTTAACATATACAAGAAGGTACGAAATTAGGGTTCTGTTCTATTTTGAAACTTAGCATGTACAAGAACGTATAAAATTGTGGATCTGGCCTATTTGGTGGAAACTCATTCTATGCATGAACCAATAAAATTAAGAATTCTCCTATTTCGTTGAAACTTAGCATATAGGAAAATCTATAAAATTATGGATCTGTTCTATTTTGTTGCATTTAGTATATACAAGAATCACTACAATTAAGGATTGTCCTATTTGGTTGAAGCTTAGCATATATAAGAACCTACAAAATTTGTGTTCTGTTCTATATTGAAACTTGGCACGTACAAGTACCTACGAAATTAGGGACCTATTCTATTTTGAAACATAGCGTGTACAAGAACACACAAAATTAGGGTTCTGTTCGTTTCTGAAACTAAGCATGTACAAATACCTATAAAATTGTTTATCTGTTCTATTTGGTTGAAATTCATTATATACTAGGACCAATAATATTAACAATTCTCCTATTTGGCTGAAATTCATTATCTACCAGAACCAGTAAAATTAAGAATTCTCCCATTTGCTTGAAACTTAGCATATAGAAAAATTTATAAAATTATGGATCTGTTCTAATTGGTTGAATTTAGTATACACAAGAACCGCTAAAGGATTGTCCTATTTGGTTGAAGCTTAGCATATGCATGAACCTACGAAATTAGGGTTTTGTTCTATTTTGAAACTTAGCATGTACCAGAACGTATAAAATTATGGATCTGGCCTATTTGGTGGAAACTCATTCTATGCACGAACCAATAAAATTAAGAATTCTCCAATGTGGTTGAAACTTAACATATAGGAAAATCTATAAAAGTTATGGATCTGTTCTAATTGTTTGAATTTAGTATACACAAGAACCACTAAACTTAAGGATTGTAGTATTTGGTTGAAGCTTAGCGTGTACAAGAACATACGAAAATAGGGTTCTGTTCTATTTTGAAACTTAGCATGTACAAGAAACTACGAAATTAGGGTTCTGTTCTATTTTGAAACTTAGCATGTACAAGAACCTATGTAATTATGGATCTGTTCTATGTGGATGAATTTAGTATACACAATAACCACAAAAATTAAGGATTGTCCTATTTGGTTGAAGCTTAGCATATACAAGAACCTACGAAATTTGTGTTCTGTTCTATATTGAAACTTGGCATGTACAAGAACCTATAAAATTGTAGAGCTGTCCTATTTGGTGGAAACTCATTACATACAAGAACCAGTAAAATTATGAATTCTCCTATTTGGTTGAAACTTAGCATATAGAAAAATCTATAAAATTATGGATCTGTTCTAATTGGTTGAATTTAGTATACACAAGAACCACTAAAATTAAGGATTGTCCTATTTGGTTGAAGCTTAGTATATACAAGAACCACTAAAATTAAGGATTGTCCTATTTGGTTGAAGCTTAGCATATACAAGAACCTACGGAATTAGGGTTCTGTTCTATTGTGAAACTTAGCATGTTCAAGAACCTATATAATTATGAATCTGATCAATTTGGTTGAAATTTGGTATGTACAAGAAACAGTAAAATTAAGGAATACCCTACTTGTTTGAAATTTAACTTATACAGTATCCAGTGAAATTAAGGATTGTCCTATTTGCTTGAAATTCATTATATACCAGAACCAGTAAAGTTAAGAATTCTCCTATTTGGTTGAAACTTAGCATATATGAAAATCTATAAAATTATGGATCTGTTCTAATTGGTTGAATTTAGTATATAAAAGAACCACTAAAATTAAGGATTGTCTTATTGAGTTGAAACCTAGCATATACGAGAACCTACGAAAGCCGACCTAACGATTATTAGGCGAAGTGCTCCGAGGACCCCAGCTAAGCTTAGCTTCTAAAGCCCGTAACCGTTTGCGCCTTGCACTACGCAATATAGATAGACAAGTTTTGTATAGTTTCTTCGCTAATAAAATGAGTTACGATGGTTCTACAATTTATCAATTTATCAATTGGAATTGGAGTACACTCAATATTCTGGTTTATAGCTGGAGATAAATAAGAAACATATATATTATATACAGCACATCTCATTCAACATATGGAAAATCGTTAGTAGAACATAAGTTATGAAAACACATTTTAATTCATGAATGTGTTATGAAAATTATGTAAGAAAATATAAATAAAAGACAATGCGAAATATCATGCAAAATATGTCGTGCAGTGAATAAATGATTCATTATTTATAATATTTCATATCTTATTTCCCTTGTAAAATATTTATAATGTTTTGACGTACTCAGTTTAATAGTTTTAACTTTATAATTTGATTCCTTTACTGTTTGAAATTGACTTCTAATGGTATAACTTGTAAACTTACTCCTAGATCTAACATTGCGGTGATCGTCCTGAAAAATAATTTTTCGAACGGTTACCGTTATTTTCTTAATAACATTGTCAATCAGAATTTCATAATATGGAGTTTTAATTTGGTGGAATCTGTATGGTCCTAACCATTCAGTGTCCAACTTATCTTTCTTATGATCGTTATGAATAAGAACATAATCTCCCTCTTTAAACACAGTTTGAGTTCGAACAATCTTTCGTTTCTGATCTCGAAGATATCTCTTTTTACATCAAGGCATCTCTCGCGATTTCTCTAATATTTATTCAATTGTTTCTGCAGTGAAAGTGAAAACATGTCGTTATAGCTTAAACCCATAGTTTTGGCTATCATGGAGGGCAAATTAGCTTTTCTACCGAAAGTTAATTCAAATGGCGAGAAGTCTGTGGCTTCGTGAATCGATGTATTATATCTTAAAGAAATAAAATTCAAAACTTCATCCCATTCTCTATTCTTATCGTGTAAACTACTTCGTATCAAATCTTTTACTACAGCATGTGTTCTTTCTAAGGATCCGTTGGATTAAGTATGAAAGCATGTGGTTTTAAAAGCTTCGTCAAACTTAATCAGTAATTCGCTTACAAAATTCTGTCCTTGATCCGTCAAAATTGTTCTTGGTGCTGAGAAAATATAAATGCAGTGTTCCAAAAGAGCGTTAATAATTGACTCTCTCTGTTGGGTCTTTAAAGGTACTAATATTAAATATTTCGTCAGTCCGTCGTGAATGGAAAATATGAATTAATTTCCCGTTTTCATTTTCGTCATTGATCTAATGATATCCATTGCTATTTTATCGTTTGTTTGCAAAGGTGTATCTGAAATGACTGGCATTTCCTTGAGTCCAATTCGCGTTAGCTTTACCTTCTGACACGCATCGCAATTTTTTATAAAAGTCTCTACCCTTTCCATTAAACCTGGTATTTTCTATTTTTCTTTAATTCTTTGATAAGTTTTTTGTACTCCCAGGTGTCCTTTTTTTTTTTTTATTTTAACGTGGAGGAAATTCGCACGGACACCCGCCGCCTCTAGGGGGAAGAGCGGCGTGGTAGTGTCGGACTCCAACCGACTAAAACCTCCACGATGACCGGTCCCATTACGACCGAGGGATGCCCGGGAACCGCTATGGCGACACCCCCCCCCACACACTATTCCGTCCATACTATGTCTCTTTCGCCCTCTCCCAGGGGCCGTCGTCCGGATCCCCAACCGGACTGCATGCTGCCTCCCGGGTGCTGGAAGAAGAGGTTCAGCACCTAACTTTCTTCCTCTTCGAAGGTCGCTGGCGGCTTTACGCGCCTCCGTAAAATTTTTTCTAGTTCTGAAAATGTGTTGTCACCTATTCCAAGTTTGGTATGATTTTGAATAATCGAATGGGTCTTCTTGAGCTAAATTGTTTCATTGTATTCACCTAATTCTTGAGGATTTTTATTTTTGTGATCGTGTGAACTCTGGATTAACTATCGGCTACCGTGTTATCTTTACCTTTACGTAAATTTTACGTATTCAATCTTGTATTCGTATTCTTCTAATTTTAATCTCCATTTCATTAAACGTGATGATCTTTACAACTGTTCAACCATTTCAAAGCCTGATGGTCTGTCCTAATTATGAATTGACGTCTTAACAGATATTGTCTTAGCCTTTTTATTGCTCACACGATTGCTAAAAGTTCTTTTTCAGTTGTCATGTAGTTGCTCTCAGATGGGTTGAGAGTTCTTGAAATAAAACAACATGGGTGTCATTTTTGTGAAAGAACTGCTTCTACTCCTTGGTTGGTTGTTAGCGTAAAGGTCTTTGTAAAATCTCGATAAGTTAAAATCGGTGCTTCACATAATTTTTGTTTCAACGTTTCAAAACTGTCTTGTTGTTTGTTCGTCCAGTAAAAGCTAATATCTTTCTTATTTAATTCGATCAATGGTTTGGCTATCTTTGAAAAGTTACGTATACATTTTTTATAATATCCTGTCAGTCCTAAAAATGATTGAACCTCGGTTAGGTTCTTATGCGTCCTAAAATCTTTCATTGCTTTGATTTTCTCTGGGTTCGGTTTAACTCCATCGACTGTTACTAAATATTCAAGCTCACGTTTGAGGAATTCACATTTGTCTGGCTGTATCCTGAATCCTAATTCTTTAAGTCTTTGTAAAACTATTGCTAAATTTTGATTATGTTTCTGAATTGTGTCTCCGAAAATTAAGTCGTCTAAATATACGAAACAATTAACATTGACTAACCCTCTTAATGCTGTGTCCATCATTCGTTGAAAAGTTGCGGGTGCGTTTTTCAATCCGAATGGCATGCGATTATAATGGAAATGGCCTTGTGGTGTGGAAAATGCAGTGTATTTCTTTGAGTTGGAATTTATAGGAATTTGGTGGAATGCTGATGACAGATTTAACGCTGAGAAGAATTTCGTGTTTCCTAACTGATTAAGAATGTCTTGATAATAATATCTAGTGAAGGATATGCGTCTTGATCGGTTAGTTTCTTTTAATTTTCTGAAATCTACTACGATTCTCCCTTTCTGTTTACCTGAAGCGTCTGATTTCTTAGGTACTACTCAAACAAGTGAATTGTAAGGCGAATTTGATTCTTCAATAATATTTTTACTTAACATTTCTTCCATTTGTTTCTCGATTTGAGCTTTATGGCATTCCGGGTACTTATATGATTTAGTATTTATGATTTTGTCTTATTTCAAAGTTATCGTGTGTTGTGTTAAATTTGTACAAGGTAAAAAATCAGTCTCTAAATTGAATACATCGATATAATGAATCAAAATATTTTCAATCGGTATACGGAATTCGAGTTCCATATGTTCTGTTCTCACTATGGTTTTCAATTTAGCAATTTGTTCTAGGTCTTTACTATTACCAATTTCGTTAAAGATTTCTTGATTTGTCTCACTAGAATTGAGGAAGCATACTCGCGTCGGTTTGCCTTCGAGGTAGATGGTTTGAACACTTTTTTCTTCTGGTTGTACAACCCTAGGTTTTTGATACTACAAGATATTATTGCCCAATTTGATTTTATCATTTGAAATTTCATATTGATGTTCAAGGCATGGTAATCCTATAATTTCGTCTTCAATCAGAGGAAAATCGTTAGATACTGCGTAAAATTTATGAGGTTTACCAAAAATAATGATTCTAACAAATCTATCAGTGAAATATTTCTCTTGTCCCATATAAAAAGTGTGAGGTTCATCTGATTTGAATATCTTAGTGTCCGATTTATTTTCTTTAATCAAATTTATCCCTGCTCCGGTATCAATTAGATGAGCTCGTTCTCCTGCAATTCCTCTGAATGGTATTGTAAGTAGTCGTCTGGTTGTTGTGTTAATAATACCCTTGGTATTCCTGGTATTCCGTTGTCGTTTCTTTCTGCTGCTGTTGATTCTCGTTCTCGTTTTGTTCCGACCTGGTTTACTCGTGGAGGCGGTAGGTTTCTCTGGCTCACCCACGACGGGTTGTGACTAGCAGGGGGGAGGGTGGCGCCTGGGGCAATGACCTCCTCTGGCGCCAATTCATCAGTTAGCAGATTTTAGAACCGGCTCGATCAAGAGGACGCAGGGAGTGCACCGGTAGTAATTCACAAGAGACCGAGACAGGCCATCGTGCAGTTTTAATCGGTAAGAGTCCGACACTGCTCTGCTGCTGCTTACAGCGGCGGAGTGTCCACGAGGATTTCTCCAAGTACAAAAAAAGAAAGGTTTCTTTGGCTGGTTAATTGAAAATTTTGACATTGCGGTGCAACATGTTCCAGCCGTTTACCACATTTAAAACATTTTACTTGTCGCTCAGCAAATGGTATACGTACCGTTTTATAAAATGATAAAACATTTTTGTTGATTGGATTATTACGCGTGACCGGTAGTGGTCGGTTGTTTGTCTGCATTGGTTTGTTACTAAGTCGGTTATACATACGTTGCTGTTGGTCGAGTAGCTGTCCTATTCCATTCCTTTTGTTATTCTCCTAGGTATTTTTCAATGTAGGCGGCTTTCTTTTCTGTTTCACTCAATGAAACTAGTTCGTTTGCTAACAGTATGCGTTCTATGTCGTGTCGAAGTCCTTTCAAATGAATTCGACCTACTTTTCTCATGGTGGCTTCAATCACTATTCGTCGTGTAAGTGGTTGTGGATTTACATTAGCTATGGCATACGCAAGTTTATTTAATATGCGGCGGAATCGGATATTGAAACTTTGAACAGATTCGCCGCGTCCTTGTTTCAAATCGCGTAATTGTTCACCGTATTCGTCAGATGTTACTTAAACTGTTACGTTGGATCTCGAAGCGTCATGAAAATCTGCATAATTTTCAATAGGTATGTTCCGAATACTTGGATTTACCAATTATTTTATCGATTTTAATGACTTTCAATAACAAATCATTTTGTGAACAACGCATTCGCATAGCATGTACTTCTTTTATGAAATCTTCCACTCCAACATCATCGTCACCGTTTAAAATGGAATGTAACTTATCGCGTCTTTCGCTGATAACATAGTCTGGTGTTGTCGCGGTTCATCGTAGCCTTGGTATTCTTCATCGTTATCGCTGTCAGAGTCAAATATCATTTCGGATGCGCTTGTTACTGGTACACGATCCCTGCTTCTCGGTTTCGCGGTTTCTTTTGTGGTGTTAGTTACAGATTCAAAATGTTTGGCCACAATTGTTCCCTGACTTCCAATTCTTATTTTTTAATTTTGTTTGATTACTTAGTCCAAAAACTTAGTTCCACAAAACGTCTGTGCTTAATATTTGGCGGCACTCCCTCTTCACAAAAACGTTCTCGATATACGGAACAATATACTCCATGTATTTGAAGGGAGTTTATTTGAGACGGTTGTTCCAATAGACTCAAATCTTAAAAAGAATATCTTGTAAGATTTTGAAATCCGTGTCAAAAATGCATTCATGAGCAGTTGCAATTTTCTTACAAAAATAACTTCTTGAAGGATTTCAATCTTGGGTGAAAACACTACATGCTTTCGTTTAAAACCTTTTTAACTGAGTGTCTTCAAGTCTTCCATTGTATGATTACTAGTATTAAAAAGTTTTTATACTGTTTACTTATACTATTTCTGAAATAACGTTGCTATTGGCTATAAAATTTGAGTAAGCTCGACACTTATGCTCTAGGGAGAAAAGCAGCTGTTGACAGTACGTATTTTTTTATTATTATTATTTATTTTGTACTTTAAATTTGTCCAGCTGGACATATGGCAAATTTTTCTAACTTAGTTGCTAAATAACATGAGGATGGCTACTCTCAGCTGGATACCATCTTCGAGTTTGTCTATTTTTTTCGAGTCTGTATGATTTTATTTCTCTAGTGAGATCAGTGGGGTGTTCTCTCTTCAGTCTTCTTTTTATGACAGTAGTACGTATGGCTGCACTGTATTGTATTGATTTTATTGTCCACTATTCTGTGACTATGATTGGCAGTCAATGGTACGAAGAGTGCGTTGCCAAAACGGAGAAGCTTCGTGCTGATGATCTGGAGATCTTGAAACTGGAGATCCATTTACTTGAATTACCCTCTTCTTTGCAGGAAAACGCAAATGCATCTGCAGAAATTATATAATAAAAATCACACTTCTTCATAAATGCGTTTCATGCGTTTATATGCAGGATATCTCCCCAGACAATTCATTTGATTATTTTGATTTCATTCTACATTTTGTACACTATAAGTATGTAAATACAGATTTTCCTTGCGCATTCACTATGAAGTATTACGACGTAGGTGAATTGCGGATTGACCCAATCACCTATAAGGACAAGCTATTTCGTTGTAACCGGTGGGCACATAAACAGAGGGTAATTGCATCTATTTCAGAACATAATACCAATATTGTACATATTATCTGGATATACTTGTAAAATTGAACGAATCTATAAATTATCACACTATCTGGAAAATGAAGCGCAATGCAGCACAGATTCAATTGGATAACATTTCCAGCAAATCCCGGATGACGACTTGTGATATGCGTTCAGGTTTAGTTGCCTTTTCTCGTTTAGAAGACGCGTCGAGATTCTTTCTTCGTCTGATTCTGTACTGCTCATGAAGGATCTAAAAAAACAGTAGAGTCGATGCTGTGAAGTCTAGCATAACGCTACGTGACTTAGACGCTCCTTCCTTCCAACAACGATCTCACTATTGCATAATTTTATTTATGAATATACAAAAGATGTTTCATCCGTTCGTTCAGTTAAACTAAAAGTTGATATTATTTCATATTGTAGTATCGTGGAAAAGCCATTTGAGGAAATCCTACTGAACTAAGGTAAAGAAAAGTGAATGTGCTGACGGGTCGGGAAGGATGGGAAATCAAAATGGGCTGTGTGGACCCAGCAATATGCCCGCAATAGGCCCTCTAGGACAATAAGTGATCGAAAAACGTGTACGTGGCCATCATAGTCCGACAACAGCTGCAAAACGGTTCCTGCTTGGTAGCCGAAACCTGTGGTATAGAAGGACGTGGAGAAAGTAAGTTAGTCGTCAGTTATGAGTTGTGAGCTGTAGTATAGAAGGTGAATAGTTGTATAAATTCAGATTGTCTGTAATAGCTACATTACAAGATTATGAAATAGCTCTACTCAAATAGTAGCACTTCTGTATTGGAATCATAATGAAATCTATCTATCATCGTTGCTTCATCACATTGCCAAATGTTTATGTGAAGAGAAATTTTAAGTTAAAGTTAAAATTTTAATTTTAATAATTAAATTTTAAAAATTTGAAGTTAAAATTTTCGATACAGTTTTTTTTACATATGAAGCATATGTTCTGTATTCGAAGTATACAAATGTATTCGTCTGTGAAATGAAGACAACCTCATCTCAACTATCAGAAAATTGAACCGTACTGCATTACACATTGTGTAGGAATAATTAGCATTACAATCCAATAGAATTAGATTAGAATTAGATTGGAGTCTAATACTTTCAGTAACGTAGTTACAAATTAATCACGTGGTCATCATACTTAATACACGAAGGAAAGAATGGAATCGTTATAATTTCTTCTTCTTCTTATATATCTATATATTTCTCATTTTCATTTTCATTTTTCTAACACTGGCATCGCATGGATCTTCTTCCGATTTCCGCTTCTTCGACTGCAACTTCGAAATGAAGTTCATCGTTTCTAATCTTTCCATGTTTCCGTTTCTACTTCCCCTTTTCTTCTTTTTTGTCAATAATTATTCTGTATTACACCACTCATTTTTATTATTTGATCATTATGAGTACAAGTCTTTTAAATTATTCAGTTTTCCCATCATGTAAGCAGATATTACAAATTCTAAACGTTATGGTGGCAGTGACCAATCTGCGCCAAATTTTCGACAATATGGTGGCCAATATTCATATTTTCAGATATGTTACAAATATTTTCGACATATGTTGATGCGGTGCAAATATTATATAATTCATAGAACATTATGAAATAAGAACTTCTTGGATATTCTGCAATTCCGCCCAACTAACGCATTGGAATCGAATTTTTTTTCATCACTAAATACAACTTTTCTTCGATTTCTACACCGTACACGGTACTCGTATCTTCGCCAATTCTATACGTTTTTCTCTATGATAAGACGTGAATAATATGCAAGGTTTCAGAATTGGATGTCTCAGATGTTTACATTATGTACATGTAGTAAGAAACGTGGAACATTTTATTGCAAGACCTACTATTTTAGCAAATCCTGCTTTGTTAATACCGGCGATCGCTCTCTATTCATTCTTGCGTTATATTTTGCAAAACTTTCTCATGATTATATTGCTATCTTCCGATTTTTATTAAAAAATTTTGTAATTTCTATGACGATATAATTATTTGTTCTTTGCAATAGCAGAATTCTGTCAATTTCGTGATTAATATTTAACACTTTTTTGATTTCCAAAATTTAGTAAAAAATAAAACAAAAAAAATGAGTAGACCTGTACTCTATTACTTTGCTTTTAAAACATTTTGACACAAATTAGTAAGAAATATAGCAAGATTTTACTCAGATTTCCTTTTATAACTTTCATAACTTATTTTTTTTTTTTTATTACTTAATTTGTACTTAACAATTTGTCCAGCTGGACATTCGGTAAATTTTTCTAGATTTTTCACAATTTACGACGACGATTTTCCGTATGTTTACGTATGATAGAAGATATATAATTTACAAAATGTAAAATTTAGAAAATACAAACTCGTGAAATTTGTATAAATATTAAGTGCATTCTCATTTCTTCTTGAACTTTGCATCAAATGAAGTGACAACTTATACTATAATCAATATTAAGCAAAAAAAGGGGAAATGCAATTAAATAATGGAAAATGAGTGAAACATCTATTGTGAAGAAAATACAAGCTCTATACGTAATCTCAGTCGCCGCGTTTTCACATATCAGTATCATTTAAAATTAATTACAGGCGATTACGATGAAATAATTACGTCCAGAATAATTTATATAGCGAGCTTCACTTAAAATCAGAGCAATACGAAAAATATTTTTAATTTTTATCTTCAAAATACTGCGAATACAAGCATAAGGTTACGAGCAAATATTGCAATGCGTACTCATTTTTATTTTCATTTTATTATTAAAATTTATTTATTTTATTAATAAAATTTATCTTTCCGAAAATGTTACGAACGGCATTTGTTCCGTTGCGAGTAATATTGAGCAGTATTGAATAAATTTTTATTTAAATTATTATCTAAATTGAAACCCTTAGTTACCAGTAGGCGTGAACGTCATAAAAGACCGCTTAATTGGTCAAGAACAATGCTTACGAATGCTTCAGAAGTTCACAAATAATGTTCTTAATCATGTTCAGTTGGTGCAAAACGACGTTCAGAATAACCAGAATTACCAGAATTAGTAGAATTACCAGAATAACGGAATACAGCCATTCAGTACAACGACGACTACAGATGCTATTGAGGTAATTTTTTGAATATAATTTTTAATTTAATATAATTCTATCTGTACAATAATGAGTAAACTTTAATTATCACAATAGTATTAAATGAAAGTTGTACTTAAAGTTATACTGTAGTTATACTAAAGTTATAGTATAGTTAGAAGTAATAAAGTTAGAAGGCAAATATTCTGCAATATATACCGATCATAAGCCCTTGACATATGCGTCCAACCAAAATCTAGAAAAGTGCCACCACAACAGTTTCGATTAGACTATATTGGTCAATTTACAACCGATATCCGGTTTATGAAGGGGTTAGATAACAATGTAGGCGATAGGGAAATCAGTCGACCACCGCACTTTAGCAGCCGTGCAAGAGAACGATACCGAATTACGCGGAATCGTCAACTCCGCCACACGCGCATTTCAGCTAAAAGAGATACAATTTCCCGACCAAGCCAATGCAATGTATTTGATTCCTTGCACGGGCTTTCCCATCCAGGGATACGCACCACGCAAAATCTGGTGACGACGCGTTTCGTTTGGCAGTCGATAAACAAGGATTGTCGAAATAGGACACGGCAATGTATCCCGTGCCAGCGATGTAAGGTCACCAGGCACATATCCACGCCCGTTGTAACATTCAAAAAACGTATTAACCAATCGACAATATACACAGAGTCATTATCTTGATGCAATACCGCGTTTTGGCGTACCCTCGAAAATAACAACCGATCAAGGACGTCAATTTGAATCAAAACTATTCGACGAATTATGCCGGCTGTTCGGCATCAAATACCATTGTAATGGTTTTCTACTGCTTTCCTTTTCTATAATGAATATCATCTATTCTTTTTGAAAAGGTTAAACTGTTAATATGACTTCAAACATGGTATACCTTGCTCCATATCACATTGATATATAGAAATATATAGCAATATAAAAAAATTTAGAGACTTTAGATAATTTTGTTCTTATAAGACTTGGTATAGTATTAACATCATGCACAATACTGAACACAATAGAATCTAGTTAATTAATATAAATACTGAAGTATTTATATATAAAATTAAACACACATGAAATTTGTCTTTTGCATTTGAAATTTATATAAATAAATAATGATTATATAAATAAATAATGATTAGGAAAGATAATGAATAAATGGAATTCATCACCTTTTTTAAATGGACTAGCGCATCCTACAATTAAGAGTGGATAAAAGAAACGGACTTACCAATATTATAGCCAATTAGAAAAATGAAGTAACTGTCGAAGTAAGAGCTTGAAGAAAACTAATATTAAAAGAAACAGAAATAAGGGAAGATTTGCATGCGAAAGGATGCGTAAGTGTTCATTGACAAAAATCAAATAATATAATTAAAAAGTGAGAAGAAAATATCGTCCCCTTCATGTCAGGGGCATAAATGCGAGATTTTTCATCTAATTTTTTCTGTTTGCACTAAAGTGTCCATTGAATGTCTCCCTTTCCTCTTAATTTTATGTGAAGTTGACATATATAAAGTCGATTACAAAGATGTTGAGTCACCAGCATAATTTTGTCTTTTAAGCTCTATATTTTGAGTAAGTGTGCAATTATATAGAAAAATGTATTGAAGTATGTTAGAGTATAATATAGAAAATCTATGAATCCCAAAACGACTGATTTATTACATATGTTGAAAGAAACATCAGAAAAATGTAAAATTTTATATCACAAAAGTTTGAGGCATTTTATTACTTTGTTATAAAGTAAAAGTTATGCCTCCGGTATAATTCTTTAGTATTTCGTTAGATATTCTTTATTTTTAATTATTTCTCTTAAACGATTGGTATGTATAAGTTACTTTTGTGTGTATGTGCGCGCGTGTGTAAGTGTGTGTGTAGAATTATACTATAAACAAAAGATAAGAGTTAGATTTCATTTGGGTCATTATACCTTTTTTTTTTTTTTATTTTATTTTGGTTATTTTACAATTTGTCCTTGCGGACATTTGGTAAAGTGTTATATCTTGTTGGTGAAGAAAAAAAAATATAAATAAAAAAATAAATATAGCATGTGGGCGGCTACCCACAGCGGGGTGCCAGCTTCGTTTTTTCTAAGTTATATCTTTTATGAGGTCTATTGGGTGTTTCCTTTTTAGTCTTCTTGCGATATTTGTTGTGTTGCACGTTTCAGCTGCCAGCTGGTTCGGGTGTGTTTCTATTCTTTTTCTGTATCTTGTTGCGAATCTGGTAATCTCCTCCTTGACCGTTGGTATTCCGAGGTCTTTCCTTATGTTCTCGTTTCTAACGTACCACGGTGCGTTTACCATTGTTCTAAGGATTTTGGCTTGGATTGTTTCTATTTTGTTTATGTGGCTCATTGCTGCTGTTCCCCATAGTGGAATTCCGTATGTCCAGATTGGTTTTATGATTATTTTGTATATTTTTAGTTTGTTTTCTGTGCTTAGTTTGGATTTTCGGTTTGTTAACCAGTGCATTTGTCTCCTTGTTGTCTGTATTTTTTCTGTTATTGATTTGATGTGCTGTTTCCATGTGAAATGTGTATCTATGTGAAGTCCAAGGTATTTGATTTGCCTTGTTTGTGTTATTTGCGTACCGTTCAGGAAGATGTTTGGTGTTATCTGTTTTCTCAGTGTGAATGTGATGCGGTTGCATTTGTTACGGCTAGCTTTGATTTGTTTGTCTTGTAGCCACTTTTCTATTTTGGTGATGTGTTTTTGTAGTATTGTGGCTGCTGTTACAGGGTTAGTGTGCCTGACTAGTACGGCTGTGTCGTCCGCGAATGTCAATATTTTGCTACTGGTAGTTGTTGGTATGTTGGCCGTGTATAGTGTGTATAATATGGGTCCTAGGACGCTTCCTTGCGGAACCCCTGCTGTGATGTCTTTGACTTCGGAGTGTGCGTCCTTGATTTTTATCGTGAAGGTTCTGTTGCTTATGTATGATTTTGTTAATTGGTATATTTGTTCCGGGAATTGTTTCTTGATTGTTTGTAGTAGGCTTTCGTGGTTTATTTTGTCGAAACGAATACACGTGTTACAATTTTATTGCACGAATTAAGCTAAATGTTTCTGTATTTTTGTTGCAGTATCTTCCATGATACCTTCGGTTTCCCTTTCAAGATCCTTCAAGCGTCTTCTATCTGATTTAATTCAAAAAGCGCAAATTTCCAGGAATCAATTTTCCTTTAGTTTTCAGATTAGCCAGGTGCGAAATTGCAGTAGTATTTTGCATTACATTTTTGTGCTTAACGCGCAATGTACAGTTCTTATAAATCCCATTCTCAGTAATTGTGTACAGAGGTAGTTTCTAATTTCTACACAAATCACGTAATTACAAAATATATTGCTGCGCCGGAGTTATTCGCTGTACCACATGATATTTACTTATTTACAGTATTTACGTATATAGCATATAGCGACTCTAGCGGAAATGAGTGTGCGGCTGCGTGTTGGTGCAAGGTGGCGGTAAGCGTTGGTATAGCAGTTTCTTTAACTTCTTGCGGAAATAGAATTGATTAACCGTCTGTTCTTCATTTGAATACATTTCACACGCGATTTAGAAGTCGTAAGGACAAAGATTGACTTTTAAATAACTATTCTGCGATTTTTTTTACATTTTACACTCGACCACCGTTTCCGACTACTCAACTGGTTTTACGTGCGGTTTTCCTCTTTTTTTTAGAGGAGAATAATATATGTCATAAATATTCAAATGACAAAATAAGTACTTAAAAAGTCGGCGTGGCTGTGGAAGTGTTACTCGAACCAACTGAACAACAGTCGAAGATTCCTATCTCGAAATTTGGAGGCATTTCGGTTTCCATGTTCGTATCTCTCGTTTCCGTGTTCTTATCTCTCGGAGCAATAACCGACAAAACCGATCGATTTTCCACTCTGGAGTCGTACAATTCATGTATCATATCATCGTAAGAAAAGTCTCTCGCAAAGCAATATACTAATCTTAATGAAGTTTACAATTTTTCAAACCGCTTAAATTACGAAGAGATAATAGCTTATTATTACTTATTACTCTTAAAGCTTACCTGTTCGCTTTATCTAGAGCATCTGTCATTGCCTTTCCTGTATAAATATGCTATTCTCACAAGGCATTCCAAATTATAAATATCGCAACGAACGCCACATGCCAAAGAAGACACCAAGCAAACGAATAAACGATTGCAGTATCGATAATAATATATAACGATACCAAAGGTTGGTATCTTAATAAAACGCTCGAAATATAGTTCTGTTTTTTCTATATCATTTTTATTTTTCCAACTAACTCTATTATACGCATTAATTTGTGCCTAAAATTTAATTAAATTATCTTATACACCACTCTAAAACAGAACATAGGCATGATTTTCTTTTAATGATGCACACAGTTCCTGAATTATAGCTCACAGTTCTGTGTATAATGTTTACGAAATTATGCTTATATGCTACACAACGATTTATAAGAAACATATAAACATACTTGAATGTATAAACAAAAGTATGGAGGAAGAGGTAGCGGATGACCATAACGTTAACATTTGCGGGTAATACAAAAAAAAAAAAAAAAATAATTAAGGAGAATAGAAGAAACAAGGACATTCAAAATTTTTACTTCTATAACAAATACATAAATATATTATATATTACATTAACATAGGAGTAGTCTGAGGCTTGTATACACAAAAGTTTCTGCTTGTAAACCTTCAATTATATTTTCAATGTTACATGTTGTTCCTTGCAGTAGCATGGCAACTAAGGTAACACGTTTAAGAGTGTTCGTATCTTTTGACAAGATATGATTGAAGAAAAATCGACTTGCTATTTCATTCTATTTCCCTATCATATTGTAAGTATCGTATTGTACGTGCATTGTTTATATACTACGTTTCGCTCATTCGCGTCTTATCCCGTAACACACTAATTTGTCGCTTTTTTGGCTTTTTCGTCCCCCCTCCCCGGTCGTCATCGCGTCACCGTTTCTAATCTCGTATCAGCGTCATCATTGTCGCATAATAACATGTATCTATTTTTTGCAGATATTTGAAAATCACTAATTTTCTGTAGTATCTTCTTCGTTTCCAACTTCGGTTCTCTTTTTATCGTTAAGGTGCCCCGCCATCTTACCGAAACGTGTTTCATTTTCACTTTTGTTATTATTCTCTCCTAGGATGGTTGATAGATCGTTGTTTTATCATGCCCCTATTTTGTTTTATGTAACACTCACTTACCCACTGCATACTGCTAGAAAGTGAAGATTCGCGGAGAAATGTAGGTCAAAATAAGTTAACTTCAAAACTGGTGAACAGGACTATGCACATGTATACACCTCGCCTCGTTAACACAATTGAATAGGGTGAAGAGAACAAATGCACTCAACTCAATACGTGCATTGATAATCGATTGAGTTCTCTTGCACCAAAAATGTTGAAATGATTATAGATCAAATAAGACAAACGAATACCGAGGGATATCACAAAGTCGAGTCGCATTAACTGTATTTATCGTTAAATAATTTGTGACATTTTTATTATTATATAACTGATTGTTAAATATAGAAGCTATATTAACCTGTTAATACAGTGTTAAATTCTTTGAACTACCACTGTTATCTTAACCGAAATAGGGAGCGACTAATTCGCGGTATCGATTATAGGAATCGTAGTGAGAATTTACGCCTCTCGCTGACGCATTTTCCTCGCGACCGCGCCTCTCCGCGCGCGTAACGGTGGTAACAAATTCTATTTCACGAAAGTGAAGATTTTAATAATATCTTTTTAGAGAATGTCAGAGCATGTTTCGTTGTTTTATTATTAATATTATTGAAGATTACTTATTATTGTTAGAAAATTTATTATTTTTGCTTAATATTTTGATATTCGCTTTTTGGGATAAGCAGTCGAGTTGAACTTTGCACTAATATCTATGATGCCTTATTGTGCTGAATTTGCCAAAATTATGTTCCTGTTGTTTCATTAATTATTATGCATAAAAATATGAATGTTACCCAGTACCGGAAAGTTTGAATTCGATTCCGGTTGACGGTAGCACGTAATGGCGATATTGTTTTGTCCGGAGTCTGTTTACTTTTACATCTCGTACATCGAAACGTTGTCAATGCCCCGAGGCAAAAAAACATGAATCACTCTTGACTCGAATTGTCCTGACTCATCTGCCGCTACAGTACAAAGAAAAAAAAGAAAGGTATTCCGGGAGTTCAAGAGTTTCCAATTTTGAAAATCGGAAGATTTTACAGTGCTTTGCATTGCAATTTCGGCAATATAAAGTCTAAGAAGCAAAATGCTAGTGCGCGGAGAAAGTGTAATGTATTGTAATACCTTTACATGGCCTTAAATTGTAATAGGTGTAATAAATAATACATAATACAGTGCTGTGGATAATTATAAACTCAAACACATTTTCAGTATTATTTTCTGAATATTCTCAAGAAACCATCGGTCATACCTCGACATGTTAAATGAAATTGTTTTATATTAAAGGGTAAATTGAATATTGTAGGTAATCAGGAGATGTTACATAGTGAATTATTGCTTTTAATAACCAGAAAAGTGACTTTCTATGAGAAATTCTAGTAAACATAGTTTACAATCAGGAGGGGCTACCTATAGGATATATCGTGAAACTTAAAACTTAAAAAAAGAATAGAATTCACGCAGGTGGCTATTCAAAACGAAACTTTAACACGTTTATTTATCACGTTCAAAAAATCTGTGTTGTACAGACGTGTGTCTACAAGTGTGCGAATGAGTAATGAACATCTTACATCCTAACATTTATGCAAATTCTACATCCTTTATACAGAGTTCTGCATTCGTCGATGGTTTTTCCCAACTTGCTGATAGAATGTCGACTATTACAACGCAAATGGGTATATAAAATTATCGTACGCATCTTAATATATATACATTAAACTGTTAGACTAAGGAAGCTGTACATACTGTACACACTTGCGTGTTTCATTTACACAATCATATTCCTCTTTTCTCTTATTTTCTCTTTCGTTGACAAACCAGGAAGTCGATCATAATAATACAATTATTATAGGTAACAAACATCGTTAACCGAACATTATTCATCGTGGTATAAATTTGCGATTAAATACAGATTTAAATATGTTCATTCGTTCATTATGCAAATTAATAAAATTAAGTAACAAAATGGATTTATCATAAATTTCTTTCGTATTCCTAGGGTAGGTTCAATACGTTGTTTCGCGTTTCGAAGCGATTAATATGTAAAATGGCGTAATAATTATTGATTATTAGAATTATCCGTTTGTATCGCGTATTTGATCGTGAATTTCCGTAGTTTATAAAATGAAATGTAACAATGTATTAAATCTAGTCGGAAAATAAATCGCAGAGTCAGAAATATTAGCAAGCCAAATGACGAATTACTTCGTTTGCTCTTATGAATAAATTGGAGGTTACACAGGACCAATACTGGCATCGTCGTGTTGTCATCCCTTGATACGACCATTATGCTTTGCTTGGAATTTGTTGCACCATGTTGATTTCATTTTTTCCCAATCATTAGTTGGTTGAGATATTCTTCATCCCATCTGCTCCACCAGTGCTGTCTCAGTGGTCGTATTTTTTGCCATGCGGACAAAACCCGCCTCAATTGCTATCAGGTTAGTGGATAATTCTTCGTATGCGAACGATGTGTTTCTTACTATCAAAATCCTAAACAATGCTTATCTGAGTACTTACGAGGTAAGTTAGTAGGAAAGTTATTTGGAAAGATATTTCACAGGATTTAATTATTGAGATATGTGTAATTTTGTGCACTACACTGGATGAGCCGCGTAATAGTGATACACATATGTGAGTATGAGCGTGCGTGGGAGTATGTACGTGCGCAGTGTCTCGTAGAACAGAAGAATGGTGAAAAAGATGGCGAGAAAAAGAGAGTGCTCGGACATGTCAATGTGCATCTACGAATATCTTGTAAATCACATATCAAATAAATATGAAACTATTTCGATATCATTTCTATGTGTAATGTGAATGTTGCTATACGTTTATTTCGGCGACTAAGGTGCACAATTCTCAACAATAATAAGATTATTTAACTGTTATAAAAGTAATATAGAAACATGGTTTATTAAAAAAGTTATTTACAATGTAGTGTTTTGTCCTTGTTGAAGTATTTACTTCTAGAAAAACTCTACATCTTTTTCTTTTGTGTACACGTGACCTGGACACTGCTGTTACGATGAAAATAGAACTTAGTGAAGCAAAAAAGTTAACGAAAAGGAGAGGTTCATATTATTGTCTCCTTGAATATGTTTTATGTGAATATTGTTTTTGGGTCACAAGGTCTAGAAATAAAAGAGCTACAAGCAGACTTTTATTGCTGTTTCTTGTAACTTTCAGCTAGAGTTACACACAATGTATCAACCTGCTCCCTGGTATATTGTATTGTAATGTAACATTGCTAGAGTGAGGATCTGGATCAGCATATACTATACCTATACTTATACTTATACTTACTTCAATATATATTTCTATTATAAATATATCCTTTATTTATTCCTTTATCAAGTAACCTCAACATTCCAGAAGCACTTTTTCGGATGACATGATATCTACGTTAAAAAAAGATTTCATTACATCATCATTCAGCCCTAATAATTTCATAACTAATAATTGTGCAAATTTTGTGATATTTGTATCCTTCTTTGTTGTAATCTTGTAAACTATTAAAGCGTTTACAACTATAATTCCCAGAAGAAGCTGAATGCCAAATTTTCGGTACCGTTTAAATTCTTTTCTAATTGTAGTGGCATAAGTAACCATTTGATCCGAATAATCTATACCACACTTTATTGTATGCAAGAACAGCTAGAGGTTTCAATTTTCTAGATGACTGTTGGCTTGTAGAAGCAGCAGGAATGTTACGAATATTTTTTGTACTTGATACATCTATGTATTTGCATTATTCTTATTCTAAAGTAGCCGTTATGTCAAAAGGAGCGCCATTCAAAATAAAACAAAACTGTAAATCATAAAATCATATCGTCATATCTTAATTACCGAGAAACTAGAGGAAAATGAAGTAAACGTTTCAAAATGTAATCAGAGCTTAATAGCCGTAAAAAAGCCTTTCTGGATACTAAGTGCGCAACCGCGCTGTACCAGTGTCAATGCATGCGTAGCGATTATCGGGATGCTTTCACCGCGCCACGTCGGTTGACGCCCGCGGTTTGGCTAGCGAAAAAAGAAAGAAACCGTAAAACTAAAGGATCAAAATTGGCACTTTAACGTTCGTTCAAGTTTGTATAACGAGTTTGCGATATTAATTACATTACGTTACGTAGATATTAGTCTATGTTCATTACTTACTTTCGGTGAAACTGTAGAAAGACTGACTAAACTTCGATTTCGATGATTTTTGCGTATGTCGTGCAAATCGATATTTTAAACAATTTTTTCCTATACATACAAGGACCTAACTTGCTTAATTTCCGAGATACTCACGAAAAACTGCCGGTATCGCTTGAGTGAATTCTGCTTATAGTTGTGCGTCCGTGTAACATATGCGTCAGTTGCTACCGGATACAATGCCCTGACGTGAACCTAACTATTATATTTTGTTCATAGTATATGTAGGTATGATACAGCGGATGAGTTTTACGGGAAATCAAAATATTATTTAACTGCTGGGTAAAAAGAGACGTCCGCTTAAACTCGTCTTGTCTTCACGCAGACATTCGCTACAAAAACACACACACACACATTCCTTTTAGTCTAAATCTACATATCTCGCAAAAACTGCGCGTGGCCACCAGCCCGCCATCGTGTCCTGACTTTGAAAATGAATAGAAAACTATTGACATCGCCAATAGCTCTGTTCTCTTAACCTTTGAACTCGAGAGAAGACTCCCAGTTGTTACGGCATTCCGTGCTGCAACTCCAGTGACGAGTGAGAGGCTACAGTCCCTGTTTATCCGTTTGAGTCCTACTTTATCCTTACTTTATCTCTACACTCAATTGTATGCAATTGTACGCAACAATAAGAGCACAAAGCCTTTCGTTCACTCGCTATTTCACCTCACTTGTATTTCGAAACAAACTACAGAACAGACGAACAAACGCACGAGCGAATCTCAAATGGACAGTTCTGAGAGTGCTGTGTGATAGCAAACTTTCAAACTGCTCTCAAATTTTTTTTTTATGATTTAATTTGTACTTTACAATTTATCCAGCAGGACATTTGGTAAATTTTTCTAACCTAAACTCTCAAATAGATAGACAATTTCAGAGCACTGTCGAGAGCAAATGTCACCTCAAATTGGCTTAAAGCCACAAAGCAAAGAAGACGATGAACCTTCTGGTAAAAGGATTATGATCCTCCGTACATACCTCAGAACGGTCAGGAAACTACGAATATCGTGATGAATTATTATTTACAAGTGTATGATTCAAAAATTATTATTTGAGAAATTTCGGAGAGCGTCGGAGAAATTTGAATGCAGAGCTCGAAAAAGGGAATTTTTAAATTAATGAGAAAAAAGAGATTAAAAGTAAACTTCCGAAATTGATGGAATATTTTTTAGTAAATACCGTATACTGCTGCTTGTCGTTGATAGTGGTACAATTCGCAAACAGATAAATTTTAGAGGAGAGGTTTTTTAAAATTTACGAAGAGATTTTGAACGGGTCATTTCAATAACATTATAAAACTGACTAAACACAAGATATACCATTATTCTCGAAAGCAGTATGACCTTCCACTTATAGTGTCGCAAACAACAGAAGATATGAAAATATTGTTGTAAAAATAAGGTCAGAGCGATACGTAATAATTTTGTCCTGTGGCGCAAAACTGACGGAATTTTAAATTTACCGTTTTATATGATAGAAAGAAAAGCATAATGTAGATTTGATGTTCAATAAAAGCAAATTCGAAATTCTTTTTACTTGTGCCACTATCAATGCCAAGCAGCGATATAAGAAATCTAAAAATCTCGGTAATGCTAATACTTTCGATGTAAGTAAAACTGCGTGTGTTTATCGGTTCCGTTCTACCAAATGGCGGAAAAAACATCGCGAGTTGTGCTTCTATATTTCAAATGAAATACCATAGATGATGATTGCTTTAGCAGAAATGTTTGTTGTATCGCGTATTGTAGTTAGGTTTTCTCCTAGACCTTTAGTTTTTTCAATAAACTGAGAAATGTAAGAAGGAATGTTGCGTTTCAGATGCTTTTTCGCTCTAATCATTATTTAGACATGTTTAAATGTTCATAATGCAATAATGATACATATCATTTTATTTGGGAGAGTCCACAGAATTTTTTCGTCTCTATCGCAACTCAATAGCTGCTATTATAAGAACACAAAATATTTCTAAAGTTGAAAATTTGCAATTCTCTTCAAAATTGATATTTTAGAAAATTGTGAGTTATAGGAAAAAGACGGTTTGCAAATTCGAATGTAGCTCGCAAATGTCTACAAGAATCGCCTATTGAAGGTTGCAAAATTAGATACATGTCGAAGAGTGTTATGAACCGAGCACGAAGAAATTCGATTTTCTTGAAAATTAAGCTTTATACGAAAAGATTTTATTTCATATTTCTCTCTTATTTTTCCACGTAGAATAACTTCCGTCTGTTTAGTTGGTAACTAACCAAATTTACATGTTCGAAACAGATTTCCAAGATCAATTTTCTCGAAAACAAAGCCTAGTATTCTTTATATCTTTCTTGTTTTTCTTCGTACAAAACAGTTTTTCATTTGTTGATGTTATTTGAACGGACCTTATGTTTCACATATTCTAACATATTGTATTCATATAAAAATTCGTAGTATAATAATCGTTATTTTCGATATTAAAATCATCATTAAATATTCGTTTAATTAATCTTAAAATTGAGATACAATTATAAAAACCTAACAAAAGAATCATGTCCAGATTTTACAAGCATGCCACAATATATATATATGTAACGTTGTAATATTTTTTGAAATCAGGCGATCGATTCGTGAAAACTCAAGAATCGATTTTCTAAATCTTCTTCCCTATCTCCTCAAAACCCTCCGCTTCTACTCCCTCTTCTCTTTCTTCTTCTAGTTCTTAACTTGCTTTTTTTTAATTGTTCAATCTTCTCTTCTCGAATTCCTGTTTTATTCTCTATCCTACCTCCCCGTCCTTCTCTGTTTCTATCGTTCGACCGACTCCCAGTAAAAACACAGGGAAAGTCAAACCGTCAGTTGTTGTTCTAAATTCTATAGAATTTGCATATATATAATGTTTATTACCCAAGAAAAATATAATTTGCATATGTGTATTCACAATAAACAATGAATTTCTGTTTGAAAGTGGTTTTGGCAAAAGTACCCTTACGCGACGGTACGACGTAGCCATACCATATTTTGTGTTGGGTTTACATTTTTAACATTACAGTTTGCAATTTAATTTAAGCCGCTCAAAAGCGGTACTTTTATACGATATTGCTTTTTCTATTTTTTTTTTCTGTCATGAAAACTTGATCGCAAAACGGGACAGATCGACAGTCTACTTTTAGTTCCTGTGGGGATGAGTGATCGTCTGGCAAACGAGGTCGGGGGGAAGAGACCGTGCCGCGAAATGACTTTTACGCAGTGATCTCGTACAGGTACCGCCTATAGGCTCGAAGCATAGCCAATCACTGAGCAATCCTAGTCCGTCGTCGTCATTATATAAGCGGTCACCGTATAGTTCCATTACGTTCACTCGTCATTCGTACTCGGGACGCAGTAGAGTGCGCGTCGTATAAGAATTTACTGATAGTTTTAATTTTTCTATCTGGAAAATTGTCTTAAAGAGATAGAGAAAATTACCTAAAAGATATTCGTGCGCGTATTAGCTTTGTGTGAATAATTGTAATCTAAAAATTTGTTCAATGATAGATGGGGTACTGCAGTAACCGGACAGGACATTATTCTACATGTAAAGGTAAGTCATTAAAACAAATATATTTAACCCCTTGGCCTACATGCTATTTGACGATCGTGCGAGCCATAGTAAGCAAGAAGTTTGGTCGCGCGCCGCGCCATTCGTTTGTTCAGCCATGTGCCCGAACTGGCGCAGAATGTGTACTTCTTATGACATGTACATATAGGGGCTACAAAAGGAATTGTGAAATAATAAACAACGTTTGAGGACAAATAGTGGTTTTAGGACGTCTAGGGCGTAATCATGATCAATTGATCAGTTAACAAAAACAATTTATTATTTCAAAGTGAATAATGAATCACTAGCAATTTGTAAATTACCACGAGTCAGACTCGTGGGTTCCGCTTATGGCACAAATTCCTTACCACGAGTCTTGCTCGTGGTGATAGGCCAAGGGGTTAACTTCTTATTTTAGATCGCTTTTTATTTTTAATACATTTTTGGTTTCTATATACATAACATGTAGGAAACCTGTAGAAATCTTGTCGTATTGAACTACATAACTTTTGTATTTGCTCTGGTAACAATTTCGTCCTAACGTCCATAACTCAATTCTGAGTTATGGAAAATAAGCGGTTGCTGGTTGTTTCTGCTAGTCGTTCGATTTTTGTCAAGTCGACTCGAAGTTAGACTGTTCGCTTATGCTAATACAGTGCCAAACAGGAGCATCGACATAGCCCGGATGTTCGTACAAAATTTTTTGTAAATCTGCAAAGGAAGTGATTCTCTATTTAATCTCTATTTAATCTTTCTGTAAAATATAACTGTTACGTTTAAAGTTTAAATATACCATGAATCATGAAGTTCAAAACTAGTTATAATAAAGAAAAATTTAAAATACACATAACGCTCCTGTACAAGTTTTGCTCCTTTACGCTCCTGTAGAGTTTTGAAAAACATTGATTGATGAACCGTTGATCTCATAAAGTGGAAAATCATTCAGCAGAGTTTTCTTGTAACAATTATTTTTTAATTTTCGTCTCGTTCACCATTATCACAATCAAATTAATTTTGCTCATTAGGTAAATATTCAAATTCACTAGCAGAAAAAAGGCAATTTCCTGAAAATACACGTATTTTCACCTTGTTTGCTTAATGTTAATGCGACCAGAAATAGTCTTATGTCTAATAGTCTTATGAAAGTGAATGGTAGAGCAGAATATTTTGATACATACAATTTTAGGAATTACTGAACTTAGACATTCGAAAAGTTTACATTTATACGTTATATATATTGTTCCTGGTCCTAGGCCTAAATTCTAATATTTGTAGTAGATATGTTATATTCTTTGATTGAATTTATACGTCGCTCAAATTGTAGGGTATTGACTTGTGTTTGTAACGGATTGAGGTTGGCTTTGTGTTGGTTAGAATTGCGAGTCACCTTTGGAGCCGTTTCTAATATTTTCTCTAGTATTGAAATATCTATTTCTTCGAAACTGGATTAACTGTTCTTAATTTTCATTTCGTAAGAAATATTTTTGGGTGATCCTCCTATTTCCATAATATTACGGTCGTATGTGATTATGCATCCAGTTTTACTGATAATTAAATTTGGTTGTCTGATTTCTAGAATTTTATCTGATTTAGGAAATAGGATATAATTCCAAGTATAGAATACACAGTTAATTGTCGCTCGCTCAATGTCACTCGATACTCTCGCTATAAGAATGCTCGATATTCGTATACTAGATAGTACTTACATTCGCTCGATACTAACTGTCTGGAGAGCATCATCGTCTATTTATAATGGTCGGGGGAATACCGGAAAGTTTGTGTTTGACTCCGGTTAACGTTTGCACGTTCGGGTGATATTGTTTTGTCCGGAGTTTGTTTATTATTACATTTCGTCCATCGTAACGGTGTTAATACTCCGAGGCACAACATCAACATTAGTCATCCTCGATTCGAATCGTCTTATAACTCATGTGCCGCTACAGGTATATTTTTTTTATTTATTTATTTACTTTGTACTTTACAATTTGTCCATTCAATATTTTATATTTTATGAGTAAATAATGAGAAATATTTCTTACATTACACAGGACGATTTTAAATGCGACTCTCTGTATAAATAATTTTGTATGGTTATGTAATTATTACATTCTAACGGATTGTAATTAATTGTAGATGATCTCATATGTAAAAGCACGATCACTGAAACATCAGATCACGTATAGGGGTTGTGTTGTATTTATAAGAGATATCCTACCCTTTTCCATTGTTCATTTGCATTTCCCAGCCTTCTTTATTTTTACACACTTTTATTGGTTATATTATAAACTGACACTACATTTGATACAGAATTCAAGGATAAATAAGAACATACTTAATATTTATATAAAATTTACAAGTTTATATTTTCTAAATTTTATAATCTATAAGTTATGCATGTCACGCACAGCATATGGAAAATCACTGTAATAAATTATGAAAGTTATAGAAGGAATTTTATTACATTTTTTATTAATTACTGTTGAGGTATTTTACAAGCAAACTAATAGAGTACAAGTCTACCCAAAATTTCATTCTTTTATTTCTCACGAAATTTTGCAAGCAAGTAAGTCTCCCTTCAAGGGAAAATTTTAAATGATAATGAAATTGACAGAATTCTGCTATCACAGTAAACAATTAATTATACTGTCATAGAAGTTACAAAATGTGTTAGTAGAAATGGAAAGATAGCACATAATTGCTTGGAAGTGCTATAAAGTATAAAACAAGAAAGAGCAGACAACAATCGCATTGACAAAAAGGATTTTCGGAAATAGTAGGTCTTGCGATATATGTATTTGCAGCGATATAAGCATTTGCAACATGCAACACTACAATCTTACATGTCATTCACATCTCAACGTAAAGAAAAACGTATAGAGTTCATAATGATACGTGTACAGTATACAATGTAGAAAATATTAAAGAAATGCAATCCGTCTAGTTGAACGGAATTGCAGAATATCCAGGAAATTCCTAGCCAACAATGTATTGTCTACAATATTGTAATTTGTCGTATATCAACATATATTGGAAATGTCTACAACAAGTCTAAAGATATAGATAT
Source organism: Bombus pascuorum (assembly GCF_905332965.1). Classification (NCBI taxonomy): domain Eukaryota; kingdom Metazoa; phylum Arthropoda; class Insecta; order Hymenoptera; family Apidae; genus Bombus; species Bombus pascuorum. Next base: position 416,911 of record NW_026869747.1, on the reverse strand, counting down.
TGGTCATCATATCGTTGAAAACTCTATGTAGATTGGAAAATGACACAGCAACGTTTAGAACTTGTGATATCTATTTATGTGATGGGGAAATTGAATGATTTGGCAGACTCGTAAATAATTATTAGCAAAAAATATAAGAAAAAAATTTGAATTTTGAAGTTTGACACAGTAACGCGAACAAGATGAAGAACATAATTCCCTTAAAACGTGTAAAATTATATACAGATACATATATAAAAAGAAGACAACTGTAACGATTCCAATCTTGCGTTTGTGCACTCAAATTACATGATGGCGTGAATAGTACGCAGTTTTGTAACAACGTTACTCAAAGAAATGGACCCAATCATTTTTATCAGATATGCAATGCAGCACATCAATTTTCTAATCATGAAGAGGAGATTTTCATTATTTCACAAACGGGTACATTTGTACACTTCGAATGTAAAATCATGCTTTATCTGTAAGGAAACTATATCCACAATTTTAACACGCTTCTCTTAATACAAGAATTGTACGATGTATATCGATGTATATTGTGTAATACTTATGAACAAAACTATACACAGTGAGATCGCTACCGATGGAAAAGGTTGTAAGATGCAAAATCTCTTTGAAGAAAATTAATTAAAATTAAATTAACACCTCAAAAATATTTGGAAATCGAAGATCCTGTGAACAACCTACTTTACGATGAATATGTGGCATGTACTACAGACGTATTTGCATTTTCTTGTACAGAAAAATGCAATTCGCGTAATTTAACCTCCAATTGCTAGACAGGAGCACAAAGTTTCACTGCTTTGACTGCAGGCAACGCACTCCGTAATTTCCTCTTTTATGTCGTTGCAGTCATCCTTGTACGAGTTAAAATACTCTTCGTACCATTGAAAACTGGCAGTAGCAGTGCAGTAGTACATTCCAACCGAACAGATGTATTGTCAACAATTACATTTCTCATCAAAACGTAGGCGTCAAGCCTACCCAAAATTTTCAAACCAACGTCTCTGCACTCAAGACTGTCAATAGATAATATGCAAAGAAAAACCCGAAAACACCTGAAGTCGAAAAGATTTCAAGTGAAAACATAGTTAGTGCTTGCGCACGAGACTGAAATCAATCATCGCTGTATGAAAATTGCAACTGCTTATGAATGCATTTTCGACTTGGATTTGAAAATCCTGTAAGATGTTCTTGTCGGCACTTGAGTCTATTGGAACAACCATCTCATATGGTATGCCCTAAAATGCATGGAGTTTATTGTTTTGGATAACCCATTCCTGAAATAGGAATCCTGTCAAATTTTTAACTCAGATCGTTTTACGAAATTACTTAATCATATGTCCCACTGCAATACTGTAGTAAATTCGGATATCAAAATTTGATCTATATGAACGTCTGCTGAACTCGATATATGTTTTTATTACGATCATATGATATTATTCCATATCATGAAATATATACATGCTGTAATAGGAATACTATCGAAATGATGATGTTTAAAGGAAAATAAGTCAGAATCGTTGCCTCTCGAATCTCTTCAAATGAGCGAGTGGCAAATGACGATGCGTATTGGCAAGGTGGCTCGACGAAGATCGATTACGTACTGTGTCCGCGGATTCTAAGAAATGAGCACCTAAGTAGGTGGAAAAAGAAGATGAAACAGATAGAACACAAACAGCTGATTAATGCAACGGAGGAAAGCTAAAACTGCAAATAAGGAACAAAAAGAAACAAGCTGCTTATGACGCTATCGTTCCTGGTCTTCTGTGTTCGGTCACAATTGCCTATATCGCTCTTGCAATATATTGTATCAGGTTGTAGTATATTTGAGTATATTGTATTATATTTTGATGCATACTACCTCTTCGATCACTTGTTTTCATCATTAAGACAGTAGAATAGAATGCTGATTGAAGATGCTTATTGTGATTTCAACTTAAAAAAGGAGACACTTCTTTTGATGTATATTCGAAACTGGAACATGTATCAACCTCGATGATGACCTTCATTTTTAGACTGAATTTTTTATTTAAAAATTTGTATTTCAAAATATGGTAAGAAGAGGATAAAACAAAGTGCAATTTTCAGAAGAAATTACTAAAATTGATACTAAGATCAGTGAAATTATTATTTTTCTAATAATATTCAAGCCTTGAACTTTTTTTTCGTGGGAAAATCCTCATGGACAGAGTCAGGGTAGTGTCGGACTTACCGACTAAAACCCCACAATAGCCTACTTGACGCCTAACAGGTATGCACCGGGACCTCCTTCGAAATTCAAGCTTTGAACTGCTCCGCATATTCATCGAATCTGAGTATCGGATACAGAAAATATCCGGATAAATTTAGTCAAAAATGTTTCCGCAGAAGGAAGTCAATTTCAAACAGTAAGTTAACTTGAGATAATTAAATTATAAAGTTCTGGGAGAATAACATAATTTGCATAAAAATAATAAAAAATGAGTACATCGAAACATTTTACAAAAGCAATAAAGCATGAAATATTATAAAAAGTGAATCGTTTATTCGTTTTACAACATATTTTACATATGTCTTTTATTTAAATTTTCATACATAATTTTCATATTATATTCATGAAGTAATGTTGAATATATAGTACAATGCTATAGGCCTACTGCGAGAAACACATCTTAAAAAAACAGCAACACTAGTAGAGAAGAAGTGTTTAGGCTAAATCCAAATTTGATACAGTGTTGAAAAACTAAAATTAATATATCTTAAAAGTAAAATGTATCTTCATAATCTATGTTCTACTAGCGATTTTCCACATGTCCAACGAGATATGCAGTATAGACGACGTACAAATTTGTTTTTTCATTTATGTTGAGTCACAAATCAGAATATTGAGTATGTTACTTTCCCGCGGATAAAATCATAAATTGTGAAGTGTCGCGAGACATCAGCGAGAAGAGCGCGGACATTATATTTATTCATATCGTGGGTTCGATAATAAAATGTCGGGTTTATCGATCTTATACAGAGCTCGATCGTTCTGGATTATAGCCTCTACCTCTACGATTCCTAATTGCTTTTGGCATTTTTTTTATATGTATTGTCGATCGCACTTGGGAAATATTGTACTATGCGATATACTGATTAAACTGTCCAAATATAACTACTTAATGGTTAATAACCATTGTCGATACGTTCTTTATGACCATAGGCCGTTACATTACATTTTCCTTTACTGCGAATTGCGTCGTGTTGATCTTGTCAAGTGGATCCCTTAAAAATCTACATAGGTTGGTTTCAAATTTTATTATTCTTTCACCGGACGGTTCTCTGGCCTGGCTAGATGTTCGAAAATTAATTCATTAGAAGAGAACTTTGTTCCCTCGTGCACGGAAGTCTTATAGGAGATCATGGCTAACTCCTTCCATTCATTCTAATTCCTTGATTTCTCTACATATAATTTGAAGTATCCGAACAATACGTGGTGTGGCCTTTCGATCGATACATTGCCCTGAGGGTGGTATGCTGTTGTAGTATACTACTTTATTCGAAATCTTTTTGTCACCTTCTTCATTAACGAAGATGTAAAATTCGTTCCTTGATTTGTTAAAATCGCTCTCGGGGAGCCGAAACGACAAATCAATCGTTTTTAGAACATGTCTGTCACTTCGGCTGCAGAGATTCCATCTATAGTGAGGTGGTAGGAAGTATAGGGTGCTAAAAAAATACTCCGTGGATTGGTTTAACAATGAGTTTATTAATTATACGAGAAAGGCCTGACAGGTTTACTAGCGCGTCTTACCTGGATCGTATTCGTATTGTTCTTCGCGTACTCACCGTTTACTCGACTTCACTGATCAGTTGCAACTCTGTGTCTCTCTATCTTTTCCTCGTTTCCATTCATATAGGATGCCGAGATCCCCATAACAGAAAGTTTTCTTCTGGAGTAGGGAAACGGTTTTCTTCATCGAGAACACTTGCGCTTTATCGTAAGTCACAGGGTTTATTCTTTGACGACGTTGTAACCTCGGACGTCGTATTTCGCAGGCCATGTGGCCAACACATGCGCTTAAACCCTGAAACTTTTTTCATGGCTATGAACCGCTACAGTAGGAATTCCAAGAGAGCACTTAGTTAATAGATCTTGTGTGATCAGGGTATATTTGTTTCTCGATAATGTAACCTAGACGTCCAGTGATAACTTTATTTCCTTTGTCATCTTTCTTAGGATAGTATTAGGATGAATTCCATTAAAAATAGGAGTGATGAGTGCAATCCCTTTTATGGGAAGCTCCTTAATAGCTTTGTTACTTATCACATTATGCCCCGATACTTTCCTGAAGTTTAGACGGCGGAGTAAGTCTATAACTTCCAAAGATGAGAAAGACTAAATAGGAGGAGTCATCTGGAAGGGAGAGTGCAAGTATTCAGTTATTTCCGCTACAATAGTGGAGGAATACGGTTTTAGTTAAGTGACTTGCAAACCAGTTGGCTTTTTGTATAGGACTACGCGCCCATCTACTTTGCGGACAACGAATTGGAGGGATTATTTGTAGAGGACGAATGAGTTTCCTGGATGCCTTCCACAGTGAATAGTTGGAATCAGCTGTGGGAGACAGATTAGCAAGATATTTGTGAAAACTGTCATTTTTATAATTTTTAAGGATCTTAGATAGTTTTCTCGTTGCATTATTTAGCTTACGCTTGTCGTCATGTGTTTTATGACTCGACACAAAATGTCATTACGACATACTGGCCGACAGATCTAAACAAAATTCCTGATTTGAAGTCGCGGATCACTCTGTATCGTCGTATCATTTCAGCGCTCACTCGCTACCGGCTGAACGGAAAAGACAGCAATTTCGGCGCTGCGTTCAACGTGTTCATTGCCGTTTTTAACTGTTGATGTAGTTGCTCTACTACCCCGTTAGACGCAGGATGATAGGCCGTCGTGCGTAAATGTTTGATACCGAGCGATCGGCGTAGTTCCTTCAACAATTGTGACTCCAATTGGCGTTCTTGTTCGGTTGTTATTTTCGATGATACGCCAAAACGAGATATCCATATAGAAAGGAGGGCTGAAGCAACGGTTGACGCTTCCATGTCGGGTATGAGTACTGCTTCGAGCCATCGCGAGAAACGGTCGATACACGTTAGACAATATCGGTAGCCTTGCAAATATTGCATCACGATAATGTCTATGTGTATATCTTCAAATCTAATTGCCGACGCTTCGAACGCTCCGACTGGAAATGCCTGGTGAGTTTTCTTACGTATTGATAGAATTTAGACGGCTTTCTTTCGCCTATTTCTTCAGATTCCAGCAACTTTTGCATTCTCGAACTGTCTGAATCAGCCAGTTTGCGGATAATCTCACTCTTTAATTTTTTGTATCGTCCTGTGGCTGGTAGATTTGCTTGCTTGGTAGACCACTATATCCTCGACTTGCTGCAGGTGCTGATTCTTGAGACATTTGGCGAGGGCCACGAATATACCCTTCGCAGTTGCTTAGCAGTCGCAGGCTTTGGAACGCTCATAATCGCTTCCACATGATCGACTAGCAGCTTTGATTTTGTCGGCGTTTAAGGTGCATCCTAAAAATATAATTTCGCTCGAGCTAAATTCAGGTTTCGCAGAGTTAATTACGGCACCATAATCGTTTAACCGTTCGACAAACGTACGCGGTGTTACTGTTCGTCTTCCGAGACTATCAAGAAATCATCTATGTACGCATATACGAAATCTAGACCAGGAAATATTTCGTGCACAACCGTTGATACGTTTCGAAGTCCGAACATTACATTTACGGCTTCGAATAATCCGAACGTGGTAACGATCACCGGTTTTTCGAAATTCTCCGGCGCGATCGGCATTTGGTAGTACGCGCGGATGGGGTCAATTTTCGAAAAGATCCGCTTATTGTAGAGCTGACGCGCGAAATCTTCGATGTGCGGCGGCGAATACCTCTCGGGTATGGTGAGGGCGTTCAGTGCCCGGTAGTCGCCGTTAGGTAGGGTTGTAGGCTTCTGTCTTTCTTCGAAACGACATGGAGAGGTGATCGCCGAATCACTCCTTCTTCCATCATCAGCTCGAATTCTGCCTTCACCTATTTGAGACGATCGGGGAGTGAGGCGTCAAGGTTTGTTGCAGACAGGAGGTCTGGGCGTGGTTTTGATGTGGTATTCCACATATTGAATTCTTTTTCGTCCGAAAACAGACGGACGCGTTAAGTACGGAAATTCGGCAAGGAATTAGTGATACGTCGATTCGCCGATGATCGTTTTTACCAATGCTGTATCGATCGTGGTCGAGTATCCCCTTGCGGACAGGTTGGTGGTCGAGTCCATTAGGTTTGTTCGTTTCGCAGATCCATTAGTAACCCGTAGTAGCGCAAGAAGTCCTGGTCGATGATAGGCGTGTTAAAGTCTGCTACTACGAAACGCCATTTGAATTCTCGTCGAAGAGACAGGTTCAGGGACACCGGGACCGTACCTATAGAGAATGGTTGATCGTATGGTTTAACTGACAAGATTACTCAATGCTATATGTACACTAGGTTTACACAGTTTTTCCTTGTTCGTTGCTATTTTTTAAAAATTATATAGGTGTCGAACAATTTTCAACGCTTAATCTGAACCTGCTTGAAGCCGATCAGGAATTTAACCCTTCTACCCGAACGCGTGACGTATTTATTTGTCGTATTTCTATTATTTTCGCTTTCTTGACTTTCGCTTTGCCAACATTTCGTCCAGCTTTCTTTGAGTACCATTTATTTTGGAAGAAAGGATCCAACGGATCTCTGCTGCTAGGATTAGCTGGATTTCACATTTGGTAAGGTGATACGAGATCGACACTGAAAAATTTGTATCCTCTCTTCACCCTCTTAAATCCGGGCTGTGTACCACTTTCTGTAGCGATGGATTCACTTTCAACCTTCTCATGCGGTGCACGGATCTCTTGTTCCTTGTGTGAGATAGGTCTTTGTGGACGAAGTGATATTCCGTTTGACTACCCAATATCTGTCTAAGATTGACAAATCCATTTGTGGCTTCTACGCGATCAACGATATGTATTTCTGCAGGTTGCTTCATTTCCATGAGAAACGTCGTGAATACATCGGCACTGCTGCCGGCACATACGAGCGCGATCACCGCGAGAAGCATCGATTACAGTGCTCGCGAATGTGAGATTTATCACATTGATTGTCACGACACTTGTATTCGGATGTCAGGAAAGTTTCTGGTAGGGCCGCATAACCCGTATTCTGGTGGCGTTTATTTGACTACTCGCGAAGGATCGTCGTAGATATTTGAAAAGATATTCCAGAAGAAATAATAAAACTATTGAATTGTTATGAAAGTAATATGAAAATGGTTTATTAAAAAAATTATTTAGAATGTAAAACTTTAAAGCATTTTATACATAGCTGAGGTTGGTCGGGTCAATTTTGACAATAAGTTGTTGTTTTCCTTAAATTCATTTGTGTCTTTGTTCGGTCCATTCGACGTCTTTTATTTGCAGAACATTGTTTGCATGCGTGTCTAATGCTTCTTTCGGAAACATTTTTTCGAAAGGCGATATTATGCTAATTCCATCGAAGACAAGGATTTTTTGTATTTTCAGACAACTCTAATAATTTTGCAGCTAATAATTCTCTAAATATTCTAATATTTATATCTGTAGCGGCACTCGACAACAAACTAAGACCAGACGACGGCAAAACAGTGGTTAGCGCCGTAGGTTACGAAGATTCGAGACCAGGTTCAAATCCCGGCACTCGTAGTCCGATTTTTTCTCCAAGATTCCTAACTGAGGAAAGGGCAATACGGATGAAGACAAAAATCATATACACCAACAGCAGTACCTCACAGCGATCTATACACCAGCAGTACCTATCACGACTATCACCTCATATTCTTGTTGCAATTTTGTAAACCGTCAAAGCGTTTACAACAAAAATTCCCAAAGGAGTTGAATTCCAAGTTTTCTGTACCACTTGATTCCTTTCCTACTTGTGGTGGCATAAGGAACCATTTGGTCGGAATAATCTATACCACACTTTACTTCATTATATGCAACAATAGCTAGTGGTTTTAATGTTGCGAACAAACGAAGCGAGTGATCATTCTTGAGACCACTACTTGAGCGACTCGCATTACTAAAATATCCATGGGAATATCTAGCTGAGAACGTCTGGTACTGCGGCACGCGTGGCCTGAAGGAGATTTCATTGAAAACACGCGTGACAGTCAATGTGTTATCAACGTACGCCCTGTGCCTGTTACAACGCTACTTGTGATGATTGTGCTCCTATGCACCGGCAACAGTTCCGAGGTGTTCACAAATACGTTTCACGTAGGAAGAAATGTCGTCGATCTCGTGATAGTCACAAATGGATTTGTTTACCTTGGCCCGATATTACATAGCCCGAAGGGATATCACTTCATGCATAAGCCCTACCTCACGCAAGGAACAGAAGATCTGTCCCTCATATAAGGAGGTTGAAAGTAGATTCGTTGATACAGGGATTGGTGCAATAGACCGGATTTAAGAGGATGAAGGGAGACTACAGACTTCTCAGTGTGGATAATCTGTTATTACCTTATCAAATGAGAAATCAAAAGAATCCTGGCAATAGAGATCCGTCTGATCCTTCCTTCTAATATCAATGATACTGGAAAAACAATGGACAGAATGTTGGTAAAGCGAAAGTCAAGAAAGAGAAAATGATAGAAATACAACAAATAAATACGTGACGCATTCGGGCAGAAGGGTCAGATTTCCTCATCGATTTCAAGCAGGTTTCGGTAAGCGTTTTGAAAATTGTCGACGCGGGTAGTACCCACGTAATTTTTAAAAATTTGAGGACAATTTGAATCATGTTGTTTTGCCTCGGAGTATCAATATCGTTAGAAAACACGTAATGTAATAATAAATAAACTTCATGCAAAACAATGTCACCGCTACGTGCAACCATTAAACAAAGACGAATTTAAATTTTCCGGTACTCCCTCGACCAGTATAAATGAACGAATACGATCGTAAGGCGACCAGTTTCCTTAGTCTCGAGCTATTTTATTAGCGATCAATACACAGTCTTGAGCGAATAAGTTGGTACCGAGCGTCTTAGCAAACATTCTCTATATTTATTAATTACTTTTAAATACATTTGACGGTTTCAATATCAAGTAATCACGGGGTCACCACTTGTAGAGTTTGGTTGATCGTGTAGTTTAAATGACGAGATTACTCGATATTGAAACCGTCAAATGTATTTAAAAATAAAAATACAGATAATGTTCGCTAAGACGTTCGGTACTAACGGATTCGCTAAAGAATGTGTATAGATCGCTAATAAGATCGCTCGAGTCTGAAACTGATAAACTGGTCGCCTTACGGTTGTGTTCGTTCCTTTATACTGGTCTGGGGAGTACCGGAAAATTTTTGTTTGACGGTTGCACGTAGCAGCGACATTGTTTTGCTCAGAGTTTATTTATTATTACATCATGTATGTCCTAACGATGTTGATACTCCGAGGAAAAACAATAACATGACTCGAATTGTCCTCTAGCTCATGTGCCGCTATATACCGCAATACTCGCAATACTCGTCCCGTTGGCCGTGTAAAGTTCATAGTCGTCTTTGTTCGCAGGCGCGCGTAGTTTATTGCACGGGTGTACGCATATATCGTCACCCGTGTCCACGAGAAAGGAAATCTTTGACTTTCTGTCGGTGACGAAATGCGGAAGGATCCCAGGTCGTCGTCGTATGCCGTGTTTACGGACGGCTGGTCCCGTTTCCCTGGATCCAGTTGCAAGGGGACCGACATTTCCGTGTGCGACCCCGGAAAGTCTGGTGATAACACGTGGAATAGTTCACTTATTTTGTCTCCGCGGTCTGTAGCTTTCGTTGTGCGCCTTTCCTTGTTGTGGTTCGCCATTACGAACACTGGTGATTTACGGACACGATGTCTTTATGTGGCATAAACACGTTCATTTCCTTAAGTTTACAGGACACAGACAGGACACCATCCCAGTTCTACAGGGACCTGAAGAAGTTAGCTACTCCACCGATCTCGGACGACCTCGTTCTGACACTTTGGAAGAACTGCCTCCCAGTGAATACACAATGGGTTCTGGCCGTCATAAGGAAAGCTAGTGCGGATGCCCTAGCATCCGTGGTGGAAGACAGAATCCACGAAATAAGTCCAGAAACCGAACAGATAGCAGCGGATAGCGGGTAATTAGTTTCAGAGCGTAGGGTCTGGTTATTGGCCGACCGTGCCATACCTAGAGTGGAAACTCACACTGGCGGCGCGTCAAGGTGTCAGCGACTGTTTACTACTTTCTAGCGTCCATCTCCTCGGGCGCGGCGCGCTGATGGTCTGCGCGGGGCTTGAAAAAACCCTGCTATCCCCTTGCGGGTCACTGGACAAGTTGAACCTACCCTTTCGGGCGACAGCTCGCTTAGCCGGCGCTTCGCGACGCGTGCGTCACGCTGCGCCGTTACCAGTGGGGGCCACGAGGAGGCGGAGCTGCCAGCGCGAGGCTCGGTCCCAGCAGGTTGGCTTTCCAGCCGATTATAACATGCACCGTCACGGCTCCCATCTCGTGGGTGCCGCCTGCACCGACGGTCGCAGGTGATCTCCTCAGTTTGCGCTCTTGCGCTTTTTACTTCTGTTCCTGTTTGGTTTTGTTATTCCTGTGTCTTTGTTTCTTGTTCCTCTTTGTTTTGGTTCTGTGTCTTGTTTTGTGTTCTATTGATTCTCCCGTAGTTTCCTGTGCTTTATTGGTGCCTTTGTGACTCTGTTGATTCGTCACTGTTCTTTTTTGGTTCTTGTATGTTTCTTGTGCTTCTTCTAGGCGGTTGGGTTGGTTGCCCTTCCATTTGTCTCCTTGTTACCGCTCTGTCTTGTCGGAGAGGGCCCTTCGATCTTTGTAGTGCCGCTCTCCTCTTCTTCTCTTTTGCTAGGAGAACGCTCCTGGTGAATTCGTGGAAGTGGAGGTACACGGTTTTGGACATGAACCCTGATTTTTCCCCTGGCCGGGGTAGCTCTTTTTCCTGTATGGATTTCCGCAGCTTCTTTCGCTCTTCATCGTAGAGTCGGCATACTTCGAGTATGTGCTGCGAGGTTTCCACCATGCCGCAGTCACACGTGTCCACTTTGCTCAGCTGGAATGTTTCTAATTTGCCATTGAAGTCGCCATGACCACTGATGAATTGCGTCATATGGTGGTCTGGGTTCATCCATCGGCTTGCTAGTCTTACTTTCGGGTTACTATAGTACTCGTATGTCGTTCTGCCTTTCAGAGTGGTTTCCCAGTGTGTCTTCCATGTATGAATGGCTTCTCGAACGATCACCTTTGGGTTGCTTCCTTCGGTGTGGCCTCTTTTCTCTCTGTATTGTCTTGCCCTTACCTCAATCAGGAGATTGATGGGCATGACTCCTGCTATTATTTGTGGTGCTTCGGTGGATGTCGTTCTGTAGGCTTCCGTTACCTGCAGGAGCGCCATCCTCTGTGTCCGTAATAGTTTGATCCTTGTATTACTTCTCAGCAGGTCGCTCCAGCCGGCTGCAGCGTACGTGACTATCGGTTCGAACAGCCCTTTGTGCAGGGTACGCATGGCTGCTTGCCCGAGGCCCCATTTCGCCTCGGCCACTCTCGCGAGGCTGCTGCGCAGGTTTCTGGCTTTTTGTGTTACCTCCTCTATGTGTCTATTGATTTTTAAGCCACTCTCGAGGTGCACTCCTAGGTACTTTATGGTTTGTCGCTGACGAATAGTCTTCTCCTTGATCTTGATGATTGAAGGCCTTTCGGCGTCCAGTTTACCCTTCAGCAGAAGCATTTCTGTCTTTTCCGCTGATTGTGCTAGTTTCTTCCTGGAGCACCAGTTGGACACGCGTGTGACTGCTTCTTGTCCGACTTTCTGGAGCTCCGACCTGGCGTTTCCTGCAATTAGGATGATAATGTCGTCCGCGTACGCTATCGGTTCGCATTCCGTAGTGTGTCTTCTTAGTTCTTCCAGCAGGTCGTCGAATATTAGGTTCCAGAAACTTGGGCCTAGTACAGATCCCTGCGGGCATCCTTTGGTGACAGGCTTGGTAATCACCTCGATTTTGCTAATTATCTGCACGGTTCTGTCGGTGAAGTAACTCCGCGTTAGCCTGTATAGGTTATCGGGGCAACTTCTCCTTTTTAGTTCGTGCATGACGTTTGGCCACCAGACGTTGTCGAAGGCACCTGATGTGTCTAGCGCGATTGCGAGGACGTACTTCTTATCTCCCATCTGTTCGTCTTTCTCCCTTAATATGATTATCGCGTCTGTCGTCGATCTTCCGGGGCGGATGCCGTACTGCCGGTTCGAGGCCTGTTCGTGGTGAATGAAGAGGTTCATCATTCTGGTAGCCATCAGCCTTTCCAGCAGTTTGCTCACCATTGAGAGTAGGCAGATTGGCCTGTATGATTTTTGGCTACTTCTGTCCTGATCTTGTCCTTTCGGGATGGTGATGAGGTTCCCCGTTTTCTATATCTTTGGGAAGATCCCCCAAGCGAGGCAGCTGTTCATTGTCTTCAGAATTTCGTGCTGGATAACTTCTACCTAGATCAGGTCGGGTCCGGAGCATTTCCCTCTCGTCAGTCTTTTGACTGCTCCGCTGAGCTCTTCCATGCTGAACTCTGCGGTGTCTTCGACGTTTGGGAGGGTGCCCATATCCCGTCAGCGGCCAGCGGGCAATGGAATCACCCCTCGCACTTACGGAGTACGACTGGGTATGCCGATTAGTAGCGCAAATTGGCGCGCTGCTCTCGACAGTGGTCGCCGACCACAGTCACAATCCCCGAATTCCCGAGATACAACGCAGCAAAATGGTCTCTGCTACTTCCACGAGACCTTCCGAGACCGCGCGAGAAAGTACCGTTCCCTTTATAACTGGAAGCAGGGAAACGCGAGCAGCCGTCCGTGACAGTGGCGTACGACGATGGCCTCTCATCCCGCCGCATTTTCGTGAAAGGCAGTATTTCAAGTATGTCTTTCTTCGGGGACACGGTTGCCGACCTATGCGTGTACATGCGCCCGCAACAAAGGCGACTATGAACTTTTTGTGGACAACAGAACGCGCATCGCGACTTATGGTACGATTGTGGTGTCACTGAACCTCCATTCGACGGGACTTCAAATGAATTCAAAGGGATCCGCGAAGCAAACGCCTAATCCACACGACCGCCAACCTGTCCGCAAGGGGATACTCGATCACGACCGACACAGCGTCGATAAAAAACTTTATCGGCGAATCGACGTATCACCAACTCCTCGCCGAATTTTCGGACTTAACGCGTCCGCCTGTTTTCGGACGAAAAAAAATTCGACACGAGGTGGAACATCACATCAAGACCATACTTTCAAACTTACCCTACATGCGTATAGCCAATAAGAAGCTGCTTCTATATATCTATTACTAAAATACGCCTTATCCTCGACAATATTTCCCATCAACCAAAAATGCGCGGAACACCACTTGTTACGACCGTTTGCGGACAGACGCGGTCGCGAGGAAAACGCGTCAGCGAGAGGCGTAAATTCTCGCTACGAAATAGTCGTTCCCCTTGTTTCGATTAAGATAACAGGGGTGGTTGAATGAATTTAACACTGTGTTAAAAGGTTAATATATTAGATATATTTAACAGTCAATCTTACAATAATATGAGCGTCACAATTATTTGGCGATGAATACAATAAATGTGCTACAGAGAACTTCAACCGACTTTACGATATTTCTCAATGAATTAACTAAGCGACTTTCTTCGGCGGAACTCTCGAAGTATGCATTTAAACCTTACAAACGGACTGATTTAAGGGTAGAGTCGTTGTTCGACTTGCTGATTGCTCGGACGATGAAAACGAACTAACTTGAACGTGACGATGCTGTGTCGGAGAAGAGCTAAGGAAGGGTGTGTCTAACGCACGGAATCATCGGATTTGTTGATGACATGTTTTAGCCGGAAAAGTGAGGGTAATAGATATTGTTTCTATTGGCTACTAAAATTGTCGATGGACTAGGAAGGGTCTTAACCACCCTTGAAGGAAAGTGGGAGTAGGAAGCAAAATTAACTTTCACGTGTTTTCCAGACACGAACCAGAAACCTTAGAAAACGCTTTCGTGAAAAGGCCTTTGTTTGATATGAAAGACTTTCGCTAGAGTTTTCTGAGATTTATGGTCAGTCCGCGAGCGTTTTAAGGGGTACGCAATAAGGATGTGCGGACATCTGGCTGCCATACGTCCGCGATGTGAGGTCCGGTTCAGGTAGAGAGTCGGCCGACGTAACACCACTCTTGCCCCCCCCCCTTACAAGTGTAATATCATAAAGGAACTTCCGGGCAGTCGACTATGTCAAGCCGACTGTATCGAAGTTTTACTGCAATATTTCCATACTTCCAAATTTTTCCCCAACACGCGATTTGGCGAGTAAATAGCTGCAATTGTATAAAACTAACTAAAGTTGCGAGTGGACATCGAACACTGCGTCTGGACAAATACCGAACCGTGTACAACATGGCATATTGACCAAACTTCGCAAGCCGCCATTTTGTCGGGAACTTTCGTTTAGAAAATTACTCCCATTCCGACTTATTCCATGTTATTAACCCATGCGATTAAAATAACCCCACTTTCCCGATCTTAAACTATATTTACATGCGTTAAACATGGTCAACATATTCCAACTATCCCTGAATATAGTGATAACTCTGACAGTATTCGAAGGTTACTGTCGATAATACGATGATATCACCGAATCAAACATACACAACTTTATACGCTTAACATCGTGCTAATAGTAACTAAAAGAGCGGTAGGTAAATAACATGAAAAGTAAATAAAATTAGTTACACTCGATAATGCAACTTATCTCTCGAAACTATCTCAGCCGGCAGCAATGTGATTATGGACGGAGCCATCATCCCAATATGGCGCTAACAGCTTAATATCGTATATGACACTCTCGTCTGACGCAGTCGCAGCAATTTCGAAATCGAGTTCTGAAAATCAGGTCACTATCACAACATGGCATCGAAGCCTATGTCCCTCACTATCTTTGCGAAACCCTGTCTTCAACGAATCAGCTCATCTCATATCCGTAGATCCATCCATAACAAGTTTTTCTCCGCAGCATCATTTTCATAGAGAGTCAGTTGCTCTTCCGTTTTCGACCTTTCACCATACCAACTTGCACTTAGAAATTACAATTACTCTCTATCAACTCATATTTTACTTATACATATGCACCAGTGTAATTATCTTCATTACAAAGTGTTTGGAATAAACTGTAACTTATAATTTGTTATATAGGTATCATATTCAATTCAACTACCCTTATTATCCTAACCGAAATAGGGGATCGATCATTTCGCGACGTCGATTCGCTAATCGTAACGGGAATTTACGAATACCGTTGACGTGCTCGCGATCGCGTGTCTCCGCGAGTGAACGAAACACTTACTATACCTTACTATACCTTAACTACAGTTTCTTTCTACAACTATCAATTTATTATCTTTATTTTATTTTATTTTTATTTTAGACCCGGACCACCAATCCTACTCAATACTATCAAAATCGCATTTTACAGGGCCGTTGCCCAAATTGACCTTTATTTAACAATGAACTACGATTATTTAAAATTTAAACATCGGCACATAATACAAGAATATTCAAACTGTATACATAATTAATATTTAATATTAAATTAGATATCCATTTTAATTACACGTTGACTTTATTATCTACCCTATTTTTCTGTCTACGACCTTTTTTTTTCTTTTTTTTCGTGGAGGAGATCCGCACGAGCATAACTAGCTCGCAGAAGGAGACTACGGCCTTCCTGCCCCTCTCGCTAGTCAGCAGCGCTTCAAAAATCGCCGGCGGCGAGAGGTTGACCCCTATTTCCCTGGTGAGAGAGTGTCGCGGCGCTGCTCACGCCGAGCAATGTTCCAGCGTGTGCTGCGCAGAGTCCACACTTGCGTCGCAGTGGTGGCAACGCGCGGTTGCCTCCTTCCCGATTCATCGTAGATATTCTTCGAAGCACCCGTGTCCCGTGAGCACCTGCTTCACCCTGTAGTTCAGGGGAGGTGCGCCTCCGTCCAACAACTTGTTTCGTGATAAATACAGTAAGTGATTCGATTCGACTTCTGACAATTCTCGATGTTTGCAGTATGAATATTCGTATGAGACTTTGTTAATACGACTGTTCAAATAGATTGTTCGATGGAGACTGACTGCCCTTAGATAAATTCCTTGTCCTCTCGGGGAGACGACCGCCACCGTGTTCGGATCACGCCACCGCTCGTGCCGATGATCACGTGCCGACTTCTTTGTGAAGATAAAGAACGGACCGCAATCGACGTTTCTGGAACTCGCGGCCAGGCGGCAACCATACGCTCGTCGATACATTGCATGTTTCGTCGGGAAGATGGGACTATTGGTATACGACGCCGACGGACCGCGGGCGACGGTAAGAAACACGATCCATACTAAACCTCGCGGCGCAACAGCATCCTACGTGACAGAAAGAACGTTTCCGTAGTAAACAATAAGGATGGGTCCTTGAGATTATTGAAGACACACTGCGATGAGGTGCGGATATCTGGTTGCCAGCCTGCCCGCGGTAGGTGGTCCGGTCGAGGAGAGTGTCACTCGACGTAACAATTGGAATTGAAATAAGACTTGAAAATGAAGGAAAAGGAATGGTAGATCGAGGCCACTCTCCTTTCAGGCGCAAAGAAATCAGCTGGCAGCAAAAGAAGGAGAATTCGCAAGGAAACAGGGGCAAGTGCAATTGGCGTGCGATCGAAAGCTCGTTAACGCGATAAATTCGTAGACGTGGCTCGCGTAAGAGAATTTAGCAGCCGTAGCGTAGATCGGCTCGATTGGATTCCACGTATTTGATTAAGCGACTAGCTGCACTCGATGTGCGTGGCAGAGGCTTGTGAGGCTGCCTTTAGTGAGCAGGAAGTCGATCGCTTAATATCTGTCATCCTTCCTAGAGACTGTACGTGTAGGCGATTACGCAACCACTGCTCCTACGTTTCGGGATAAAATCAATAAAATCATGAATTGATATCTGCCACCGTCCTATTCTGCTTAGAATTCCATCGACCTTGTAACTGATCCACCATTCTCTGAATTCAGAGGCTAATGAAAATTTATAGAAAATGAGAGAGAGAGAGAGAAAGAGAGAGAGTGAGGGAAGGAGGGAGGGAAGGAGGGAGGGAGGGAGGGAGGGAGACAGACAGACAGACAGACAGACAGACAGACAGACAGACAGAGGGAGCAAAAGTTAGAAATTTATACCTAAGTGTCCTACGATTTTGTTATGGCTTTCGCGTAGTATTTTTTGGTTTTGTTCATTATCGTAGTCTACTGACCGATCTTGTCCAAATATTAGTTTAATTTGAGGGAATCTCGTTGTTAAGAATCTTAACATAAGTTGAATCTTTACTTTTTCCAACGCGCTGAAGCTATTGTTGTTTATTACTATTTGTAAGCATTCAGTTTGACATTTAATAAAGTGTTTAGTTAATTGATATAACCAGTGTTGTTCTTTAAAGTCTTCCAGTTCGGTTTTTGTAATTTGTTTAAAGTGTGGTTTGTTAGGTTCTGGAGTTATTGGAGCTGGGGTGGTATTATTAGTTTTCCAGTTGATGTAGTCATCATAATAGCCTGTTTTCTAGATCGGATGATACGGATTGAATTTCCTCATTGGAGATAGGATACAATAGGGATAGAGCGTCTGCAGCTGTATTTTCCTTTCCGTTCTTGTATTCAATTCCATAATCGTACTCTTCGCATGAATCTCGGTGAGGCATCCTTAACAGTTTTAAAGCATTTTAAAGCTTGATGATCACTTTGAATCTTAAATTTTCTATCAAGTAGGTATTGCCTTAGTCTTTGAAGTGACCATACTATTGCTAGTAATTCTTTCTCGGTTGTGGAATAGTTTTTTTCAGGAGGGTTCAAGCTTTGGGATATGTAACAGCATGAATGTCTATGTCTCTTGGGAGAGTATCGCTCCTAATCCTTCGTTACTTGCGTCTGTTATTAAGGTAAATGTTTCTTTTTTCAAAGTCTGGGTATTGTAGCACAAGTTCATCATAGAATTTTTGTATCAGTGGGTCAAATGCAAACTGTTATTTATCAGTGCAGTGGAATGAACTGTCTTTCTTTGTGAGATCTGTCAGTGGTTTCGCGATGTTAGAAAAGTTGTGTATAAATATTCTGTAGTATCCAATGAGTCCTAAGAATGATTTTATGTGAATCGTGGCTTTTAATATTTCAAAATCTTTCACGGCCTGAATATTTTTGAGATTGGGTTTTACTCCTTCCTCTGTTATTACGTGTCCTAGATATTCTAACTCTGGTTTCAAAAATTCCTATTTGTCCGATTGTATCTTTAATCCTAAATTTTATAATCTGTCTAATACAATAGCTAAATTTCGATTATGTTTTTTGATGGAGCTTCCGAATATTATGATGTCGTCTAGGTATATGAAACAGTTATTTCCTACTAATCCTCGTAGCACGGTATCCATCATGCGTTGGAACGTTACTGGAGCGTTTTTGAGTCCGAGGGGAATGCGAAGGGAATCCGAAGGGACTAGTCTTTTCCTTTTTTATTATTTAATTTGTACTTTACAATTTATCCGACTGGGCGTCTGATAAATTTTTCTAACTTAATTTTTAAATAACACTTGGATGGCAACCAACGGGATACCATCTTCGAGTTTGACTATTTTATTTCTTTAGTGTGTTCAGTGGGGTGTTCTCTTTTTAGTCTTCTTTCTATGAGAGTTTTGCTCGCTACAGCAGCCAGCTGGTTTGGATGTGTTGCCTTTCTTTCCTTGCTTTTCTTTTGCGTACCTGCCGATTTCTTCTTTGACCGTTGGTATTTTTAAGTCTTTTGTATATCCTCGTCTCTGACGTACCATGGGGCGTTGATTAATGTTCTCAGTATCTTCGATTGTAGCGACTTTAGTTTATTTATGTGGCTCATTGCTGCTGTTCTCCCATAATGGTATTCCGTACGTCCAAATTGGTTTTATAAATTTTTAATTTATTTTCTATGCTGAGTTTAGAACTTCGACTAGTTAACCAGTACATTTGTCTCATTTTTATCCGTATTCTGTCTATAATTGATTTAGTATATTGCTTCCATGTAAGTTGTGTGTAAGTGGAGTCCTAGGTATTTAACTTGCCACGAGGGAGACAAACGAGGAGAACGGAGAGCCTCCAAGGATGGTAGCAAGGAGTTCGCACCGAACTGCGGACAGGTCGGAGAGCGGATTCCTCGCACCGGCCATGGTATCGAATGCCATGTCATCGATGGCAGGAGTGTTGCGGGCGCGAACGGGCTCCAACGACGAAGAGTCGGTTGCATCGTTCGCGTCGCGCTCATCAGTGGCTTCGGGGGCGTCCAGGGGAAGAAGAGGAAAATTATGCGCACAACTCCGGATGTTTCCGGAGAAATGACACTGACAAATGACTTTCCTTCAATGTATTCAGTTGAGATTAGAGTTTGACCTGGTCCTATCTTGTTGTTGCTATTCCGGAAGGGTAATATTATTTCGTCTAGGGTTAGTTCATCGTTAGTGAGGTTGCATTGATATTTTGTAAGGAATGGGAGTCCGATTATTCCATCTTCGATTAGGAGAAAGTTGTCACAGACTACGTGGAGTTGGTGATTCTTCTTAAGCATTAGGAAACTCTTTGGGTTAGAGGTTTGGACGTTTAGTGAAGCCTTTTCTTTTATAAGGTTTGTTCCTGCTCCGGTATCAATGAGACATCTGGCTCTTCCTCCGTTTCTTCGTTACAATACGATTGATAATAATCTTCCGGTGGTGGTTCAGTTGACTCGGTACGTTTCTTCATGATTCTTCGTTGTTTGTTTAACTTGAGGTGGGATCTTTCCTTGGTTGGCGAATGGAAAATTTCGAGAGTAGCAGATCTCGGCTGTGTATCCGATTCGTGAACACTTGGAACACTTTAGTTTCATGAACTCACCTGATGGTTGGCTAACTACGCAGGGAGGGCGTAAGCCTATGGGGGCTGCAAACCCACGTTCCCGCAGCCAGGGAGGACCGTCGGAACGAGCGTTCCGCTTACGTGAGTCCTCTATGTACTCCGCAGGGAAGATCGCCGAGAGTATGCGTGCGCTTAAGTGCGGCCATACTCTCTCTACGCGGTCTTGGGCAGTAGCGCACCCACGATCCTGATGCGAATGATGGGACCGCCGGGATAATTCCCTGGGTACGAAAGTGTCACAGGTCCCCGCTTGCGTGAAGTCCCATCTTGGTCTGTTGAATGCCCGCAGTGACGTGGCCGTACATCCGCACGGTGCTCCCACCAGCGACATAAGTTGGTACCATGGGCAGTACGAGTAATAGCCCGGAGGGAGTAGCGACCCCTTGTCCGAAAATTGTGTATGGACTCGTGGTGGCGGTGGTTTATAGCCGAGTTGCTGGCTAGGCGGCCGATCCCCCGGATGCGAGGTATCCCCACTCGTACTCTGGAAACGGTTACGCCGGCGGGTGAGCAGCGTACCAACTGCTCCGTAACCGTCCTGGGAGACGGTAGGGCCTAAGGAAAGGTGGCCCCGTTTTACCTTAGACGAGCGAAGGTTCCTGCCAGACCTAGCTACTAAAGAAAGCAACTGTACTGGGTACCTTGTGCGTCGGTCGGGCGTGAACCCGACCCCGATTGGTCCTAGGGGACCCGGGCCCTGTATGAGGTCTGCTCTAGGTAAGGGTACCCGTAAAAAGATAAAAGAGACTACATGATTGGCTAAAATGGTTGGCTAAAAGCTCGTGGTTGTGGATCGGTAGCATTTCATTTAGATACGGGCGTAGTGTTATTAGATTGATCCTTTGTTCTCTATCGGCTACTAGTTGTTGGGCGAGGTTCAAGTTTTCCGGATCGCTAGTTACTATTGTTTGTCCTATTTCGTATCGTAAATTAGGCAAATATGTCTTTGGTGCTTCGCGTTCTTCGATATCCATAGGTACACGTCGTTCACTTGGCGTGCGGTTTTCGTTTTAAACTGCGTAATTTAATTCGTTTAGCTGTTGTCGGAATCTAGAGTCGAAGGATTGTACGCTTTCTGTTATTCCTTGTTTTAAATTTTTCAAATTATCCCTGCAATTGCTAATAGTGGTTGGCGCTGATACGTGTTGTCTTAAACACGAATATAAGACTTCAAACGAGTTAATCTTCAGATATCGCATGTTTCTCTTCGAGTTATTAGTTATCTTTTCGATGAGTATGTGGCGATACATGAGTCATAGGACAAGGCGGAGCGAGAGCGACTTATGTTGTCGTTGCGCCTCGGAACACGGACACCGCCTCGACACGAAATTAGCGCGAAATTATCTCCAGGCATGTCGCCGTTGAGGGCAACCGTCGTTCCAAGTCGAATTTGAATCATCTGACTTCCCTCGACCAGTATAAATAAGCGGACACGATCGCGAGCGAATCAATTATCAATAATAAATTGTTGAGCGATTATCGAGTATATACCAAGTTATTATCAAGTTATCCGCGAGCGGGCTATTCTATTTGTTAAACACTTTATACGAACGACTATCGACGGTATCGAACTTATTTAATTATTTATTCTAAATATATTTGACAGTTGCAGCAGCAATCATTCTCGTCATTTCGTAATGCAACAATATTCATTTCGTAAAGCAACAAAAATGGCTCGCCGCCGCAGGAAACCCCTGACCCCAACTTGGCGAGAAAGGAGGGCGGCGCAGAGGATGCTATGGAAGTAATGTCATTAAGGGATTAAGAAAATGCGCATCTGTCAAACCAATTTGGGACGGTCAAGACGGCTGCAAGATCTGCTCTGTCAAACCATTTGGAAGAGCACGGTCGCCCTAGCGGTGGTGGCTGAACCATACAGAGTTCTGGATGCTTCGGACTGGGACGGAGATACGGACGAAATGATCGCTGTCATTTAGACATCAACGCCTGGGGCGTTCTTCCATGGAGTCCCGCTTGAGCGTGGCAACGCATACGTCGCGGTCGAGTGGGCAGGAATGATGTTGGTGAGCGTATACGTGTCACCCAACAGCGGATGGGCAGCGTTCGAGGAGTTCCTGGACAGGGTTGGCGACTGAGTCCGGCGGCGTCTTCCTTGGCAAGTGCTCGTCCTGGAAGATTTTGGAGAAGTAGAAGTAATGGGGGTCATGGCTCTCCCAAACTTCGGCGCCTTTACACCAGATGCCTGAGGGATGGAGTCTACCCACGGACGTGGCGAACGACGAAACTGGTTCTGCTCCGTAAGGAAGGCCGACCGGCGACATCACAACCCTGTAGACATGGTAGTCCTGCGATCCTTGAAGACACAAAAGCTAGAGAAAGGTATAGAGGACTCAACTCCTAAAACATCGGAAAAGCAAAGCCCAGAAACCAAAAATCAAACTAGTGAAGAAAATAAACTAACAAAAGGAGAAACGTGGATACTACCTGATATAAGGGTACAAGCGAGCGATATAGAAAAGAAAGTCCTGGCGTTCTGCCTTGATCCAAGAAAAAAGAACAAATCAATAAAGAACAGACCGCAACAAGCATGCGGTATTTCAAAGACATGAGAAGCATCGTTGAGGAGCTTCTGCTTCGCAATAGCTATCTATCCGGAAAGCTAGAGCAAAGCACAGGCAAAGTTACATATAAAGAAGCAGCAATATTAAGCGCTGTGAATAAGTCGCTGTAAGTCAGCAAGCGGCTTGAAACAGCCGTCAAGAAAACGACGCAATTTGTATCTAAACAAACCTCGTATGCTGAGAAGGTCAAGATGACAAGCAAGAAGATTAGGCAAATGGCGGTTAGACCACCGAGAAACGTGGTTATAATCCGCCCGGAAGGAGAGGACAGCGACATTAAAACGAGTGAGGGAGCATATGATGCAGTATTCACCTTGATACATCCCCGTTAAAGTTACCGTCCCCCGTTCTCCGTAAAAAAATGCAAGTTACCGCAGTCCGAAAACTAAGTGGAGACGGTCTAGTCGTGGGAACGACGAAGCCAGAAAGCCATAAAGCGTTCACTGAGAACGAGAAATTTGTGGCGACATTCATGAGTCATAGGACGAGGCGAAGCGAGAGCGACTCATGTTGTTATTGTGCCTCAGGACATTGGCACCGCCTTGACGCACGAAACGTAATGATAAACAAACTTCAAAATGTCGCCGCTACGTACAACCGCCGTTCTAAGACGAATTTGAATCTTCCGACCCCCCCCCCGGACCAGTATAAGTAAGCGGATACAATTCGAGCTAGTATCGGGCTATTATCGAGCTATTATTGAGCTATTATCCGAGTTATCGAGTTATCCGCCAGCGGTCTATTCTGTCTGCGTGAATACGTTGTACGAACGTCTATCGACGGTATCTATTATATTTGTAATTTAAATTATTTATTCAAAATACATTGACGGTTGCAGCAGCAATCCTTCTTGTATTCGTAATACCGATCCACTCCTCATCCACCATAAATTAAAGGAGGCTGGCCTAAAAACCAACACACCGCAGCGAAGGTCCCCCAGGATGATCATGTACGATGTCCCGAGGGACATTCCGGAAAAGGAGATACCGGCCTGCATGAGGAAGCAGCATCAAGACAGGCTGAACCAGAACGACGTCGCAGCCATCAAATTCTGCTTCAGAACGGGACGCAAGGACCAAGAGGAAACTAATTGGGTAATGGAAGTACCCCCTCCTCCACAGATAAGAGAAAAATTATTACAAGGAAAAATTTTCATCTCCTGGAATGCATGCAAGGTCAGAGATTACATAGCGGTTAGTCGCTGCTATAAATGCCAAGGCTACGGGCACGTGGCAAAATCCTGCCGCGTTAGCTACGAAATCTGCGCGCACTGTGAAGAAAGTGGACATAGCACGAGGGAGTGCCCAAACAAGGAGAACAACCCCAGCTGCGTGAACTGCAGAAAGTAGGGAGAAAGGGCGACCAAAAAGGACTGCCTAAAAAGGCGCTTAAAGTGAGAGCCACGAGAACATCATATGAATAGTATGACCGAAGAAAATGGAAGTATACACAAGAGAAGAAGGGGATTAAAGATCCTGCAGCATAACATGCAGAGATCCAAAATTGTTCCCCTCGAAAACAAGACGCAGATGAAAGTTGATGGTGATGAGATCTTGCTAACGCAGGAGCCATACGGCACAGAAGGGAAAATACCCGGACTCGGCACAGGAGTCACGATCGCCTGCCGAGGCTCGAAACGACCTGCTAATGGCAGCGGTAGGAGTCAAAAGTAGATTTATAACACCGCTCGAGATCACCGGGCTGTGCACAACGCACTGCGTATGTGCGCAAATAAGCGACAGACCGACGGAAATTTACGCAATAAATCAGTATATTCCGCCAACTGTGAACATCCAAGTCGACATTGAATAACTGGAAAAAGTACTGAGGAGCCTTAGATGTAAGAAAATCATCGTCGGCATAGACGCGAATGCCAAATCGCTGTTGTGTGTAGTAAGAGTACTGACGACACAGGAAACGCTCTGGAATCCGTTATTATACACGTCCTTAACAAACCAGGACAGGCTCACACATTCGAGACAAATCAAACACAATCAAATATAGACGTAACCATGGCGAGTTCGGAGATAATACTGTTCGTGAAAAAATGGAGAGTTCACGAGGATGGACCTCCAGTGACCATAAGATACTGGAGATGCGACCGGACGTCGATAAACGAAGTATCCCACCGCAGCTGCAAAGAAGAAGATATAATTTGGCAACTGGGAGGTGTTTCAAAGTGTTGTCACGGAGGAGAAAGAGGCACTCCGACAGACAACCTTTCAACAGGCTGAGGACGTTGATCAAATGGTCGAACAAATGCAGGAAGTCTTGATAAGAGCCTGCGACGTGGCCATTCCAAAGAAGAAATGGCATAACGGATCGGTGTCATGGTGGACGCCCGAACTCACACGAAAAAAAAGAAATACCTACCGGGCAAAAAGAAGATACCAAGGGGTTAAGGACCCTGCAACGAGGGAACGGGAGAAGCTACGGTATCGGGAAATCAGGAAGCAATAAATAAAGGCAGTGCTGGCAAAACTTTGTAACCGAGGAGGCTAACAAAGAGCCCCGGGGAATCGCTTATAAAACGGTTACAGGTAAACTCAGGAGGGAAGATACGGTGTACACGTTGCAGACGCCACAAGGAGATACCTCCAACTGGTGATCAACTGCAGCGGCGATGCTGACAGTTCTCATACCTGATGACCAAGAAGAATCCGACACGCTGGAACAGATCGAGATCAGGCGGAACATGACAACCCCTCCGAATGTCACCGCAGAGTTTCGGATTGAAGAGCTCTGCGGCGCAGTAAAACGAATGACGAAAGAGAAATGCCCCGGCCCGACTTAATCGAGGCAGAGGTAATCCAACGCGCCTGGGTTGGAATTCACCAAGAGCTCCTTAAGCTAATGAATGGCTGTCTCACCTGTTGGGTCTTCCCAAGAAGATGGAAAGATGGGGAATTTCATCACCATCCCGAAAGGACCGGACCGAGACAAAAGTAGCCCGAAGATCAGCCTGCTCTCTATGGTAAGCAAATTGCTGGAGAGACTGATGGCTGCGAGAATGTCAACCCTTTCTCATGACGACGAAATGACCTCGGACCGACAATACGGGTTTCGCCCCGGAAGTTCGACAGTGGACGCGATAATCAAATTCCGGAAAAAGTCGAGCAAATGAGAGGAAAAAGAAATACGTTCTCGTAATCGCGCTCGATATATCAGGTGCCTTTGATAACGTATGGTGGCCGAATCTAATACGGGAGCTGAAGAGAACCCAGACAACCTGTACCAGTTAACATGGAGCTACTGCTCGGAAAGAACCGTGCAGATCACTGGGAAAAACGAGGTGATTAGCAAGCCCGTCACCAAAGGATGCCCATAGGGGTCGGTATTGGATCCAAGTTTTTGGAACCTTATATTTGACAACCTACTGACTGAACTATGAACAAGCGCAACAGAATGTGAACCGATTGCGTATACGGACGATATTGTGATACAGGTCGCGGGAAATGCGAGGGAAGAACTACGGAGAAAAGAGCAAGAATTAGTCACACGCGTTTCTAACTGGTGTACTAGGAAGAAGCCCACACTATTAGTGAAGAAAACAGAAACGATACTAGCCAAGGAAAATTGGATAGGGAAAGAAGACCAATAATTAAAATCAATGGTAAAAGCATCCGGACTCGTCAAGTGATAAAATACCTCGATGTGTATTTCGACAGTGGCTTAAGGATTAACAGGCACTTACATGAAATAACGCACAAGTGCAGGAACCTATTCAAGAGCCTCGCAAAAGCGCCAAGGCGAAATGGGAACTTGGGGAAATGCGGCCATGCGTATTTGTACAAAGGGCTGTTGGAGCCGATAACCACATACGCCGCAGTTGGCTGGAGTGACCTGCTGAATGGGAAAACAAAGAAAATCTTAGTAAGAACGCAGAGGATGGCGTTCCTACAGGTGACAAATGCCTACAGGACAACATTCACGGAAGCACTGCAGGTCATCGCAGGGGTCACGTTTATCGATTTACTAATCGAAGTAAGGGCACGACTATATAGAAAGAAGAGAGGGCACGACGACGCAGCAGCGAGAGGGAAATGATCAGGCAGACCACGCAGGACGACCATTGATTACTTCAATTGCATCAAAGATAGGGTTGAGAATCTCTGGGTAAGATCCGATCACTATATGATACGGTTCATCAATGGCCACGGGGATTTTAACAGCAAACTTAGGACGTTCCGTCTGAGCGAAGTGGACACTTGCGACTACGGGAAGACAGTCAAATCTTCAATGAAGAACGACAGAAGCTGCGGAATGCCATACAGGAACTGGAGCTGGACTGGGCGGAGGAAAAGTGGGAGTTCATTATCAAAGATGTATACCCCTACTTCCGGCAGTTAACAAGAAGTGTTCTGCAGATAAAGGAACAGAAAAGAAGGACAATCTTACAAGAAATGAGGGGTCCACTGCAACAGGGAAGACCATCAGAAAGAAAGTCGAGCAGAGAGGTGAGCAGGCAAGGCAGCCTCTAAGGAGAAGTGCTAGGCAGGTGCTACGAGCACCCGGGCGGGGAAGCGGCAAACCGACCGAATAACGGAAACAACAAGAAAAACCAAACGAATAATAGCAGTGAAGAAAGTAACAAACGAAAAAAACAAACAGAACACTGGACTGAAGCCAGACCAATATACAAGATAGAACCAGGAAAATAACAGTACAAAGAACCAAGACACAGAAAAAGCACGCAGTATGCGAGCTGGAGAAGATAACTGCGACCGTCGGCGCAGGCGGAACCCATACGATGGGTGCCGAGACGGTGCAGGAATAATCGGCTGGAGAGCCAACCTGCTGGGACCGAGCTTTACGCTGGCAGCTCCGCCTCCTCGTAGCTTTCGTTGGTAAAGCTGCAGCGCGATGCACGCATCGCGTGGCACCGGTTATGCGAGCTGCCGCCCGAAAGCGTAGGTTCAACTTGTCCAATGAGCGGCATGGAGACGACAGGGTTTTTCCCAGTTGCGCGCCGACCATCTACGCGCACCGTTCCCAGGGCAAGCGGCGCTGGTGAGTGGACGAGAGTTGAATAGCACCTGAAAGCAAAGCCAGTATGAGTCTTTACTCCAGGAATGGCGCGGTGGACCAAAGGTCGAGCCCTCAAACGCTCACATTACTGGTCCTTCAGGATGGCCCAGGTGCTCACGGGACACGGCGTGTTCGGCGAGTACCTGATGAAAGTCGGATGCGAGACAACGGACATCTGTCACCAGGGCAGGGACACAGCGCAGCACACGCTGGAGTTTTGTCCGGCTGCTCCGCTACACCTTGCTTCTCGTCATAAGCGAAAGATTGACCCCCTCTCTCGGCGATCGTAGAAGCGTTGCTGAGCGAGCCGCAAAAATATGAAGCTATCCGCTTCTTCTACGAGCGAGTTATGCCCGTAAAGGAGCGGGCAGAAAGGGAGTGAAAAAGAAACTCTCGCACTTGTAGGATAACGCACTGGAGAGAGATGGCGGTCAGGCCACTCAAGGCCCCTCCGACGCCGGCCCCAACGGGCGGCGACTAGCAGGGGAATGACGTCAGGGGCAATGACCTCCACTCGTGCCAATGCATTAGGATCGACTCGATTAAGGGGCCGCGGGGAATGCACCGATAGTAAGTAGCAAAAACTGAGACCACGGAGCATTCTTATCAAACGCGTAGGCAGGCCATTGTGGAGTTTTAGTCGGTAAGAGTCCAACACTGCTCCGCTGCTGCCCGCAGGGACGAAGTTTGCATGAGGACTTCTCCACGTGCAAAAATAAAAAAACAATTGGAACTAAATTAGGTAGCTAATACAAGAGTTGAAAGAAAATGACGAGGAACATATTTTAATGCTAGTAGAACTACAATCTCCATACAAAGTGACATGTGACCCGCTGGTAAAAATGCTGTACTAAGAGTTTGTCCTTCATTTCTACTGATTCTTAAATATAATCTCTGAGTGGTTGACTCTCCAGTAGTAATGAGTAGTGGCGTAACTTAAAAATAGAAATTGAGAATCCTACTGAGGTACCCCCTCCAACTCATGACGTCTATACTCAATTAAACTTAATTTGGGCCGAATATAAAAGTAACAGGGAAGCAGTAATCAGTAATGTCGACGATTTTATAAGCACATCTCTATATGGAGTATTGTCAAAAAGTAATAAAGATGAAGATAATGGCAGAACAATAAAGCCGCAGAACAAGCCAGGAAAGGATGGCAGAAGAGGAAAGCATAGCGAGAAGACTAAAAACCAGGTGAAACGATATCAATACGTACGCTGTCAGGAGATATTTAAAGAATGTTCGAGGAAGTTAGCCGATGTTATTGTGAATAACGTCGCAGTGTATTTGGAGCCAGCCAAACAGCCGCATGAAGCAAGGGAGGTGAAAAGTATCTACAAAGATCTATGGGCCACAGACGATCCACTCAATCCTTTAATTCTAGAAAATAGAACTTCAAGACTGTTGATTCACGAAATTTTTCGTTAACGAACTCGGCATTACTAAGAATATCATAAAAACGATTATTATGAATATTTTGCGGAGCTCAATAGAAATGTGCAACATATGTTTAGATAGATGAAATTATTTATTTATTTATTTGTTAACTTATTACTTATTACCGACTGATCTATTTAAATGCTTAATAATGAATTTATAAACAAATAAAGTAAATAAATAAATTTTATTTATTTAATTATTTATTTATTTACTTTTATTTAGTTAATTATTAATCACTATTATTGACGTGAGTGTCAATGTTAGTTTTGATTTTATTTTAATCCCTACGAGGAGATACCTCGGAAGTATGAAATCTCATTTAACTAGGAGTTTCATAGGTTTCAGTCTATGGTCAGCGCGGACGCCGCGCATCGCGCTGTTAGATCAAGATCAATTCTGCGGTCTTACAGCGTGGAGGGAGCCTATGAACTAATACTGTAGCGGCTCCAGGGCTTGATGTGGCCACCGTGGGGTTTTAGTCGGTAAGTACCACACTAACCCGCAGCTCCCTCGCCACTAAAGCTCCAGAAAATTGTGTGGCTGACTTCGCAAGAGAGAAACTTGGCAACGTCTGGCTCAAAGAGTACCATCTGTAGAAGCCATCTCGCTTCATTGACGCTCTGAAATTAAGAACTAATACCCTCGGCGTCAGAGTAGCTCTGGCAAGAGCGGATAAAAAAATCAATATTATGTGCCAGAGGTGTCATGCCCAGCCCGAGACCCTAAGGCACATTTTAGGGCTTTGCCAGTACACTAAAGGCCTAAGAATCAAAAGGCATGACGAGGTAAAAACTCTCCTTGCCAAAAATTTACAAGTCAACAATCAAGTATTTGTCAAGGCTACAATTAATATTGGAGAGAATCTACTTAAACCGAACCTTGTGGTGAAAAACGAGGTACGGCTTCTCGTGGTCGACGTAACAGTCCGCTACGAGAATAGAGATTATCTCCAAAAAGCAGCAAAAGAGAAGGTCGACAAATACACTACTTGTCTAAATGAACTCAAAAAGAGATACGGCGTCAATGAGGGAGCTGTTTTGCCGGTGGTGCTCGGCAGTAGGGGGACAATAACACCAGAAACGATAAACAATTTCAAAACACTTGACATATCAAAGAAAGACATGAAAACTATTATAATGAATGTGTTGCGCAGTTCAATAGAGACATGCAACTTGTTTTTAGACAATTAAGAATTTAAAATTATTTTATTATTTATTTATTAACTATTTATTATCAATTGTACATATGGGATTTAATTACTAGTCATTTTAATTACGGATAATTTATTTATTATTTACTTATTTTGACTAGTTAATTACGTTTTAAACTATTTATTTATTTATATATTGATTGTTTGCTTTACTATTGACTATCTCAATTTTAAGACAAACTGAAATTTTAAATCTCTACGAGGGGATATCTCGGAAGTATGAGGCTTCATTCTGAAGTCTCACAGGAGTAGCCTTATATGTGTGTGTATATATATATGTCGGGTTATTGTTAGGGGCGTATAATGAATCTTCACCAGTGTGGTTCATGGTTGTCGCACAGATATTTATTACACAAGTATGGCTGATACAAGATTGACGATCGGACGCGGTAGCTGGACGCTAATGACAATGGCCCTAGGTTCGATATAGCGAATCCACGGTCAACGGGATAACGAATATACTTTGCTTCAAAGTCTAAGTCGGACTCGACTTACTACTCGTGATACAAGGAACGCTTGATTGACTCTTAGCTAATCAGATTGCCAGAAAAGAATGACTCTCCGTCGCGACGACGCTGCAGAGGAAAACTATGATGGGGTGTGCCTAAGGGCACGAGATCATCGGATTCGTCAAAGAAAGCCTCCACTCGGAGGGTGAGGGAAATAGACGCTGCTGTTAATTGGTCAATTTCTATGTTGGCGGTTAGAAAAGGATGCTAGCCGCCCTAGAGAGAGAGTTCCTAGCAGGCAACGTCGTACGTGACCAAATCAGGCTTTCCCATAACTTCCCGCAATAGGTGACAGATTTACGGGCTGATAGAATAAAGACTGTTTGTCAATCTGAAGGACTTTAGTTAACTAAGTCCTAAGATTTGTAACGGTTCCTCAGGTTATCTGAACATAAACTGTAAACGATGCATCGGCATCTGGCGATCATCTGGCCCAAAGAATGGGGTCTGTGTGTGGCGAGCTGCGGGGCTGTTGGAATGTCTTATTGTCAAGTGTCTATACTGCCAATTCTTTAGGAAAGCTATGTTACTTTATATCTCTGTTAGGTGGAACGTTCATCCCGTGACCGTGGCTACGCTCGGCGACCGGTTGTCGCCTCGAGCCTAAACTCATTGTCTCAAGTTTCGAATGACTGTGTCTGGGTTATTTCGTAGATACTACAGTATTGAGGCTTTTCCAAATAATTCCAACGGGGGGGGGGCGGTGTCCTTTCATCTCCGACACGGCCATCCTGACTATCACACGTCCTCGGGTGTATCTAGAATATTGGATTTTCCCAATGTTAGACTCGATATAACTGTCGTTATTTACAATTTAGTTAGGTGTCAAAATAGGTCAAGAGTCCAGTTTGACAGCAAAAATTCTGGTCGGACGTTTGATAAAGAAAGAGTTAAAAGAGAGTGGAAATCCGTAACGTTACGATTGATATTCGAAGTGCTAGTCGCATTTTGTGAATCATCAGTCTGGGCGTAATGACATGATGGACCATTCTCGATCTCGCACCTAGACGGCCCTCAGTTCTCTGGATCATGATACCACACTGAGCTTTTGTTCAAACACTATGTTAGATGTTATCTCCGTAGTGTTAACGATACTTGAATTGAATCCGGTAACGGTGTGTTGATCTCGCACTTACTTTGTTTGGGCCGTATGCCCCCCGTAAGCGTATGTGAGCCACTATGTTCGATCCGACACCTGATTACCACGCTATACATGTGTGAAAACATTGACCTTCATCGTATCGCCACACTGGGCGTTTGTTAGAACACTACGTTAGATGTTATTTCCATGATACTTGAATCGAATTCGGTAACGGTGTGTTGATCTCGCACTTACTTTGTTTGGGCCGTATGCCCCCCGTAAGCGTATGTGAGCCACTATGTTCGATCCGACACCTGATTACCGCACTGGACATGTATGAAGACATTGTCCTTTGCCATATCGCCACACTGGGCGTTTGTTAGAACACTACGTTAGATGTTATTTCCATGATACTTGAATCGAATTCGGTAACGGTGTGTTGATCCCGCACTTACTTTGTTTGGGCCGTATGCCCCCCGTAAGGCGTATGTGAGCCACTATGTTCGATCCGACACCTGATTACCGCACTGGACATGTATGAAGACATTGTCCTTTGCCATATCGCCACACTGGCATATGCAAACTCTTTCTGCTAAGTGCTGTGGTCAGCATGATCCTCTGGGACCGAGGTACTCGCATCGTCATGGTCACTGTTCTCGTCATCACCGCAGACGTCCAACTCAATAGGAACGCGACTATCTGGCATTTTCTTTAACCTATCATGGCTGTATTTATATGACCGTTTGCCGTCTAGTGTTTTTAAAATGTACCTATCTCCTTCCAAAATTTCCGCTATCACAAATGGACCGCTAAATTTCGGATCTAGTTTCGTTTGGTTCCTTTCCTCGTTTTTCTTTAATACAAAGTCACCGAGATTGAATTTAACTACTTTGGCTTTCGTTTTATCGAATCTTTCCTTATCATACTTAGCGCTATCTTCCATATTTCGTATGGCCTGTTGTCTTACGTTGCAGATATCTATTTCCTTTTCTTCGGTATTTTCAGATAGTAGTAACCCGTAGGGTCTCGCTGTTTTACCAATTAATAATTCTAGCGGACTCGATTTAGTCACACGATGAGTGGTGCAATTTAAAGCTAACTGTATTTCGCCGATCGCGTCTTGCCATGATCGCCCGGTCGTTTCTACTGTTGTAAACATATTCTTTAATGTACCCATAGTACGCTCTACCTGTCCATTCGCTCTACTAGCACCGGTTGCTATTAGGTGGAGTTTAATTTGTCTATCCTTACAAAAATCTTGAAATTCTTTGCCGGTAAAACATCGCCCTTGATCTGCTATTATCCGAGAGGGACTGCCGAATAGAAATATGGCGGACTTAAGTGTCTTAACGGTGCTAAGGGAGTCTATTTTACGAGTGTGGTGTAAGTATACAAATTTGGTAAAGGCATCGATCAGGACAATGACGTATTCTTTCGAGTCGTTCTTGCCGCTCAGCTTTCCCGTTATGTCTACGTGAATGGTATGCCAAGGTATGCTGGTCTTAGGTATGGGATGTAATTCAACTTGCACTTTGCCTGAATTCGCCTTAGAAATCTGACAAGCATGACAGTTCTCTACGAGTTTGCGAACATATTTCGCCATCCCTTCGAACCAGTAATACTCGTACAGTTTCTCGAGCGTTTTATCCCAACCTAAGTGCATAATTGACTGGTGTATGTGGTTAATGACGGACCACCTAAACCCTCTTGGTACGATGGGCAGGCAGAGGGTCTTGCCTCTCCTTTGTATTTTACGGTAAAGGGTACCGGATCGTAACTCATACGTACTCGCAATGTCTTCCGCGAGCTCGTCGTTTCGCAGTTTGTTGATGATTTCAGAAATTTGAGGGTCGCGACGTTGTTCCGCTAGTAGCCAATCTCCCGAGATTTCGGCCAGATTAATTTTCTTTTCTTCGATCTTGTTGGTGGGGGCGCGGTCGGTGTCTACAGGATTACGCGAGAAGAAATCTACGTGGGCCATTCGTTTGCCTTCTCGGTACATAATGTCGAAAGTGAAAGTTTGCAAGTAAGCCCACCACCTATGAACCCTGTCACTTAGACTTACTTTATTCCGAGCTGCTTTTAACGAATTACAATCAGTGACAACGAGAAATTCCCGTCCGTGTAGATAGTGGCGAAAATGTTTAACGGCGTTTACAACTGCCAAGGTCTCTAGTTCATATGAATGATACCTGGATTCCGCGGGGCTCGTTCTCTTACTGTAATATTCTATTACTCGGTTTCTGCCGTCGATTTTGTGCATTAAAATAGTGCCGTATCCGTCCGAACTAGCGTCAGTATGTAATTCTATCTGGTAATTCGGGTCAAATATCATTAACACCGGCTCGTTGGTCAGGATGGAAATTATTTTTTTGCCTTATGGTTTCGTGTCTATCTGTCCAAGTTAGGTTTTTAATACCGGAGGTAAGTGCGTACAACGGTTTCATTACCTGTGAAAATTTAGGGACGAATTTTCGGAAATAGGAGGCTAAACCTATGAACTGCCTAAGTTGAGCGACGGTCGTTGGTGCCGGTAGAGAACTCAAGGCTTGTATTTTACCCGGATTTGAGCGAACTTCTCCGTTATGAACTACGTACCCGAGATAAAGTACAGACGTCTTGAGAAAGGAACACTTCGAAAAATTGAAGGAGAACCCGGCGTTTACGAGGGTACCTAGTACGATGCGTAATCTTTCTAGAGCCTGGTCTACCGATTCAGCGATAATTAGGACGTCATCCAGGTAGACAACGACGTACGAGTGGGCGAGACCGCCCAAGGCATTGAGAATAGCCCTCTGGAAAACGGACGGTGCGTTTTTCAATCCAAACGGCATCGTCGTATACTCGTATTGCCCGTCGGGGGTGACAAACGCTGTATATTCTGTCGAATTGGGATGAATGGGGATTTGATGGAACCCGCTGGCCATGTCGAGGCTAATGAAGTACTTCGCCCTTTGCAATCTCGCGATTTGATCCGCGATAAGAGGTAGAGGATATCGGTCCGCGACCGTATTTTTATTTAGCTCTCGAAAATCTACGCACAACCTATCCGAGCCGTCCTTCTTCTTTACGAGTAACATAGGGCTCGCGAACGGTGAGTTACTAGGCCTTATGATTTCTGCCTTAATTAATTCGCTTATTCGTTCGCGCACTATGCTTCGCTCTGCCTCGCTAAGCCTGTAGGGGCTTCTTTGTACGGTGATATTAGGATCAATCAAACGTATCTCTAACTGTCCCGTATTTACACGTGCACGCGGGAAACCCGTAATAAACGAACTTTTAAATTCTTCGAGGATGGAGATCAATCGGTCTTTATCTTTACCGAGCACCTCGGTGTCGACCCCATTAATATCGATTTTACTTTCGGCGGTTATATTGTAAACATTGGCAGCTTTTGCCCTGCAAATACTGAGGCTATTTTGGGTAATATTTACGTTAAAACCTTGGCTTAAAATTTCGCGGCCTATCATGATGTCGTAATTTAGATAGCCGTCGGCAAGGATGTGGAAAATTATCTCCAACGCAAAATCATTAATACGTACTATGGATGCAATTTGAGACGTACAATTAATACGGTGATTTCCTATCCCTCGCATTACTACTACGTCGGTCGTTCTTTTGCCGGAAAATTTCGAGGCTACGGACTCTTTGATTAGCGAACATTCGGCTCCAGAATCGAAATAAAACGAGAACGACTCACCCAGATGGCTTAATTTACCAGTTGAAGACTCCACCACGCAGGAGTTGACTCGACGTTCGTTATCGGGGTTGCGATTTGTTTTCTGCTGCAGCGGGCAGTTGGGTGCGATGTGGCCCTCTCCGCGACACTTGAAGCATGACACCTTGGATGATCCAGCCGGTCGGTTTTTCTCCTGTCTCTCGGTTCTCATTCTCGTACGACACTCCGCTATCTTATGCCCGGGAATACCACAGTGACGACACCTGATCCGGGGGCCAGGTAGCTTCTGCCGTTTAACTTCGGGGCCAGCTGATGGATTTTCTGACGAAGGCGCCAGCCTCTTCTTCGCGTAGTGGAAAGCATTCATTTCCGTCAAAAATTGGTCCAGAGTCTTGATGTCGCTTGTAAGCGCTAATTTCTCGATACGTTCGTCGCGCAGACTCAGGTGATGAAGAACGGCGGCGTTGATCATCTCGACCCCGTTCAGATGACCCCACCTTGCCCCAAGGAGGGAACGGAGACGAACACCATAGGCTCCTATGGATTCGTCCTCCAGCTGAGGTTCGGCCGCCATCTTTATTAGCGCTGAGGTTGTCGTCTCTTTACCACCATAGCGCATAAGGAAAAATCCCTTAAATTCGGTCCAGGTGAAGCCCTTACCGAACGGTAACCGCGTGAGCCATGTTGCGGCACTACCGCCCAGTGTACGGCTTAAGATGAAAAATAGCTCGTCGCTACGGATGGGCCTTTCGTCCATGAACTGACTAACAAGTGAGCACCACGCGAGCGGATCGGCGCCCTCGACTTCAGGATTGAAATGCGGTAATGATATTTCCTTAGGATCCGCACTCACCTTTTGCTCTCTCAATTGGCACTTGATGGCCCGAAGCTCCTCCATAATTGTAGGCGGTGGTGATACTCCCTTAGGTTCCGCACTCACCCCTGGCTCCTTCCATTGACTCAAGACAGCCAGAAGCCGCTTCGAAATTGTAGACGGTGGTGATACTTCCTTAGGTTCCGCACCCGCCTCTTGCTCTTTCAATTCACTCGCGATGGCCAGAAGCTGCTCCTTAATTGTAGACGGTGGTGATCCTACTTCTGATGTCGGGTTGACGGTAGGGGCGTTTAATGAATCTTCACCAGTGTGGTTCATGGTTGTCGCACAGATATTTATTACACAAGTATGGCTGATACAAGATTGACGATCGGACGCGGTAGCTGGACGCTAATGACAATGGCCCTAGGTTCGATATAGCGAATCCACGGTCAACGGGATAACGAATATACTTTGCTTCAAAGTCTAAGTCGGACTCGACTTACTACTCGTGATACAAGGAACGCTTGATTGACTCTTAGCTAATCAGATTGCCAGAAAAGAATGACTCTCCGTCGCGACGACGCTGCAGAGGAAAACTA
Source organism: Bombus pascuorum (assembly GCF_905332965.1). Taxonomy (NCBI): domain Eukaryota; kingdom Metazoa; phylum Arthropoda; class Insecta; order Hymenoptera; family Apidae; genus Bombus; species Bombus pascuorum. The sequence goes on along the minus strand of NW_026869747.1, from coordinate 379,913 downwards.
TGATGGGGTGTGCCTAAGGGCACGAGATCATCGGATTCGTCAAAGAAAGCCTCCACTCGGAGGGTGAGGGAAATAGACGCTGCTGTTAATTGGTCAATTTCTATGTTGGCGGTTAGAAAAGGATGCTAGCCGCCCTAGAGAGAGAGTTCCTAGCAGGCAACGTCGTACGTGACCAAATCAGGCTTTCCCATAACTTCCCGCAATAGGTGACAGATTTACGGGCTGATAGAATAAAGACTGTTTGTCAATCTGAAGGACTTTAGTTAACTAAGTCCTAAGATTTGTAACGGTTCCTCAGGTTATCTGAACATAAACTGTAAACGATGCATCGGCATCTGGCGATCATCTGGCCCAAAGAATGGGGTCTGTGTGTGGCGAGCTGCGGGGCTGTTGGAATGTCTTATTGTCAAGTGTCTGTACTGCCAATTCTTTAGGAAAGCTATGTTACTTTATATCTCTGTTAGGTGGAACGTTCATCCCGTGACCGTGGCTACGCTCGGCGACCGGTTGTCGCCTCGAGCCTAAACTCATTGTCTCAAGTTTCGAATGACTGTGTCTGGGTTATTTCGTAGATACTACAGTATTGAGGCTTTTCCAAATAATTCCAACGGGGGGGGGGGGGGGGGTCCTTTCATCTCCGACATATATATATATATATATATATATATTTATTGATTTATATTTTTATCCATTTTCGTATACACATATGAAAATATCTACAAATTACTCCGTGTTTACCCACGTATCCGAACGTGGGTTTCTTTTTGACTTCAGAAATGAATCTGTTTCTTTCAAAATTGTTTTAGTTCCTTCTCCGAAAATGGTCAAAACATGGCAATGTAGTAATGAGAAGTTTGCATTCAGTAAGAATTTACGATACACCTGCGAAATGACGCAGAAACATCCAAAATATTTGCGAAGATCCTTCTAAAATCAAGGGTATGGTATCCAGAAAAAACTGGCTACTTACCAGATGTGTATAATGAATGTTCAAATCTCTTTTGTACATACATATATGTGCAGTAATTTATTCATTTTCATATACATACACATACGTATGTATGCGTGTATATTTATATATTTATATACTTTCCTATTACTCCTTCATTTTGCTCATTATCAATCTTCCTGCGATCATTTGCTTTCGCATCGGGATACATGTTCGCCGGATGTAATCTACTTAATCTTCTTACAATTGGTATTATATATTATTTTATCATCGAATTTTGGTGAGCATTGATGCAGTGTTTTTAGCCAATAGTCTTGAGCAATTGTTCAACTGGTGGGACACTTAGGATACTCACTATGTCATCGCTTCTCAAATACCATAATGTTTTCGGTGTTGTTCTTAGTAATTTCGATTTTAATCTACTCTTGCGTACAGTTTTTATTCTTAGTTTAGATCTTTTCTTGCTTAGTCCATATGGTAGCTTTTGTTGTAATTTTATTTCCTATATGAACTACGAAAGAAATATTCTATGTAATACAGTTCCGAAATATTTGTTTCTGATGGCAGAAGTATGATTGGTTTGTGTATACTTCTACTTCTTCTTGTCTATTCAATGTAAAGAATGTGCTTGTGCTATTTTATGAGCTTATTGTTATTTTTTTATAACAATGAATCAATACTTTTATCTTACAAGCTACGTTTCGTTTTAAATTCGAGGTATTTACTGTACGAACTTTAAATTTGTGTTCGTTAATTCTTCAGGAAAGTCTCAATTAATTACCGAATGGTCGCAACTTCATTCGCTGCTTGATGATTTTTATAATAAGGGACAATAAAAATAAACTCTCCTCATTTAGTTAATCTCCAAAATTATTTTTCATTAATTATTTTTAATATAAGCCATTCATTCTTTGAACTTAATATTGTCACAAAGTCAAACATTTACGTATTGCTCCTCGAATCTCTGCGTACCATTAGTATAGCACTGCATGAAATTCACTTATCAAATATAATTACGTATCTTATTTTCTTCGAATATTGAAGAAGTACTTTGCATAATGAAGCATATAATTGCTTTAATTATTACATTAATTATTACATTTGTCATAAACATTTGTGATCGATTTATCTTTCGTAAAAAGTTTTCTTGTTCCTTTATCATCTTTACCATCTTCAAATGTTCTGTCTTCTCTGTTGTTTCGGCTTTTGTTCCTTTCTTTACTAGTTGCTCGTGGGACGATGCTTCCCGAGCCTGCGTTTCGGAGGAAAGTTCCTGTTCATCCAAAAGCTAAGAACGGATCGAGAATATCAAACCACTGCTCGTCCTTGATTAATTTGTAATTTAACGAATTTAAGAAATTTAAGGAATGCCAAATTCTACTTGTTTCTAGAATTTCGACAATTGAGTGGTTGTCCACTTCTGTCCAATAGTTGACCTCTGCCTCCAGAATGCTTTCAGCAACCCGTCTCACTATTTCATCCACTTCTTTTTTGCTACTTTCCTTTGTAAAAATTTTTGTTTGAACATTATATTATTTTGTAATGCAATTACTACGTCCTATGGAACATTAGGTTTCTCGCGCTCAAAATTGCATCCCATATGATATGCTCAGTCTTATACTTAAGATCGTCTCAAGAAGAGTCGTCAGATGCCTTTGATTTCATAGTTGTGATTGAAGATTATTCTTAAGGGCGTGTCTTAAGGATTTGCTTAGCAAAGATCTTGTGAAATAAGAAAATCTCATATGACGTCAAAAGGCGCAAATAAGACCTTCACCCAAGTTCCCTCGATAGGGGACTTAAGGAAATCTTATTTTAAAATGGCTAATAACTATAGCCACCTTGACTGTTCAATCAGGTTTGTTAATTTCAAAGAGGTGTTTAGAAACTTGATTAAGATATATGAGATATACTATTTTTGTATTACAAAGAAATAAAAAGTAAAGTATATGAATAAAAAGTTTCAAGCTACGGAATATTCTACCATTTATAGTTACTTAATTTTTCCCCTTTTATAATTATTATATCTTTACACCAAAGATGTTTATTGTTTCAGTTACATGCAGGACTGTAAATAAAAATTTAAATATAATACAAAATATAGAAGATGGTTACGAGCTAAAGGTGGCGACTATGTAGTCGGGCTAACTTTTAGGTTATGGAGTTGCTAATCAGGCAAATCCAGTGTCGTTAATTGCATTGACTGCTGAGGAAATAGATGCGAAGACGAATCAACGTATGGCAAAGGGAGCCCGAGAAGTTTGGCTATCGTGTACGAATCGATGAGACGTATATACGGGAGCTACAGGAAAGGCCAAGGCGTGGGAACAAATCGACGCGGGCTTATGACTGACGAAGAGAAGGCAGGAAGTATTAGTAGCAAACTGGCAACGTTCAACTAATCGGTAAACCTCGAGTGGCAAAGGTATATCATTGTGGGTGTGAGTTCGCTGGCTGGATATTACGATTGAACAAAATGTTATATAATAAATGACAACGTACATATTTTATAAACAGGGACGTACAATTATTTAGTGTAATGGTCGGGGTATTTACGTGTACTCTGTAAGTCGCAACTTAAGTAATTTCAAAGGAATATTGATGTTACGTCGGCCGACTCTCTACCTGGACCGGGCCTCACATCCTTATGGCGTACCCCTTCCGATTCGCAAGGACTGACCATAAATCTTAGAAAATTCTAGCTAAAGTCTTTCAGATCAAACAAATATCTTTTTACGAAAGCGTTTTCTGGGGTTTCTGGTTTGGTTCTGGAAAACACGTGAAAGTTAGTTTTACACACGTGCGATGCTTCCTACTACCAACTTTCTATTGAGGGCGGCTAAGACCCTTCCTAGTCCATCGACAATCTTAGTAGCCAATAGAAACAATGTCTATTATCCTCACTTTCCCGGCCAAAAACTGTCATCAACGAATCCGCGTTCTTAATTCAAAAAGGGTACACCCACATCGAGCTTTCCTCCTAAATAGCACGAGATGGGACTGTTACTGCACTTACACATCTCCGACAGTCAACTACTGCTCTTACATACCTCGGACAGTCAACAATATTGTTCTTTCGATCATCGGACAGTCAAGTCTACAATTCTAACAAGTTCTCGGCAATCAACACGCTAACTCTAACAACTCTCGGGTCAATCATTGTACTTCCGACACGACGAAATCAAATAATTTTTATCTACGCTGTGAGTGTTTTAATCTGATGGAAATATATATATATATATATATATATATATATATATATATATATATATATATATATAATATAACTGTAGCCTACAGTTGCATTCATTGAACCACCCCTGTTATCCTAATCGAAACAAGGGGAACGACTACTTCGCGGCGTCGATTAACGGAATCGTAGCGAGAATTTACGCCTCTCGCTGACGCGTTTTCCTCGCGACCGCGTCTCTCCGCGAACGGTCGTAACAATTAAACTGAATTATTTAAGTTTCAATTCCAAAGAAGTAAGAGTTTAATCCTTCTCGTTCACGCAAGCGAGAGATTGGGAATCAAAGCCTAATGTAAAATAATGTCTAACATAAGGCTAATGCCATGTATGATATAGTTGCTGAAACTTTTATGCTTCATACATGGACAATTGTTTTATTATAAATATTAATAATAAATATTAATTAAATAAATATAGACAACAATGACTACTATAGGTTTTATATATGAAGTATTAGACCGAACGAACTATGAAACATACGCGATATAGTACTCGTTATAATATTTATAATAAAACAATCGTCTACTCTGATTTCATTTTTTCAATTTATAAAAATATGAATTTACACAAACACGCGCACTCTACTTATCATTACTTCCACAATAACGTTCTCTTTCTAAAATTCAGATTTTTGTAACTACAGTTAAACGTGACACCCACATAGGCACACGTCATTGTTTTGCATTCTGATAAAATAGCACTTACTATAGTTTTGCTCGTTACTGCAAGTAACGTAAGTAAACAAACCTGACAGGCGTGTAATCGACAAAATATCATTTATAAGGTCGTTCCTCTCTTTACCCTTTTGCTACGTGCATTGCTTTGACATGAAAACGCGGAGCACTTAGAATTCGCCAGGCCTATTGTTCTGACTGCCAGTCATTCGGCTGATCCGTTTCCCATTCTTATCCACTATTCTTCGCTCGCCCTACACTGTCCCCGTAACCACTTTCTACCTTGATCGATCGTAAGTGAACGGCGTGTTCATACACTAATTTCCTTCGTTCCTGTTAAATTTCCTTCTTTCGTCCTGTCAGACTGCGTGAAAACCGAGATTTCACGTGTTTTATATATTAATGACTCGGTGGAAAATATCCATGAGGCTTAACATTAATTCAGATCTGTTTTCAAAAACAATATTATAATTAGCTCTTTACTGATTACTCGACAGATTACCTCACATTATAACTCAAATTAATAGGATAATAGCAAAATAATAATAAATATAGAAACACGTTAAGTACAAAATAATATTTTTAAATGATACGAATTCCTTAAAAGGCATATCGGTCAATTCCATTATAGAAAAGTGCGAAATAGTATGGATGCTACAAATACTATTTTTTAAATTTAGCCTAGGATTTACTATTATTTGTGTCGTATTGTTGTGTGTATTTTTACGGGCATAATACATTTAATTAAAACGCTCTAGAAATTAATACCGGCGCATTATGTAAAGTTTATTTCAATCAATGGTAACATTTCGTCGTCGGGTTCTCGCTGCATCTTGCGCGACTGTTGATCACGTCTATCTCATAAAAAAGAATTCCGCGAAATTGTCCATAATTTGAAAAAACGGTCCTGTAATTCTCACGTGGAATAATATTCAACGTTGGTCTGCGCCAGGCGCGAGATCCACGAGCCTTTTCCGCTCGGTCGATACCTAAATTTACTATGTCCTACTTAACGCCGTGGAACCGTGGTATGTTATCGCCATTACCAGTTTCGACTTTGTATCATTCAAAACTTCACCGTAATAAAACATTTGACTTCCCATAAAGCATAACTTCTCCTGAGTCGAATGAAAGATTGATTCTGAATCCAACTGAAAAGTTTGTTCCTTTGTCTGTGAGGATTGCACGTGATGTTCCGAAGATGGGAATTAAAATCGTTGCAAAGGTATCTGCTATTGTTGTGGCTCCGGTGTTCGATATCGCAACAGCTATGCAGTTTTTGGTTACGTTGTCTTGCATCGTTGGTACATGGCAGGTTTTTCTATATATTGTCTGTAATAAACATGAGTTGTGGAATTTTCGCTCTTACCAACTGTTGTTTTTCGCAGCTTTTGCATTTTCTGATTAATTCTTGTGCATCGTTTTTCATTCCTCGAGATGAATGTCTTATTCTGAAGCATCTTTAGGTTTTGGTGATTCGTTTGTATACTGCTATGTGTTTCTTCTATGAACTCTTCTCGAATATCCCCTGGAGGTGCTATACTTGTTTCCATATATGGAGTAATTTCTACGTTGGTGTTTTTGAGTATTTTTCAGATGAGAGTTTAGTATTCCCGCATGACGGGTTGATTCTGGTTCTTTCCCAATGACAATATAACGGCTATTGTTCTCATTTCCTTGAATATAGTTTTCAAGTTTCGTAGTACTGTGACGATATTTTCGTCTTTCAGTTCTTCAAAGATATATTTTATGACCAATTTATTTTAGTTTCATGGAAAAATTTCTTAATTGATTAAAAAATGGTTAATTGTCCTTCCTGCGGATTCTCCTTGGCAGGTGACTTTTTTCCAAGTAACCGACATCAGCAAGAATTCTTCCCCTGGCAGCTTTTAAGTAACAATTTACGGACTTATTAAATGTACATATTAAATGTACATCTTTTTCCATTAGAGCGATAAATATTTCTCCGTATATGTTTATTTTACAGGGCTCGTGGTTGTCTTCTACCTCGGGTTGTGAATCTTAGGAGAGTGATATTGTTGCGACCGTTCGCGAAGAGACGCGGTCGCGAGGAAACGCGTCAGCGAGAGGCGTAAATTCTCGCTACGATTCGGCTAATCGACGCCGCGAAATGGTCGCTCCCCGCGTTTCGTTTAGGATAACCGGGGTGATTCACTGAATGCAACTTATTCTACGGTTGTAGAATAAATATATATTTGTATCACAGTAATACTTACAGTTTATATAAGGTGTCGGTTTAAATAGTATCGGAAGTTACCACTAGAATGTTCGAGTTATATCTTATACAATGTGACTGATTTGGACGCGACCGTACAGAGAGTTTTCGACTGCGACTGATCGGTTAGAATGTTAGATTGCGACTTTACGATGCTTCTCAGTGAGTTCGTTGGACTGAGCGATCGTTGTAGACGTGTTGACTGAATTGACGACGAAGACGAACTAACTCGATAGTGACGATGCTGTGTCGGAGGTGAGCTAAGGATGGGTGTGTCTAACGCACGGAATCATCTGATTTGTTGATGACAGTTTTTGGTTGGAGAAGTGAGGGTAATAGAAATTGTTTCTATTGGTTAGTAAGACTATCGATGGACTAGGAAGGGTATTAGCCACCCTCGATGGAAAGTTGGGAGTAGGAGGCATCGCACGTGTGAACACTTAGCGTTCACGTGTTTTCCAGACGCTAACCAGAAACCTTAGAAAACGCTTTCGTGGAAAAGCCCTTGTTTGCAATGAAAGACTTTCGCCAGAGTTTTCTGAGATTTATAGTCAGGCTGCGAGTGTTTTCAAGAGTACGCGATAAGGATGTGCGGACATCTGGCTGCCATCCGTCCGCGATGTGAGGTCCGGCTCAGGTAGAGAGTCGGCCGACGTAACAGATATATCTGTATCAGATTCTTCATCGGGAACAATACTTCTCAACTGCGTTCAAGTGCTTTCCAGAATTTCTGGGGTCTATATTCTTATAGACTAAGAATAGACGGGATTGCAGGCTTTAATCGCGTGATTTCTCTATTTCACTCAATGGGTTATGATTTTCAAGTGAAGTAGTTTCTTCGGTTTCTCCTTCGTCCAATGTTATTAGATCCCTTTCTGAATTATTAGTATTTTATTTATTGTTCAGACTTATCGTGAAATGATTGAATCGTATGAGTTTATAACGCCTTCCATGTGAATTTGAGGAACGGTGCACCAAAGTTTTTCGTTGTTGTGTTGGTTGCTTCCTGGTGAACTTTTCCTCTTTTTACGGATGGACGTGGCGCTGTAATTGGTTCTTCGTTCGAATTGCTAGAAGGTACGCTGTATGTAAACCTTCCTGGATTTCGTTCTATTCCTTAAACACGATAACCGATTTATCTTGGATAAGTGAAGAACGATTAAAGGAAGACCACTGAATTACGAGACAGCACGATTCCGTCCTGGTTTCGTTCCCCAGGTTTGAGTACGATATTGCATTTGTACTCTAGCAACATTAATTTCCATTTAATGGAAATAGGATCTTTAACTGACTATAGTTAAACTAAGGGTCGATAGTGAGTAATGAGTGCAAATTTACGAACACATAATGTCGGAAATATTGCGTAGCATATATCATAGCCAGGCATTCTTTCTCAGTTGCTGAATAATTCTTTCCGACTGGGTATAAATTGCGAGAACCATATGGAACCGGTAAATCGCGACCAATTTCATCTTGGCTCAATACTGATACTAGTAGCTGAATACTGATACTAGCGTTAACATAATAGTCTCTGATAACGACGATAATATGTGACTTGTCAATTCTAAGAATTGTTTGACGTCCTTGGATTCTGGATTGTTGGATTAGACTTTGGAGTAAGACAATTTTCTGCCGCATGGAGTTTCCTTGGACCTGGTTTGACACCGTCGGTAAAAATTATGCCCTAAGTACGTAATTTCTTTACGCAAAACTCCGCTTATATTAGTTGGGAAAGTAAATCCGCGATTTCTGAGATGATTCAACAATCTTTAAATTTTAACTTCCTATGAAGATGAAAAGTAGACTTCTACATCATTCAAATAATTTTGAATTTATATTTCATTGAGTTAATACTTGATATATTAAACGTTGCAAATCATTTGCCAGATCAAAGATCGAGAAATACTTTGCACCTCTCAGTGGGTCCAGAGTTTCGGTAATTTGAGATAGTGGATACTTGTCGCTTTGGTTTTTTCGTTCAATGCACGAAAATTAATTATCCTGCGCCCATCTTCAGTGTTATCGGCGTCCGATATTTTCGATACAACCCATAAAACAGAGTTATACGGTGAAGTGGACGGTCTAATTATTTCTTGGAATAACAAAGCTTCAAATCGAGACTGTGTCTTCTCTTGATTCATCGGTGGGTAGCAGTACTGCCTAGTATATATTGTAATTTCGTCTGTTACATAAATCGAGTGGTGAATTCTTCATTCGTTAACCTTACAACTTTCGCAAGTGACAATTTCCTTTATTATTTGGAATAAAAATGATGTTCCAAGTGGACAACTTTTGTAGGACAAGTATCTGTAGACACAGTAATATAATCTGTATTTGTCCTACCAAAATTGTATCTGTAGGTACAGTAACAGAATATCTGCCGTAATACATTGCCGAATATTAATGCCACTTGCTATATGCATATTGTTGTGCTTTTATTGAAACGTTTCGTCAGTACCTCGCCTGGACAAACATTATATCTCTGAAAAGTAACTAAGCAGACACGCTTGCGCAGAGTGCAAAAGGTGGAAATCCCTAACCCCGCAACTAATTATTTATTTATCAAAAGTAAAATTATTAGGATGATGTTCAATATCTCATAGTATTAGTATTGGTATTAATGTCTATTACTATATATTGATATTAACATACAATATAAGTACACAGTGTTAGGATTTCCACTAGTATACGTATGGTAGTAGTATGTATATATATATGTCGGGTTGGCGTTAGGGGCGTATAATGAATCTTCACCAGTGTTGTTCATGGTTGTCGCACAGATATTTATTACACAAGTATGGCTGATACAAGATTGACGATCAGACGCGGTAACTGGACGCTAATGACAATGGCCCTAGGTTCGATATAGCGAATCCACGGTCCACGGGATAACGAATATACTTTGCTTCAAAGTCTAAGTCGGACTCGACTTACTACTCGTGATACTAGGAACGCTTGATTGACTCTTAGCTAATCAGATTGCCAGAAAAGAATGACTTTCCGTCGCGACGACGCTGCAGAGGAAAACTATGATGGGGTGTGCCTAAGGGCACGAGATCATCGGATTCGTCAAAGAAAGCCTCCACTCGGAGGGTGAGGGAAATAGACGCTGCTGTTAATTGGTCAATTTCTATGTTGGCGGTTAGAAAAGGATGCTAGCCGCCCTAGAGAGAGAGTTCCTAGCAGGCGACGTCGTACGTGACCAAATCAGGCTTTCCCATAACTTCCCGCAATAGGTGACAGATTTACGGGCTGATAGAATAAAGACTGTTTGTCAATCTGAAGGACTTTAGTTAACTAAGTCCTAAGATTTGTAACGGTTCCTCAGGCTATCTGAACATAAACTGTAAACGATGCATCGGCATCTGGCGATCATCTGGCCCAAAGAATGGGGTCCGTGTGTGGCGAGCTGCGGGGCTGTTGGAATGTCTTATTGTCAAGTGTCTGTACTGCCAATTCTTTAGGAAAGCTATGTTACTTTATATCCCTGTTGGGTGGAACGTTCATCCCGTGACCGTGGCTACGCTTGGCGACCGGTTGTCGCCTCGAGCCTAAACTCATTGTCTCAAGTTTCGAATGACTGTGTCTGGGTTATTTCGTAAATGCTACAGTATTGAGGCTTTTCCAAATAATTCCAACGGGGGGGCCCGGTGTCCCTTCATCTCCGACAGATATATATATATATATTTACAGTAACTTCCAAATTGAAAATATATAAATATATAATATAAATATAAATGGAATATAAATATATGGAATATAAATTCCAAATATATATATATATATATATATATATATATATATATATATATATATAATTATATAATAATTATATAATAATTATATATATATATTTATATATATAAATTTGCTCAGTTTCTGAAAATTATTTGTCTCTGAATTAAGATAACTTGCCCATCGATTAATAATGGTTCGTGATTTAAATAAATAAAGGAAAAGTAATTGCTAGATAGCTTAATAAGACGAAGTAATCGCAAATAAACGAGTAATTAGCGGAAGAAATATAATAATATTTTGTTGACTGTTAAACATAACTCAATTCGCATGAAAAGTTGTTCTAAACTGATATTCGCACTGATTTTTTATTAACTCTTTAACGTTCAAATCTTGTTGTCGAGGGACGTTATACACCATCGCTCAAAAGTCATAAAACAGTTATTATATTAGCTCAAAATTGGAAAAAATTAAATATATAATAAAGACATCAAGAAATAGTATTTGTACAGTGAAGAAATTATACACTACTAATATACATAATGATTTTATTAAAACAGGCTTGTAATTGAAAATTCATGATCTATACCAAATACCAACATTTTATTAAAAATACGAGATGTCCTAACACTTTTGAACAAGGGCGTTCAAGAGATAGTTTCGATTCGATAATATCAATGTTTAAATCAAATAAACCGGCACGTGATCAACCTATTGACTCCATTCGTCAATTATACGGACTTGAGCAAACTGGATGTTTCTACTTGTTTGCTGGTTTATGTTATAGGTTTGCACAAACTAGATATTTCCACTATATGTCAATTTATGCAATATAGAAATATATATCTTTTGTTTCCTTTTTTGTTTTTAATTTAATTTTAAATAGAATTTGTCGTTACATTTAAATTAGATTATATATTTTGTTAGTGTATTAATACCTAATTCTAAGGTTTTAACTTTTCAACTTGAAATGTCGCTGTACTTCCATATTTTATTTCCCACTATGTTCCCTCTGTTCAATACATGTGAATTGTTTCAACAATTTAGTACTAATGCACATATTCAACTGTTTTCGAACTTTCATTTAATTATTTGTATTTCGATATTTCATTGATCGTAAAAATACTTCCTGTTGTTATATTTGATATAACTCTTCTATTACTTCGGGTTAAAAACGTGGAGCATCATTAAATTGTCAGATAACTTTAATTAACTGATATTTATAGGCTTAAATAATAAGAAATAATAGCATGATATAATTATGACTGAATACGATAAAACTGAATGTATAAAATTCCAGCGACATTCAAAATTACCATACCCATTGAGACTGAATAACCTTTTTAAAATTGGACCAAATGATTTGGATTTTTTTTAGAAATTAGGAAGATTATTTTACTAGATCAAGTATAAAAAAATTTTTTGAAAAAACTACAACTGGTCGGAATCGCCAAGAAAGAAAGTAAACATTATATTTTCCGCAACTTCTTTGTCTGAGCTTGTAATGAAAATTTAAACGATACATTTTAGACATTTATATCAGTTACATACATGCTGAAAATTTCATCGAAATCGGTTAACGTTGCTATGAGCTGCAAACGTTTAAAGATGGTGAAAAATGGCCTGAAATTTACGTCTTTCGGTGCCTGTCGCTTGTTTTCGCGTCAACCAATTTTAATAAAATTTTCGGCATATATGTACATGTATAACTGATAGAAATGTTCAAAATGTTGTTTAAAGTTTCATTACAATTCCAAGAAAAAATTTTGGGAAATGCTTACTTTTTCCTTACTTTTTTTCTTGACGATTCCAACCAATTGCAATTTTTTTAGAACTTTTTTTATACGTCATCTAGTAAACCAATCCTCCTAACTTATCAAAAATATTCAAACCGTGCGGTCCTATTTTTAAGCAGTTATTCAGTTTTAAAGAGTGTTACAACAATTTTGGAAGTTACTGTAAATATAGAACTTTAAATTGACAACTAAACATATTTGTATAATCTCAACAAATTAAAATTTACTATCTCTGTATTCACAATTATATCTGTGAATATTAAAATTTATTTAATAGCATAGTTTGATAATGTTTCATAAAGTTTCTGGTTGTACAATAAGCTATGCTGAAGGAAAAATGCGATGATTACTAGAAAATGGCTCACTATATATAGTAAAATAATTTTAATAAAAATCACAAGAGATTTAAATTATAATAAACTCCTAATATATCTATATCTAACTATTTGGTGCTCCTTCCATCTTCAAATTGGTGATGGTATTGCTAATGATTTCACTACAAATTGCTTCAATTACACTTCGCTAAATTATGTTTCCCAAACAAACATACGTAATACAAAATGAAACAATCGATTTGGCTTCAGTTTCTCAACTTAAGTGTTATAATAAAAACCAGAAATATTTGAATAAGAATTTTCTATAAGGAACAATCTAAATATCTGAAAGCCAAATCGATAATACAACAAACCGCATATATATCTTGCTTACTGTATATATATGTTCCTAAGAAGAAAGAAGGAAGATCATAAATTATTAATTAGAAATACACTATGGGTCTAAAACGAATGAAATCAGCGAGATTCTAAATTCAAAATAAAAATAATGTTAATTCGTCCTTTCGCGGGGAGACGCGTCTCCGTTAGGCGCGTCAACGGGAGTCGTAAATTCCCGTTACGATCTACGAATCGACACCGCGAGCAGGGCAATCCCCTGATTTCAGTTACGATAATAGGGGTGGTTATATTGAAATAACTGTAGTCTCCAGTTATATATTTTTATTTATTTCACACTTTTCACAACACTTGGAACGTATATAGAAATATGTTGAAATTGATACCGTTTAACGCGATGAATCCCGATATCGTGTGAAACTATTAGACTAGCTTGCTGAATGAGTGCAAGAACCGTCCGAAGTATGTTGACGCCAAGAATCGACTGTCTCGTTGGCGTGAATTGAAGTTACTGCCTCGGTGGCTAGAATTGTACTTGACTGACTCATCTCATGCCATTTAGGGGGAAAGATCGGTTTGAGTGTGCCCTTACCGAACCAAGGACCCGGATTCGTTGTTCACACGATCCGCGATGCCCATTGGTTATAGCCGAAGTTAATAAACATAATGCGAGGAGAAAGTCTCCTGCATATTTGGCTCATGGGTGGCCTTGGTCTTGGGAAAAACCCGCCATTTAGCGGGACACATCTGCTTTCCCCGTAATTAGCAAGAGAGTGCAATAAACCTAATGACTGTTCAAATGACCATCCATAAACCGAATAATATTTGTATGAATCGAAATTAAGTTGAAAAGATTCGGTTTATGGTGGTTCCTTAGGTTACTGCAGGTCAGTTTGACGAGAGATAGGCGTCGGCGGTCAGACCGAAAGGTACGTCGCACTGACCGTCTAGCCCGCCGTAACAAATAACAAAATTACATCGAAGCATTTATTTTCGAAAAAATGTATATGTGTTACTTTTCAAGTACATATATATTTGCTTCATTCCCAGCTATACAGGAATAAATAATCGACAAGAGACTATTTTACGTATAAAAATGTAAAATAGAAATTTTTCGTTTGAAGCTTCCTTTTGAAGAAAATAAAGTTTGATCCTATTCGGTCAAGAAATCGCATATTCAACAAACTTTCAAATTTTATTTTCTTGAAAATTAAACTCTAAGCGAATAAATCTTATTCTATATTTTCGGGTCGAAAAAATTTAATTTATTTTCGTATGTAGAATAACATCCTGTCAATTCCTTACTCCTACCCAGTCGAAAATCAATCAAATACATGAATACCTATGTGATAAGTTTCCAAACACGATTTTCTATAAAATGAAATCTTCGACGCAATTTTATCTTTTTATTTTCGTGTTATTTTGAACTAGAGAATCTCTCCTGACTTCATTTATGCTATAAATTTAGATCCAAGGTGTATAAATTAAACACAACAATAATATTGTATTGTTTTCAAGTTAGAAAAATAAAACAGTAATATAAAATATTACTTGGCCCCTCTTGCACAATACAACTAATGTTATTAGTGAAATTTTACATATTACAAATTATAAGTTACCTTCTATACATTAGTTTTCTAGAAAACTACTTCTGTACATCAATTTAACAAATTACCATTCAATAGTCTTATTCGACTAATGTTCTATATAAAATAGAAAAATTGTACAACTTATCATTTTGTCAACCTACAGATATTACCAGTAAATCATTATGCATAAAGGTCTCGAAGTTGAAATAATAATAAATATTTGTTAAACTATTCACACAGAAATCGCGGTAGAAGCAGCAAGCATTACCGACACCGTGCATCTCCAGATTGCAATACCGTGGCCAGCTTTGGAAGCAGTTCCTCTGAGAGTCGAGGAGGACTGAATCGATATTACCGTCAAGCTTGGGAAAATCTGCATGAGACGGCCGGTCATAAGACCAATCATCCTCCTCTTCGTCGCAAGGAGACCCTGGATGAACCAGGATACCGAGAAAATTACCGTGGCAACAACACCGAGAGAGATGGTTCAGAATTAGTTGTGAGCGATGTAGCCACGTACCCGTCTAACAAGCACGCCAGCATTTCTGACAAGAAACGCCATCATCATCATCATCATCATCACCACGGTAACTCTACGCCCGAGTGGAGGCAGTCTCAGTCTCATCACAGATACTAAACATAAAATCGGTTACCTAGAACCGCTTATTTTTTTGAGATTTTCGGTGAATCGATTATTGTGACGAGTCGCGATTAGATCACGAGCAAGTTGTATTTTTTATGCTGTATGCATATTTTATAAATGGTGACGCACTGGAAGATGGTGACTATATGTTAGGAAATACGTACAAAATGTAAGGTAAATTTCTTTCAATATAGAGTTTTAATTTCAGCAAATGTATTTTTGATTATTTGTTGAATGTGAAAGATATAATTAATTGAATGTTTATTTGGTAATATTTGGATTTAAAAATATTTGTACAGACAAATTTGTTTACATAAATGAAATACTTCTTGTGTATGTGTATTTTTATATATAAGAACATCTCTTTTTTATTTCTTCAATACAGTAGTATGTGAATTTTATATATTGATCTGATTCTTTAAGAAAAAAATTGATGAATTCATACATTGCTTTAATTTCAATTTTAATTTCTAAATAACTTTATTTTTTATAGAAAAGCACATCTATCTCAAAATCTTTTGAGGTGGATCGTTGACATTTTCTATAATATTCTAGATCTAAATTACACATATACATTTTGAAACATGTATAAAATCTTGTGTTTAAAATTCAACTAACTGTTACTAGTAATTCAGCTAATTCTAAGTTAGAATATCAAAAATGTATATTGTTTTCCATTTACAATTCAAAGTTTACTTAGAAGAATGTATATTTAACATGAATTATAAATATTTGTCCCAAATTTTTTCAAGAAATATGTATATGTATATCTAATATTCTTAGAACAATATTTTGTAGTCATTTGACGAAGAAATTAGTAAAATAAAATATTACCAAATGCATATATATCATAACAAACGTTTGACAAATATTTAAAATCATTTTTTTTAGAAATAAAGTTTCATGTGGATAAATTTTCTTATATTTCATCTTCTTTTTAGCATTAAATCACCATCCATCCATGTATTCTGCTACATCATTTATGAAATAATTTGTAACTCCATTTAAAATGGAAACTTAAAAGAACATGGTGAACAATTCAAACGTTGCGTAGGAGAATTTTTAAGCGTGATTCATAGATAGAAAAACTAATTCATCCTACATTTATTGTTCTGTTATACAGTAAATTATTTACTACTACCTTGTTACGTAATGTAAATACCGTATACTGCAGTAGCGTAAGTCAAAGACGAAAGTTGTGAATGTAGGAGGATCACGAGTTGATCGAAGGATATGCCAAAAAAATGAGAAAGTAATATATGTATATGTATAATTACTGATCAAACGAATTCTAATAATTTTTAAACGAATTCGATACAAACTATTATAAGAATGTTCGATTATAATAGGATTGACAATATTTTATGAAAATCATACGCATACTCGGTTGATCAATATCTGTAATGGGCACCTTGGCCTCGCCTTAAAGGAATCGAACAAACTCATAACGAAACGATATTCGAAGATGGTACCGTTAAGGAAAGGCCGACGCTATACATATCAGAATCAAAATTCATTTAGTTATGGTGCTCATTTTAAGACACTTTGCACTTATTCAAATTCATGTCGGATCTGTTTTTGCAGATTTTAAAACACCTTAATAAATTATTTGTGTTTAGTATTATTTTAACCAGTTGAACATCTTTTCTCATGCTTGTCAAGAATAAAACATATATAATTAATAGATATGTATTTATTCATTGACTGACGTAAGATATTCGTAGTAAGTTTGTACATGTATTTATTTAATACTTCAGTAATCTACAAAAAATTGTAATAGTGCCATTATGGGCAAACTTGTTTAATTGTATCTATACATGCATTCTAGTTGTTTAAACATAAACACAGAATGGTGAACACTCGTGTATCTTCAGTAACTTGTTATGTACGTACATAGTTAGTTTTAGTCTTAGTTATGCACGAATTGTTTCAACTAAAAATATTTATGTATCACAGAGGTTCATAAAGGAAAATACAAATTGTTCAAAAAGTTAATAAGATAAATTTAATTCTTTTAATACATCATTTTTGTTTAAAAAAATAAAAAACTACTTATCATAAAGTAGTTAAATGTAGCACACACAGCGTTAAAAATATCATATTTAATTATGCAGCCATTCATCTATTAAATGTCCAACCTCAACTCTGGCAGCTTTCAACTGAAGTGGATCATTTTTGGAAGGAGGATACATGTTGGCACAATGAGCAGTACCTATGGTCATAATAATAAATAAATTTTTTGTATTACACGAAAAATGAAAAATTTCAATTAATATGTACACACCATCAATATAAATGACAGGTATTTGCGGATTTGCTGATTTTGTAATTCCCAAAACATGCCAAGGATCAATTGATCCATGTACAAATACTACATTTGTAGTCTTTAAATCTAATCCTCCATACAGAATATTTGTTCTATTCACTGCCGAATTCAGCAAATGAATATTGTACCTGTTAGAATACGGAAATGTTATAATTTTATAGCTAATGATTTATCATAATTGAGAAATGTATTTATCGTAATTTTAAATAAACCTTGGGCCAAATATATCAATGCATTGTTGTACAAAGAAATCTACTGGGAAAGTTTCACTAAATAATTTTGGGCGTGCTGTCGAAGTTTGAAAGAATCCAAATTCTGTACACGTTTGGTACGTCCATTGACGTCCTACAAGAAATATATTTTAAAATACAATAAATAAAAATTAAAACAGCAATAGTATAAGTAAAAAAATACATTACCCCCTTCTGCTTCTTCGCTAGCCCATGTTATGTTCCGAAGTTTATGAATCATTTTATTATACATATAATCCAAACACTTTTTTTCTGATGCTTGTAATATTTTAGTGCTCAAAATTGCAAGTCTGTCAATAGCAATACCCAATGTTTCGTTCGTTAATATGTCGCAGGCACTATCGATAGTTAAATTAGCTATTGCGGAATTATTACGATTGTCTTTATTGTACTGTACAATACCAGCAAAGATGCTTGCTATTGTTTCATACAAATTCGAAATATCATTACGTTTGGTATGTTCGTTGATTGGATCACATAAACTATAAGTAAAAATAATTTTTCAATAATGATATATTTGATTTGTAAATGAAGAATTTTACTTTTACTTACATAAATTTTTTAGCTATTCCTTGTTGACCGATAGGACGATGTAACATTATATGAAATTGTTTGTTTGCTTCTAGTATTGCATTTACACATGCTTCAGAATATTCTTTGAGGGCATTTTCAACAACAACAAAGTATTCTATAAAGTATAATTATTAATATAAAACACTTCTGTTTTAAATAAAATATTTTTTATATTTAAGTGTATCTTATATTTACCCTGAAAATCAATTTCTGCTAATAAAGGACCACTAGCAGAAACAGCCCCGTGTACTAAATGAGGATATTTATTACGCAACCAAGCAGCTAATGATCCAGCATATGATCCTCCAAATGCAATCCATTTAGTACCAGCTGGTAACTTGTAATTAATATTCATGAATTCTATAAAGTAAGCCAAATCTGCAAGTGCCTGTTGCGATGAAAGATACATTAAATTTTTCACGCCGAGATCCCTGCAGATAACAAAAACGTAACATTATAACTTAAAATGTATCAATTATATATTTTATAAACAATGTTACATACGAAGTAGGATGACTTTGTCCATAAAAGCGGTGTTCCACTTGAAAACATAGCGCCCCAAATTGCTTAGCATATTCGATCCATTGACCTTCTGCCATCCATTTAGCATTTGCTGCAGCTTCACCACTTATCATCAAAAATACTGGACCACCTTTCTTATAGTGCTCTCCAACCTAACCCCAACCTAACGTTTACGAAATATCTCTGAAAAAATAATAAAAAGATTTATATTATAAAATAAAAATTAAGAAATATTTAATATATTCTTATTACCTGTTGCCAAACACGCGCATCAGTTGGATCAAAGTGATCTAGAAACTGTGTAAACCATTCAGCACTTGGAAGTTCATGATCTTCAGATAAAATTGGAGCACCTAGATTACCATATTTGCTTCGACCCCTCATAAAAGTCTCCCATGATATACTATTATTTATAAAATTAACGAAGAATAATAATAGTAGTAAACGGTTCATAGTATCCTAGGTTTGGATAAACTATAAAATATGCATTCTGAAAAAATAAAAACTAAATTTATTATTTATATTACACATAAAAAATTAATATATTACGAATATTATTTTATCAATTTTATTCTCTAATAAATTAAAACATAACGATAACATAGTTAATACTACCTTTTTAAAATACAAGTTGTCTTACATTTATTATTTACAGAAATGATATTTTTAAAATTAGTTCTTATAATATAGGCACTAATATTATTCTTGTACAAATTTACACGTGTTTTTTATATATGAGTACTACAATTTATTAACTTGAAACCATGCTTGGAACAAAATTCCAATCTTTCCAACATGATAAAACTAAAAGAATATAAATATAAAAAGCAGAGGAATGTACTTACAAATTTTATAGTAATGATAAGTTGTTCTTTCCTGTTTAGAGCTTCTTTTTCTTTATAGTACTTATTGAATAATTTACTTAGTTCGTTTTAATATATACAATATTTAGAGAAAACATTATAATTTATAACCTTGATGTAATGAACAATTTTGCTGCTTTGAAAAGGCACTATATGTGTATCGTTAACTTGTTGACTTGTAGCAGCTTGTAGTACGTGCAGTCTAATATATGTCGGGTTGACGGTAGGGGCGTATAATGAATCTTCACCAGTGTGGTTCATGGTTGTCGCACAGATATTTATTACACAAGTATGGCTGATACAAGATTGACAATCGGACGCGGTAGCTGGACGCTAATGACAATGGCCCTAGGTTCGATATAGCGAATCCACGGTCAACGGGATAACGAATATACTTTGCTTCAAAGTCTAAGTCGGACTCAACTTACTACTCGTGATACTAGGAACGCTTGATTGACTCTTAGCTAATCAGGTTACCAGAAAAGAATGACTTTCCGTCGCGACGACGCTGCAGAGGAAAACTATGATGGGGTGTGCCTAAGGGCACGAGATCATCGGATTCGTCAAAGAAAGCCTCCACTCGGAGGGTGAGGGAAATAGACGCTGCTGTTAATTGGTCAATTTCTATGTTGGCGGTTAGAAAAGGATGCTAGCCGCCCTAGAGAGAGAGTTCCTAGCAGGTAACGTCGTACGTGACCAAATCAGGCTTTCCCATAACTTCCCGCAATAGGTGACAGATTTACAGGCTGGTAGAATAAAGACTGTTTGTCAATCTGAAGGACTTTAGTTAACTAAGTCCTAAGATTTGTAACGGTTCCTCAGGTTATCTGAACATAAACTGTAAACGATGCATCGGCATCTGGCGATCATCTGGCCCAAAGAATGGGGTCTGTGTGTGGCGAGCTGCGGGGCTGTTGGAATGTCTTATTGTCAAGTGTCTGTACTGCCAATTCTTTAAAGGAAAGCTATGTTACTTTATATCTCTGTTAGGTGGAATGTTCATCCCGTGACCGTGGCTACGCTCGGCGACCGGTTGTCGCCTCGAGCCTAAACTCATTGTCTCAAGTTTCGAATGACTGTGTCTGGGTTATTTCGTAGATGCTACAGTATTGAGGCTTTTCCAAATAATTCCAACGGGGGGACCCGGTGTCCTTTCATCTCCGACATATACATATATATTATATGTATAGCTGATATAGTATGTGCATTTTTTGTATAGCGCCCCCTATAAAACGGTTTATTACAATAAATATATATATATGTATATCATATACACGAGTATAAGTTAGCAAATAAAAGCGCATAAATTATTTTACGAAAATAGTTCGTGAAAAAAAGACAGATACAAAAGTTCCAGATAACATTACCAAAAATGGCTCTAAATATATGAAAACATTTTAGATTTTAAATAAATGATACATGTAGTTAAAATATTATCAATGTAAACTTTGTAGTGTTAATTGTTAACGTAACTCGTAAGTACACTTATTTGTCTTGTATTACTTTTTGTTGTACTGGATATTAATTAGATTAAATATGTTATAATGAATAAAATCCAATTTTTTTTTTCATTTGAAAAGAGTTACATTAAGAATCTTCTTCTATTATTGATTATACATACACATAATTACTTCTTAAAAGATAATTATCATAGAATCTACTAAAACTATATTTTTAATGTTTTATACATTTTTCTACGCATTATACTATTTATCTTATGATATTATAATATTTTATTTTTTATATATTTAATAGTTCCGTTTATATATATTTAAGTATATATTTGTGCATGTTGCAATCTTTTACAAAGTAGAAGATTGAATTCACATATATATTTAATAAAATTTTATTATTGTTATAACATTTAAAAATGCTTGACAAAATCGAAAAAATGTTTTATTTATATTAAAAATTAAATTCAAAGTAAATGTTAATTGAGAGAATATTCTGAGGGTAATAATATAATAAAAGATTGTCTCAATATCTGATAAAAAATACAAAAATCCACATAGCCAACTACAAATAAAGATGTTCGTAATTATTTGTGTGCTATAGTTCTACTTTCTTATATATAATCAACTATTTGATGGATATAATTCGGTTAAAAAAAATAAAAATAAAACGTTTGTACAAAAACAATATACACACATATATATATATATGAGGATATATTTTTTACATTCAATATGCATGTATACATATGTACGTAAACATATAAACAAAATCTTTTTTTGTAAAGTAAGAATCGAAATATGAATGCTTAACATTATAAACTGCATATAACTATTATAGATTATATACATATCACATATAAGCATTTTATCTAACTGAAATAAATCTTCGAGCGATGACATTATCAAAGGTATTTAATCGGAAAATTAATTATCTGTTCTATTTGGTTCCAAATAGTATATACAATAATCACTACAATTAAGGGTTGTCCTATTTGGTTGAAGCTTAGTATATACAAGAACCTACGAAATTAGGGTTTCGTTCTATTTTGAAACTTAGCATTTACAAGAAACTATATAATTATGGAACTGTTCTATTTGGTTTCATTTAGTATATACAAGAATCACTACAATTAAGGATTGTCCTATTTGGTTGAAGCGTAGCATGTACAAGAACCTACGAAATTAGGGTTCTGTTCTATTTTGAAACTTAGCATGTACAAGAACCTAAAATTTATGGATATGTTCTATTTTGTTGCATTTAGTATATACAAGAATGACTACAATTAAGGATTGTCCTTGTTGGTTGAAGCTTAGCATGTACAAGTACCTACGAAATTAGTTTTCTGTTCTTTTTGTGAAACTTGGCATGTACAAGAACCTATAAAGTTGTGGATCTGAACTATTTGGTGGAAACTCATTTTATGCGCGATCCAATAAAATTAAGAATTCTCCTATTTGGTTGAAACTTAGCATATAGAAAAATCTATAAAATTATGGATCTGTTCTAATTGGTTGATTTTAGTATACACAAGAACCACTAAAGTTAAGGATTGTAGTATTTGGTTGAAGCTTAGCATGTACAAGAACCTACCAAATTAGTTTTCTGTTCTATTTTGAAACTTTGCATGTACAAGAACGTATAAAATTGTGGATCTGGCCTATTTGGTGGAAACTCATTCTATGCACGAACCAATAAAATTAAGAATTCTCCTATTTGGTTGAAACTTAGCATATAGGAAAATCTATAAAATTATGGATCTGTTCTAATTGTTTGAATTTAGTATACACAAGAACCACTAAAATTAAGGATTGTAGTATTTGGTTGAAGCTTAGCTTATACAAGAACATACGAAATTAGGGTTTTGTTCTATTTTGAAACTTAGCATGTACAAGAACCAACGAAATTATGGTTCTGTTCTATTTTGAAACTTAGCATGTACAAGAACGTATAAAATTGTGGATTTGGCCTATTTGGTGGAAACTCATTCTATGCACGAACCAATAAAATTACGAATTCTCCTATGTGGTTGAAACTTAGCATATAGGAAATCTATAAAATTATGGATCTGTTCTAATTTGTTGAATTTAGTATATACAAGAACCACTAAAGTTAAGGATTGCAGTATTTGGTTGAAGCGTAGCGTGTACAAGAACCTACGAAATTAGTTTACTGTTATATTTCGTAACTTAGCATGTACATGAACCTAAAAATTATGGATCTGTTCTATCTGGTTCCATTTAGTATATTCAAGAATCACTACAATTAAGCATTGTCCTATTTGGTTGAATCTTAGCATATACAAGAACCTACGAATTTAGGGTTATGCTCTACTTTGAAACTTAGCATGTACAAGTACCTACGAAATTAGGGTCCTATTCTATTTTGAAACATAGCGTGTACAAGAACACACAAAATTAGTGTTCTGTTCTTTTCTGAAACTTAGCATGTACAAGAACCTACGAAAATAGGGTTCTGTTCTATTATAAAACTTAGCATGTACAAGAACCTATGTAATTATAGATCTGTTCTAATTGTTTGAATTTAGTATACACAAGAACCACTAAAATTAAGGATTGTAGTATTTGGTTGAAGCTTAGCATATACAAGAACATACGAAATTAGGGTTTTGTTCTATTTTGAAACTTAGCATGTACAAGAACCAACGAAATTATGGTTCTGTTCTATTTGGAAACTTAGCTGTACAAGAACCTAAAAATTATGGATCTGTTCTATATTGTTGCATTTAGTATGTACAAGAATCACTACAATTAAGGATTGTCCTATTTGGTTGAAGCTTAGCATACGCATGAACCTACGAAATTAGGGTTTTGTTCTATTTTGAAACTTAGCATGTATAAGAACGTATAAAATTGTGGATCCGGCCTCTTTGGTGGAAACTCATTCTATGCACGAACCAATAAAATTAAGAATTCTCCTATTTGGTTGAAACTTAGCATATAGGAAATATATAAAATTATGAATCTGTTCTAATTGGTTGAATTTAGTATACACAAGAACCACTAAAGTTAAGGATTGTAGTATTTGGTTGAAGCTTAGCGTGTACAAGAACATACGAAATTAGGGTTTTGTTCTATTTTGAAACATAGCATGTACAAGAACCTACGAAATTATGGTTCTGTTCTATTTTGTTGCATTTAGTATATACAAGAATCACTACAATTAAATATTGTAATATTTGGTTGAAGCTTAGCATATGCATGAACCTACGAAATTAGGGTTTTGTTCTATTTTGAAACTTAGCATGTACAAGAACGTATAAAATTGTGGATCTGGCCTATTTGGTGGAAACTCATTCTATGCACGAACCAATAAAATTAAGAATTCTCCTATTTGGTTGAAACTTAGCATATAGGAAAATCTACAAAATTATGGATCTGTTCTAATTGTTTGAATTTAGTATACACAAGAACCACTAAAATTAAGGATTGTAGTATTTGGTTGAAGCTTAGCATATACAAGAACATACGAAATTAGGGTTTTGTTCTATTTTGAAACTTAGCATGTACAAGAACCAACGAAATTATGGTTCTGTTCTATTTTGAAACTTAACTGTACAAGAACCTAAAAATTATGGATCTGTTCTATTTTGTTGGATTTAGTATGTACAAGAATCACTACAATTAAGGATTGTCCTATTTGGTTGAAGCTTAGCATATGCATGAACCTACGAAATTAGGGTTTTGTTCTATTTTGAAACTTAGCATGTACAAGAACGTATAAAATTGTGGATCTGGCCTATTTGGTGGAAACTCATTCTATGCACGAACCAATAAAATTAAGAATTCTCCTATTTGGTTGAAACTTAGCATATAGGAAAATCTATAAAATTATTTATCTGTTCTAATTGTTTGAATTTAGTATACACAAGAACCACTAAAATTAAGGATTGTAGTATTTGGTTGAAGCTTAGCATATACAAGAACATACGAAATTAGGGTTTTGTTCTATTTTGAAACTTAGCATGTACAAGAACCAAAGAAATTATGGTTCTGTTCTATTTTGAAACTTAGCATGTACAAGAACGTATAAAATTGTGGATCTGGCCTATTTGGTGGAAACTCATTCTATGCACGAACCAATAATATTAAGAATTCTCCTTTTTGGTTGAAACTTAGCATATAGGAAATATATAAAATTATGGATCTGGCATAATTGGTTGAATTTAGTATACACAAGAACCACTAAAGTTAAGGATTGTAGAATTTGGTTGAAGCCTAGCGTGTACAAGAACAGACGAAATTAGGGTTCTGTTCCTTTTTGAAACTTAGCATGTACAAGAACCTACGAAATTAGGGTTCTGTTCTATTTTGAAACTTAGCATGTACAAGAACCTACGAAATTAGTTTTCTGTTCTTTTTGTGAAACTTGGCATGTACAAGAACCTATAAAGTTGTGGATCTGAACTATTTGGTGGAAACTCATTTTATGCACGATCCAATAAAATTAAGAATTCTCCTATTTGGTTGAAACTTAGCATATAGAAAAATCTATAAAATTATGGATCTGTTCTAATTGGTTGATTTTAGTATACACAAGAACCACTAAAGTTAAGGATTGTAGTATTTGGTTGAAGCTTAGCATGTACAAGAACCTACGAAATTAGTTTACTGTTATATTTCGTAACTTAGCATGTACATGAACCTAAAAATTATGGATCTGTTCTATCTGGTTCCATT
Organism: Bombus pascuorum; assembly: GCF_905332965.1. NCBI lineage: Eukaryota > Metazoa > Arthropoda > Insecta > Hymenoptera > Apidae > Bombus > Bombus pascuorum. Next base: position 353,683 of record NW_026869747.1, on the reverse strand, counting down.
TAGTATATTCAAGAATCACTACAATTAAGCATTGTCCTATTTGGTTGAATCTTAGCATATACAAGAACCTACGAATTTAGGGTTATGCTCTACATTGAAACTTAGCATGTACAAGTACCTACGAAATTAGGGTCCTATTCTATTTTGAAACATAGCGTGTACAAGAACACACAAAATTAGTGTTCTGTTCTTTTCTGAAACTTAGCATGTACAAGAACCTACGAAAATAGGGTTCTGTTCTATTATAATAGTTAGCATGTACAAGAACCTATGTAATTATAGATCTGTACTAATTGTTTGAATTTAGTATACACAAGAACCACTAAAATTAAGGATTGTAGTATTTGGTTGAAGCTTAGCATATACAAGAACATACGAAATTAGGGTTTTGTTCTATTTTGAAACTTAGCATGTACAAGAACCAACGAAATTATGGTTCTGTTCTATTTGGAAACTTAGCTGTACAAGAACCTAAAAATTATGGATCTGTTCTATATTGTTGCATTTAGTATGTACAAGAATCACTACAATTGAGGATTGTCCTATTTGGTTGAAGCTTAGCATACGCATGAACCTACGAAATTAGGGTTTTGTTCTATTTTGAAACTTAGCATGTATAAGAACGTATAAAATTGTGGATCCGGCCTATTTGGTGGAAACTCATTCTATGCACGAACCAATAAAATTAAGAATTCTCCTATTTGGTTGAAACTTAGCATATAGGAAATATATAAAATTATGGATCTGTTCTAATTGGTTGAATTTAGTACACACAAGAACCACTAAAGTTAAGGATTGTAGTATTTGGTTGAAGCTTAGCGTGTACAAGAACATACGAAATTAGGGTTTTGTTCTATTTTGAAACATAGCATGTACAAGAACCTACGAAATTATGGTTCTGTTCTATTTTGTTGCATTTAGTATATACAAGAATCACTACAATTAAATATTGTAATATTTGGTTGAAGCTTAGCATATGCATGAACCTACGAAATTAGGGTTTTGTTCTATTTTGAAACTTAGCATGTACAAGAACGTATAAAATTGTGGATCTGGCCTATTTGGTGGAAACTCATTCTATGCACGAACCAATAAAATTAAGAATACTCCTATTTGGTTGAAACTTAGCATATAGGAAAATCTATAAAATTATTTATCTGTTCTAATTATTTGAATTTAGTATACACAAGAACCACTAAAATTAAGGATTGTAGTATTTGGTTGAAGCTTAGCATATACAAGAACATACGAAATTAGGGTTTTGTTCTATTTTGAAACTTAGCATGTACAAGAACCAACGAAATTATGGTTCTGTTCTATTTTGAAACTTAGCATGTACAAGAACGTATAAAATTGTGGATCTGGCCTATTTGGTGGAAACTCATTCTATGCACGAACCAATAATATTAAGAATTCTCCTATTTGGTTGAAACTTAGCATATAGGAAATATATAAAATTATGGATCTGGTCTAATTGGTTGAATTTAGTATACACAAGAACCACTAAAGTTAAGGATTGTAGAATTTGGTTGAAGCCTAGCGTGTACAAGAACAGACGAAATTAGGGTTCTGTTCCTTTTTGAAACTTAGCATGTACAAGAACCTACGAAATTAGGGTTCTGTTCTATTTTGCAACTTAGCATGTACAAGAACCTACGAAAATAGGGTTCTGTTCTATTATAAAACTTAGCATGTACAAGAACCTACGAAAATAGGGTTCTGTTCTATTATAAAACTTAGCATGTACAAGAACCTATGTAATTATGGGTCTGTTCTAATTGTTTGAATTTAGTATACACAAGAACCACTAAAATTAAGGATTGTAGTATTTGGTTGAAGCTTAGCATATACAAGAACATACGAAATTAGGATTCTGTTCTATTTTGAAACTTAGCATGTACAAGAACCTACGAAAATAGGGTTCTGTTCTATTATAAAACTTAGCATGTGCAAGAACCTACGAAAATAGGGTTCTGTTCTATTATAAAACTTAGCATGTACAAGAACCTATGTAATTATGGATCTGTTCTAATTGTTTGAATTTAGTATACACAAGAACCACTAAAATTAAGGATTGTAGTATTTGGTTGAAGCTTAGCATATACAAGAACATACGAAATTAGGGTTTTGTTCTATTTTGAAACTTAGCATGTACAAGAACCAACGAAATTATGGTTCTGTTCTATTTTAAAACTTAGCATGTACAAGAACCTACGAAATTAGGGTTCTGTTCTATTTTGAAACTTAGCATGTACAAGAACCTACGCAAATAGGGTTCTGTTCTATTATAAAACTTAGCATGTACAAGAACCTATGTAATTATGGGTCTGTTCTAATTGTTTGAATTTAGTATACACAAGAACCACTAAAATTAAGGATTGTAGTATTTGGTTGAAGCTTAGCATATACAAGGACATACGAAATTAGGGTTTTGTTCTATTTTGAAACTTAGCATGTACAAGAACCAACGAAATTATGGTTCTGTTCTATTTGGAAACTTAGCATGTACAAGAACGTATAAAATTGTGGATCTGGCTTATTTGGTGGAAACTCATTCTATGCACGAAAGAAAATAAAATCAAGAATTCTCCTATTTGGTTGAAACTTAGCATATAGGAAAATCTATAAAATTATGGATCTGTTCTAATTGTTTGAATTTAGTATACACAAGAACCACTAAAATTAAGGATTGTAGTATTTGGTTGAAGCTTAGCATATACAAGAACATACGAAATTAGGGTTTTGTTCTATTTTGAAACTTAGCATGTACAAGGACCAACGAAATTATGGTTCTGTTCTATTTTGAAACTTAGCTGTACAAGAACCTAAAAATTATGGTTCTGTTCTATTTTGTTGCATTTAGTATATACAAGAATCACTACAATTAAGGATTGTCCTATTTGGTTGAAGCTTAGCATATGCATGAACCTACGAAATTAGGGTTTTGTTCTATTTTGAAACTTAGCATGTACAAGAACGTATAAAATTGTGGATCTGGCCTATTTGGTGGAAACTCATTCTATGCACGAACCAATAAAATTAAGAATTCTCCTATGTGGTTGAAACTTAGCATATAGGAAAATCTATAAAATTATTTATCTGTTCTAATTGTTTGAATTTAGTATACACAAGAACCACTAAAATTAAGGATTGTAGTATTTGGTTGAAACTTAGCATATACAAGAACATACGAAATTAGGGTTTTGTTCTATTTTGAAACTTAGCATGTACAAGAACCAAAGAAATTATGGTTCTGTTCTATTTTGAAACTTAGCATGTACAAGAACGTATAAAATTGTGGATCTGGCCTATTTGGTGGAAACTCATTCTATGCACGAACCAATAATATTAAGAATTCTCCTTTTTGGTTGAAACTTAGCATATAGGAAATATATAAAATTATGGATCTGGTATAATTGGTTGAATTTAGTATACACAAGAACCACTAAAGTTAAGGATTGTAGAATTTGGTTGAAGCCTAGCGTGTACAAGAACAGACGAAATTAGGGTTCTGTTCCTTTTTGAAACTTAGCATGTACAAGAACCTACGAAATTAGGGTTCTGTTCTATTTTGCAACTTAGCATGTACAAGAACCTACGAAAATAGGGTTCTGTTCTATTATAAAACTTAGCATGTACAAGAACCTACGAAAATAGGGTTCTGTTCTATTATAAAACTTAGCATGTACAAGAACCTATGTAATTATGGGTCTGTTCTAATTGTTTGAATTTAGTATACACAAGAACCACTAAAATTAAGGATTGTAGTATTTGGTTGAAGCTTAGCATATACAAGAACATACGAAATTAGGGTTTTGCTCTATTTTGAAACTTAGCATGTACAAGAACCAACGAAAATAGGGTTCTGTTCTATTATAAAACTTAGCATGTACAAGAACCTACGAAAATAGGGTTCTGTTCTATTATAAAACTTAGCATGTACAAGAACCTATGTAATTATGGATCTGGTCTAATTGGTTGAATTTAGTATACACAAGAACCACTAAAGTTAAGGATTGTAGAATTTGGTTGAAGCTTAGCGTGTACAAGAACAGACGAAATTAGGGTTCTGTTCCTTTTTGAAACTTAGCATGTACAAGAACCTACGAAATTAGGATTCTGTTCTATTTTGAAACTTAGCATGTACAAGAACCTACGAAATTAGTTTTCTGTTCTTTTTGTGAAACTTGGCATGTACAAGAACCTATAAAGTTGTGGATCTGAACTATTTGGTGGAAACTCATTTTATGCACGATCCAATAAAATTAAGAATTCTCCTATTTGGTTGAAACTTAGCATATAGAAAAATCTATAAAATTATGGATCTGTTCTAATTGGTTGATTTTAGTATACACAAGAACCACTAAAGTTAAGGATTGTAGTATTTGGTTGAAGCTTAGCATGTACAAGAACCTACGAAATTAGTTTACTGTTATATTTCATAACTTAGCATGTACATGAACCTAAAAATTATGGATCTGTTCTATCTGGTTCCATTTAGTATATTCAAGAATCACTACAATTAAGCATTGTCCTATTTGGTTGAATCTTAGCATATACAAGAACCTACGAATTTAGGGTTATGCTCTACATTGAAACTTAGCATGTACAAGTACCTACGAAATTAGGGTCCTATTCTATTTTGAAACATAGCGTGTACAAGAACACACAAAATTAGTGTTCTGTTCTTTTCTGAAACTTAGCATGTACAAGAACCTACGAAAATAGGGTTCTGTTCTATTATAAAAGTTAGCATGTACAAGAACCTATGTAATTATAGATCTGTACTAATTGTTTGAATTTAGTATACACAAGAACCACTAAAATTAAGGATTGTAGTATTTGGTTGAAGCTTAGCGTGTACAAGAACATACGAAATTAGGGTTTTGTTCTATTTTGAAACATAGCATGTACAAGAACCTACGAAATTATGGTTCTGTTCTATTTTGTTGCATTTAGTATATACAAGAATCATTACAATTAAATATTGTAATATTTGGTTGAAGCTTAGCATATGCATGAACCTACGAAATTAGGGTTTTGTTCTATTTTGAAACTTAGCATGTACAAGAACGTATAAAATTGTGGATCTGGCCTATTTGGTGGAAACTCATTCTATGCACGAACCAATAAAATGAAGAATTCTCCTATTTGGTTGAAACTTAGCATATAGGAAAATCTATAAAATTATTTATCTGTTCTAATTGTTTGAATTTAGTATACACAAGAACCACTAAAATTAAGGATTGTAGTATTTGGTTGAAGCTTAGCATATACAAGAACATACGAAATTAGGGTTTTGTTCTATTTTGAAACTTAGCATGTACAAGAACCAACGAAATTATGGTTCTGTTCTATTTTGAAACTTAGCATGTACAAGAACGTATAAAATTGTGGATCTGGCCTATTTGGTGGAAACTCATTCTATGCACGAACCAATAATATTAAGAATTCTCCTATTTGGTTGAAACTTAGCATATAGGAAATATATAAAATTATGGATCTGGTCTAATTGGTTGAATTTAGTATACACAAGAACCACTAAAGTTAAGGATTGTAGAATTTGGTTGAAGCCTAGCGTGTACAAGAACAGACGAAATTAGGGTTCTGTTCCTTTTTGAAACTTAGCATGTACAAGAACCTACGAAATTAGGGTTCTGTTCTATTTTGAAACTTAGCATGTACAAGAACCTACGAAAATAGGGTTCTGTTCTATTATAAAACTTAGCATGTACAAGAACCTACGAAAATAGGGTTCTGTTCTATTATAAAACTTAGCATGTACAAGAACCTATGTAATTATGGGTCTGTTCTAATTGTTTGAATTTAGTATACACAAGAACCACTAAAATTAAGGATTGTAGTATTTGGTTGAAGCTTAGCATATACAAGAACATACGAAATTAGGGTTTTGCTCTATTTTGAAACTTAGCATGTACAAGAACCAACGAAAATAGGGTTCTGTTCTATTTGGAAACTTAGCATGTACAAGAACGTATAAAATTGTGGATCTGGCTTATTTGGTGGAAACTCATTCTATGCACGAAAGAAAATAAAATCAAGAATTCTCCTATTTGGTTGAAACTTAGCATATAGGAAAATCTATAAAATTATGGATCTGTTCTAATTGTTTGAATTTAGTATACACAAGAACCACTAAAATTAAGGATTGTAGTATTTGGTTGAAGCTTAGCATATACAAGAACATACGAAATTGGGGTTTTGTTCTATTTTGAAACTTAGCATGTACAAGGACCAACGAAATTATGGTTCTGTTCTATTTTGAAACTTAGCTGTACAAGAACCTAAAAATTATGGTTCTGTTCTATTTTGTTGCATTTAGTATATACAAGAATCACTACAATTAAGGATTGTCCTATTTGGTTGAAGCTTAGCATATGCATGAACCTACGAAATTAGGGTTTTGTTCTATTTTGAAACTTAGCATGTACAAGAACGTATAAAATTGTGGATCTGGCCTATTTGGTGGAAACTCATTCTATGCACGAACCAATAAAATTAAGAATTCTCCTATGTGGTTGAAACTTAGCATATAGGAAAATCTATAAAATTATTTATCTGTTCTAATTGTTTGAATTTAGTATACACAAGAACCACTAAAATTAAGGATTGTAGTATTTGGTTGAAACTTAGCATATACAAGAACATACGAAATTAGGGTTTTGTTCTATTTTGAAACTTAGCATGTACAAGAACCAAAGAAATTATGGTTCTGTTCTATTTTGAAACTTAGCATGTACAAGAACGTATAAAATTGTGGATCTGGCCTATTTGGTGGAAACTCTTTCTATGCACGAACCAATAATATTAAGAATTCTCCTTTTTGGTTGAAACTTAGCATATAGGAAATATATAAAATTATGGATCTGGTATAATTGGTTGAATTTAGTATACACAAGAACCACTAAAGTTAAGGATTGTAGAATTTGGTTGAAGCCTAGCGTGTACAAGAACAGACGAAATTAGGGTTCTGTTCCTTTTTGAAACTTAGCATGTACAAGAACCTACGAAATTAGGGTTCTGTTCTATTTTGCAACTTAGCATGTACAAGAACCTACGAAAATAGGGTTCTGTTCTATTATAAAACTTAGCATGTACAAGAACCTACGAAAATAGGGTTCTGTTCTATTATAAAACTTAGCATGTACAAGAACCTATGTAATTATGGGTCTGTTCTAATTGTTTGAATTTAGTATACACAAGAACCACTAAAATTAAGGATTGTAGTATTTGGTTGAAGCTTAGCATATACAAGAACATACGAAATTAGGGTTTTGCTCTATTTTGAAACTTAGCATGTACAAGAACCAACGAAAATAGGGTTCTGTTCTATTATAAAACTTAGCATGTACAAGAACCTACGAAAATAGGGTTCTGTTCTATTATAAAACTTAGCATGTACAAGAACCTATGTAATTATGGATCTGGTCTAATTGGTTGAATTTAGTATACACAAGAACCACTAAAGTTAAGGATTGTAGAATTTGGTTGAAGCTTAGCGTGTACAAGAACAGACGAAATTAGGGTTCTGTTCCTTTTTGAAACTTAGCATGTACAAGAACCTATGTAATTATGGATCTGTTCTAATTGTTTGAATTTAGTATACACAAGAACCACTAAAATTAAGGATTGTAGTATTTGGTTGAAGCTTAGCATATACAAGAACATACGAAATTAGGGTTTTGTTCTATTTTGAAACTTAGCATGTACAAGAACCAACGAAATTATGGTTCTGTTCTATTTTGAAACTTAGCATGTACAAGAACCTACGAAATTAGGGTTCTGTTCTATTTTGAAACTTAGCATGTACAAGAACCTACGCAAATAGGGTTCTGTTCTATTATAAAACTTAGCATGTACAAGAACCTATGTAATTATGGGTCTGTTCTAATTGTTTGAATTTAGTATACACAAGAACCACTAAAATTAAGGATTGTAGTATTTGGTTGAAGCTTAGCATATACAAGAACATACGAAATTAGGGTTTTGTTCTATTTTGAAACTTAGCATGTACAAGAACCAACGAAATTATGGTTCTGTTCTATTTGGAAACTTAGCATGTACAAGAACGTATAAAATTGTGGATCTGGCCTATTTGGTGGAAACTCATTCTATGCACGAAAGAAAATAAAATCAAGAATTCTCCTATTTGGTTGAAACTTAGCATATAGGAAAATCTATAGAATTATGGATCTGTTCTAATTGTTTGAATTTAGTATACACAAGAACCACTAAAATTAAGGATTGTAGGATTTGGTTGAAGCTTAGCATATACAAGAACATACGAAATTAGGGTTTTGTTCTATTTTGAAACTTAGCATGTACAAGAACCAACGAAATTATGGTTCTGTTCTATTTTGAAACTTAGCTGTACAAGAACCTAAAAATTATGGTTCTGTTCTATTTTGTTGCATTTAGTATATACAAGAATCACTACAATTAAGGATTGTCCTATTTGGTTGAAGCTTAGCATATGCATGAACCTACGAAATTAGGGTTTTGTTCTATTTTGAAACTTAGCATGTACAAGAACGTATAAAATTGTGGATCTGGCCTATTTGGTGGAAACTCATTCTATGCACGAACCAATAAAATCAAGAATTCTCCTATTTGGTTGAAACTTTGCATATAGGAAAATCTATAAAATTATGGATTTGTTCTAATTGTTTGAATTTAGTATACACAAGAACCACTAAAATTAAGGATTGTAGTATTTGGTTGAAGCTTAGCATATACAAGAACATACGAAATTAGGGTTTTGTTCTATTTTGAAACTTAGCATGTACAAGAACGTATAAAATTGTGGATCTGGCCTATTTGGTGGAAACTCATTCTATGCACGAACCAATAAAATCAAGAATTCTCCTATTTGGTTGAAACTTAGCATATAGGAAAATCTATAAAATTATGGATCTGTTCTAATTGTTTGAATTTAGTATACACAAGAACCACTAAAGTTAAGGATTGTAGAATTTGGTTGAAGCCTAGCGTGTACAAGAACCTACGAATTTAGGATTCTGTTCTATTTTGAAACTTAGCATGTACAAGAACCTACGAAAATAGGGTTCTGTTCTATTATAAAACTTAGCATGTACAAGAACCTACGAAAATAGGGTTCTGTTCTATTATAAAACTTAGCATGTACAAGAACCTATGTAATTATGGGTCTGTTCTAATTGTTTGAATTTAGTATACACAAGAACCACTAAAATTAAGGATTGTAGTATTTGGTTGAAGCTTAGCATATACAAGAACATACGAAATTAGGGTTTTGTTCTATTTTGAAACTTAGCATGTACAAGAACCAACGAAATTATGGTTCTGTTCTATTTTGAAACTTAGCATGTACAAGAACCAACGAAATTATGGTTCTGTTCTATTTTGAAACTTAGCTGTACAAGAACCTAAAAATTATGGTTCTGTTCTATTTTGTTGCATTTAGTATATACAAGAATCACTACATTTAAGGATTGTCCTATTTGGTTGAAGCTTAGCATATACAAGAACATACGAAATTAGGGTTTTGTTCTATTTTGAAACTTAGCATGTACAAGAACGTATAAAATTGTGGATCTGGCCTATTTGGTGGAAACTCATTCTATGCACGAACCAATAAAATCAAGAATTCGCCTATTTGGTTGAAACTTAGCATATAGGAAAATCTATAAAATTATGGATCTGTTCTAATTGTTTGAATTTAGTATACACAAGAACCACTAAAGTTAGGGATTGTAGAATTTGGTTGAAGCCTAGCGTGTACAAGAACAGACGAAATTAGTGTTCTGTTCCTTTTTGAAACTTAGCATGTACAAGAACCTACGAAATTAGGGTTCTGTTCTATTTTGAAACTTAGCATGTACAAGAACCTACGAAAATAGGGTTCTGTTCTATTATAAAACTTAGCATGTACAAGAACCTACGAAAATAGGCTTCTGTTCTATTATAAAACTTAGCATGTACAAGAACCTATGTAATTATGGGTCTGTTCTAATTGTTTGAATTTAGTATACACAAGAACCACTAAAATTAAGGATTGTAGTATTTGGTTGAAGCTTATCATATACAAGAACATACGAAATTAGGGTTTTGTTCTATTTTGAAACTTAGCATGTAGAAGAACCTACGAAAATAGGGTTCTGTTCTATTATAAAACTTAGCATGTACAAGAACCTACGAAAATAGGGTTCTGTTCTATTATAAAACTTAGCATGTACAAGAACCTATGTAATTATGGGTCTGTTCTAATTGTTCGAATTTAGTATACACAAGAACCACTAAAATTAAGGATTGTAGTATTTGGTTGAAGCTTAGCATATACAAGAACATACGAAATTAGGGTTTTGCTCTATTTTGAAACTTAGCATGTACAAGAACCAACGAAAATAGGGTTCTGTTCTATTATAAAACTTAGCATGTACAAGAACCTACGAAAATAGGGTTCTGTTCTATTTGGAAACTTAGCATGTACAAGAACGTATAAAATTGTGGATCTGGCCTATTTGGTGGAAACTCATTCTATGCACGAAAGAAAATAAAATCAAGAATTCTCCTATTTGGTTGAAACTTAGCATATAGGAAAATCTATAAAATTATGGATCTGTTCTAATTTTTTGAATTTAGTATACACAAGAACCACTAAAATTAAGGATTGTAGTATTTGGTTGAAGCTAAGCATATACAAGAACATACGAAATTAGGGTTTTGTTCTATTTTGAAACTTAGCATGTACAAGAACCAACGAAATTATGGTTCTGTTCTATTTTGAAACTTAGCTGTACAAGAACCTAAAAATTATGGTTCTGTTCTATTTTGTTGCATTTAGTATATACAAGAATCACTACAATTAAGGATTGTCCTATTTGGTTGAAGCTTAGCATATGCATGAACCTACGAAATTAGGGTTTTGTTCTATTTTGAAACTTAGCATGTACAAGAACGTATAAAATTGTGGATCTGGCCTATTTGGTGGAAACTCATTCTATGCACGAACCAATAAAATCAAGAATTCTCCTATTTGGTTGAAACTTAGCATATAGGAAAATCTATAAAATTATGGATCTGTTCTAATTGTTTGAATTTAGTATACACAAGAACCACTAAAGTTAGGGATTGTAGAATTTGGTTGAAGCCTAGCGTGTACAAGAACAGACGAAATTAGTGTTCTGTTCCTTTTTGAAACTTAGCATGTACAAGAACCTACGAAATTAGGGTTCTGTTCTATTTTGAAACTTAGCATGTACAAGAACCTACGAAAATAGGGTTCTGTTCTATTATAAAACTTAGCATGTACAAGAACCTACGAAAATAGGGTTCTGTTCTATTATAAAACTTAGCATGTACAAGAACCTATGTAATTATGGGTCTGTTCTAATTGTTTGAATTTAGTATACACAAGAACCACTAAAATTAAGGATTGTAGTATTTGGTTGAAGCTTAGCATATACAAGAACATACGAAATTAGGGTTTTGTTCTATTTTGAAACTTAGCATGTACAAGAACCTACGAAAATAGGGTTCTGTTCTATTATAAAACTTAGCATGTACAAGAACCTACGAAAATAGGGTTCTGTTCTATTATAAAACTTAGCATGTACAAGAACCTACGAAAATAGGGTTCTGTTCTATTATAAAACTTAGCATGTACAAGAACCTATGTAATTATGGGTCTGTTCTAATTGTTTGAATTTAGTATACACAAGAACCACTAAAATTAAGGATTGTAGTATTTGGTTGAAGCTTAGCATATACAAGAACATACGAAATTAGGGTTTTGTTCTATTTTGAAACTTAGCATGTACAAGAACCTACGAAAACAGGGTTCTGTTCTATTATAAAACTTAGCATGTACTAGAACCTACGAAAATAGGGTTCTGTTCTATTATAAAACTTAGCATGTACAAGAACCTATGTAATTATGGGTCTGTTCTAATTGTTTGAATTTAGTATACACAAGAACCACTAAAATTAAGGATTGTAGTATTTGGTTGAAGCTTAGCATATACAAGAACATACGAAATTAGGGTTTTGTTCTATTTTGAAACTTAGCATGTACAAGAACCTACGAAAATAGGGTTCTGTTCTATTATAAAACTTAGCATGTACAAGAACCTACGAAAATAGGGTTCTGTTCTATTATAAAACTTAGCATGTACAAGAACCTATGTAATTATGGGTCTGTTCTAATTGTTTGAATTTAGTATACACAAGAACCACTAAAATTAAGGATTGTAGTATTTGGTTGAAGCTTAGCATATACAAGAACATACGAAATTAGGGTTTTGTTCTATTTTGAAACTTAGCATGTACAAGAACCAACGAAAATAGGGTTCTGTTCTATTATAAAACTTAGCATGTACAAGAACCTACGAAAATAGGTTTCTGTTCTATTATAAAACTTAGCATGTACAAGAACCTATGTAATTATGGATCTGTTCTAATTGTTTGAATTTAGTATACACAAGAACCACTAAAATTAAGGATTGTAGTATTTGGTTGAAGCTTAGCATATACAAGAACATACGAAATTAGGGTTTTGTTCTATTTTGAAACTTAGCATGTACAAGAACCAACGAAATTATGCTTCTGTTCTATTTGGAAACTTAGCATGTACAAGAACGTATAAAATTGTGGATCTGGCCTATTTGGTGGAAACTCATTCTATGCACGAAAGAAAATAAAATCAAGAATTCTCCTATTTGGTTGAAACTTAGCATATAGGAAAATCTATAAAATTATGGATCTGTTCTAATTGGTTGAATTTAGTATACACAAGAACCACTAAAATTAAGGATTGTAGTATTTGGTTGAAGCTTAGCATATACAAGAACATACGAAATTAGGGTTTTGTTCTATTTTGAAACTTAGCATGTACAAGAACCTACGAAAATAGGGTTCTGTTCTATTTTGAAGCTTAGCATGTACAAGAACGTATAAAATTGTGGATCTGGCCTATTTGGTGGAAACTCATTCAATGCACGAAAGAAAATAAAATTAAGAATTCTCCTATTTGGTTGAAACTTAGCATATAGGAAAATCTATAAAATTATGGATCTGTTCTAATTGTTTGAATTTAGTATACACAAGAACCACTAAAATTAAGGATTGTAGTATTTGGTTGAAGCTCAGCATATACAAGAACATACGAAATTAGGGTTTTGTTCTATTTTGAAACTTAGCATGTACATGAACCAACGAAATTATGGTTCTGTTCTATTTTGAAACTTAGCTGTACAAGAACCTAAAAATTATGGTTCTGTTCTATTTTGTTGCATTTAGTATATACAAGAATCACTACAATTAAGGATTGTCCTATTTGGTTGAAGCTTAGCATATGCATGAACCTACGAAATTAGGGTTTTGTTCTATTTTGAAACTTAGCATGTACAAGAACGTATAAAATTGTGGATCTGGCCTATTTGGTGGAAACTCATTCTATGCACGAACCAATAAAATCAAGAATTCTCCTATTTGGTTGAAACTTAGCATATAGGAAAATCTATAAAATTATGGATCTGTTCTAATTGTTTGAATTTAGTATACACAAGAACCACTAAAGTTAGGGATTGTAGAATTTGGTTGAAGCCTAGCGTGTACAAGAACAGACGAAATTAGTGTTCTGTTCCTTTTTGAAACTTAGCATGTACAAGAACCTACGAAATTAGGGTTCTGTTCTACTTTGAAACTTAGCATGTACAAGAACCTACGAAAATAGGGTTCTGTTCTATTATAAAACTTAGCATGTACAAGAACCTACGAAAATAGGGTTCTGTTCTATTATAAAACTTAGCATGTACAAGAACCTATGTAATTATGGGTCTGTTCTAATTGTTTGAATTTAGTATACACAAGAACCACTAAAATTAAGGATTGTAGTATTTGGTTGAAGCTTAGCATATACAAGAACATACGAAATTAGGGTTTTGTTCTATTTTGAAACTTAGCATGTACAAGAACCTACGAAAATAGGGTTCTGTTCTATTATAAAACTTAGCATGTACAAGAACCTACGAAAATAGGGTTCTGTTCTATTATAAAACTTAGCATGTACAAGAACCTATGTAATTATGGGTCTGTTCTAATTGTTCGAATTTAGTATACACAAGAACCACTAAAATTAAGGATTGTAGTATTTGGTTGAAGCTTAGCATATACAAGAACATACGAAATTAGGGTTTTGTTCTATTTTGAAACTTAGCATGTACAAGAACGTATAAAATTGTGGATCTGGCCTATTTGGGGGAAACTCATTCTATGCACGAACCAATAAAATCAAGAATTCTCCTATTTGGGTGAAACTTAGCATATAGGAAAATCTATAAAATTATGGATCTGTTCTAATTGTTTGAATTTAGTATACACAAGAACCACTAAAGTTAAGGATTGTAGAATTTGGTTGAAGCCTAGCGAGTACAAGAACAGACGAAATTAGGGTTCTGTTCCTTTTTGAAACTTAGCATGTACAAGAACCCACGAAATTAGGGTTCTGTTCTATTTTGAAACTTAGCATGTACAAGAACCTACGAAAATAGGGTTCTGTTCTACTATAAAACTTAGCATGTACAAGAACCTACGAAAATAGGGTTCTGTTCTATTATAAAACTTAGCATGTACAAGAACCTATGTAATTATGGGTCTGTTCTAATTGTTTGAATTTAGTATACACAAGAACCACTAAAATTAAGGATTGTAGTATTTGGTTGAAGCTTAGCATATACAAGAACATACGAAATTAGGGTTTTGTTCTATTTTGAAACTTAGCATGTACAAGCACCAACGAAATTATGGTTCTGTTCTATTTTGAAACTTAGCTGTACAAGAACCTAAAAATTACGGTTCTGTTCTATTTTGTTGCATTTAGTATATACAAGAATCACTACAATTAAGGATTGTCCTATTTAGTTGAAGCTTAGCATATGCATGAACCTACGAAATTAGGGTTTTGTTCTATTTTGAAACTTAGCATGTACAAGAACGTATAAAATTGTGGATCTGGTCTATTTGGTGAAAACTCATTCTATGCACTAACCAATAAAATCAAGAATTCTCCTATTTGGTTGAAACTTAGCATATAGGAAAATCTATAAAATTATGGATCTGTTCTAATTGTTTGAATTTAGTATACACAAGAACCACTAAAGTTAAGGATTGTAGAATTTGGTTGAAGCCTAGCGTGTACAAGAACAGACGAAATTAAAGTTCTGTTCCTTTTTGAAACTTAGCATGTACAAGAACCTACGAAATTAGGGTTCTGTTCTATTTTGAAACTTAGCATGTACAAGAACCTACGAAAATAGGGTTCTGTTCTTTTATAAAACTTAGCATGTACAAGAACCTACGAAAATAGGGTTCTGTTCTATTATAAAACTTATCATGTACAAGAACCTATGTAATTATGGGTCTGTTCTAATTGTTTGAATTTAGTATACACAAGAACCACTAAAATTAAGGATTGTAGTATTTGGTTGAAGCTTAGCATATACAAGAACATACGAAATTAGGGTTTTGTTCTATTTTGAAACTTAGCATGTACAAGAACGTATAAAATTGTGGATCTGGCCTATTTGGTGGAAACTCATTCTATGCACGAACCAATAAAATCAAGAATTCTCCTATTTGGGTGAAACTTAGCATATAGGAAAATCTATAAAATTATGGATCTGTTTTAATTGTTTGAATTTAGTATACACAAGAACCACTAAAGTTAAAGATTGTAGAATTTGGTTGAAGCCTAGCGAGTACAAGAACAGACGAAATTAGGGTTCTGTTCCTTTTTGAAACTTAGCATGTACAAGAACCTACGAAATTAGGGTTCTGTTCTATTTTGAAACTTAGCATGTACAAGAACCTACGAAAATAGGGTTCTGTTCTATTATAAAACTTAGCATGTACAAGAACCTACGAAAATAGGGTTCTGTTCTATTATAAAACTTAGCATGTACAAGAACCTATGTAATTATGGGTCTGTTCTAATTGTTTGAATTTAGTATACACAAGAACCACTAAAATTAAGGATTGTAGTATTTGGTTGAAGCTTAGCATATACAAGAACATACGAAATTAGGGTTTTGTTCTATTTTGAAACTTAGCATGTACAAGAACGTATAAAATTGTGGATCTGGCCTATTTGGTGGAAACTCATTCTATGCACGAACCAATAAAATCAAGAATTCTCCTATTTGGGTGAAACTTAGCATATAGGAAAATCTATAAAATTATGGATCTGTTTTAATTGTTTGAATTTAGTATACACAAGAACCACTAAAGTTAAAGATTGTAGAATTTGGTTGAAGCCTAGCGAGTACAAGAACAGACGAAATTAGGGTTCTGTTCCTTTTTGAAACTTAGCATGTACAAGAACCTACGAAATTAGGGTTCTGTTCTATTTTGAAACTTAGCATGTACAAGAACCTACGAAAATAGGGTTCTGTTCTATTATAAAACTTAGCATGTACAAGAACCTACGAAAATAGGGTTCTGTTCTATTATAAAACTTAGCATGTACAAGAACCTATGTAATTATGGGTCTGTTCTAATTGTCTGAATTTAGTATACACAAGAACCACTAAAATTAAGGATTGTAGTATTTGGTTGAAGCTTAGCATATACAAGAACATATGAAATTAGGGTTTTGTTTTATTTTGAAACTTAGCATGTACAAGAACGTATAAAATTGTGGATCTGGCCTATTTGGTGGAAACTCATTCTATGCACGAACCAATAAAATCAAGAATTCTCCTATTTGGGTGAAACTTAGCATATAGGAAAATCTATAAAATTATGGGTCTGTTCTAATTGTTTGAATTTAGTATACACAAGAACCACTAAAATTAAGGATTGTAGTATTTGGTTGAAGCTTAGCATATACAAGAACATACGAAATTAGGGTTTTGTTCTATTTTGAAACTTAGCATGTACAAGAACCAACGAAAATAGGGTTCTGTTCTATTATAAAACTTAGCATGTACAAGAACCTACGAAAATAGGGTTCTGTTCTATTATAAAACTTAGCATGTACAAGAACCTATGTAATTATGGATCTGGTCTAATTGGTTGAATTTAGTATACACAAGAACCACTAAAGTTAAGGATTGTAGCATTTGGTTGAAGCTTAGCGTGTACAAGAACAGACGAAATTAGGGTTCTGTTCCTTTTTGAAACTTAGCATGTACAAGAACCTACGAAATTAGGATTCTGTTCTATTTTGAAACTTAGCATGTACAAGAACCTACGAAAATAGGGTTCTGTTCTATTATAAAACTTAGCATGTACAAGAACCTACGAAAATAGGGTTCTGTTCTATTATAAAACTTAGCATGTACAAGAACCTATGTAATTATGGGTCTGTTCTAATTGTTTGAATTTAGTATACACAAGAACCACTAAAATTAACAATTGTAGTATTTGGTTGAAGCTTAGCATATACAAGAACATACGAAATTAGGGTTTTGTTCTATTTTGAAACTTAGCATGTACAAGAACCAACGAAATTATGGTTCTGTTCTATTTTGAAACTTAGCATGTACAAGAACCTACGAAATTAGGGTTCTGTTCTATTTTGAAACTTAGCATGTACAAGAACCTACGCAAATAGGGTTCTGTTCTATTATAAAACTTAGCATGTACAAGAACCTATGTAATTATGGATCTGTTCTAATTGTTTGAATTTAGTATACACAAGAACCACTAAAATTAAGGATTGTAGTATTTGGTTGAAGCTTAGCATATACAAGAACATACGAAATTAGGGTTTTGTTCTATTTTGAAACTTAGCATGTACAAGAACCAACGAAATTATGGTTCTGTTCTATTTGGAAACTTAGCATGTACAAGAACGTATAAAATTGTGGATCTGGCCTATTTGGTGGAAACTCATTCTATGCACGAAAGAAAATAAAATCAAGAATTCTCCTATTTGGTTGAAACTTAGCATATAGGAAAATCTATAAAATTATGGATTTGTTCTAATTGTTTGAATTTAGTATACACAAGAACCACTAAAATTAAGGATTGTAGTATTTGGTTGAAGCTTAGCATATACAAGAACATACGAAATTAGGGTTTTGTTCTATTTTGAAACTTAGCATGTACAAGAACCTACGAATTTAGGATTCTGTTCTATTTTGAAACTTAGCATGTACAAGAACCTACGAAAATAGGGTTCTGTTCTATTATAAAACTTAGCATGTACAAGAACCTACGAAAATAGGGTTCTGTTCTATTATAAAACTTAGCATGTACAAGAACCTATGTAATTATGGCTCTGTTCTAATTGTTTGAATTTAGTATACACAAGAACCACTAAAATTAAGGATTGTAGTATTTGGTTGAAGCTTAGCATATACAAGAACATACGAAATTAGGGTTTTGTTCTATTTTGAAACTTAGCATGTACAAGAACCTACGAAAATAGGGTTCTGTTCTATTTTGAAACTTAGCATGTACAAGAACCTACGAAATTAGGGTTCTGTTCTATTTTTAAGCTTAGCATGTACAAGAACCTACGCAAATAGGGTTCTGTTCTATTATAAAACTTAGCATGTACAAGAACCTATGTAATTATGGATCTGTTCTAATTGTTTGAATTTAGTATACACAAGAACCACTAAAATTAAGGATTGTAGTATTTGGTTGAAGCTTAGCATATACAAGAACATACGAAATTAGGGTTTTGTTCTATTTTGAAACTTAGCTGTACAAGAACCTAAAAATTATGGTTCTGTTCTATTTGGAAACTTAGCATGTACAAGAACGTATAAAATTGTGGATCTGGCCTATTTGGTGGAAACTCATTCTATGCACGAAAGAAAATAAAATCAAGAATTCTCCTATTTGGTTGAAACTTAGCATATAGGAAAATCTATAAAATTATGTATCTGTTCTAATTGGTTGAATTTAGTATACACAAGAACCACTAAAATTAAGGATTGTAGTATTTTGTTGAAGCTTAGCTTATACAAGAACATACGAAATTACGGTTTTGTTCTATTTTGAAACTTAGCATGTATAAGAACCAACGAAATTATGGTTCTGTTCTATTTTGAAGCTTAGCATGTACAAGAACGTATAAAATTGTGGATCTGGCCTATTTGGTGGAAACTCATTCAATGCACGAAAGAAAATAAAATTAAGAATTCTCCTATTTGGTTGAAACTTAGCATATAGGAAAATCTATAAAATTATGGATCTGTTCTAATTGTTTGAATTTAGTATACACAAGAACCACTAAAATTAAGGATTGTAGTATTTGGTTGAAGCTTAGCATATACAAGAACATACGAAATTAGGGTTTTGTTCTATTTTGAAACTTAGCATGTACAAGAACCAACGAAATTATGGTTCTGTTCTATTTTGAAACTTAGCTGTACAAGAACCTAAAAATTATGGTTCTGTTCTATTTTGTTGCATTTAGTATATACAAGAATCACTACAATTAAGGATTGTCCTATTTGGTTGAAGCTTAGCATATGCATGAACCTACGAAATTAGGGTTTTGTTCTATTTTGAAACTTAGCATGTACAAGAACGTATAAAATTGTGGATCTGGCCTATTTGGTGGAAACTCATTCTATGCACGAACCAATAAAATCAAGAATTCTCCTATTTGGTTGAAACTTAGCATATAGGAAAATCTATAAAATTATGGATTTGTTCTAATTGTTTGAATTTAGTATACACAAGAACCACTAAAATTAAGGATTGTAGTATTTGGTTGAAGCTTAGCATATACAAGAACATACGAAATTAGGGTTTTGTTCTATTTTGAAACTTAGCATGTACAAGAACGTATAAAATTGTGGATCTGGCCTATTTGGTGGAAACTCATTCTATGCACGAACCAATAAAATTAAGAATTCTCCTATTTGGTTGAAACTTAGCATATAGGAAAATCTATAAAATTATGGATCTGTTCTAATTGTTTGAATTTAGTATACACAAGAACCACTAAAGTTAAGGATTGTAGAATTTGGTTGAAGCCTAGCGTGTACAAGAACAGACGAAATTAAAGTTCTGTTCCTTTTTGAAACTTAGCATGTACAAGAACCTACGAAATTAGGGTTCTGTTCTATTTTGAAACTTAGCATGTACAAGAACCTACGAAAATAGGGTTCTGTTCTATTATAAAACTTAGCATGTACAAGAACCTACGAAAATAGGGTTCTGTTCTATTATAAAACTTAGCATGTACAAGAACCTATGTAATTATGGGTCTGTTCTAATTGTTTGAATTTAGTATACACAAGAACCACTAAAATTAAGGATTGTAGTATTTGGTTGAAGCTTAGCATATACAAGAACATACTAAATTAGGGTTTTGTTCTATTTTGAAACTTAGCATGTACAAGAACCTACGAAAATAGGGTTCTGTTCTATTATAAAACTTAGCATGTACAAGAACCTACGAAAATAGGGTTCTGTTCTATTATAAAACTTAGCATGTACAAGAACCTATGTAATTATGGGTCTGTTCTAATTGTTTGAATTTAGTAGACACAAGAACCACTAAAATTAAGGATTGTAGTATTTGGTTGAAGCTTAGCATATACAAGAACATACGAAATTAGGGTTTTGTTCTATTTTGAAACTTAGCATGTACAAGAACGTATAAAATTGTGGATCTGGCCTATTTGGTGGAAACTCATTCTATGCACGAACCAATAAAATCAAGAATTCTCCTATTTGGGTGAAACTTAGCATATAGGAAAATCTATAAAATTATGGATCTGTTCTAATTGTTTGAATTTAGTATACACAAGAACCACTAAAGTGAAGGATTGTAGAATTTGGTTGAAGCCTAGCGAGTACAAGAACAGACGAAATTAGGGTTCTGTTCCTTTTTGAAACTTAGCATGTACAAGAACCTACGAAATTAGGGTTCTGTTCTATTTTGAAACTTAGCATGTACAAGAACCTACGAAAATAGGGTTCTGTTCTATTATAAAACTTAGCATGTACAAGAACCTACGAAAATAGGGTTCTGTTCTATTATAAAACTTAGCATGTACAAGAACCTATGTAATTATGGGTCTGTTCTAATTGTTTGAATTTAGTATACACAAGAACCACTAAAATTAAGGATTGTAGTATTTGGTTGAAGCTTAGCATATACAAGAACATACGAAATTAGGGTTTTGTTCTATTTTGAAACTTAGCATGTACAAGAACCAACGAAAATAGGGTTCTGTTCTATTATAAAACTTAGCATGTACAAGAACCTACGAAAATAGGGTTCTGTTCTATTATAAAACTCAGCATGTACAAGAACCTATGTAATTATGGATCTGGTCTAATTGGTTGAATTTAGTATACACAAGAACCACTAAAGTTAAGGATTGTAGAATTTGGTTGAAGCTTAGCGTGTACAAGAACAGACGAAATTAGGGTTCTGTTCCTTTTTGAAACTTAGCATGTACAAGAACCTACGAAATTAGGTTTCTGTTCTATTTTGAAATTTAGCATGTACAAGAACCTACGAAAATAGGGTTCTGTTCTATTATAAAACTTAGCATGTACAAGAACCTACGAAATTAGGGTTCTGTTCTATTTTTAAGCTTAGCATGTACAAGAACCTACGCAAATAGGGTTCTGTTCTATTATAAAACTTAGCATGTACAAGAACCTATGTAATTATGGATCTGTTCTAATTGTTTGAATTTAGTATACACAAGAACCACTAAAATTAAGGATTGTAGTATTTGGTTGAAGCTTAGCATATACAAGAACATACGAAATTAGGGTTTTGTTCTATTTTGAAACTTAGCTGTACAAGAACCTAAAAATTATGCTTCTGTTCTATTTGGAAACTTAGCATGTACAAGAACGTATAAAATTGTGGATCTGGCCTATTTGGTGGAAACTCATTCTATGCACGAAAGAAAATAAAATCAAGAATTCTCCTATTTGGTTGAAACTTAGCATATAGGAAAATCTATAAAATTATGTATCTGTTCTAATTGGTTGAATTTAGTATACACAAGAACCACTAAAATTAAGGATTGTAGTATTTTGTTGAAGCTTAGCTTATACAAGAACATACGAAATTACGGTTTTGTTCTATTTTGAAACTTAGCATGTATAAGAACCAACGAAATTATGGTTCTGTTCTATTTTGAAGCTTAGCATGTACAAGAACGTATAAAATTGTGGATCTGGCCTATTTGGTGGAAACTCATTCAATGCACGAAAGAAAATAAAATTAAGAATTCTCCTATTTGGTTGAAACTTAGCATATAGGAAAATCTATAAAATTATGGATCTGTTCTAATTGTTTGAATTTAGTATACACAAGAACCACTAAAATTAAGGATTGTAGTATTTGGTTGAAGCTTAGCATATACAAGAACATACGAAATTAGGGTTTTGTTCTATTTTGAAACTTAGCATGTACAAGAACCAACGAAATTATGGTTCTGTTCTATTTTGAAACTTAGCTGTACAAGAACCTAAAAATTATGGTTCTGTTCTATTTTGTTGCATTTAGTATATACAAGAATCACTACAATTAAGGATTGTCCTATTTGGTTGAAGCTTAGCATATGCATGAACCTACGAAATTAGGGTTTTGTTCTATTTTGAAACTTAGCATGTACAAGAACGTATAAAATTGTGGATCTGGCCTATTTGGTGGAAACTCATTCTATGCACGAACCAATAAAATCAAGAATTCTCCTATTTGGTTGAAACTTAGCATATAGGAAAATCTATAAAATTATGGATTTGTTCTAATTGTTTGAATTTAGTATACACAAGAACCACTAAAATTAAGGATTGTAGTATTTGGTTGAAGCTTAGCATATACAAGAACATACGAAATTAGGGTTTTGTTCTATTTTGAAACTTAGCATGTACAAGAACGTATAAAATTGTGGATCTGGCCTATTTGGTGGAAACTCATTCTATGCACGAACCAATAAAATCAAGAATTCTCCTATTTGGTTGAAACTTAGCATATAGGAAAATCTATAAAATTATGGATCTGTTCTAATTGTTTGAATTTAGTATACACAAGAACCACTAAAGTTAAGGATTGTAGAATTTGGTTGAAGCCTAGCGTGTACAAGAACAGACGAAATTAAAGTTCTGTTCCTTTTTGAAACTTAGCATGTACAAGAACCTACGAAATTAGGGTTCTGTTCTATTTTGAAACTTAGCATGTACAAGAACCTACGAAAATAGGGTTCTGTTCTATTATAAAACTTAGCATGTACAAGAACCTACGAAAATAGGGTTCTGTTCTATTATAAAACTTAGCATGTACAAGAACCTATGTAATTATGGGTCTGTTCTAATTGTTTGAATTTAGTATACACAAGAACCACTAAAATTAAGGATTGTAGTATTTGGTTGAAGCTTAGCATATACAAGAACATACTAAATTAGGGTTTTGTTCTATTTTGAAACTTAGCATGTACAAGAACCTACGAAAATAGGGTTCTGTTCTATTATAAAACTTAGCATGTACAAGAACCTACGAAAATAGGGTTCTGTTCTATTATAAAACTTAGCATGTACAAGAACCTATGTAATTATGGGTCTGTTCTAATTGTTTGAATTTAGTAGACACAAGAACCACTAAAATTAAGGATTGTAGTATTTGGTTGAAGCTTAGCATATACAAGAACATACGAAATTAGGGTTTTGTTCTATTTTGAAACTTAGCATGTACAAGAACGTATAAAATTGTGGATCTGGCCTATTTGGTGGAAACTCATTCTATGCACGAACCAATAAAATCAAGAATTCTCCTATTTGGGTGAAACTTAGCATATAGGAAAATCTATAAAATTATGGATCTGTTCTAATTGTTTGAATTTAGTATACACAAGAACCACTAAAGTGAAGGATTGTAGAATTTGGTTGAAGCCTAGCGAGTACAAGAACAGACGAAATTAGGGTTCTGTTCCTTTTTGAAACTTAGCATGTACAAGAACCTACGAAATTAGGGTTCTGTTCTATTTTGAAACTTAGCATGTACAAGAACCTACGAAAATAGGGTTCTGTTCTATTATAAAACTTAGCATGTACAAGAACCTACGAAAATAGGGTTCTGTTCTATTATAAAACTTAGCATGTACAAGAACCTATGTAATTATGGGTCTGTTCTAATTGTTTGAATTTAGTATACACAAGAACCACTAAAATTAAGGATTGTAGTATTTGGTTGAAGCTTAGCATATACAAGAACATACGAAATTAGGGTTTTGTTCTATTTTGAAACTTAGCATGTACAAGAACCAACGAAAATAGGGTTCTGTTCTATTATAAAACTTAGCATGTACAAGAACCTACGAAAATAGGGTTCTGTTCTATTATAAAACTCAGCATGTACAAGAACCTATGTAATTATGGATCTGGTCTAATTGGTTGAATTTAGTATACACAAGAACCACTAAAGTTAAGGATTGTAGAATTTGGTTGAAGCTTAGCGTGTACAAGAACAGACGAAATTAGGGTTCTGTTCCTTTTTGAAACTTAGCATGTACAAGAACCTACGAAATTAGGATTCTGTTCTATTTTGAAACTTAGCATGTACAAGAACCTACGAAAATAGGGTTCTGTTCTATTATAAAACTTAGCATGTACAAGAACCTACGAAAATAGGGTTCTGTTCTATTATAAAACTTAGCATGTACAAGAACCTATGTAATTATGGGTCTGTTCTAATTGTTTGAATTTAGTATACACAAGAACCACTAAAATTAACAATTGTAGTATTTGGTTGAAGCTTAGCATATACAAGAACATACGAAATTAGGGTTTTGTTCTATTTTGAAACTTAGCATGTACAAGAACCTACGAAATTAGGGTTCTGTTCTATTTTTAAGCTTAGCATGTACAAGAACCTACGCAAATAGGGTTCTGTTCTATTATAAAACTTAGCATGTACAAGAACCTATGTAATTATGGATCTGGTCTAATTGGTTGAATTTAGTATACACAAGAACCACTAAAGTTAAGGATTGTAGAATTTGGTTGAAGCTTAGCGTGTACAAGAACAGACGAAATTAGGGTTCTGTTCCTTTTTGAAACTTAGCATGTACAAGAACCTACGAAATTAGGATTCTGTTCTATTTTGAAATTTAGCATGTACAAGAACCTACGAAAATAGGGTTCTGTTCTATTATAAAACTTAGCATGTACAAGAACCTACGAAATTAGGGTTCTGTTCTATTTTTAAGCTTAGCATGTACAAGAACCTACGCAAATAGGGTTCTGTTCTATTATAAAACTTAGCATGTACAAGAACCTATGTAATTATGGATCTGTTCTAATTGTTTGAATTTAGTATACACAAGAACCACTAAAATTAAGGATTGTAGTATTTGGTTGAAGCTTAGCATATACAAGAACATACGAAATTAGGGTTTTGTTCTATTTTGAAACTTAGCTGTACAAGAACCTAAAAATTATGCTTCTGTTCTATTTGGAAACTTAGCATGTACAAGAACGTATAAAATTGTGGATCTGGCCTATTTGGTGGAAACTCATTCTATGCACGAAAGAAAATAAAATCAAGAATTCTCCTATTTGGTTGAAACTTAGCATATAGGAAAATCTATAAAATTATGTATCTGTTCTAATTGGTTGAATTTAGTATACACAAGAACCACTAAAATTAAGGATTGTAGTATTTTGTTGAAGCTTAGCTTATACAAGAACATACGAAATTACGGTTTTGTTCTATTTTGAAACTTAGCATGTATAAGAACCAACGAAATTATGGTTCTGTTCTATTTTGAAGCTTAGCATGTACAAGAACGTATAAAATTGTGGATCTGGCCTATTTGGTGGAAACTCATTCAATGCACGAAAGAAAATAAAATTAAGAATTCTCCTATTTGGTTGAAACTTAGCATATAGGAAAATCTATAAAATTATGGATCTGTTCTAATTGTTTGAATTTAGTATACACAAGAACCACTAAAATTAAGGATTGTAGTATTTGGTTGAAGCTTAGCATATACAAGAACATACGAAATTAGGGTTTTGTTCTATTTTGAAACTTAGCATGTACAAGAACCAACGAAATTATGGTTCTGTTCTATTTTGAAACTTAGCTGTACAAGAACCTAAAAATTATGGTTCTGTTCTATTTTGTTGCATTTAGTATATACAAGAATCACTACAATTAAGGATTGTCCTATTTGGTTGAAGCTTAGCATATGCATGAACCTACGAAATTAGGGTTTTGTTCTATTTTGAAACTTAGCATGTACAAGAACGTATAAAATTGTGGATCTGGCCTATTTGGTGGAAACTCATTCTATGCACGAACCAATAAAATCAAGAATTCTCCTATTTGGTTGAAACTTAGCATATAGGAAAATCTATAAAATTATGGATTTGTTCTAATTGTTTGAATTTAGTATACACAAGAACCACTAAAATTAAGGATTGTAGTATTTGGTTGAAGCTTAGCATATACAAGAACATACGAAATTAGGGTTTTGTTCTATTTTGAAACTTAGCATGTACAAGAACGTATAAAATTGTGGATCTGGCCTATTTGGTGGAAACTCATTCTATGCACGAACCAATAAAATCAAGAATTCTCCTATTTGGTTGAAACTTAGCATATAGGAAAATCTATAAAATTATGGATCTGTTCTAATTGTTTGAATTTAGTATACACAAGAACCACTAAAGTTAAGGATTGTAGAATTTGGTTGAAGCCTAGCGTGTACAAGAACAGACGAAATTAAAGTTCTGTTCCTTTTTGAAACTTAGCATGTACAAGAACCTACGAAATTAGGGTTCTGTTCTATTTTGAAACTTAGCATGTACAAGAACCTACGAAAATAGGGTTCTGTTCTATTATAAAACTTAGCATGTACAAGAACCTACGAAAATAGGGTTCTGTTCTATTATAAAACTTAGCATGTACAAGAACCTATGTAATTATGGATCTGTTC
The DNA here is from genome assembly GCF_905332965.1 of Bombus pascuorum. NCBI lineage: Eukaryota > Metazoa > Arthropoda > Insecta > Hymenoptera > Apidae > Bombus > Bombus pascuorum. Next base: position 326,753 of record NW_026869747.1, on the reverse strand, counting down.
TAATTGTTTGAATTTAGTATACACAAGAACCACTAAAATTAAGGATTGTAGTATTTGGTTGAAGCTTAGCATATACAAGAACATACTAAATTAGGGTTTTGTTCTATTTTGAAACTTAGCATGTACAAGAACCTACGAAAATAGGGTTCTGTTCTATTATAAAACTTAGCATGTACAAGAACCTACGAAAATAGGGTTCTGTTCTATTATAAAACTTAGCATGTACAAGAACCTATGTAATTATGGGTCTGTTCTAATTGTTTGAATTTAGTAGACACAAGAACCACTAAAATTAAGGATTGTAGTATTTGGTTGAAGCTTAGCATATACAAGAACATACGAAATTAGGGTTTTGTTCTATTTTGAAACTTAGCATGTACAAGAACGTATAAAATTGTGGATCTGGCCTATTTGGTGGAAACTCATTCTATGCACGAACCAATAAAATCAAGAATTCTCCTATTTGGGTGAAACTTAGCATATAGGAAAATCTATAAAATTATGGATCTGTTCTAATTGTTTGAATTTAGTATACACAAGAACCACTAAAGTGAAGGATTGTAGAATTTGGTTGAAGCCTAGCGAGTACAAGAACAGACGAAATTAGGGTTCTGTTCCTTTTTGAAACTTAGCATGTACAAGAACCTACGAAATTAGGGTTCTGTTCTATTTTGAAACTTAGCATGTACAAGAACCTACGAAAATAGGGTTCTGTTCTATTATAAAACTTAGCATGTACAAGAACCTACGAAAATAGGGTTCTGTTCTATTATAAAACTTAGCATGTACAAGAACCTATGTAATTATGGGTCTGTTCTAATTGTTTGAATTTAGTATACACAAGAACCACTAAAATTAAGGATTGTAGTATTTGGTTGAAGCTTAGCATATACAAGAACATACGAAATTAGGGTTTTGTTCTATTTTGAAACTTAGCATGTACAAGAACCAACGAAAATAGGGTTCTGTTCTATTATAAAACTTAGCATGTACAAGAACCTACGAAAATAGGGTTCTGTTCTATTATAAAACTCAGCATGTACAAGAACCTATGTAATTATGGATCTGGTCTAATTGGTTGAATTTAGTATACACAAGAACCACTAAAGTTAAGGATTGTAGAATTTGGTTGAAGCTTAGCGTGTACAAGAACAGACGAAATTAGGGTTCTGTTCCTTTTTGAAACTTAGCATGTACAAGAACCTACGAAATTAGGATTCTGTTCTATTTTGAAACTTAGCATGTACAAGAACCTACGAAAATAGGGTTCTGTTCTATTATAAAACTTAGCATGTACAAGAACCTACGAAAATAGGGTTCTGTTCTATTATAAAACTTAGCATGTACAAGAACCTATGTAATTATGGGTCTGTTCTAATTGTTTGAATTTAGTATACACAAGAACCACTAAAATTAACAATTGTAGTATTTGGTTGAAGCTTAGCATATACAAGAACATACGAAATTAGGGTTTTGTTCTATTTTGAAACTTAGCATGTACAAGAACCAACGAAATTATGGTTCTGTTCTATTTGGAAACTTAGCATGTACAAGAACGTATAAAATTGTGGATCTGGCCTATTTGGTGGAAACTCATTCTATGCACGAAAGAAAATAAAATCAAGAATTCTCCTATTTGGTTGAAACTTAGCATATAGGAAAATCTATAAAATTATGGATCTGTTCTAATTGTTTGAATTTAGTATACACAAGAACCACTAAAATTAAGGATTGTAGTATTTGGTTGAAGCTTAGCATATACAAGAACATACGAAATTAGGGTCTTGTTCTATTTTGAAACTTAGCATGTACAAGAACCAACGAAAATAGGGTTCTGTTCTATTATAAAACTTAGCATGTACAAGAACCTACGAAAATAGGGTTCTGTTCTATTATAAAACTTAGCATGTGCAAGAACCTATGTAATTATGGATCTGGTCTAATTGGTTGAATTTAGTATACACAAGAACCACTAAAGTTAAGGATTGTAGAATTTGGTTGAAGCTTAGCGTGTACAAGAACAGACGAAATTAGGGTTCTGTTCCTTTTTGAAACTTAGCATGTACAAGAACCTACGAAATTAGGATTCTGTTCTATTTTGAAACTTAGCATGTACAAGAACCTACGAAAATAGGGTTCTGTTCTATTATAAAACTTAGCATGTACAAGAACCTACGAAAATAGGGTTCTGTTCTATTATAAAACTTAGCATGTACAAGAACCTATGTAATTATGGATCTGGTCTAATTGGTTGAATTTAGTATACACAAGAACCACTAAAGTTAAGGATTGTAGAATTTGGTTGAAGCTTAGCGTGTACAAGAACAGACGAAATTAGGGTGCTGTTCCTTTTTGAAACTTAGCATGTACAAGAACCTACGAATTTAGGATTCTGTTCTATTTTGAAACTTAGCATGTACAAGAACCTACGAAAATAGGGTTCTGTTCTATTATAAAACTTAGCATGTACAAGAACCTACGAAAATAGGGTTCTGTTCTAATATAAAACTTAGCATGTACAAGAACCTATGTAATTATGGGTCTGTTCTAATTGTTTGAATTTAGTATACACAAGAACCACTAAAATTAAGGATTGTAGTATTTGGTTGAAGCTTAGCATATACAAGAACATACGAAATTAGGGTTTTGTTCTATTTTGAAACTTAGCATGTACAAGAACCTACGAAAATAGGGTTCTGTTCTATTTTGAAACTTAGCATGTACAAGAACCTACGAAATTAGGGTTCTGTTCTATTTTTAAGCTTAGCATGTACAAGAACCTACGCAAATAGGGTTCTGTTCTATTATAAATCTTAGCATGTACAAGAACCTATGTAATTATGGATCTGTTCTAATTGTTTGAATTTAGTATACACAAGAACCACTAAAATTAAGGATTGTAGTATTTGGTTGAAGCTTAGCATATACAAGAACATACGAAATTAGGGTTTTGTTCTATTTTGAAACTTAGCATGTACAAGAACCAACGAAATTATGGTTCTGTTCTATTTGGAAACTTAGCATGTACAAGAACGTATAAAATTGTGGATCTGGCCTATTTGGTGGAAACTCATTCTATGCACGAAAGAAAATAAAATCAAGAATTCTCCTATTTGGTTGAAACTTAGCATATAGGAAAATCTATAAAATTATGGATCTGTTCTAATTGGTTGAATTTAGTATACACAAGAACCACTAAAATTAAGGATTGTAGTATTTTGTTGAAGCTTAGCTTATACAAGAACATACGAAATTAGGGTTTTGTTCTATTTTGAAACTTAGCATGTACAAGAACCAACGAAATTATGGTTCTGTTCTATTTTGAAGCTTAGCATGTACAAGAACGTATAAAATTGTGGATCTGGCCTATTTGGTGGAAACTCATTCAATGCACGAAAGAAAATAAAATTAAGAATTCTCCTATTTGGTTGAAACTTAGCATATAGGAAAATCTATAAAATTATGGATCTGTTCTAATTGTTTGAATTTAGTATACACAAGAACCACTAAAATTAAGGATTGTAGTATTTTGTTGAAGCTTAGCTTATACAAGAACATACGAAATTAGGGTTTTGTTCTATTTTGAAACTTAGCATGTACAAGAACCAACGAAATTATGGTTCTGTTCTATTTTGAAGCTTAGCATGTACAAGAACGTATAAAATTGTGGATCTGGCCTATTTGGTGGAAACTCATTCAATGCACGAAAGAAAATAAAATTAAGAATTCTCCTATTTGGTTGAAACTTAGCATATATGAAAATCTATAAAATTATGGATCTGTTCTAATTGTTTGAATTTAGTATACACAAGAACCACTAAAATTAAGGATTGTAGTATTTGGTTGAAGCTTAGCATATACAAGAACATACGAAATTAGGGTTTTGTTCTATTTTGAAACTTAGCATGTACAAGAACCAACGAAATTATGGTTCTGTTCTATTTTGAAACTTAGCTGTACAAGAACCTAAAAATTATGGTTCTGTTCTATTTTGTTGCATTTAGTATATACAAGAATCACTACAATTAAGGATTGTCCTATTTGGTTGAAGCTTAGCATATGCATGAACCTACGAAATTAGGGTTTTGTTCTATTTTGAAACTTAGCATGTACAAGAACGTATAAAATTGTGGATCTGGCCTATTTGGTGGAAACTCATTCTATGCACGAACCAATAAAATCAAGAATTCTCCTATTTGGTTGAAACTTAGCATATAGGAAAATCTATAAAATTATGGATCTGTTCTAATTGTTTGAATTTAGTATACACAAGAACCACTAAAGTTAAGGATTGTAGAATTTGGTTGAAGCCTAGCGAGTACAAGAAAAGACGAAATTAGCGTTCTGTTCCTTTTTGAAACTTAGCATGTACAAGAACCTACGAAATTAGGGTTCTGTTCTATTTTGAAACTTAGCATGTACAAGAACCTACGAAAATAGGGTTCTGTTCTATTATAAAACTTAGCATGTACAAGAACCTACGAAAATAGGGTTCTGTTCTATTATAAAACTTAGCATGTACAAGAACCTATGTAATTATGGGTCTGTTCTAATTGTTTGAATTTAGTATACACAAGAACCACTAAAATTAAGGATTGTAGTATTTGGTTGAAGCTTAGCATATACAAGAACATACGAAATTAGGGTTTTGTTCTATTTTGAAACTTAGCATGTACAAGAACCAACGAAAATAGGGTTCTGTTCTATTATAAAACTTAGCATGTACAAGAACCTACGAAAATAGGGTTCTGTTCTATTATAAAACTCAGCATGTACAAGAACCTATGTAATTATGGATCTGGTCTAATTGGTTGAATTTAGTATACACAAGAACCACTAAAGTTAAGGATTGTAGAATTTGGTTGAAGCTTAGCGTGTACAAGAACAGACGAAATTAGGGTTCTGTTCCTTTTTGAAACTTAGCATGTACAAGAACCTACGAAATTAGGATTCTGTTCTATTTTGAAACTTAGCATGTACAAGAACCTACGAAAATAGGGTTCTGTTCTATTATAAAACTTAGCATGTACAAGAACCTACGAAAATAGGGTTCTGTTCTATTATAAAACTTAGCATGTACAAGAACCTATGTAATTATGGGTCTGTTCTAATTGTTTGAATTTAGTATACACAAGAACCACTAAAATTAACAATTGTAGTATTTGGTTGAAGCTTAGCATATACAAGAACATACGAAATTAGGGTTTTGTTCTATTTTGAAACTTAGCATGTACAAGAACCAACGAAATTATGGTTCTGTTCTATTTTGAAACTTAGCATGTACAAGAACCTACGAAATTAGGGTTCTGTTCTATTTTGAAACTTAGCATGTACAAGAACCTACGCAAATAGGGTTCTGTTCTATTATAAAACTTAGCATGTACAAGAACCTATGTAATTATGGATCTGTTCTAATTGTTTGAATTTAGTATACACAAGAACCACTAAAATTAAGGATTGTAGTATTTGGTTGAAGCTTAGCATATACAAGAACATACGAAATTAGGGTTTTGTTCTATTTTGAAACTTAGCATGTACAAGAACCAACGAAATTATGGTTCTGTTCTATTTGGAAACTTAGCATGTACAAGAACGTATAAAATTGTGGATCTGGCCTATTTGGTGGAAACTCATTCTATGCACGAAAGAAAATAAAATCAAGAATTCTCCTATTTGGTTGAAACTTAGCATATAGGAAAATCTATAAAATTATGGATCTGTTCTAATTGTTTGAATTTAGTATACACAAGAACCACTAAAATTAAGGATTGTAGTATTTGGTTGAAGCTTAGCATATACAAGAACATACGAAATTAGGGTCTTGTTCTATTTTGAAACTTAGCATGTACAAGAACCAACGAAAATAGGGTTCTGTTCTATTATAAAACTTAGCATGTACAAGAACCTACGAAAATAGGGTTCTGTTCTATTATAAAACTTAGCATGTACAAGAACCTATGTAATTATGGATCTGGTCTAATTGGTTGAATTTAGTATACACAAGAACCACTAAAGTTAAGGATTGTAGAATTTGGTTGAAGCTTAGCGTGTACAAGAACAGACGAAATTAGGGTTCTGTTCCTTTTTGAAACTTAGCATGTACAAGAACCTACGAAATTAGGATTCTGTTCTATTTTGAAACTTAGCATGTACAAGAACCTACGAAAATAGGGTTCTGTTCTATTATAAAACTTAGCATGTACAAGAACCTACGAAAATAGGGTTCTGTTCTATTATAAAACTTAGCATGTACAAGAACCTATGTAATTATGGATCTGGTCTAATTGGTTGAATTTAGTATACACAAGAACCACTAAAGTTAAGGATTGTAGAATTTGGTTGAAGCTTAGCGTGTACAAGAACAGACGAAATTAGGGTGCTGTTCCTTTTTGAAACTTAGCATGTACAAGAACCTACGAAATTAGGATTCTGTTCTATTTTGAAACTTAGCATGTACAAGAACCTACGAAAATAGGGTTCTGTTCTATTATAAAACTTAGCATGTACAAGAACCTACGAAAATAGGGTTCTGTTCTAATATAAAACTTAGCATGTACAAGAACCTATGTAATTATGGGTCTGTTCTAATTGTTTGAATTTAGTATACACAAGAACCACTAAAATTAAGGATTGTAGTATTTGGTTGAAGCTTAGCATATACAAGAACATACGAAATTAGGGTTTTGTTCTATTTTGAAACTTAGCATGTACAAGAACCTACGAAAATAGGGTTCTGTTCTATTTTGAAACTTAGCATGTACAAGAACCTACGAAATTAGGGTTCTGTTCTATTTTTAAGCTTAGCATGTACAAGAACCTACGCAAATAGGGTTCTGTTCTATTATAAAACTTAGCATGTACAAGAACCTATGTAATTATGGATCTGTTCTAATTGTTTGAATTTAGTATACACAAGAACCACTAAAATTAAGGATTGTAGTATTTGGTTGAAGCTTAGCATATACAAGAACATACGAAATTAGGGTTTTGTTCTATTTTGAAACTTAGCATGTACAAGAACCAACGAAATTATGGTTCTGTTCTATTTGGAAACTTAGCATGTACAAGAACGTATAAAATTGTGGATCTGGCCTATTTGGTGGAAACTCATTCTATGCACGAAAGAAAATAAAATCAAGAATTCTCCTATTTGGTTGAAACTTAGCATATAGGAAAATCTATAAAATTATGGATCTGTTCTAATTGGTTGAATTTAGTATACACAAGAACCACTAAAATTAAGGATTGTAGTATTTTGTTGAAGCTTAGCTTATACAAGAACATACGAAATTAGGGTTTTGTTCTATTTTGAAACTTAGCATGTACAAGAACCAACGAAATTATGGTTCTGTTCTATTTTGAAGCTTAGCATGTACAAGAACGTATAAAATTGTGGATCTGGCCTATTTGGTGGAAACTCATTCAATGCACGAAAGAAAATAAAATTAAGAATTCTCCTATTTGGTTGAAACTTAGCATATAGGAAAATCTATAAAATTATGGATCTGTTCTAATTGTTTGAATTTAGTATACACAAGAACCACTAAAATTAAGGATTGTAGTATTTTGTTGAAGCTTAGCTTATACAAGAACATACGAAATTAGGGTTTTGTTCTATTTTGAAACTTAGCATGTACAAGAACCAACGAAATTATGGTTCTGTTCTATTTTGAAGCTTAGCATGTACAAGAACGTATAAAATTGTGGATCTGGCCTATTTGGTGGAAACTCATTCAATGCACGAAAGAAAATAAAATTAAGAATTCTCCTATTTGGTTGAAACTTAGCATATATGAAAATCTATAAAATTATGGATCTGTTCTAATTGTTTGAATTTAGTATACACAAGAACCACTAAAATTAAGGATTGTAGTATTTGGTTGAAGCTTAGCATATACAAGAACATACGAAATTAGGGTTTTGTTCTATTTTGAAACTTAGCATGTACAAGAACCAACGAAATTATGGTTCTGTTCTATTTTGAAACTTAGCTGTACAAGAACCTAAAAATTATGGTTCTGTTCTATTTTGTTGCATTTAGTATATACAAGAATCACTACAATTAAGGATTGTCCTATTTGGTTGAAGCTTAGCATATGCATGAACCTACGAAATTAGGGTTTTGTTCTATTTTGAAACTTAGCATGTACAAGAACGTATAAAATTGTGGATCTGGCCTATTTGGTGGAAACTCATTCTATGCACGAACCAATAAAATCAAGAATTCTCCTATTTGGTTGAAACTTAGCATATAGGAAAATCTATAAAATTATGGATCTGTTCTAATTGTTTGAATTTAGTATACACAAGAACCACTAAAGTTAAGGATTGTAGAATTTGGTTGAAGCCTAGCGAGTACAAGAAAAGACGAAATTAGCGTTCTGTTCCTTTTTGAAACTTAGCATGTACAAGAACCTACGAAATTAGGGTTCTGTTCTATTTTGAAACTTAGCATGTACAAGAACCTACGAAAATAGGGTTCTGTTCTATTATAAAACTTAGCATGTACAAGAACCTACGAAAATAGGGTTCTGTTCTATTATAAAACTTAGCATGTACAAGAACCTATGTAATTATGGGTCTGTTCTAATTGTTTGAATTTAGTATACACAAGAACCACTAAAATTAAGGATTGTAGTATTTGGTTGAAGCTTAGCATATACAAGAACATACGAAATTAGGGTTTTGTTCTATTTTGAAACTTAGCATGTACAAGAACCAACGAAAATAGGGTTCTGTTCTATTATAAAACTTAGCATGTACAAGAACCTACGAAAATAGGGTTCTGTTCTATTATAAAACTTAGCATGTACAAGAACCTATGTAATTATGGATCTGGTCTAATTGGTTGAATTTAGTATACACAAGAACCACTAAAGTTAAGGATTGTAGAATTTGGTTGAAGCTTAGCGTGTACAAGAACAGACGAAATTAGGGTTCTGTTCCTTTTTGAAACTTAGCATGTACAAGAACCTACGAAATTAGGATTCTGTTCTATTTTGAAACTTAGCATGTACAAGAACCTACGAAAATAGGGTTCTGTTCTATTATAAAACTTAGCATGTACAAGAACCTATGTAATTATGGGTCTGTTCTAATTGTTTGAATTTAGTATACACAAGAACCACTAAAATTAACAATTGTAGTATTTGGTTGAAGCTTAGCATATACAAGAACATACGAAATTAGGGTTTTGTTCTATTTTGAAACTTAGCATGTACAAGAACCAACGAAATTATGGTTCTGTTCTAATTTGAAACTTAGCATGTACTAGAACCTACGAAATTAGTTTTCTGTTCTATTTTGAAACTTAGCATGTACAAGAACCTACGCAAATAGGGTTCTGTTCTATTATAAAACTTAGCATGTACAAGAACCTATGTAATTATGGATCTGTTCTATTTGTTTGAATTTAGTATACACAAGAACCACTAAAATTAAGGATTGTAGTATTTGGTTGAAGCTTAGCATATACAAGAACATACGAAATTAGGGTTTTGTTCTATTTTGAAACTTAGCATGTACAAGAACCAACGAAATTATGGTTCTGTTCTATTTGGAAACTTAGCATGTACAAGAACGTATAAAATTGTGGATCTGGCCTATTTGGTGGAAACTCATTCTATGCACGAAAGAAAATAAAATCAAGAATTCTCCTATTTGGTTGAAACTTAGCATATAGGAAAATCTATAAAATTATGGATCTGTTCTAATTGTTTGAATTTAGTGTACACAAGAACCACTAAAATTAAGGATTGTAGTATTTGGTTGAAGCTTAGCATATACAAGAACATACGAAATTAGGGTTTTGTTCTATTTTGAAACTTAGCATGTACAAGAACCAACGAAATTATGGTTCTGTTCTATTTTGAAACTTAGCTGTACAAGAACCTAAAAATTATGGTTCTGTTCTATTTTGTTGCATTTAGTATATACAAGAATCACTACAATTAAGGATTGTCCTATTTGGTTGAAGCTTAGCATATGCATGAACCTACGAAATTAGGGTTTTGTTCTATTTTGAAACTTAGCATGTACAAGAACGTATAAAATTGTGGATCTGGCCTATTTGGTGGAAACTCATTCTATGCACGAACCAATAAAATCAAGAATTCTCCTATTTGGTTGAAACTTAGCATATAGGAAAATCTATAAAATTATGGATTTGTTCTAATTGTTTGAATTTAGTATACACAAGAACCACTAAAATTAAGGATGGTAGTATTTGGTTGAAGCTTAGCATATACAAGAACATACGAAATTAGGGTTTTGTTCTATTTTGAAACTTAGCATGTACAAGAACGTATAAAATTGTGGATCTGGCCTATTTGGTGGAAACTCATTCTATGCACGAACCAATAAAATCAAGAATTCTCCTATTTGGTTGAAACTTAGCATATAGGAAAATCTATAAAATTATGGATCTGTTCTAATTGTTTGAATTTAGTATACACAAGAACCACTAAAGTTAAGGATTGTAGAATTTGGTTGAAGCCTAGCGTGTACAAGAACAGACGAAATTAGGGTTCTGTTCCTTTTTGAAACTTAGCATGTACAAGAACCTACGAAATTAGGGTTCTGTTCTATTTTGGAACTTAGCATGTACAAGAACCTACGAAAATAGGGTTCTGTTCTATTATAAAACTTAGCATGTACAAGAACCTACGAAAATAGGGTTCTGTTCTATTATAAAACTTAGCATGTACAAGAACCTATGTAATTATGGGTCTGTTCTAATTGTTTGAATTTAGTATACACAAGAACCACTAAAATTAAGGATTGTAGTATTTGGTTGAAACTTAGCATATACAAGAACATACGAAATTAGGGTTTTGTTCTATTTTGAAACTTAGCATGTACAAGAACCAACGAAAATAGGGTTCTGTTCTATTATAAAACTTAGCATGTACAAGAACCTACGAAAATAGGGTTCTGTTCTATTATAAAACTTAGCATGTACAAGAACCTATGTAATTATGGATCTGGTCTAATTGGTTGAATTTAGTATCCACAAGAACCACTAAAGTTAAGGATTGTAGAATTTGGTTGAAGCTTAGTGTGTACAAGAACAGACGAAATTAGGGTTCTGTTCCTTTTTGAAACTTAGCATGTACAAGAACCTACGAATTTAGGATTCTGTTCATTTTGAAACTTAGCATGTACAAGAACCTACGAAAATAGGGTTCTGTTCTATTATAAAACTTAGCATGTACAAGAACCTACGAAAATAGGGTTCTGTTCTATTATAAAACTTAGCATGTACAAGAACCTATGTAATTATGGGTCTGTTCTAATTGTTTGAATTTAGTATACACAAGAACCACTAAAATTAAGGATTGTAGTATTTGGTTGAAGCTTAGCATATACAAGAACATACGAAATTAGGGTTTTGTTCTATTTTGAAACTTAGCATGTACAAGAACCAACGAAATTATGGTTCTGTTCTAATTTGAAACTTAGCATGTACTAGAACCTACGAAATTAGGGTTCTGTTCTATTTTGAAACTTAGCATGTACAAGAACCTACGCAAATAGGGTTCTGTTCTATTATAAAACTTAGCATGTACAAGAACCTATGTAATTATGGATCTGTTCTAATTGTTTGAATTTAGTATACACAAGAACCACTAAAATTAAGGATTGTAGTATTTGGTTGAAGCTTAGCATATACAAGAACATACGAAATTAGGGTTTTGTTCTATTTTGAAACTTAGCATGTACAAGAACCAACGAAATTATGGTTCTGTTCTATTTGGAAACTTAGCATTTACAAGAACGTATAAAATTGTGGATCTGGCCTATTTGGTGGAAACTCATTCTATGCACGAAAGAAAATAAAATCAAGAATTCTCCTATTTGGTTGAAACTTAGCATATAGGAAAATCTATAAAATTATGGATCTGTTCTAATTGTTTGAATTTAGTGTACACAAGAACCACTAAAATTAAGGATTGTAGTATTTGGTTGAAGCTTAGCATATACAAGAACATACGAAATTAGGGTTTTGTTCTATTTTGAAACTTAGCATGTACAAGAACCAACGAAATTATGGTTCTGTTCTATTTTGAAACTTAGCTGTACAAGAACCTAAAAATTATGGTTCTGTTCTATTTTGTTGCATTTAGTATATACAAGAATCACTACAATTAAGGATTGTCCTATTTGGTTGAAGCTTAGCATATGCATGAACCTACGAAATTAGGGTTTTGTTCTATTTTGATACTTAGCATGTACAAGAACGTATAAAATTGTGGATCTGGCCTATTTGGTGGAAACTCATTCTATGCACGAAACAATAAAATCAAGAATTCTCCTATTTGGTTGAAACTTAGCATATAGGAAAATCTATAAAATTATGGATTTGTTCTAATTGTTTGAATTTAGTATACACAAGAACCACTAAAATTAAGGATGGTAGTATTTGGTTGAAGCTTAGCATATACAAGAACATACGAAATTAGGGTTTTGTTCTATTTTGAAACTTAGCATGTACAAGAACGTATAAAATTGTGGATCTGGCCTATTTGGTGGAAACTCATTCTATGCACGAACCAATAAAATCAAGAATTCTCCTATTTGGTTGAAACTTAGCATATAGGAAAATCTATAAAATTATGGATCTGTTCTAATTGTTTGAATTTAGTATACACAAGAACCACTAAAGTTAAGGATTGTAGAATTTGGTTGAAGCTTAGCGTGTACAAGAACAGACGAAATTAGGGTTCTGTTCCTTTTTGAAACTTAGCATGTACAAGAACCTACGAAATTAGGGTTCTGTTCTATTTTGGAACTTAGCATGTACAAGAACCTACGAAAATAGGGTTCTGTTCTATTATAAAACTTAGCATGTACAAGAACCTACGAAAATAGGGTTCTGTTCTATTATAAAACTTAGCATGTACAAGAACCTATGTAATTATGGGTCTGTTCTAATTGTTTGAATTTAGTATACACAAGAACCACTAAAATTAAGGATTGTAGTATTTGGTTGAAACTTAGCATATACAAGAACATACGAAATTAGGGTTTTGTTCTATTTTGAAACTTAGCATGTACAAGAACCAACGAAAATAGGGTTCTGTTCTATTATAAAACTTAGCATGTACAAGAACCTACGAAAATAGGGTTCTGTTCTATTATAAAACTTAGCATGTACAAGAACCTATGTAATTATGGATCTGGTCTAATTGGTTGAATTTAGTATACACAAGAACCACTAAAGTTAAGGATTGTAGAATTTGGTTGAAGCTTAGCGTGTACAAGAACAGACGAAATTAGGGTTCTGTTCCTTTTTGAAACTTAGCATGTACAAGAACCTACGAATTTAGGATTCTGTTCATTTTGAAACTTAGCATGTACAAGAACCTACGAAAATAGGGTTCTGTTCTATTATAAAACTTAGCATGTACAAGAACCTACGAAAATAGGGTTCTGTTCTATTATAAAACTTAGCATGTACAAGAACCTATGTAATTATGGGTCTGTTCTAATTGTTTGAATTTAGTATACACAAGAACCACTAAAATTAAGGATTGTAGTATTTGGTTGAAGCTTAGCATATACAAGAACATACGAAATTAGGGTTTTGTTCTATTTTGAAACTTAGCATGTACAAGAACCAACGAAATTATGGTTCTGTTCTAATTTGAAACTTAGCATGTACTAGAACCTACGAAATTAGGGTTCTGTTCTATTTTGAAACTTAGCATGTACAAGAACCTACGCAAATAGGGTTCTGTTCTATTATAAAACTTAGCATGTACAAGAACCTATGTAATTATGGATCTGTTCTAATTGTTTGAATTTAGTATACACAAGAACCACTAAAATTAAGGATTGTAGTATTTGGTTGAAGCTTAGCATATACAAGAACATACGAAATTAGGGTTTTGTTCTATTTTGAAACTTAGCATGTACAAGAACCAACGAAATTATGGTTCTGTTCTATTTGGAAACTTAGCATTTACAAGAACGTATAAAATTGTGGATCTGGCCTATTTGGTGGAAACTCATTCTATGCACGAAAGAAAATAAAATCAAGAATTCTCCTATTTGGTTGAAACTTAGCATATAGGAAAATCTATAAAATTATGGATCTGTTCTAATTGTTTGAATTTAGTGTACACAAGAACCACTAAAATTAAGGATTGTAGTATTTGGTAGAAGCTTAGCATATACAAGAACATACGAAATTAGGGTTTTGTTCTATTTTGAAACTTAGCATGTACAAGAACCAACGAAATTATGGTTCTGTTCTATTTTGAAACTTAGCTGTACAAGAACCTAAAAATTATGGTTCTGTTCTATTTTGTTGCATTTAGTATATACAAGAATCACTACAATTAAGGATTGTCCTATTTGGTTGAAGCTTAGCATATGCATGAACCTACGAAATTAGGGTTTTGTTCTATTTTGATACTTAGCATGTACAAGAACGTATAAAATTGTGGATCTGGCCTATTTGGTGGAAACTCATTCTATGCACGAAACAATAAAATCAAGAATTCTCCTATTTGGTTGAAACTTAGCATATAGGAAAATCTATAAAATTATGGATTTGTTCTAATTGTTTGAATTTAGTATACACAAGAACCACTAAAATTAAGGATTGTAGTATTTGGTTGAAGCTTAGCATATACAAGAACATACGAAATTAGGGTTTTGTTCTATTTTGAAACTTAGCATGTACAAGAACGTATAAAATTGTGGATCTGGCCTATTTGGTGGAAACTCATGCTATGCACGAACCAATAAAATCAAGAATTCTCCTATTTGGTTGAAACTTAGCATATAGGAAAATCTATAAAATTATGGATCTGTTCTAATTGTTTGAATTTAGTATACACAAGAACCACTAAAGTTAAGGATTGTAGAATTTGGTTGAAGCCTAGCGTGTACAAGAACAGACGAAATTAGGGTTCTGTTCCTTTTTGAAACTTAGCATGTACAAGAACCTACGAATTTAGGATTCTGTTCTATTTTGAAACTTAGCATGTACAAGAACCTACGAAAATAGGGTTCTGTTCTATTATAAAACTTAGCATGTACAAGAACCTACGAAAATAGGGTTCTGTTCTATTTTGAAACTTAGCATGTACAAGAACCTACGAAAATAGGGTTCTGTTCTATTATAAAACTTAGCATGTACAAGAACCTATGGAATTATGGATCTGGTCTAATTGGTTGAATTTAGTATACACAAGAACCACTAAAGTTAAGGATTGTAGAATTTGGTTGAAGCTTAGCGTGTACAAGAACAGACGAAATTAGGGTTCTGTTCCTTTTTGAAACTTAGCATGTACAAGAACCTACGAAATTAGGATTCTGTTCTATTTTGAAACTTAGCATGTACAAGAACCTACGAAAATAGGGTTCTGTTCTATTATAAAACTTAGCATGTACAAGAACCTACGAAAATAGGGTTCTGTTCTATTATAAAACTTAGCATGTACAAGAACCTATGTAATTATGGGTCTGTTCTGATTGTTTGAATTTAGTATACACAAGAACCACTAAAATTAAGGATTGTAGTATTTGGTTGAAGCTTAGCATATACAAGAACCTACGAAATTAGGGTTCTGTTCTATTTTGAAACTTAGCATGTACAAGAACCTACGCAAATAGGGTTCTGTTCTATTATAAAACTTAGCATGTACAAGAACCTATGTAATTATGGATCTGTTCTAATTGTTTGAATTTAGTATACACAAGAACCACTAAAATTAAGGATTGTAGTATTTGGTTGAAGCTTAGCATATACAAGAACATACGAAATTAGGGTTTTGTTCTATTTTGAAACTTAGCATGTACAAGAACCAACGAAATTATGGTTCTGTTCTATTTGGAAACTTAGCATGTACAAGAACGTATAAAATTGTGGATCTGGCCTATTTGGTGGAAACTCATTCTATGCACGAAAGAAAATAAAATCAAGAATTCTCCTATTTGGTTGAAACTTAGCATATAGGAAAATCTATAAAATTATGGATCTGTTCTAATTGTGTGAATTTAGTGTACACAAGAACCACTAAAATTAAGGATTGTAGTATTTGGTTGAAGCTTAGCATATACAAGAACATACGAAATTAGGGTTTTGTTCTATTTTGAAACTTAGCATGTACAAGAACCAACGAAATTATGGTTCTGTTCTATTTTGAAACTTAGCTGTACAAGAACCTAAAAATTATGGTTCTGTTCTATTTTGTTGCATTTAGTATATACAAGAATCACTACAATTAAGGATTGTCCTATTTGGTTGAAGCTTAGCATATGCATGAACCTACGAAATTAGGGTTTTGTTCTATTTTGAAACTTAGCATGTACAAGAACGTATAAAATTGTGGATCTGGCCTATTTGGTGGAAACTCATTCTATGCACGAACCAATAAAATCAAGAATTCTCCTATTTGGTTGAAACTTAGCATATAGGAAAATCTATAAAATTATGGATTTGTTCTAATTGTTTGAATTTAGTATACACAAGAACCACTAAAATTAAGGATTGTAGTATTTGGTTGAAGCTTAGCATATACAAGAACATACGAAATTAGGGTTTTGTTCTATTTTGAAACTTAGCATGTACAAGAACGTATAAAATTGTGGATCTGGCCTATTTGGTGGAAACTCATTCTATGCACGAACCAATAAAATCAAGAATTCTCCTATTTGGTTGAAACTTAGCATATAGGAAAATCTATAAAATTATGGATCTGTTCTAATTGTTTGAATTTAGTATACACAAGAACCACTAAAGTTAAGGATTGTAGAATTTGGTTGAAGCCTAGCGTGTACAAGAACAGACGAAATTAGGGTTCTGTTCCTTTTTGAAACTTAGCATGTACAAGAACCTACGAAATTAGGGTTCTGTTCTATTTTGAAACTTAGCATGTACAAGAACCTACGAAAATAGGGTTCTGTTCTATTATAAAACTTAGCATGTACAAGAACCTACGAAAATAGGGTTCTGTTCTATTATAAAACTTAGCATGTACAAGAACCTATGTAATTATGGGTCTGTTCTAATTGTTTGAATTTAGTATACACAAGAACCACTAAAATTAAGGATTGTAGTATTTGGTTGAAGCTTAGCATATACAAGAACATACGAAATTAGGGTTTTGTTCTATTTTGAAACTTAGCATGTACAAGAACCAACGAAATTATGGTTCTGTTCTATTTTGAAACTTAGCATGTACAAGAACCAACGAAATTATGGTTCTGTTCTATTTGGAAACTTAGCATGTACAAGAACGTATAAAATTGTGGATCTGGCCTATTTGTTGGAAACTCATTCTATGCACGAAAGAAAATAAAATCAAGAATTCTCCTATTTGGTTGAAACTTAGCATATAGGAAAATCTATAAAATTATGGATCTGTTCTAATTTTTTGAATTTAGTATACACAAGAACCACTAAAATTAAGGATTGTAGTATTTGGTTGAAGCTTAGCATATGCAAGAACATACGAAATTAGGGTTTCGTTCTATTTTGAAACTTAGCATGTACAAGAACCAACGAAATTATGGTTCTGTTCTATTTTGAAACTTAGCTGTACAAGAACCTAAAAATTATGGTTCTGTTCTATTTTGTTGCATTTAGTATATACAAGAATCACTATAATTAAGGATTGTCCTATTTGGTTGAAGCTTAGCATATGCATGAACCTACGAAATTAGGGTTTTGTTCTATTTTGAAACTTAGCATGTACAAGAACCTACGAAATTAGGGTTCTGTTCTATTTTGAAACTTAGCATGTACAAGAACCTACGAAAATAGGGTTCTGTTCTATTATAAAACTTAGCATGTACAAGAACCTACGAAAATAGGGTTCTGTTCTATTATAAAACTTAGCATGTACAAGAACCTATGTAATTATGGGTCTGTTCTAATTGTTTGAATTTAGTATACACAAGAACCACTAAAATTAAGGATTGTAGTATTTGGTTGAAGCTTAGCATATACAAGAACATACGAAATTAGGGTTTTGTTCTATTTTGAAACTTAGCATGTACAAGAGCCTACGAAAATAGGGTTCTGTTCTATTATAAAACTTAGCATGTACAAGAACCTACGAAAATAGGGTTCTGTTCTATTATAAAACTTAGCATGTACAAGAAACTATGTAATTATGGGTCTGTTCTAATTGTTTGAATTTAGTATACACAAGAACCACTAAAATTAAGGATTGTAGTATTTGGTTGAAGCTTAGCATATACAAGAACATACGAAATTAGGGTTTTGTTCTATTTTGAAACTTAGCATGTACAAGAACGTATAAAATTGTGGATCTGGCCTATTTGGTGGAAACTCATTCTATGCACGAACCAATAAAATCAAGAATTCTCCTATTTGGGTGAAACTTAGCATATAGGAAAATCTATAAAATTATGGATCTGTTCTAATTGTTTGAATTTAGTATACACAAGAACCACTAAAGTTAAGGATTGTAGAATTTGGTTGAAGCCTAGCGAGTACAAGAACAGACGAAATTAGGGTTCTGTTCCTTTTTGAAACTTAGCATGTACAAGAACACACGAAATTAGGGTTCTGTTCTATTTTGAAACTTAGCATGTACAAGAACCTACGAAAATAGGGTTCTGTTCTATTATAAAACTTAGCATGTACAAGAACCTACGAAAATAGGGTTCTGTTCTGTTATAAAACTTAGCATGTACAAGAACCTATGTAATTATGGGTCTGTTCTAATTGTTTGATTTAGTATACACAAGACCCACTAAAATTAAGGATTGTAGTATTTGGTTGAAGCTTAGCATATACAAGAACATACGAAATTAGGGTTTTGTTCTATTTTGAAACTTAGCATGTACAAGAACCTACGAAAATAGGGTTCTGTTCTATTATAAAACTTAGCATGTACAAGAACCTACGAAAATAGGGTTCTGTTCTATTATAAAACTTAGCATGTACAAGAACCTATGTAATTATGGGTCTGTTCTAATTGTTTGAATTTAGTATACACAAGAACCACTAAAATTAAGGATTGTAGTATTTGGTTGAAGCTTAGCATATACAAGAACATACGAAATTAGGGTTTTGTTCTATTTCGAAACTTAGCATGTACAAGAACCTACGAAAATAGGGTTCTGTTCTATTATAAAACTTAGCATGTACAAGAACCTACGAAAATAGGGTTCTGTTCTATTATAAAACTTAGCATGTACAAGAACCTATGTAATTATGGGTCTGTTCTAATTGTTTGAATTTAGTATACACAAGAACCACTAAAATTAAGGATTGTAGTATTTGGTTGAAGCTTAGCATATACAAGAACATACGAAATTAGGGTTTTGTTCTATTTTGAAACTTAGCATGTACAAGAACCAACGAAAATAGGGTTCTGTTCTATTATAAAACTTAGCATGTACAAGAACCTACGAAAATAGGGTTCTGTTCTATTATAAAACTTAGCATGTACAAGAACCTATGTAATTATGGATCTGTTCTAATTGTTTGAATTTAGTATACACAAGAACCACTAAAATTAAGGATTGTAGTATTTGGTTGAAGCTTAGCATATACAAGAACATACGAAATTAGGGTTTTGTTCTATTTTGAAACTTAGCATGTACAAGAACCAACGAAATTATGGTTCTGTTCTATTTGGAAACTTAGCATGTACAAGAACGTATAAAATTGTGGATCTGGCCTATTTGGTGGAAACTCATTCTATGCACGAAAGAAAATAAAATCAAGAATTCTCCTATTTGGTTGAAACTTAGCATATAGGAAAATCTATAAAATTATGGATCTGTTCTAATTGTTTGAATTTAGTATACACAAGAACCACTAAAATTAAGGATTGTAGTATTTGGATGAAGCTTAGCATATACAAGAACATACGAAATTAGGGTTTTGTTCTATTTTGAAACTTAGCATGTACAAGAACCAACGAAAATAGGGTTCTGTTCTATTATAAAACTTAGCATGTACAAGAACCTACGAAAATAGGGTTCTGTTCTATTATAAAACTTAGCATGTATAAGAACCTATGTAATTATGGATCTGTTCTAATTGTTTGAATTTAGTATACACAAGAACCACTAAAATTAAGGATTGTAGTATTTTGTTGAAGCTTAGCTTATACAAGAACATACGAAATTAGGGTTTTGTTCTATTTTGAAACTTAGCATGTACAAGAACCAACGAAATTATGGTTCTGTTCTATTTTGAAGCTTAGCATGTACAAGAACGTATAAAATTGTGGATCTG
Source organism: Bombus pascuorum (assembly GCF_905332965.1). Classification (NCBI taxonomy): domain Eukaryota; kingdom Metazoa; phylum Arthropoda; class Insecta; order Hymenoptera; family Apidae; genus Bombus; species Bombus pascuorum. The sequence continues at coordinate 306,523 of NW_026869747.1, read as the reverse complement.
GCCTATTTGGTGGAAACTCATTCAATGCACGAAAGAAAATAAAATTAAGAATTCTCCTATTTGGTTGAAACTTAGCATATAGGAAAATCTATAAAATTATGGATCTGTTCTAATTGTTTGAATTTAGTATACACAAGAACCACTAAAATTAAGGATTGTAGTATTTGGTTGAAGCTTAGCATATACAAGAACATACGAAATTAGGGTTTTGTTCTATTTTGAAACTTAGCATGTACAAGAACCAACGAAATTATGGTTCTGTTCTACTTTGAAACTTAGCTGTACAAGAACCTAAAAATTATGGTTCTGTTCTATTTTGTTGCATTTAGTATATACAAGAATCACTACAATTAAGGATTGTCCTATTTGGTTGAAGCTTAGCATATGCATGAACCTACGAAATTAGGGTTTTGTTCTATTTTGAAACTTAGCATGTACAAGAACGTATAAAATTGTGGATCTGGCCTATTTGGTGGAAACTCATTCTATGCACGAACCAATAAAATCAAGAATTCTCCTATTTGGTTGAAACTTAGCATATAGGAAAATCTATAAAATTATGGATTTGTTCTAATTGTTTGAATTTAGTATACACAAGAACCACTAAAATTAAGGATTGTAGTATTTGGTTGAAGCTTAGCGTGTACAAGAACATACGAAATTAGGGTTTTGTTCTATTTTGAAACTTAGCATGTACAAGAACCAATGAAAATAGGGTTCTGTTCTATTATAAAACTTAGCATGTACAAGAACCTACGAAAATAGGGTTCTGTTCTATTATAAAACTTAGCATGTACAAGAACCTATGTAATTATGGATCTGTTCTAATTGTTTGAATTTAGTATACACAAGAACCACTAAAATTAAGGATTGTAGTATTTGGTTGAAGCTTAGCATATACAAGAACATAAGAAATTAGGGTTTTGTTCTATTTTGAAACTTAGCATGTACAAGAACCAACGAAATTATGGTTCTGTTTTATTTTGAAACTTAGCATGTACAAGAACCTACGAAATTGGGGTTCTGTTCTATTTTGAAACTTAGCATGTACAAGAACCTACGAAAATAGGGTTCTGTTCTATTATAAAACTTAGCATGTACAAGAACCTATGTAATTATGGATCTGTTATAATTGTTTGAATTTAGTATACACAAGAACCACTAAAATTAAGGATTGTAGTATTTGGTTGAAGCTTAGCATATACAGGAACCTACGGAATTATGGTTCTGTTCTATTTTGAAACTTAGCTGTACAAGAACCTAAAAATTATGGTTCTGTTCTATTTTGTTGCATTTAGTATATACAAGAATCACTACAATTAAGGATTGTCCTATTTGGTTGAAGCTTAGCATATGCATGAACCTACGAAATTAGGGTTTTGTTCTATTTTGAAACTTAGCATGTACAAGAACGTATAAAATTGTGGATCTGGCCTATTTGGTGGAAACTCATTCTATGCACGAACCAATAAAATCAAGAATTCTCCTATTTGGTTGAAACTTAGCATATAGGAAAATCTATAAAATTATGGATCTGTTCTAATTGTTTGAATTTAGTATACACAAGAACCACTAAAATTAAGGATTGTAGTATTTTGTTGAAGCTTAGCATATACAAGAACATACGAAATTAGGGTTTTGTTCTATTTTGAAACTTAGCATGTACAAGAACCAACGAAATTATGGTTCTGTTCTATTTTGAAACTTAGCATGAACAAGAACGTATAAAATTGTGGATCTGGCCTATTTGGTGGAAACTCATTCTATGCACGAACCAATAAAATTAAGAATACTCCTATTTGGTTGAAACTTAGCATATAGAAAAATCTATAAAATTATGGATCTGTTCTAATTGGTTGAATTTAGTATAAACAAGAACCACTAAAGTTAAGGATTGTAGTATTTGGTTGAAGCTTAACGTGTACAAGAACATACGAAAGTAGGGTTCTGTTCCTTTTTGAAACTTAGCATGCACAAGAACCTACGAAATTAGGGTTCTGTTCTATTTTGAAACTTAGCATGTACAAGAACCTACGAAAATAGGGTTCTGTTCTATTATAAAACTTAGCATGTACAAGAACCTACGTAAATAGGGTTCTGATCTATTATAAAACTTAGCATGTACAAGAACCTATGTAATTATGGATCTGTTCTAATTGTTTGAAGTTAGTATACACAGGAACCACTAAAATTAAGGATTGTAGTATTTGGTTGAAGCTTAGCATATACAAGAACATACGAAATTAGGGTTTTGTTCTATTTTGAAACTTAGCATGTACAAGAACGTATAAAATTGTGGATCTGGCCTATTTGGTGGAAACTCATTCTATGCACGAACCAATAAAATCAAGAATTCTCCTATTTGGTTGAAACTTAGCATATAGGAAAATCTATAAAATTATGGATCTGTTCTAATTGTTTGAATTTAGTATACACAAGAACCACTAAAGTTAAGGATTGTAGAATTTGGTTGAAGCCTAGCGTGTACAAGAACAGACGAAATTAGGGTTCTGTTCCTTTTTGAAACTTAGCATGTACAAGAACCTACGAAATTAGGGTTCTGTTCTATTTTGAAACTTAGCATGTACAAGAACCTACGAAAATAGGGTTCTGTTCTATTATAAAACTTAGCATGTACAAGAACCTACGAAAATAGGGTTCTGTTCTATTATAAAACTTAGCATGTACAAGAACCTATGTAATTATGGGTCTGTTCTAATTGTTTGAATTTAGTATACACAAGAACCACTAAAATTAAGGATTGTAGTATTTGGTTGAAACTTAGCATATACAAGAACATACGAAATTAGGGTTTTGTTCTATTTTGAAACTTAGCATGTACAAGAACCAACGAAAATAGGGTTCTGTTCTATTATAAAACTTAGCATGTACAAGAACCTACGAAAATAGGGTTCTGTTCTATTATAAAACTTAGCATGTACAAGAACCTATGTAATTATGGATCTGGTCTAATTGGTTGAATTTAGTATACACAAGAACCACTAAAGTTAAGGATTGTAGAATTTGGTTGAAGCTTAGTGTGTACAAGAACAGACGAAATTAGGGTTCTGTTCCTTTTTGAAACTTAGCATGTACAAGAACCTACGAATTTAGGATTCTGTTCATTTTGAAACTTAGCATGTACAAGAACCTACGAAAATAGGGTTCTGTTCTATTATAAAACTTAGCATGTACAAGAACCTACGAAAATAGGGTTCTGTTCTATTATAAAACTTAGCATGTACAAGAACCTATGTAATTATGAGTCTGTTCTAATTGTTTGAATTTAGTATACACAAGAACCACTAAAATTAAGGATTGTAGTATTTGGTTGAAGCTTAGCATATACAAGAACATACGAAATTAGGGTTTTGTTCTATTTTGAAACTTAGCATGTACAAGAACCAACGAAATTATGGTTCTGTTCTAATTTGAAACTTAGCATGTACTAGAACCTACGAAATTAGGGTTCTGTTCTATTTTGAAACTTAGCATGTACAAGAACCTACGCAAATAGGGTTCTGTTCTATTATAAAACTTAGCATGTACAAGAACCTATGTAATTATGGATCTGTTCTAATTGTTTGAATTTAGTATACACAAGAACCACTAAAATTAAGGATTGTAGTATTTGGTTGAAGCTTAGCATATACAAGAACATACGAAATTAGGGTTTTGTTCTATTTTGAAACTTAGCATGTACAAGAACCAACGAAATTATGGTTCTGTTCTATTTGGAAACTTAGCATTTACAAGAACGTATAAAATTGTGGATCTGGCCTATTTGGTGGAAACTCATTCTATGCACGAAAGAAAATAAAATCAAGAATTCTCCTATTTGGTTGAAACTTAGCATATAGGAAAATCTATAAAATTATGGATCTGTTCTAATTGTTTGAATTTAGTATACACAAGAACCACTAAAATTAAGGATTGTAGTATTTGGTTGAAGCTTAGCATATACAAGAACATACGAAATTAGGGTTTTGTTCTATTTTGAAACTTAGCATGTACAAGAACCAACGAAATTATGGTTCTGTTCTATTTTGAAACTTAGCTGTACAAGAACCTAAAAATTATGGTTCTGTTCTATTTTGTTGCATTTAGTATATACAAGAATCACTACAATTAAGGATTGTCCTATTTGGTTGAAGCTTAGCATATGCATGAACCTACGAAATTAGGGTTTTGTTCTATTTTGATACTTAGCATGTACAAGAACGTATAAAATTGTGGATCTGGCCTATTTGGTGGAAACTCATTCTATGCACGAACCAATAAAATCAAGAATTCTCCTATTTGGTTGAAACTTAGCATATAGGAAAATCTATAAAATTATGGATTTGTTCTAATTGTTTGAATTTAGTATACACAAGAACCACTAAAATTAAGGATTGTAGTATTTGGTTGAAGCTTAGCATATACAAGAACATACGAAATTAGGGTTTTGTTCTATTTTGAAACTTAGCATGTACAAGAACGTATAAAATTGTGGATCTGGCCTATTTGGTGGAAACTCATGCTATGCACGAACCAATAAAATCAAGAATTCTCCTATTTGGTTGAAACTTAGCATATAGGAAAATCCTTAAAATTATGGATCTGTTCTAATTGTTTGAATTTAGTATACACAAGAACCACTAAAGTTAAGGATTGTAGAATTTGGTTGAAGCCTAGCGTGTACAAGAACAGACGAAATTAGGGTTCTGTTCCTTTTTGAAACTTAGCATGTACAAGAACCTACGAAATTAGGGTTCTGTTCTATTTTGAAACTTAGCATGTACAAGAACCTACGAAAATAGGGTTCTGTTCTATTATAAAACTTAGCATGTACAAGAACCTATGGAATTATGGATCTGGTCTAATTGGTTGAATTTAGTATACACAAGAACCACTAAAGTTAAGGATTGTAGAATTTGGTTGAAGCTTAGCGTGTACAAGAACAGACGAAATTAGGGTTCTGTTCCTTTTTGAAACTTAGCATGTACAAGAACCTACGAAATTAGGATTCTGTTCTATTTTGAAACTTAGCATGTACAAGAACCTACGAAAATAGGGTTCTGTTCTATTATAAAACTTAGCATGTACAAGAACCTACGAAAATAGGGTTCTGTTCTATTATAAAACTTAGCATGTACAAGAACCTATGTAATTATGGGTCTGTTCTAATTGTTTGAATTTAGTATACACAAGAACCACTAAAATTAAGGATTGTAGTATTTGGTTGAAGCTTAGCATATACAAGAACCTACGAAATTAGGGTTCTGTTCTATTTTGAAACTTAGCATGTACAAGAACCTACGAAAATAGGGTTCTGTTCTATTATAAAACTTAGCATGTACAAGAACCTATGTAATTATGGATCTGTTCTAATTGTTTGAATTTAGTATACACAAGAACCACTAAAATTAAGGATTGTAGTATTTGGTTGAAGCTTAGCATATACAAGAACATACGAAATTAGGGTTTTGTTCTATTTTGAAACTTAGCATGTACAAGAACCAACGAAATTATGGTTCTGTTCTATTTGGAAACTTAGCATGTACAAGAACGTATAAAATTGTGGATCTGGCCTATTTGGTGGAAACTCATTCTATGCACGAAAGAAAATAAAATCAAGAATTCTCCTATTTGGTTGAAACTTAGCATATAGGAAAATCTATAAAATTATGGATCTGTTCTAATTGTGTGAATTTAGTATACACAAGAACCACTAAAATTAAGGATTGTAGTATTTGGTTGAAGCTTAGCATATACAAGAACATACGAAATTAGGGTTTTGTTCTATTTTGAAACTTAGCATGTACAAGAACCAACGAAATTATGGTTCTGTTCTATTTTGAAACTTAGCTGTACAAGAACCTAAAAATTATGGTTCTGTTCTATTTTGTTGCATTTAGTATATACAAGAATCACTACAATTAAGGATTGTCCTATTTGGTTGAAGCTTAGCATATGCATGAACCTACGAAATTAGGGTTTTGTTCTATTTTGAAACTTAGCATGTACAAGAACGTATAAAATTGTGGATCTGGCCTATTTGGTGGAAACTCATTCTATGCACGAACCAATAAAATCAAGAATTCTCCTATTTGGTTGAAACTTAGCATATAGGAAAATCTATAAAATTATGGATCTGTTCTAATTGTTTGAATTTAGTATACACAAGAACCACTAAAATTAAGGATTGTAGTATTTTGTTGAAGCTTAGCATATACAAGAACATACGAAATTAGGGTTTTGTTCTATTTTGAAACTTAGCATGTACAAGAACCAACGAAATTATGGTTCTGTTCTATTTTGAAACTTAGCATGAACAAGAACGTATAAAATTGTGGATCTGGCCTATTTGGTGGAAACTCATTCTATGCACGAACCAATAAAATTAAGAATACTCCTATTTGGTTGAAACTTAGCATATAGAAAAATCTATAAAATTATGGATCTGTTCTAATTGGTTGAATTTAGTATAAACAAGAACCACTAAAGTTAAGGATTGTAGTATTTGGTTGAAGCTTAACGTGTACAAGAACATACGAAAGTAGGGTTCTGTTCCTTTTTGAAACTTAGCATGCACAAGAACCTACGAAATTAGGGTTCTGTTCTATTTTGAAACTTAGCATGTACAAGAACCTACGAAAATAGGGTTCTGTTCTATTATAAAACTTAGCATGTACAAGAACCTACGTAAATAGGGTTCTGATCTATTATAAAACTTAGCATGTACAAGAACCTATGTAATTATGGATCTGTTCTAATTGTTTGAAGTTAGTATACACAGGAACCACTAAAATTAAGGATTGTAGTATTTGGTTGAAGCTTAGCATATACAAGAACATACGAAATTAGGGTTTTGTTCTATTTTGAAACTTGGCATGTACAGGAAACAACGAAATTATGGTTCTGTTCTATTTTGAAACTTAGCATGTACAAGAACCTACGAAATTAGGGTTCTGTTCTATTTTGAAACTTAGCATGTACAAGAACCTACGAAAATAGGGTTCTGTTCTAATATAAAAATTAGCATGTACAAGAACCTATGTAATTATATATCTGTTCTAATTGTTTGAATTTAGTATACACAAGAACCACTAAAATTAGGGATTGTCCTATTTGGTTGAAGCTTAGCGTATACGAGAACATACGAAATTAGGGTTTTGTTCTATTTTGAAACTTAGCATGTACAAGAACCAACGAAATTATGGTTCTGTTCTATTTTGAAACTTAGCTGTACAAGAACCTAAAAATTATGGTTCTGTTCTATTTTGTTGCATTTAGTATATACAAGATTCACTACAATTAAGGATTGTCCTATTTGGTTGAAGCTTAGCATATGCATGAACCTACGAAATTAGGATTTTGTTCTATTTTGAAACTTAGCATGTACAAGAACGTATAAAATTGTGGATCTGGCCTATTTGGTGGAAACTCATTCTATGCACGAACCAATAAAATCAAGAATTCTCCTATTTGGTTGAAACTTAGCATACAGGAAAATCTATAAAATTATGGATCTGTTCTAATTGGTTGAATTTAGTATACAGAAGAACCGCTAAAGTTAAGTATTGTCCAATTTGGTTGAAGCTTAGCATATGCATGAACCTACGAAATTAGGGTTTTGTTCTATTTTGAAACCTAGCATGTACAAGAACCAACGAAATTATGGTTCTGTTCTATTTTGAAACTTAGCATGTACAAGAACATATAAAATTGTGGATCTGGCCTATTTGGTGGAAACTCATCCTATGCACGAACCAGTAAAATTAAGAAATCTCCAATGTGGTTGAAACTTTGCATATAGGAAATATATAAAATTATCGATCTGTTCTAATTGGTTGAATTTAGTATACACAAGAACTACTAAAGTTAAGGATTGTCCTATTTGGTTGAATCTTAGCATATACAAGAACCTACGAATTTAGGGTTATGCTCTACTTTGAAATTTAGCATGTACAAGTACCTACGAAATTAAGGTCCTATTCTATTTTGAAACATAGCGTGTACAAGAACACACAAAATTAGTGTTCTGTTCTTTTCTGAAACTTAGCATGTACAAGAACCTACGAAAATAGGTTTCTGTTCTATTATAAAACTTAGCATGTACAAGAACCTATGTAATTATATATCTGTTCTAATTGATAGAATTTAGTATACACAAGAACCACTAAAATTAGGGATTGTCCTATTTGGTTGAAGCTTAGCGTATACAAGAACATACGAAATTAGGGTTTTGTTCTATTTTGAAACTTAGCATGTACAAGAACCAACGAAATTATGGTTCTGTTCTATTTTGAAACTTAGCATGTACAAGAACGTATAAAATTGTGGATCTGGCCCATTGGGTGGAAACTCATTGTATACTCGAAACAATAAAATGAATCATTCTCCTATTTGGTTGAAACTTAGCATATAGAAAAATCTACAAAATTAAGGATCTGTTCTAATTGGTTGAATTTAGTATACAGAAGAACCGCTAAAGTTAAGGATTGTCCTATTTGGTTGAAGCTTAGCATATGCATGAACCTACGAAATTAGGGTTTTGTTCTATTTTGAAACCTAGCATGTACAAGAACCAACGAAATTATGGTTCTGTTCTATTTTGAAACTTAGCATGTACAAGAACGTATAAAATTGTGGATCTGGCCTATTTGGTGGAAACTCATCCTATGCACGAACCAGTAAAATTAAGAATTCTCCAATGTGGTTGAAACTTTGCATATAGGAAATATATAAAATTATGGATCTGTTCTAATTGGTTGAATTTAGTATACACAAGAACTACTAAAGTTAAGGATTGTAGTATTTGGTTGAAGCTTAGCGTGTACAAGAACATACGAAATTAGGGTTCTGTTCTATTTTGAAACTTAGCATGTACAAGAACCTACGAAATTAGGGTTCTGTTCTATTTTGAAACTTAGCATGTACAAGAACCTACGAAAATAGGGTTCTGTTCTATTATAAAACTTAGCATGTACAAGAACCTATGTAATTATGGATCTGTTCTAATTGTTTGAATTTAGTATACACAAGAACCACTAAAATTAAGGATTGTAGTATTTGGTTGAAGCTTAGCATATACAAGAACATACGAAATTAGGGTTTTGTTCTATTTTGAAACTTAGCATGTACAGGAACCAACGAAAATATGGTTCTGTTCTATTTTGAAACTTAGCTGTACAAGAACCTAAAAATTATGGATCTGTTCTATTTTGCTGCATTTAGTATGTACAAGAATCACTACAATTAAGGATTGTCCTATTTGGTTGAAGTTTAGCATATGCATGAACCTACGAAATTAGCGTTTTGTTCTATTTTGAAACTTAGCATGTACAAGAACGTATAAAATTGTGGATCTGGCCTATTTGGTGGAAACTCATTCTATGCACGAACCAATAAAATCAAGAATTCTGCTATTTGGTTGAAACTTAGCATATAGGAAAATCTACAAAATTATGGATCTGTTCTAATTGTTTGAATTTAGTATACACAAGAACCACTAAAATTAAGGATTGTAGTATTTGGTTGAAGCTTAGCATATACAAGAACATACGAAATTAGGGTTTTGTTCTATTTTGAAACTTAGCATGTAGAAGAACCGACGAAATTATGGTTCTGTTCTATTTGGAAACTTAGCATGTACAAGAACGTATAAAATTGTGGATCTGGCCTATTTGGTGGAAACTCATTCTATGCACGAAAGAAAATAAAATTAAGAATTCTCCTATTTGGTTGAACCTTAGCATATAGGAAAATCTATAAAATTATGGATCTGTTCTAATTGTTTGAATTTAGTATACACAAGAACCACTAAAATTAAGGATTGTAGTATTTGGTTGAAGCTTAGCATATACAAGAACATACGAAATTAGGGTTTTGTTCTATTTTGAAACTTAGCATGTACAAGAACCAACGAAATTATGGTTCTGTTCTATTTTGAAACTTAGCATGTACAAGAACCTACGAAATTAGGGTTCTGTTCTATTTTGAAACTTAGCATGTACAAGAACCTACGCAAATAGGGTTCTGTTCTATTATAAAACTTAGCATGTACAAGAACCTATGTAATTATGGATCTGTTCTAATTGTTTGAATTTAGTATACACAAGAACCACTAAAATTAAGGATTGTAGTATTTGGTTGAAGCTTAGCATATACAAGAACATACGAAATTAGGGTTTTTTTCTATTTTTAAACTTAGCATGTACAAGAACCAACGAAATTTTGGTTCTGTTCTATTTTGAAACTTAGCTGTACAAGAACCTAAAAATTATGGTTCTGTTCTATTTTGTTGCATTTAGTATATACAAGAATCACTACAATTAAGGATTGTCCTATTTGGTTGAAGCTTAGCATATGCATGAACCTACGAAATTAGGATTTTGTTCTATTTTGAAACTTAGCATGTACAAGAACGTATAAAATTGTGGATCTGGCCTATTTGGTGGAAACTCATTCTATGCACGAACCAATAAAATCAAGAATTCGCCTATTTGGTTGAAACTTAGCATACAGGAAAATCTATAAAATTATGGATCTGTTCTGATTGTTTGAATTTAGTACACACAATAACCACTAAAATTAAGCATTGTAGTATTTGGTTGAAGCTTAGCATATACAAGAACATACGAAATTAGGGTTTTGTTCTATTTTGAAACTTAGCATGTACAAGAACCAACGAAATTATGGTTCTGTTCTATTTTGAAACTTAGCATGTACAAGAACGTATAAAATTGTGGATCTGGCCTATTTGGTGGAAACTCATTCTATGCACGAACCAATAAAATTAAGAATTCTCCTATTTGGTTGAAACTTAGCATATAGGAAAATCTATAAAATTATGGATCTGTTCTAATTGTTTGAATTTAGTATACACAAGAACCACTAAAATTAAGGATTGTAGTATTTGGTTGAAGCTTAGCATATACAAGAACATACGAAATTAGGGTATTGTTCTATTATGAAACTTAGCATGTACAAGAATCTATAAAATTGTGGATCTGGCCTATTGGGTGGAAACTCATTGTATACTCGAAACAATAAAATTAAGAATTCTCCTATTTGGTTGAAACTTAGCATATAGGAAATATATAAAATTATGGATCTGTTCTAATTGGTTGAATTTAGTATACACAAGAACCACTAAAGTTAAGGATTGTAGTATTTGGTTGAAGCTTAGTGTGTACAAGAACATACGAAATTAGGGTTTTGTTCTATTTTGAAACTTAGCTGTACAAGAACCTAAAAATTATGGTTCTGTTCTATTTTATTGCATTTAGTATATACAAGAATCACTACAATTAAGGATTATCCTATTTGGTTGAAGCTTAGCATATGCATGAACCTACGAAATTAGGGTTTTGTTCTACTTTGAAACTTAGCATGTACAAGAACGTATAAAATTGTGGATCTGGCCTATTTGGTGGAAACTCATTCTATGCACGAACCAATAAAATCAAGAATTCTCCTATTTGGTTGAAGCTTAGCATATACAAGAACATACGAAATTAGGGTTCTGTTCTATTTTGAAACATAGCCTGTACAAGATTCTATAAAATTGTGGATCCGTTCTGTTTGCTTGCATTTAGTATGTACATGAATCACTACAATTAAGGATTGTCCTATTTGGTTGAAGCTTAGCATATGCAAGAACCTACAAAATGTGTGTTCTGTTCTATTTTTAAACTTGGCATGTACAAGAGCCTATAAATTTGTTTATGTGTTCTATTTGGTTGAACTTCATTATATACAAGGACCAGTAAAATTAAGAATTCTCCTTTTAGGTTGTACCTTAGCATATACAAGAACCTACGAAATTAGGGTTTTGTTCTATTTTGAAACTTAGCATGTACAAGATCTTATAAAATTATGGGTCTGTTCTATTTGGTTGCATTTAGTATATACAAGAATCACTACAATTAGGGATTGTCCTATTTGGTTGAAGCTTAGCATGTACAAGAACCTACGAATTTAGGGTTCTGTTCTATTTTGAAACTTAGCATGTACAAGATCTTGTAAAATTATGGGTCTGTTCTATTTTGTTGCATTTAGTATATACAAGAATCACTACAATTAGGGATTGTCCTATTTGGTTGAAGCTTAGCGTATGCATGAACCTACGAAATTAGGTTTTTGTTCTATTTTGAAACTTAGCATGTACAAGAACGTATAAAATTGTGTATCTGGCCTATTTGGTGGAAACTCATTCTATGCACGAACCAATAAAATCAAGAATTCGCCTATTTGGTTGAAACTTAGCATACAGGAAAATCTATAAAATTATGGATCTGTTCTGATTGTTTGAATTTAGTACACACAATAACCACTAAAATTAAGCATTGTAGTATTTGGTTGAAGCTTAGCATATACAAGAACATACGAAATTAGGGTTTTGTTCTATTTTGAAACTTAGCATGTACAAGAACCAACGAAATTATGGTTCTGTTCTATTTTGAAACTTAGCATGTACAAGAACGTATAAAATTGTGGATCTGGCCTATTTGGTGGAAACTCATTCTATGCACGAACCAATAAAATTAAGAATTCTCCTATTTGGTTGAAACTTAGCATATAGGAAAATCTATAAAATTATGGATCTGTTCTAATTGTTTGAATTTAGTATACACAAGAACCACTAAAATTAAGGATTGTAGTATTTGGTTGAAGCTTAGCATATACAAGAACATACGAAATTAGGGTATTGTTCTATTATGAAACTTAGCATGTACAAGAATCTATAAAATTGTGGATCTGGCCTATTGGGTGGAAACTCATTGTATACTCGAAACAATAAAATTAAGAATTCTCCTATTTGGTTGAAACTTAGCATATAGGAAATATATAAAATTATGGATCTGTTCTAATTGGTTGAATTTAGTATACACAAGAACCACTAAAGTTAAGGATTGTAGTATTTGGTTGAAGCTTAGTGTGTACAAGAACATACGAAATTAGGGTTTTGTTCTATTTTGAAACTTAGCTGTACAAGAACCTAAAAATTATGGTTCTGTTCTATTTTATTGCATTTAGTATATACAAGAATCACTACAATTAAGGATTATCCTATTTGGTTGAAGCTTAGCATATGCATGAACCTACGAAATTAGGGTTTTGTTCTACTTTGAAACTTAGCATGTACAAGAACGTATAAAATTGTGGATCTGGCCTATTTGGTGGAAACTCATTCTATGCACGAACCAATAAAATCAAGAATTCTCCTATTTGGTTGAAGCTTAGCATATACAAGAACATACGAAATTAGGGTTCTGTTCTATTTTGAAACATAGCCTGTACAAGATTCTATAAAATTGTGGATCCGTTCTGTTTGCTTGCATTTAGTATGTACATGAATCACTACAATTAAGGATTGTCCTATTTGGTTGAAGCTTAGCATATGCAAGAACCTACAAAATGTGTGTTCTGTTCTATTTTGAAACTTGGCATGTACAAGAGCCTATAAATTTGTTTATGTGTTCTATTTGGTTGAACTTCATTATATACAAGGACCAGTAAAATTAAGAATTCTCCTTTTAGGTTGTACCTTAGCATATACAAGAACCTACGAAATTAGGGTTTTGTTCTATTTTGAAACTTAGCATGTACAAGATCTTATAAAATTATGGGTCTGTTCTATTTGGTTGCATTTAGTATATACAAGAATCACTACAATTAGGGATTGTCCTATTTGGTTGAAGCTTAGCATGTACAAGAACCTACGAATTTAGGGTTCTGTTCTATTTTGAAACTTAGCATGTACAAGATCTTGTAAAATTATGGGTCTGTTCTATTTTGTTGCATTTAGTATATACAAGAATCACTACAATTAGGGATTGTCCTATTTGGTTGAAGCTTAGCGTATGCATGAACCTACGAAATTAGGTTTTTGTTCTATTTTGAAACTTAGCATGTACAAGAACGTATAAAATTGTGTATCTGTCCTATTTGGTGGAAACTCATCCTATGCACGAACCAATAAAATTAAGAATTCTCCTATGTGGTTGAAACATTGCATAGAGAAAAAACTATAAAATTATGGATCTCTTCTAATTGGTTGAATTTAGTATACACAAGAACCACTAAAGTTAAGGATTGTAGTATTTGGTTGAAGCTTAGCGTGTACAAGAACATACGAAATTAGGGTTCTGTTCTATTTTGAAACTTAGCATGTACAAGATCTTATAAAATTATGGGTCTCTTCTATTTGGTTGCATTTAGTATATACAAGAATCACTACAATTAGGGATTGTCCTATTTGGTTGAAGTTTAGCGTATACAGGAACCTACGGAATTAGAGTTTTGTTCTATTTTGAAACTTAGCATGTACAAGAAACTAAAAGTTATGAATCTGTTCTATTTTGTTGCATTTACTATAACAAGAATCATTACAATTAAGGATTGTCCTATTTGGTTGAGGTTTAGCATATGCAAGAACCTACAAAATTTGTGTTGTGTTCTATTTTGAAACTTGGCATGTACAAAAGCCTATAAATTTGTTTATGTGTTCTATTTGGTTGAATTTCATTATATACAAGGACCAGTAAAATTAAGAATTCTCCTTTTAGGTTGTACCTTAGCAAATACAAGAACCTACAAAATTAGGGTTTTGTTCTATTTTGAAACTTAGCATGTACAAGATCTTATAAAATTATGGGTCTGTTCTATTTGGTTGCATTTAGTATGTACAAGAATCACTACAATTAAGGATTGTCCTATTTGGTTGAAGCTTAGCATATGCATGAACCTACGAAATTAGGGTTTTGTTTTATTTTGAAACTTATCATGTACAAGAACGTATAAAATTGTGGATCTGGCCTATTTGGTGGAAACTCATCCTATGCACGAACCAATAAAATTAAGAATTCTCCTATGTGGTTGAAACTTTGCATATAGAAAGATCTATAAAATTATGGATCTCTTCTAATTGGTTGAATTTAGTATACACAAGAACCACTAAAGTTAAGGATTGTAGTATTTGGTTGAAGCTTAGCGTGTACAAGAACACACGAAATTAGGGTTCTGTTCTGTTTTGAAACTCAGCATGTACAAGAACCTAAAAATTATGTATCTGTTCTATTTGGTTGAATTTTGTATATACAAGAATCACTACAATTAAGGATTGTCCTATTTGGTTGAAGCTTAGCATATGCAAGAACCTACGAAATTAGGGTTTTGTTCTATTTTAAAACTTAGCATGTACAAGAACCTATATAATTATGGACCTGTTCGATTTGGTTGCATTTAGTATGTACAAGAATCACTACAATTAAGGATTGTCCTATTTGGTTTAAGCTTAGCATATACAAGAAGATACGAAATTAGGGTTCTGTTCTATTTTGAAACTTAGCATGTACAAGACCATACAAAATTAGGGTTCTGTTCGTTTTTGAAACTTAGCATGTACAAGTACCTATAAAATTGTTTATCTGTTCTATTTGGTTGAAATTCATTATATACTAGGACCAGTAATATTAACAATTCTCCTATTTGGCTGAAATTCATTATCTACCAGAACCAGTAAAATTAAGAATTCTCCTATTTGCTTGAAACTTAGCATATAGAAAAATCTACAAAATTATGGATCTGTTCTAATTGGTTGAATTTAGTATACACAAGAACCGCTAAAGTTAAGGATTGTCCTATTTGGTTGAAGCTTAGCATATGCATGAACCTACGAAATTAGGGTTTTGTTCTATTTTGATGAAACTTAGCATGTACAAGAACGTATAAAATTGTGGATCTGGCCTATTTGGTGGAAACTCATCCTATGCACGAACCAATAAAATTAAGAATCCTCCTATGTGGTTGAAACTTTGCATATAGAAAAATCTATAAAATTATAGATCTGTTCTAATTGGTTGAATTTAGTATACACAAGAACCACTAAAGTTAAGGATTGTAGTATTTGGTTGAAGCTTAGCGTGTACAAGAACATACGAATTTAGGGTTCTGTTCTATTTTGAAACTCAGCATGTACAACAACCTAAAAATTATGTATCTGTTCTAATTGGTTGACTTTAGTATACACAGGAATCACTACAATTAAGGATTGTCCTTGTTGGTTGAAGCTTAGCATATACAAGAACCTACGAAATTAGAGTTCTGTTCTTTTTGTGAAACTTAGCATGTACAAGAACCTATAAAGTTGTGGATCTTGCCTATTGGGTGGAAACTCATTCTATACAGGTACCAATAAAATTAAGAATTCTCCTATTTGGTTGAAACTTAGCATATAGAAAAATCTACAAAATTATGGATCTGTTCTAATTGGTTGAATTTAGTATGCACAAGAACCGCTAAAGTTAAGGATTATACCATTTGGTTGAAGCTTAGCATATACAGGAACCTACGGAATTATGGTTCTGTTCTATTTTGAATCTTAGCATGTACAAGAAACTAAAAATGATGTATCTGTTCTATTTGGTTGAATTTAGTATATACAAGAATCATTACAATTAAGGATGGTGTTACGGCGCGCTAGACGGTCAGTGTGGCGTACCTTTCGGTCTGACCGCCGACGCCTATCTCTCATCAAACTGACCTGCAGTAACCTAAGGGACCACCATAAACCGAATCTTTTCAACTTACTTTCGATTCATACAAATATTATTCGGTTTATGGATGGTCATTTGAACTGTCATTAGGTTTATTGCACTCTCTTGTTAATTACGGGAAAAGCAGATGTGTCCCGTTAAATGGCGGGTTTTTCCCAAGAACAAGGACACCCATGAGCCAAATATGCAGGAGACTTTCTCCTCGCATTATGTGTATTAATATTGGCTAAAAACCAATGGGCATCGCGGATCGTTACCCTCACTATTCTACCTAAAGGTGTGAACAACGAATCCGCGTCCTTGGTTCAGCAAGGGTACACCCACATCGAGCTTTCCTCCTAAACAAGACGAGATGGGTCAATCACTGTTCTACTGTTCTTCAATCAATCAAGTCGACTGCTCTTCTACTCCTCAGACAGTCAAGTAAACTGTTCATCTACCACGCAGACAGTCAAGTCTCTGCTCTTCTACTAAGCAGACAGTCAAGTCACTGCTCTTCTACTAAGCAGACAGTCAAGTCTCTGCTCTTCTACTAAGCAGACAGTCAAGTCTCTGCTCTTCTACTAAGCAGACAGTCAAGTCTCTGCTCTTCTACTAAGCAGACAGTCAAGTCTCTGCTCTTCTACTAAGCAGACAGTCAAGTCTCTGTTCTTCTACCAAGCAGACAGTCAAGTCTCTGCTCATCATTCGGCAAACCAGTCAAATACAATTCTAGCCACCGAGGCAGTAACTTCAATTCACGCCAACGAGACAGTCGATTCTTGGCGTCAACATACTTCGGACGGTTCTTGCACTCATTCGGCAAGCTAGTCTAATAGTTTCACACGATATCGGGATTCATCGCGTTAACCGGTATCCATTACAACATATTTCTATATACGTTCCAAGTGTTGTGAAAAGTGGCGAAATAAATAAAAATATATAACTGACGACTACAGTTATTTCAATATAACCACCCCTATTATCGTAACTGAAATCAGGGAATCGCCCTGCTCGAGGTGTCGATCCGTAGATCGTAACGGGAATTTACGACTCCCGTTGACGCGAATAACGGAGACGCGTCTCCCCGCGACTGGACGAACAAACAGATGGTCTTATTTGGTCGAAGCTTAGCATGTACAAGAACATACGAAATTAGCGTTTTGTTCTATTTTGAAACTTATCATGTACAAGAATCTACGAAATTAGGATTCTGTTCTATTGTGAAACTTAGCATGTACAAGAACCTAAAATTTATGGATCTGTTCTATTTTGTTGCATTTAGTATATACAAGAATGACTACAATTAAGGATTGTCCTATTTGCTTGAAGCTTAGCATATGCAAGAACCTACGAAATTAGGGTTCTGTTCTATTTTGAATCTTAGCATGTACAAGAACCTAAAATTTATGGATCTGTTCTATTTTGTTGCATTTAGTATATTCAAGAATCACTACAATTAAGGATTGTCCTATTTGGTTGAATCTTAGCATATACAAGAACCTACGAATTTAGGGTTCTGCTCTACTTTGAAACTTAGCATGTACAAGTACCTACGAAATTAGGGTCCTATTCTATTTTGAAACATAGCGTGTACAAGAACACACAAAATTAGGGTACTGTTCTTTTCTGAAACTTAGCATGTACAAGAACCTAAAAATTATGTATCTGTTCTATTTGGTTGCATTTAGTATGTACAAGAATCACTACAATTAAGGATTGTCCTATTTGATTGAAGATTAGCATAAACAAGAAGATACGAAATTAGGGTTCTGTTCTATTTTGAAACTAAGCATGTACAAGTACCTATAAAATTGTTTATCTGTTCTATTTGGTTGAAATTCATTATATACTAGGACCAGTAATATTAACAATTCTCCTATTTGGCTAAAATTCATTATCTACCAGAACCAGTAAAATTAAGAATTCTCCTATTTGCTTGAAACTTAGCACATAGAAAAATCTACAAAATTATGGATCTGTTCTAATTGGTTGAATTTAGTATACACAAGAACCGCTAAAGTTAAGGATTGTCCTATTTGGTTGAAGCTTAGCATATGCATGAACCTACGAAATTAGGGTTTTGTTCAATTTTGAAACTTAGCATGTACAAGAACGTATAAAATTGTGGATCTGGCCTATTTGGTGGAAACTCATTCTATGCAAGAACCAATAAAATTAAGAATACTCCTATTTGGTTGAAACTTAGCATATAGGAAAATCTATAAAATTATGGATCTGTTCTAATTGGTTGAATTTAGTATACAGAAGAACCACTAAAGTTAAGGATTGTAGTATTTGGTTGAAGCTTAGCGTGTACAAGAACATACGAAATTAGGGTTCTGTTCTATTTTGAAACTCAGCATGTACAAGAACCTAAAAATTATGTATCTGTCCTATTTGGTTGAATTTAGTATATACAAGAATCATTACAATTAAGGATTGTCCTATTTGGTTTAATCTTAGCATATACAAGAACCTACGAATTTAGGGTTCTGCTCTACTTTGAAACTTAGCATGTACAAGTACCTACGAAATTAGGGTCCTATTCTATTTTGAAACATAGCGCGTACAAGAACACACAAAATTAGGGTTCTGTTCGTTTCTGAAACTTAGCATGTACAAGAACCTAAAAATTATGGATCTGTTCTAATTGGTTGAATTTAGTATACACAAGAACCACTAAAGTTAAGGATTGTAGTATTTGGTTGAAGCGTAGCGTGTACAAGAACCTACGAAATTAGTTTTCTGTTATATTTCGTAACTTAGCATGTACAAGAACCTATGTAATTATGGATCTGTTCTATTTGGATGAATTTAGTATACACAATAACCACAAAAATTAAGGATTGTCCTATTTGGTTGAAGCTTACCATATACAAGAACCTACGAAATTTGTGTTCTGTTCTATATTGAAACTTGGCATGTACAAGAGCCTATAAAGTTGTTTATGTGTTCTATTTGGTTGAAATTCATTATATACAAGGACCAGTAAAATTAAGAATTCTCCTATTTGGTTGAAACTTAACATATAGGAAAATCTATAAAATTATGGATCTGTTCTAATTGTTTGAATTTAGTATACACAAGAACCACTAAACTTAAGGATTGTAGTATTTGGTTGAAGCTTAGCGTGTACAAGAACATACGAAAATAGGGTTCTGTTCTATTTTGAAACTTAGCATGTACAAGAAACTACGAAATTAGGGTTCTGTTCTATTTTGAAACTTAGCATGTACAAGAACCTATGTAATTATGGATCTGTTCTATGTGGATGAATTTAGTATACACAATAACCACAAAAATTAAGGATTGTCCTATTTGGTTGAAGCTTAGCATATACAAGAACCTACGAAATTTGTGTTCTGTTCTATATTGAAACTTGGCATGTACAGGAACCTATAAAATTGTAGAGCTGTCCTATTTGGTGGAAACTCATTACATACAAGAACCAGTAAAATTATGAATTCTCCTATTTGGTTGAAACTTAGCATATAGAAAAATCTATAAAATTATGGATCTGTTCTAATTGGTTGAATTTAGTATACACAAGAACCACTAAAATTAAGGATTGTCCTATTTGGTTGAAGCTTAGTATATACAAGAACCACTAAAATTAAGGATTGTCCTATTTGGTTGAAGCTTAGCATATACAAGAACCTACGGAATTAGGGTTCTGTTCTATTGTGAAACTTAGCATGTTCAAGAACCTATATAATTATGAATCTGATCAATTTGGTTGAAATTTGGTATGTACAAGAAACAGTAAAATTAAGGAATACCGTACTTGTTTGAAATTTAACTTATACAGTATCCAGTGAAATTAAGGATTGTCCTATTTGCTTGAAATTCATTATATACCAGAACCAGTAAAGTTAAGAATTCTCCTATTTGGTTGAAACTTAGCATATATGAAAATCTATAAAATTATGGATCTGTTCTAATTGGTTGAATTTAGTATATAAAAGAACCACTAAAATTAAGGATTGTCTTATTGAGTTGAAACCTAGCATATACGAGAACCTACGAAAGCCGACCTAACGATTATTAGGCGAAGTGCTCCGAGGACCCCAGCTAAGCTTAGCTTCTAAAGCCCGTAACCGTTTGCGCCTTGCACTACGCAATATAGATAGACAAGTTTTGTATAGTTTCTTCGCTAATAAAATGAGTTACGATGGTTCTACAATTTATCAATTTATCAATTGGAATTGGAGTACACTCAATATTCTGGTTTATAGCTGGAGATAAATAAGAAACATATATATTATATACAGCACATCTCATTCAACATATGGAAAATCGTTAGTAGAACATAAGTTATGAAAACACATTTTAATTCATGAATGTGTTATGAAAATTATGTAAGAAAATATAAATAAAAGACAATGCGAAATATCATGCAAAATATGTCGTGCAGCGAATAAATGATTCATTATTTATAATATTTCATATCTTATTTCCCTTGTAAAATATTTATAATATTTTGACGTACTCAGTTTAATAGTTTTAACTTTATAATTTGATTCCTTTACTGTTTGAAATTGACTTCTAATGGTATAACGTGTAAACTTACTCCTAGATCTAACATTGCGGTGATCGTCCTGAAAAATAATTTTTCGAACGGTTACCGTTACTTTCTTAATAACATTGCCAATCAGAATTTCATAATATGGAGTTTTAATTTGGTGGAATCTGTATGGTCCTAACCATTCAGTGTCCAACTTATCTTTCTTATGATCGTTATGAATAAGAACATAATCTCCCTCTTTAAACACAGTTTGAGTTCGAACAATCTTTCGTTTCTGATCTCGAAGATATCTCTTTTTACATCAAGGCATCTCTCGCGATTTCTCTAATATTTATTCAATTGTTTCTGCAGTGAAAGTGAAAACATGTCGTTATAGCTTAAACCCATAGTTTTGGCTATCATGGAGGGCAAATTAGCTTTTCTACCGAAAGTTAATTCAAATGGCGAGAAGTCTGTGGCTTCGTGAATCGATGTATTATATCTTAAAGAAATAAAATTCAAAACTTCATCCCATTCTCTATTCTTATCGTGTAAACTACTTCGTATCAAATCTTTTACTACAGCATGTGTTCTTTCTAAGGATCCGTTGGATTAAGTATGAAAGCATGTGGTTTTAAAAGCTTCGTCAAACTTAATCAGTAATTCGCTTACAAAATTCTGTCCTTGATCCGTCAAAATTGTTCTTGGTGCTGAGAAAATATAAATGCAGTGTTCCAAAAGAGCGTTAATAATTGACTCTCTCTGTTGGGTCTTTAAAGGTACTAATATTAAATATTTCGTCAGTCCGTCGTGAATGGAAAATATGAATTAATTTCCCGTTTTCATTTTCGTCATTGATCTAATGATATCCATTGCTATTTTATCGTTTGTTTGCAAAGGTGTATCTGAAATGACCGGCATTTCCTTGAGTCCAATTCGCGTTAGCTTTACCTTCTGACACGCATCGCAATTTTTTATAAAAGTCTCTACCCTTTCCATTAAACCTGGTATTTTCTATTTTTCTTTAATTCTTTGATAAGTTTTTTGTACTCCCAGGTGTCCTTTTTTTTTTTTTTATTTTAACGTGGAGGAAATTCGCACGGACACCCGCCGCCTCTAGGGGGAAGAGCGGCGTGGTAGTGTCGGACTCCAACCGACTAAAACCTCCACGATGACCGGTCCCATTACGACCGAGGGATGCCCGGGAACCGCTATGGCGACACCCCCCCCCCCCCCACACTATTCCGTCCATACTATGTCTCTTTCGCCCTCTCCCAGGGGCCGTCGTCCGGATCCCCAACCGGACTGCATGCTGCCTCCCGGGTGCTGGAAGAAGAGGTTCAGCACCTAACTTTCTTCCTCTTCGAAGGTCGCTGGCGGCTTTACGCGCCTCCGTAAAATTTTTTCTAGTTCTGAAAATGTGTTGTCACCTATTCCAAGTTTGGTATGATTTTGAATAATCGAATGGGTCTTCTTGAGCTAAATTGTTTCATTGTATTCACCTAATTCTTGAGGATTTTTATTTTTGTGATCGTGTGAACTCTGGATTAACTATCGGCTACCGTGTTATCTTTACCTTTACGTAAATTTTACGTATTCAATCTTGTATTCGTATTCTTCTAATTTTAATCTCCATTTCATTAAACGTGATGATCTTTACAACTGTTCAACCATTTCAAAGCCTGATGGTCTGTCCTAATTATGAATTGACGTCTTAACAGATATTGTCTTAGCCTTTTTATTGCTCACACGATTGCTAAAAGTTCTTTTTCAGTTGTCATGTAGTTGCTCTCAGATGGGTTGAGAGTTCTTGAAATAAAACAACATGGGTGTCATTTTTGTGAAAGAACTGCTTCTACTCCTTGGTTGGTTGTTAGCGTAAAGGTCTTTGTAAAATCTCGATAAGTTAAAATCGGTGCTTCACATAATTTTTGTTTCAACGTTTCAAAACTGTCTTGTTGTTTGTTCGTCCAGTAAAAGCTAATATCTTTCTTATTTAATTCGATCAATGGTTTGGCTATCTTTGAAAAGTTACGTATACATTTTTTATAATATCCTGTCAGTCCTAAAAATGATTGAACCTCGGTTAGGTTCTTATGCGTCCTAAAATCTTTCATTGCTTTGATTTTCTCTGGGTTCGGTTTAACTCCATCGACTGTTACTAAATATTCAAGCTCACGTTTGAGGAATTCACATTTGTCTGGCTGTATCCTGAATCCTAATTCTTTAAGTCTTTGTAAAACTATTGCTAAATTTTGATTATGTTTCTGAATTGTGTCTCCGAAAATTAAGTCGTCTAAATATACGAAACAATTAACATTGACTAACCCTCTTAATGCTGTGTCCATCATTCGTTGAAAAGTTGCGGGTGCGTTTTTCAATCCGAATGGCATGCGATTATAATGGAAATGGCCTTGTGGTGTGGAAAATGCAGTGTATTTCTTTGAGTTGGAATTTATAGGAATTTGGTGGAATGCTGATGACAGATTTAACGCTGAGAAGAATTTCGTGTTTCCTAACTGATTAAGAATGTCTTGATAATAATATCTAGTGAAGGATATGCGTCTTGATCGGTTAGTTTCTTTTAATTTTCTGAAATCTACTACGATTCTCCCTTTCTGTTTACCTGAAGCGTCTGATTTCTTAGGTACTACTCAAACAAGTGAATTGTAAGGCGAATTTGATTCTTCAATAATATTTTTACTTAACATTTCTTCCATTTGTTTCTCGATTTGAGCTTTATGGCATTCCGGGTACTTATATGATTTAGTATTTATGATTTTGTCTTATTTCAAAGTTATCGTGTGTTGTGTTAAATTTGTACAAGGTAAAAAATCAGTCTCTAAATTGAATACATCGATATAATGAATCAAAATATTTTCAATCGGTATACGGAATTCGAGTTCCATATGTTCTGTTCTCACTATGGTTTTCAATTTAGCAATTTGTTCTAGGTCTTTACTATTACCAATTTCGTTAAAGATTTCTTGATTTGTCTCACTAGAATTGAGGAAGCATACTCGCGTCGGTTTGCCTTCGAGGTAGATGGTTTGAACACTTTTTTCTTCTGGTTGTACAACCCTAGGTTTTTGATACTACAAGATATTATTGCCCAATTTGATTTTATCATTTGAAATTTCATATTGATGTTCAAGGCATGGTAATCCTATAATTTCGTCTTCAATCAGAGGAAAATCGTTAGGTACTGCGTAAAATTTATGAGGTTTACCAAAAATAATGATTCTAACAAATCTATCAGTGAAATATTTCTCTTGTCCCATATAAAAAGTGTGAGGTTCATCTGATTTGAATATCTTAGTGTCCGATTTATTTTCTTTAATCAAATTTATCCCTGCTCCGGTATCAATTAGATGAGCTCGTTCTCCTGCAATTCCTCTGAATGGTATTGTAAGTAGTCGTCTGGTTGTTGTGTTAATAATACCCTTGGTATTCCTGGTATTCCGTTGTCGTTTCTTTCTGCTGCTGTTGATTCTCGTTCTCGTTTTGTTCCGACCTGGTTTACTCGTGGAGGCGGTAGGTTTCTCTGGCTCACCCACGACGGGTTGTGACTAGCAGGGGGGAGGGTGGCGCCAGGGGCAATGACCTCCTCTGGCGCCAATTCATCAGTTAGCAGATTTTAGAACCGGCTCGATCAAGAGGACGCAGGGAGTGCACCGGTAGTAATTCACAAGAGACCGAGACAGGCCATCGTGCAGTTTTAATCGGTAAGAGTCCGACACTGCTCTGCTGCTGCTTACAGCGGCGGAGTGTCCACGAGGATTTCTCCAAGTACAAAAAAAGAAAGGTTTCTTTGGCTGGTTAATTGAAAATTTTGACATTGCGGTGCAACATGTTCCAGCCGTTTACCACATTTAAAACATTTTACTTGTCGCTCAGCAAATGGTATACGTACCGTTTTATAAAATGATAAAACATTTTTGTTGATTGGATTATTACGCGTGACCGGTAGTGGTCGGTTGTTTGTCTGCATTGGTTTGTTACTAAGTCGGTTATACATACGTTGCTGTTGGTCGAGTAGCTGTCCTATTCCATTCCTTTTGTTCTTCTCGTAGGTATTTTTCAATGTAGGCGGCTTTCTTTTCTGTTTCACTCAATGAAACTAGTTCGTTTGCTAACAGTATGCGTCCTATGTCGTGTCGAAGTCCTTTCAAATGAATTCGACCTACTTTTCTCATGGTGGCTTCAATCACTATTCGTCGTGTAAGTGGTTGTGGATTTACATTAGCTATGGCATACGCAAGTTTATTTAATATGCGGCGGAATCGGATATTGAAACTTTGAACAGATTCGCCGCGTCCTTGTTTCAAATCGCGTAATTGTTCACCGTATTCGTCAGATGTTACTTAAACTGTTACGTTGGATCTCGAAGCGTCATGAAAATCTGCATAATTTTCAATAGGTATGTTCCGAATACTTGGATTTACCAATTATTTTATCGATTTTAATGACTTTCAATAACAAATCATTTTGTGAACAACGCATTCGCATAGCATGTACTTCTTTTATGAAATCTTCCACTCCAACATCATCGTCACCGTTTAAAATGGAATGTAACTTATCGCGTCTTTCGCTGATAACATAGTCTGGTGTTGTCGCGGTTCATCGTAGCCTTGGTATTCTTCATCGTTATCGCTGTCAGAGTCAAATATCATTTCGGATGCGCTTGTTACTGGTACACGATCCCTGCTTCTCGGTTTCGCGGTTTCTTTTGTGGTGTTAGTTACAGATTCAAAATGTTTGGCCACAATTGTTCCCTGACTTCCAATTCTTATTTTTTAATTTTGTTTGATTACTTAGTCCAAAAACTTAGTTCCACAAAACGTCTGTGCTTAATATTTGGCGGCACTCCCTCTTCACAAAAACGTTCTCGATATACGGAACAATATACTCCATGTATTTGAAGGGAGTTTATTTGAGACGGTTGTTCCAATAGACTCAAATCTTAAAAAGAATATCTTGTAAGATTTTGAAATCCGTGTCAAAAATGCATTCATGAGCAGTTGCAATTTTCTTACAAAAATAACTTCTTGAAGGATTTCAATCTTGGGTGAAAACACTACATGCTTTCGTTTAAAACCTTTTTAACTGAGTGTCTTCAAGTCTTCCATTGTATGATTACTAGTATTAAAAAGTTTTTATACTGTTTACTTATACTATTTCTGAAATAACGTTGCTATTGGCTATAAAATTTGAGTAAGCTCGACACTTATGCTCTAGGGAGAAAAGCAGCTGTTGACAGTACGTATTTTTTTATTATTATTATTTATTTTGTACTTTAAATTTGTCCAGCTGGACATATGGCAAATTTTTCTAACTTAGTTGCTAAATAACATGAGGATGGCTACTCTCAGCTGGATACCATCTTCGAGTTTGTCTATTTTTTTCGAGTCTGTATGATTTTATTTCTCTAGTGAGATCAGTGGGGTGTTCTCTCTTCAGTCTTCTTTTTATGACAGTAGTACGTATGGCTGCACTGTATTGTATTGATTTTATTGTCCACTATTCTGTGACTATGATTGGCAGTCAATGGTACGAAGAGTGCGTTGCCAAAACGGAGAAGCTTCGTGCTGATGATCTGGAGATCTTGAAACTGGAGATCCATTTACTTGAATTACCCTCTTCTTTGCAGGAAAACGCAAATGCATCTGCAGAAATTATATAATAAAAATCACACTTCTTCATAAATGCGTTTCATGCGTTTATATGCAGGATATCTCCCCAGACAATTCATTTGATTATTTTGATTTCATTCTACATTTTGTACACTATAAGTATGTAAATACAGATTTTCCTTGCGCATTCACTATGAAGTATTACGACGTAGGTGAATTGCGGATTGACCCAATCACCTATAAGGACAAGCTATTTCGTTGTAACCGGTGGGCACATAAACAGAGGGTAATTGCATCTATTTCAGAACATAATACCAATATTGTACATATTATCTGGATATACTTGTAAAATTGAACGAATCTATAAATTATCACACTATCTGGAAAATGAAGCGCAATGCAGCACAGATTCAATTGGATAACATTTCCAGCAAATCCCGGATGACGACTTGTGATATGCGTTCAGGTTTAGTTGCCTTTTCTCGTTTAGAAGACGCGTCGAGATTCTTTCTTCGTCTGATTCTGTACTGCTCATGAAGGATCTAAAAAAACAGTAGAGTCGATGCTGTGAAGTCTAGCATAACGCTACGTGACTTAGACGCTCCTTCCTTCCAACAACGATCTCACTATTGCATAATTTTATTTATGAATATACAAAAGATGTTTCATCCGTTCGTTCAGTTAAACTAAAAGTTGATATTATTTCATATTGTAGTATCGTGGAAAAGCCATTTGAGGAAATCCTACTGAACTAAGGTAAAGAAAAGTGAATGTGCTGACGGGTCGGGAAGGATGGGAAATCAAAATGGGCTGTGTGGACCCAGCAATATGCCCGCAATAGGCCCTCTAGGACAATAAGTGATCGAAAAACGTGTACGTGGCCATCATAGTCCGACAACAGCTGCAAAACGGTTCCTGCTTGGTAGCCGAAACCTGTGGTATAGAAGGACGTGGAGAAAGTAAGTTAGTCGTCAGTTATGAGTTGTGAGCTGTAGTATAGAAGGTGAATAGTTGTATAAATTCAGATTGTCTGTAATAGCTACATTACAAGATTATGAAATAGCTCTACTCAAATAGTAGCACTTCTGTATTGGAATCATAATGAAATCTATCTATCATCGTTGCTTCATCACATTGCCAAATGTTTATGTGAAGAGAAATTTTAAGTTAAAGTTAAAATTTTAATTTTAATAATTAAATTTTAAAAATTTGAAGTTAAAATTTTCGATACAGTTTTTTTTACATATGAAGCATATGTTCTGTATTCGAAGTATACAAATGTATTCGTCTGTGAAATGAAGACAACCTCATCTCAACTATCAGAAAATTGAACCGTACTGCATTACACATTGTGTAGGAATAATTAGCATTACAATCCAATAGAATTAGATTAGAATTAGATTGGAGTCTAATACTTTCAGTAACGTAGTTACAAATTAATCACGTGGTCATCATACTTAATACACGAAGGAAAGAATGGAATCGTTATAATTTCTTCTTCTTCTTATATATCTATATATTTCTCATTTTCATTTTCATTTTTCTAACACTGGCATCGCATGGATCTTCTTCCGATTTCCGCTTCTTCGACTGCAACTTCGAAATGAAGTTCATCGTTTCTAATCTTTCCATGTTTCCGTTTCTACTTCCCCTTTTCTTCTTTTTTGTCAATAATTATTCTGTATTACACCACTCATTTTTATTATTTGATCATTATGAGTACAAGTCTTTTAAATTATTCAGTTTTCCCATCATGTAAGCAGATATTACAAATTCTAAACGTTATGGTGGCAGTGACCAATCTGCGCCAAATTTTCGACAATATGGTGGCCAATATTCATATTTTCAGATATGTTACAAATATTTTCGACATATGTTGATGCGGTGCAAATATTATATAATTCATAGAACATTATGAAATAAGAACTTCTTGGATATTCTGCAATTCCGCCCAACTAACGCATTGGAATCGAATTTTTTTTCATCACTAAATACAACTTTTCTTCGATTTCTACACCGTACACGGTACTCGTATCTTCGCCAATTCTATACGTTTTTCTCTATGATAAGACGTGAATAATATGCAAGGTTTCAGAATTGGATGTCTCAGATGTTTACATTATGTACATGTAGTAAGAAACGTGGAACATTTTATTGCAAGACCTACTATTTTAGCAAATCCTGCTTTGTTAATACCGGCGATCGCTCTCTATTCATTCTTGCGTTATATTTTGCAAAACTTTCTCATGATTATATTGCTATCTTCCGATTTTTATTAAAAAATTTTGTAATTTCTATGACGATATAATTATTTGTTCTTTGCAATAGCAGAATTCTGTCAATTTCGTGATTAATATTTAACACTTTTTTGATTTCCAAAATTTAGTAAAAAATAAAACAAAAAAAATGAGTAGACCTGTACTCTATTACTTTGCTTTTAAAACATTTTGACACAAATTAGTAAGAAATATAGCAAGATTTTACTCAGATTTCCTTTTATAACTTTCATAACTTATTTTTTTTTTTTTATTACTTAATTTGTACTTAACAATTTGTCCAGCTGGACATTCGGTAAATTTTTCTAGATTTTTCACAATTTACGACGACGATTTTCCGTATGTTTACGTATGATAGAAGATATATAATTTACAAAATGTAAAATTTAGAAAATACAAACTCGTGAAATTTGTATAAATATTAAGTGCATTCTCATTTCTTCTTGAACTTTGCATCAAATGAAGTGACAACTTATACTATAATCAATATTAAGCAAAAAAAGGGGAAATGCAATTAAATAATGGAAAATGAGTGAAACATCTATTGTGAAGAAAATACAAGCTCTATACGTAATCTCAGTCGCCGCGTTTTCACATATCAGTATCATTTAAAATTAATTACAGGCGATTACGATGAAATAATTACGTCCAGAATAATTTATATAGCGAGCTTCACTTAAAATCAGAGCAATACGAAAAATATTTTTAATTTTTATCTTCAAAATACTGCGAATACAAGCATAAGGTTACGAGCAAATATTGCAATGCGTACTCATTTTTATTTTCATTTTATTATTAAAATTTATTTATTTTATTAATAAAATTTATCTTTCCGAAAATGTTACGAACGGCATTTGTTCCGTTGCGAGTAATATTGAGCAGTATTGAATAAATTTTTATTTAAATTATTATCTAAATTGAAACCCTTAGTTACCAGTAGGCGTGAACGTCATAAAAGACCGCTTAATTGGTCAAGAACAATGCTTACGAATGCTTCAGAAGTTCACAAATAATGTTCTTAATCATGTTCAGTTGGTGCAAAACGACGTTCAGAATAACCAGAATTACCAGAATTAGTAGAATTACCAGAATAACGGAATACAGCCATTCAGTACAACGACGACTACAGATGCTATTGAGGTAATTTTTTGAATATAATTTTTAATTTAATATAATTCTATCTGTACAATAATGAGTAAACTTTAATTATCACAATAGTATTAAATGAAAGTTGTACTTAAAGTTATACTGTAGTTATACTAAAGTTATAGTATAGTTAGAAGTAATAAAGTTAGAAGGCAAATATTCTGCAATATATACCGATCATAAGCCCTTGACATATGCGTCCAACCAAAATCTAGAAAAGTGCCACCACAACAGTTTCGATTAGACTATATTGGTCAATTTACAACCGATATCCGGTTTATGAAGGGGTTAGATAACAATGTAGGCGATAGGGAAATCAGTCGACCACCGCACTTTAGCAGCCGTGCAAGAGAACGATACCGAATTACGCGGAATCGTCAACTCCGCCACACGCGCATTTCAGCTAAAAGAGATACAATTTCCCGACCAAGCCAATGCAATGTATTTGATTCCTTGCACGGGCTTTCCCATCCAGGGATACGCACCACGCAAAATCTGGTGACGACGCGTTTCGTTTGGCAGTCGATAAACAAGGATTGTCGAAATAGGACACGGCAATGTATCCCGTGCCAGCGATGTAAGGTCACCAGGCACATATCCACGCCCGTTGTAACATTCAAAAAACGTATTAACCAATCGACAATATACACAGAGTCATTATCTTGATGCAATACCGCGTTTTGGCGTACCCTCGAAAATAACAACCGATCAAGGACGTCAATTTGAATCAAAACTATTCGACGAATTATGCCGGCTGTTCGGCATCAAATACCATTGTAATGGTTTTCTACTGCTTTCCTTTTCTATAATGAATATCATCTATTCTTTTTGAAAAGGTTAAACTGTTAATATGACTTCAAACATGGTATACCTTGCTCCATATCACATTGATATATAGAAATATATAGCAATATAAAAAAATTTAGAGACTTTAGATAATTTTGTTCTTATAAGACTTGGTATAGTATTAACATCATGCACAATACTGAACACAATAGAATCTAGTTAATTAATATAAATACTGAAGTATTTATATATAAAATTAAACACGCATGAAATTTGTCTTTTGCATTTGAAATTTATATAAATAAATAATGATTATATAAATAAATAATGATTAGGAAAGATAATGAATAAATGGAATTCATCACCTTTTTTAAATGGACTAGCGCATCCTACAATTAAGAGTGGATAAAAGAAACGGACTTACCAATATTATAGCCAATTAGAAAAATGAAGTAACTGTCGAAGTAAGAGCTTGAAGAAAACTAATATTAAAAGAAACAGAAATAAGGGAAGATTTGCATGCGAAAGGATGCGTAAGTGTTCATTGACAAAAATCAAATAATATAATTAAAAAGTGAGAAGAAAATATCGTCCCCTTCATGTCAGGGGCATAAATGCGAGATTTTTCATCTAATTTTTTCTGTTTGCACTAAAGTGTCCATTGAATGTCTCCCTTTCCTCTTAATTTTATGTGAAGTTGACATATATAAAGTCGATTACAAAGATGTTGAGTCACCAGCATAATTTTGTCTTTTAAGCTCTATATTTTGAGTAAGTGTGCAATTATATAGAAAAATGTATTGAAGTATGTTAGAGTATAATATAGAAAATCTATGAATCCCAAAACGACTGATTTATTACATATGTTGAAAGAAACATCAGAAAAATGCAAAATTTTATATCACAAAAGTTTGAGGCATTTTATTACTTTGTTATAAAGTAAAAGTTATGCCTGCGGTATAATTCTTTAGTATTTCGTTAGATATTCTTTATTTTTAATTATTTCTCTTAAACGATTGGTATGTATAAGTTACTTTTGTGTGTATGTGCGCGCGTGTGTAAGTGTGTGTGTAGAATTATACTATAAACAAAAGATAAGAGTTAGATTTCATTTGGGTCATTATACCTTTTTTTTTTTTTATTTTATTTTGGTTATTTTACAATTTGTCCTTGCGGACATTTGGTAAAGTGTTATATCTTGTTGGTGAAGAAAAAAAAATATAAATAAAAAAAATAAATATAGCATGTGGGCGGCTACCCCCAGCGGGGTGCCAGCTTCGTTTTTTCTAAGTTATATCTTTTATGAGGTCTATTGGGTGTTTCCTTTTTAGTCTTCTTGCGATATTTGTTGTGTTGCACGTTTCAGCTGCCAGCTGGTTCGGGTGTGTTTCTATTCTTTTTCTGTATCTTGTTGCGAATCTGGTAATCTCCTCCTTGACCGTTGGTATTCCGAGGTCTTTCCTTATGTTCTCGTTTCTAACGTACCACGGTGCGTTTACCATTGTTCTAAGGATTTTGGCTTGGATTGTTTCTATTTTGTTTATGTGGCTCATTGCTGCTGTTCCCCATAGTGGAATTCCGTATGTCCAGATTGGTTTTATGATTATTTTGTATATTTTTAGTTTGTTTTCTGTGCTTAGTTTGGATTTTCGGTTTGTTAACCAGTGCATTTGTCTCCTTGTTGTCTGTATTTTTTCTGTTATTGATTTGATGTGCTGTTTCCATGTGAAATGTGTATCTATGTGAAGTCCAAGGTATTTGATTTGCCTTGTTTGTGTTATTTGCGTACCGTTCAGGAAGATGTTTGGTGTTATCTGTTTTCTCAGTGTGAATGTGATGCGGTTGCATTTGTTACGGCTAGCTTTGATTTGTTTGTCTTGTAGCCACTTTTCTATTTTGGTGATGTGTTTTTGTAGTATTGTGGCTGCTGTTACAGGGTTAGTGTGCCTGACTAGTACGGCTGTGTCGTCCGCGAATGTCAATATTTTGCTACTGGTAATTGTTGGTATGTTGGCCGTGTATAGTGTGTATACACTATACTGAGGAAAGGGCAATACGGATGAAGACAAAAATCATATACACCAACAGCAGTACCTCACAGCGATCTATACACCAGCAGTACCTATCACGACTATCACCTCATATTCTTGTTGCAATTTTGTAAACCGTCAAAGCGTTTACAACAAAAATTCCCAAAGGAGTTGAATTCCAAGTTTTCTGTACCACTTGATTCCTTTCCTACTTGTGGTGGCATAAGGAACCATTTGGTCGGAATAATCTATACCACACTTTACTTCATTATATGCAACAATAGCTAGTGGTTTTAATGTTGCGAACAAACGAAGCGAGTGATCATTCTTGAGACCACTACTTGAGCGACTCGCATTACTAAAATATCCATGGGAATATCTAGCTGAGAACGTCTGGTACTGCGGCACACGTGGCCTGAAGGAGATTTCATTGAAAACACGCGTGACAGTCAATGTGTTATCAACGTACGCCCTGTGCCTGTTACAACGCTACTTGTGATGATTGTGCTCCTATGCACCGGCAACAGTTCCGAGGTGTTCACAAATACGTTTCACGTAGGAAGAAATGTCGTCGATCTCGTGATAGTCACAAATGGATTTGTTTACCTTGGCCCGATATTACATAGCCCGAAGGGATATCACTTCATGCATAAGCCCTACCTCACGCAAGGAACAGAAGATCTGTCCCTCATATAAGGAGATTGAAAGTAGATTCATTGATACAGGGATTGGTGCAATAGACCGGATTTAAGAGGATGAAGGGAGACTACAGACTTCTCAGTGTGGATAATCTGTTATTACCTTATCAAATGAGAAATCAAAAGAATCCTGGCAATAGAGATCCGTCTGATCCTTCCTTCTAATATCAATGATACTGGAAAAACAATGGACAGAATGTTGGTAAAGCGAAAGTCAAGAAAGAGAAAATGATAGAAATACAACAAATAAATACGTGACGCATTCGGGCAGAAGGGTCAGATTTCCTCATCGATTTCAAGCAGGTTTCGGTAAGCGTTTTGAAAATTGTCGACGCGGGTAGTACCCACGTAATTTTTAAAAATTTGAGGACAATTTGAATCATGTTGTTTTGCCTCGGAGTATCAATATCGTTAGAAAACACGTAATGTAATAATAAATAAACTTCATGCAAAACAATGTCACCGCTACGTGCAACCATTAAACAAAGACGAATTTAAATTTTCCGGTACTCCCTCGACCAGTATAAATGAACGAATACGATCGTAAGGCGACCAGTTTCCTTAGTCTCGAGCTATTTTATTAGCGATCAATACACAGTCTTGAGCGAATCAGTTGGTACCGAGCGTCTTAGCAAACATTCTCTATATTTATTAATTACTTTTAAATACATTTGACGGTTTCAATATCAAGTAATCACGGGGTCACCACTTGTAGAGTTTGGTTGATCGTGTAGTTTAAATGACGAGATTACTCGATATTGAAACCGTCAAATGTATTTAAAAATAAAAATACAGATAATGTTCGCTAAGACGTTCGGTACTAACGGATTCGCTAAAGAATGTGTATAGATCGCTAATAAGATCGCTCGAGTCTGAAACTGATAAACTGGTCGCCTTACGGTTGTGTTCGTTCCTTTATACTGGTCTGGGGAGTACCGGAAAATTTTTGTTTGACGGTTGCACGTAGCAGCGACATTGTTTTGCTCAGAGTTTATTTATTATTACATCATGTATGTCCTAACGATGTTGATACTCCGAGGAAAAACAATAACATGACTCGAATTGTCCTCTAGCTCATGTGCCGCTATATACCGCAATACTCGCAATACTCGTCCCGTTGGCCGTGTAAAGTTCATAGTCGTCTTTGTTCGCAGGCGCGCGTAGTTTATTGCACGGGTGTACGCATATATCGTCACCCGTGTCCACGAGAAAGGAAATCTTTGACTTTCTGTCGGTGACGAAATGCGGAAGGATCCCAGGTCGTCGTCGTATGCCGTGTTTACGGACGGCTGGTCCCGTTTCCCTGGATCCAGTTGCAAGGGGACCGACATTTCCGTGTGCGACCCCGGAAAGTCTGGTGATAACACGTGGAATAGTTCACTTATTTTGTCTCCGCGGTCTGTAGCTTTCGTTGTGCGCCTTTCCTTGTTGTGGTTCGCCATTACGAACACTGGTGATTTACGGACACGATGTCTTTATGTGGCATAAACACGTTCATTTCCTTAAGTTTACAGGACACAGACAGGACACCATCCCAGTTCTACAGGGACCTGAAGAAGTTAGCTACTCCACCGATCTCGGACGACCTCGTTCTGACACTTTGGAAGAACTGCCTCCCAGTGAATACACAATGGGTTCTGGCCGTCATAAGGAAAGCTAGTGCGGATGCCCTAGCATCCGTGGTGGAAGACAGAATCCACGAAATAAGTCCAGAAACCGAACAGATAGCAGCGGATAGCGGGTAATTAGTTTCAGAGCGTAGGGTCTGGTTATTGGCCGACCGTGCCATACCTAGAGTGGAAACTCACACTGGCGGCGCGTCAAGGTGTCAGCGACTGTTTACTACTTTCTAGCGTCCATCTCCTCGGGCGCGGCGCGCTGATGGTCTGCGCGGGGCTTGAAAAAACCCTGCTATCCCCTTGCGGGTCACTGGACAAGTTAAACCTACCCTTTCGGGCGACAGCTCGCTTAGCCGGCGCTTCGCGACGCGTGCGTCACGCTGCGCCGTTACCAGTGGGGGCCACGAGGAGGCGGAGCTGCCAGCGCGAGGCTCGGTCCCAGCAGGTTGGCTTTCCAGCCGATTATAACATGCACCGTCACGGCTCCCATCTCGTGGGTGCCGCCTGCACCGACGGTCGCAGGTGATCTCCTCAGTTTGCGCTCTTGCGCTTTTTACTTCTGTTCCTGTTTGGTTTTGTTATTCCTGTGTCTTTGTTTCTTGTTCCTCTTTGTTTTGGTTCTGTGTCTTGTTTTGTGTTCTATTGATTCTCCCGTAGTTTCCTGTGCTTTATTGGTGCCTTTGTGACTCTGTTGATTCGTCACTGTTCTTTTTTGGTTCTTGTATGTTTCTTGTGCTTCTTCTAGGCGGTTGGGTTGGTTGCCCTTCCATTTGTCTCCTTGTTACCGCTCTGTCTTGTCGGAGAGGGCCCTTCGATCTTTGTAGTGCCGCTCTCCTCTTCTTCTCTTTTGCTAGGAGAACGCTCCTGGTGAATTCGTGGAAGTGGAGGTACACGGTTTTGGACATGAACCCTGATTTTTCCCCTGGCCGGGGTAGCTCTTTTTCCTGTATGGATTTCCGCAGCTTCTTTCGCTCTTCATCGTAGAGTCGGCATACTTCGAGTATGTGCTGCGAGGTCTCCACCATGCCGCAGTCACACGTGTCCACTTCGCTCAGCTGGAATGTTTCTAATTTGCCATTGAAGTCGCCATGACCACTGATGAATTGCGTCATATGGTGGTCTGGGTTCATCCATCGGCTTGCTAGTCTTACTTTCGGGTTACTATAGTACTCGTATGTCGTTCTGCCTTTCAGAGTGGTTTCCCAGCGTGTCTTCCATGTATGAATGGCTTCTCGAACGATCACCTTTGGGTTGCTTCCTTCGGTGTGGCCTCTTTTCTCTCTGTATTGTCTTGCCCTTACCTCGATCAGGAGATCGATGGGCATGACTCCTGCTATTATTTGTAGTGCTTCGGTGGATGTCGTTCTGTAGGCTTCCGTTAACTGCAGGAGCGCCATCCTCTGTGTCCGTAATAGTTTGATCCTTGTATTACTTCTCAGCAGGTCGCTCCAGCCGGCTGCAGCGTACGTGACTATCGGTTCGAACAGCCCTTTGTGCAGGGTACGAATGGCTGCTTGCCCGAGGCCCCATTTCGCCTCGGCCACTCTCGCGAGGCTGCTGCGCAGGTTTCTGGCTTTTTGTGTTACCTCCTCTATGTGTCTATTGATTTTTAAGCCACTCTCGAGGTGCACTCCTAGGTACTTTATGGTTTGTCGCATACGAATAGTCTTCTCCTTGATCTTGATGATTGAAGGCCTTTCGGCGTCCAGTTTACCCTTCAGCAGAAGCATTTCTGTCTTTTCCGCTGATTGTGCTAGTTTCTTCCTGGAGCACCAGTTGGACACGCGTGTGACTGCT
This sequence comes from Bombus pascuorum, assembly GCF_905332965.1. Taxonomy (NCBI): domain Eukaryota; kingdom Metazoa; phylum Arthropoda; class Insecta; order Hymenoptera; family Apidae; genus Bombus; species Bombus pascuorum. The sequence continues at coordinate 269,505 of NW_026869747.1, read as the reverse complement.
TCTTGTCCGACTTTCTGGAGCTCCGTCCTGGCGTTTCCTGCAATTAGGATGATAATGTCGTCCGCGTACGCTATCGGTTCGCATTCCGTAGTGTGTCTTCTTAGTTCTTCCAGCAGGTCGTCGAATATTAGGTTCCAGAAACTTGGGCCTAGTACAGATCCCTGCGGGCATCCTTTGGTGACGGGCTTGGTAATCACCTCGATTTTGCTAATTATCTGCACGGTTCTGTCGGTGAAGTAACTTAGCCTGTATAGGTTATCGGGGCAACTTCTCCTTTTTAGTTCGTGCATGACGTTTGGCCACCAGACGTTGTCGAAGGCACCTGATGTGTCTAGCGCGATTGCGAGGACGTACTTCTTATCTCCCATCTGTTCGTCTTTCTCCCTTAATATGATTATCGCGTCTGTCGTCGATCTTCCGGGGCGGATGCCGTACTGCCGGTTCGAGGCCTGTTCGTGGTGAATGAAGAGGTTCATCATTCTGGTAGCCATCAGCCTTTCCAGCAGTTTGCTCACCATTGAGAGTAGGCAGATTGGCCTGTATGATTTTTGGCTACTTCTGTCCTGATCTTGTCCTTTCGGGATGGTGATGACGTTCCCCGTTTTCTATATCTTTGGGAAGATCCCCCAAGCGAGGCAGCTGTTCATTGTCTTCAGAATTTCGTGCTGGATAACTTCTACCTAGATCAGGTCGGGTCCGGAGCATTTCCCTCTCGTCAGTCTTTTGACTGCTCCGCTGAGCTCTTCCATGCTGAACTCTGCGGTGTCTTCGACGTTTGGGAGGGTGCCCATATCCCGTCAGCGGCCAGCGGGCAATGGAATCACCCCTCGCACCTACGGAGTACGACTGGGTATGCCGATTAGTAGCGCAAATTGGCGCGCTGCTCTCGACAGTGGTCGCCGACCACAGTCACAATCCCCGAATTCCCGAGATACGACGCAGCAAAATGGTCTCTGCTACTTCCACGAGACCTTCCGAGACCGCGCGAGAAAGTACCGTTCCCTTTATAACTGGAAGCAGGGAAACGCGAGCAGCCGTCCGTGACAGTGGCGTACGACGATGGCCTCTCATCCCGCCGCATTTTCGTGAAAGGCAGTATTTCAAGTATGTCTTTCTTCGGGGACACGGTTGCCGACCTATGCGTGTACATGCGCCCGCAACAAAGGCGACTATGAACTTTTTGTGGACAACAGAACGCGCATCGCGACTTATGGTACGATTGTGGTGTCACTGAACCTCCATTCGACGGGACTTCAAATGAATTCAAAGGGATCCGCGAAGCAAACGCCTAATCCACACGACCGCCAACTTGTCCGCAAGGGGATACTCGGTCACGACCGACACAGCGTCGATAAAAAACTTTATCGGCGAATCGACGTATCACCAACTCCTCGCCGAATTTTCGGACTTAACGCGTCCGCCTGTTTTCGGACGAAAAAAAAATTCGACACGAGGTGGAACATCACATGAAGACCATACTTTCAAACTTACCCTACATGCGTATAGCCAATAAGAAGCTGCTTCTATATATCTATTACTAAAATACGCCTTATCCTCGACAATATTTCCCATCAACCAAAAATGCGCGGAACACCACTTGTTACGACCGTTTGCGGACAGACGCGGTCGCGAGGAAAACGCGTCAGCGAGAGGCGTAAATTCTCGCTACGAAATAGTCGTTCCCCTTGTTTCGATTAAGATAACAGGGGTGGTTGAATGAATTTAACACTGTGTTAAAAGGTTAATATATTAGATATATTTAACAGTCAATCTTACAATAATATGAGCGTCACAATTATTTGGCGATGAATACAATAAATGTGCTACAGAGAACTTCAACCGACTTTACGATATTTCTCAATGAATTAACTAAGCGACTTTCTTCGGCGGAACTCTCGAAGTATGCATTTAAACCTTACAAACGGACTGATTTAAGGGTAGAGTCGTTGTTCGACTTGCTGATTGCTCGGACGATGAAAACGAACTAACTTGAACGTGACGATGCTGTGTCGGAGAAGAGTTAAGGAAGGGTGTGTCTAACGCAGGGAATCATCGGATTTGTTGATGACATGTTTTAGCCGGAAAAGTGAGGGCAATAGATATTGTTTCTATTGGCTACTAAAATTGTCGATGGACTAGGAAGGGTCTTAACCACCCTTGAAGGAAAGTGGGAGTAGGAAGCAAAATTAACTTTCACGTATTTTCCAGACACGAACCAGAAACCTTAGAAAACGCTTTCGTGAAAAGGCCTTTGTTTGATATGAAAGACTTTCGCTAGAGTTTTCTGAGATTTATGGTCAGTCCGCGAGCGTTTTAAGGGGTACGCAATAAGGATGTGCGGACATCTGGCTGCCATCCGTCCGCGATGTGAGGTCCGGTTCAGGTAGAGAGTCGGCCGACGTAACACCACTCTTGCCCCCCCCCCCTTACAAGTGTAATATCATAAAGGAACTTCCGGGCAGTCGACTATGTCAAGCCGACTGTATCGAAGTTTTACTGCAATATTTCCATACTTCCAAATTTTTCCCCAACACGCGATTTGGCGAGTAAATAGCTGCAATTGTATAAAACTAACTAAAGTTGCGAGTGGACATCGAACACTGCGTCTGGACAAATACCGAACCGTGTACAACATGGCATATTGACCAAACTTCGCAAGCCGCCATTTTGTCGGGAACTTTCGTTTAGAAAATTACTCCCATTCCGACTTATTCCATGTTATTAACCCATGCGATTAAAATAACCCCACTTTCCCGATCTTAAACTATATTTACATGCGTTAAACATGGTCAACATATTCCAACTATCCCTGAATATAGTGATAACTCTGACAGTATTCGAAGGTTACTGTCGATAATACGATGATATCACCGAATCAAACATACACAACTTTATGCGCTTAACATCGTGCTAATAGTAACTAAAAGAGCGGTAGGTAAATAACATGAAAAGTAAATAAAATTAGTTACACTCGATAATGCAACTTATCTCTCGAAACTATCTCAGCCGGCAGCAATGTGATTATGGACGGAGCCATCATCCCAATATGGCGCTAACAGCTTAATATCGTATATGACACTCTCGTCTGACGCAGTCGCAGCAATTTCGAAATCGAGTTCTGAAAATCAGGTCACTATCACAACATGGCATCGAAGCCTATGTCCTTCACTATCTTTGCGAAGCCCTGTCTTCAACGAATCAGCTCATCTCATATCCGTAGATCCATCCATAACAAGTTTTTCTCCGCAGCATCATTTTCATAGAGAGTCAGTTGCTCTTCCGTTTTCGACCTTTCACCATACCAACTTGCACTTAGAAATTACAATTACTCTCTATCAACTCATATTTTACTTATACATATGCACCAGTGTAATTATCTTCATTACAAAGTGGTTGGAATAAACTGTAACTTATAATTTGTTATATAGGTATCATATTCAATTCAACTACCCTTATTATCCTAACCGAAATAGGGGATCGATCATTTCGCGACGTCGATTCGCTAATCGTAACGGGAATTTACGAATACCGTTGACGTGCTCGCGATCGCGTGTCTCCGCGAGTGAACGAAACACTTACTATACCTTACTATACCTTAACTACAGTTTCTTTCTACAACTATCAATTTATTATCTTTATTTTATTTTATTTTTATTTTAGACCCGGACCACCAATCCTACTCAATACTATCAAAATCGCATTTTACAGGGCCATTGCCCAAATTGACCTTTATTTAACAATGAACTACGATTATTTAAAATTTAAACATCGGCACATAATACAAGAATATTCAAACTGTATACATAATTAATATTTAATATTAAATTAGATATCCATTTTAATTACACGTTGACTTTATTATCTACCCTATTTTTCTGTCTACGACCTTTTTTTTTCTTTTTTTTCGTGGAGGAGATCCGCACGAGCATAACTAGCTCGCAGAAGGAGACTACGGCCTTCCTGCCCCTCTCGCTAGTCAGCAGCGCTTCAAAAATCGCCGGCGGCGAGAGGTTGACCCCTATTTCCCTGGTGAGAGAGTGTCGCGGCGCTGCTCACGCCGAGCAATGTTCCAGCGTGTGCTGCGCAGAGTCCACACTTGCGTCGCAGTGGTGGCAACGCGCGGTTGCCTCCTTCCCGATTCATCGTAGATATTCTTCGAAGCACCCGTGTCCCGTGAGCACCTGCTTCACCCTGTAGTTCAGGGGAGGTGCGCCTCCGTCCAACAACTTGTTTCGTGATAAATACAGTAAGTGATTCGATTCGACTTCTGACAATTCTCGATGTTTGCAGTATGAATATTCGTATGAGACTTTGTTAATACGACTGTTCAAATAGATTGTTCGATGGAGACTGACTGCCCTTAGATAAATTCCTTGTCCTCTCGGGGAGACGACCGCCACCGTGTTCGGATCACGCCACCGCTCGTGCCGATGATCACGTGCCGACTTCTTTGTGAAGATAAAGAACGGACCGCAATTGACGTTTCTGGAACTCGCGGCCAGGCGGCAACCATACGCTCGTCGATACATTGCATGTTTCGTCAGGAAGATGGGACTATTGGTATACGACGCCGACGGACCGCGGGCGACGGTAAGAAACACGATCCATACTAAACCTCGCGGCGCAACAGCATCCTACGTGACAGAAAGAACGTTTCCGTAGTAAACAATAAGGATGGGTCCTTTAGATTATTGAAGACACACCGCGATGAGGTGCGGATATCTGGTTGCCAGCCTGCCCGCGGTAGGTGGTCCGGTCGAGGAGAGTGTCACTCGACGTAACAATTGGAATTGAAATAAGACTTGAAAATGAAGGAAAAGGAATGGTAGATCGAGGCCACTCTCCTTTCAGGCGCAAAGAAATCAGCTGGCAGCAAAAGAAGGAGAATTCGCAAGGAAACAGGGGCAAGTGCAATTGGCGTGCGATCGAAAGCTCGTTAACGCGATAAATTCGTAGACGTGGCTCGCGTAAGAGAATTTAGCAGCCGTAGCGTAGATCGGCTCGATTGGATTCCACGTATTTGATTAAGCGACTAGCTGCACTCGATGTGCGTGGCAGAGGCTTGTGAGGCTGCCTTTAGTGAGCAGGAAGTCGATCGCTTAATATCTGTCATCCTTCCTAGAGACTGTACGTGTAGGCGATTACGCAACCACTGCTCCTACGTTTCGGGATAAAATCAATAAAATCATGAATTGATATCTGCCACCGTCCTATTCTGCTTAGAATTCCATCGACCTTGTAACTGATCCACCATTCTCTGAATTCAGAGGCTAATGAAAATTTATAGAAAATGAGAGAAAGAGAGAGAGAAAGAGAGAGAGTGAGTGAAGGAGGGAGGGAGGGAGGGAGAGAGACAGACAGACAGACAGACAGACAGACAGACAGACAGACAGAGGGAGCAAAAATTAGAAATTTATACCTAAGTGTCCTACGATTTTGTTATGGCTTTCGCGTAGTATTTTTTGGTTTTGTTCATTATCGTAGTCTACTGACCGATCTTGTCCAAATATTAGTTTAATTTGAGGGAATCTCGTTGTTAAGAATCTTAACATAAGTTGAATCTTTACTTTTTCCAACGCGCTGAAGCTATTGTTGTTTATTACTATTTGTAAGCATTCAGTTTGACATTTAATAAAGTGTTTAGTTAATTGATATAACCAGTGTTGTTCTTTAAAGTCTTCCAGTTCGGTTTTTGTAATTTGTTTAAAGTGTGGTTTGTTAGGTTCTGGAGTTATTGGAGCTGGGGTGGTATTATTAGTTTTCCAGTTGATGTAGTCATCATAATAGCCTGTTTTCTAGATCGGATGATACGGATTGAATTTCCTCATTGGAGATAGGATACAATAGGGATAGAGCGTCTGCAGCTGTATTTTCCTTTCCGTTCTTGTATTCAATTCCATAATCGTACTCTTCGCATGAATCTCGGTGAGGCATCCTTAACAGTTTTAAAGCATTTTAAAGCTTGATGATCACTTTGAATCTTAAATTTTCTATCAAGTAGGTATTGCCTTAGTCTTTGAAGTGACCATACTATTGCTAGTAACTCTTTCTCGGTTGTGGAATAGTTTTTTTCAGGAGGGTTCAAGCTTTGGGATATGTAACAGCATGAATGTCTATGTCTCTTGGGAGAGTATCGCTCCTAATCCTTCGTTACTTGCGTCTGTTATTAAGGTAAATGTTTCTTTTTTCAAAGTCTGGGTATTGTAGCACAAGTTCATCATAGAATTTTTGTATCAGTGGGTCAAATGCAAACTGTTATTTATCAGTGCAGTGGAATGAACTGTCTTTCTTTGTGAGATCTGTCAGTGGTTTCGCGATGTTAGAAAAGTTGTGTATAAATATTCTGTAGTATCCAATGAGTCCTAAGAATGATTTTATGTGAATCGTGGCTTTTAGTATTTCAAAATCTTTCACGGCCTGAATATTTTTGAGATTGGGTTTTACTCCTTCCTCTGTTATTACGTGTCCTAGATATTCTAACTCTGGTTTCAAAAATTCCTATTTGTCCGATTGTATCTTTAATCCTAAATTTTATAATCTGTCTAATACAATAGCTAAATTTCGATTATGTTTTTTGATGGAGCTTCCGAATATTATGATGTCGTCTAGGTATATGAAACAGTTATTTCCTACTAATCCTCGTAGCACGGTATCCATCATGCGTTGGAACGTTACTGGAGCGTTTTTGAGTCCGAGGGGAATGCGAAGGGAATCCGAAGGGACTAGTCTTTTCCTTTTTTATTATTTAATTTGTACTTTACAATTTATCCGACTGGGCGTCTGATAAATTTTTCTAACTTAATTTTTAAATAACACTTGGATGGCAACCAACGGGATACCATCTTCGAGTTTGACTATTTTATTTCTTTAGTGTGTTCAGTGGGGTGTTCTCTTTTTAGTCTTCTTTCTATGAGAGTTTTGCTCGCTACAGCAGCCAGCTGGTTTGGATGTGTTGCCTTTCTTTCCTTGCTTTTCTTTTGCGTACCTGCCGATTTCTTCTTTGACCGTTGGTATTTTTAAGTCTTTTGTATATCCTCGTCTCTGACGTACCATGGGGCGTTGATTAATGTTCTCAGTATCTTCGATTGTAGCGACTTTAGTTTATTTATGTGGCTCATTGCTGCTGTTCTCCCATAATGGTATTCCGTACGTCCAAATTGGTTTTATAAATTTTTAATTTATTTTCTATGCTGAGTTTAGAACTTCGACTAGTTAACCAGTACATTTGTCTCATTTTTATCCGTATTCTGTCTATAATTGATTTAGTATATTGCTTCCATGTAAGTTGTGTGTAAGTGGAGTCCTAGGTATTTAATTTGCCACGAGGGAGACAAACGAGAAGAACGGAGAGCCTCCAAGGATGGTAGCAAGGAGTTCGCACCGAACTGCGGACAGGTCGGAGAGCGGATTCCTCGCACCGGCCATGGTATCGAATGCCATGTCATCGATGGCAGGAGTGTTGCGGGCGCGAACGGGCTCCAACGACGAAGAGTCGGTTGCATCGTTCGCGTCGCGCTCATCAGTGGCTTCGGGGGCGTCCAGGGGAAGAAGAGGAAAATTATGCGCACAACTCCGGATGTTTCCGGAGAAATGACACTGACAAATGACTTTCCTTCAATGTATTCAGTTGAGATTAGAGTTTGACCTGGTCCTATCTTGTTGTTGCTATTCCGGAAGGGTAATATTATTTCGTCTAGGGTTAGTTCATCGTTAGTGAGGTTGCATTGATATTTTGTAAGGAATGGGAGTCCGATTATTCCATCTTCGATTAGGAGAAAGTTGTCACAGACTACGTGGAGTTGGTGATTCTTCTTAAGCATTAGGAAACTCTTTGGGTTAGAGGTTTGGACGTTTAGTGAAGCCTTTTCTTTTATAAGGTTTGTTCCTGCTCCGGTATCAATGAGACATCTGGCTCTTCCTCCGTTTCTTCGTTACAATACGATTGATAATAATCTTCCGGTGGTGGTTCAGTTGACTCGGTACGTTTCTTCATGATTCTTCGTTGTTTGTTTAACTTGAGGTGGGATCTTTCCTTGGTTGGCGAATGGAAAATTTCGAGAGTAGCAGATCTCGGCTGTGTATCCGATTCGTGAACACTTGGAACACTTTAGTTTCATGAACTCACCTGATGGTTGGCTAACTACGCAGGGAGGGCGTAAGCCTATGGGGGCTGCAAACCCACGTTCCCGCAGCCAGGGAGGACCGTCGGAACGAGCGTTCCGCTTACGTGAGTCCTCTATGTACTCCGCAGGGAAGATCGCCGAGAGTATGCGTGCGCTTAAGTGCGGCCATACTCTCTCTACGCGGTCTTGGGCAGTAGCGCACCCACGATCCTGATGCGAATGATGGGACCGCCGGGATAATTCCCTGGGTACGAAAGTGTCACAGGTCCCCGCTTGCGTGAAGTCCCATCTTGGTCTGTTGAATGCCCGCAGTGACGTGGCCGTACATCCGCACGGTGCTCCCACCAGCGACATAAGTTGGTACCATGGGCAGTACGAGTAATAGCCCGGAGGGAGTAGCGACCCCTTGTCCGAAAATTGTGTATGGACTCGTGGTGGCGGTGGTTTATAGCCGAGTTGCTGGCTAGGCGGCCGATCCCCCGGATGCGAGGTATCCCCACTCGTACTCTGGAAACGGTTACGCCGGCGGGTGAGCAGCGTACCAACTGCTCCGTAACCGTCCTGGGAGACGGTAGGGCCTAAGGAAAGGTGGCCCCGTTTTACCTTAGACGAGCGAAGGTTCCTGCCAGACCTAGCTACTAAAGAAAGCAACTGTACTGGGTACCTTGTGCGTCGGTCGGGCGTGAACCCGACCCCGATTGGTCCTAGGGGACCCGGGCCCTGTATGAGGTCTGCTCTAGGTAAGGGTACCCGTAAAAAGATAAAAGAGACTACATGATGGTTGGCTAAAAGCTCGTGGTTGTGGATCGGTAGCATTTCATTTAGATATTGTACTGTAGACATGGTAGTCCTGCGATCCTTGAAGACACAAAAGCTAGAGAAAGGTATAGAGGACTCAACTCCTAAAACATCGGAAAAGCAAAGCACAGAAACCAAAAATCAAACTAGTGAAGAAAATAAACTAACAAAAGGAGGAACGTGGATACTACCTGATATAAGGGTACAAGCGAGCGACATAGAAAAGAAAGTCCTGGCGTTCTGCCTTGATCCAAGAAAAAAGAACAAATCAATAAAGAACAGACCGCAACAAGCATGCGGTATTTCAAAGACATGAGAAGCATCGTTGAGGAGCTTCTGCTTCGCAATAGCTATCTATCCGGAAAGCTAGAGCAAAGCACAGGCGAAGTTACATATAAAGAAGCAGCAATATTAAGCGCTGTGAATAAGTCGCTGTAAGTCAGCAAGCGGCTTGAAACAGCCGTCAAGAAAACGACGCAATTTGTATCTAAACAAACCTCGTATGCTGAGAAGGTCAAGATGACAAGCAAGAAGATTAGGCAAATGGCGGTTAGACCACCGAGAAACGTGGTTATAATCCGCCCGGAAGGAGAGGACAGCGACATTAAAACGAGTGAGGGAGCATATGATGCAGTATTCACCTTGATACATCCCCGTTAAAGTTACCGTCCCCTGTTCCCCGTAAAAAAATGCAAGTTACCGCAGTCCGAAAACTAAGTGGAGACGGTCTAGTCGTGGGAACGATGAAGCCAGAAAGCCATAAAGCGTTCACTGAGAACGAGAAATTTGTGGCGACATATGAGTCATAGGACGAGGCTAAGCGAGAGCGACTCATGTTGTTATTGTGCCTCAGGACATTGGCACCGCCTTGACGCACGAAACGTAATGATAAACAAACTTCAAAATGTCGCCGCTACGTACAACCGCCGTTCTAAGACGAATTTGAATCTTCCGACCCCCCCCCCGGACCAGTATAAGTAAGCGGATACAATTCGAGCTAGTATCGGGCTATTATCGAGCTATTATTGAGCTATTATCCGAGTTATCGAGTTATCCGCCAGCGGTCTATTCTGTCTGCGTGAATACGTTGTACGAACGTCTATCGACGGTATCTATTATATTTGTAATTTAAATTATTTATTCAAAATACATTGACGGTTGCAGCAGCAATCCTTCTTGTATTCGTAATACCGATCCACTCCTCATCCACCATAAATTAAAGGAGGCTGGCCTAAAAACCAACACACCGCAGCGAAGGTCCCCCAGGATGATCATGTACGATGTCCCGAGGGACATTCCGGAAAAGGAGATACCGGCCTGCATGAGGAAGCAGCATCAAGACAGGCTGAACCAGAACGACGTTGCAGCCATCAAATTCTGCTTCAGAACGGGACGCAAGGACCAAGAGGAAACTAATTGGGTAATGGAAGTACCCCCTCCCCCACAGGTAAGAGAAAAATTATTACAAGGAAAAATTTTTATCTCCTGGAATGCATGCAAGGTCAGAGATTACATAGCGGTTAGTCGCTGCTATAAATGCCAAGGCTACGGGCACGTGGCAAAATACTGCCGCGTTAGCTACGAAATCTGCGCGCACTGTGAAGAAAGTGGACATAGCACGAGGGAGTGCCCAAACAAGGAGAACAACCCCAGCTGCGTGAACTGCAGAAAGTAGGGAGAAAGGGCGACCAAAAAGGACTGCCTAAAAAGGCGCTTAAAGTGAGAGCCACGAGAACATCATATGAATAGTATGACCGAAGAAAATGGAAGTATACACAAGAGAAGAAGGGGATTAAAGATCCTGCAGCATAACATGCAGAGATCCAAAATTGTTCCCCTCGAAAACAAGACGCAGATGAAAGTTGATGGTGATGAGATCTTGCTAACGCAGGAGCCATACGGCACAGAAGGGAAAATACCCGGACTCGGCACAGGAGTCACGATCGCCTGCCGAGGCTCGAAACGACCTGCCAATGGCAGCGGTAGGAGTCAAAAGTAGATTTATAACACCGCTCGAGATCACCGGGCTGTGCACAACGCACTGCGTATGTGCGCAAATAAGCGACAGACCGACGGAAATTTACGCAATAAATCAGTATATTCCGCCAACTGTGAACATCCAAGTCGACATTGAATAACTGGAAAAAGTACTGAGGAGCCTTAGATGTAAGAAAATCATCGTCGGCATAGACGCGAATGCCAAATCGCTGTTGTGTGTAGTAAGAGTACTGACGACACAGGAAACGCTCTGGAATCCGTTATTATACACGTCCTTAACAAACCAGGACAGGCTCACACATTCGAGACAAATCAAACACAATCAAATATAGACGTAACCATGGCGAGTTCGGAGATAATACTGTTCGTGAAAAAATGGAGAGTTCACGAGGATGGACCTCCAGTGACCATAAGATACTGGAGATGCGACCGGACGTCGATAAACGAAGTATCCCACCGCAGCTGCAAAGAAGAAGATATAATTTGGCAACTGGGAGGTGTTTCAAAGTGTTGTCACGGAGGAGAAAGAGGCACTCCGACAGACAACCTTTCAACAGGCTGAGGACGTTGATCAAATGGTCGAACAAATGCAGGAAGTCTTGATAAGAGCCTGCGACGTGGCCATTCCAAAGAAGAAATGGCATAACGGATCGGTGTCATGGTGGACGCCCGAACTCACACGAAAAAAAAGAAATACCTACCGGGCAAAAAGAAGATACCAAGGGGTTAAGGACCCTGCAACGAGGGAACGGGAGAAGCTACGGTATCGGGAAATCAGGAAGCAATAAATAAAGGCAGTGCTGGCAAAACTTTGTAACCGAGGAGGCTAACAAAGAGCCCCGGGGAATCGCTTATAAAACGGTTACAGGTAAACTCAGGAGGGAAGATACGGTGTACACGTTGCAGACGCCACAAGGAGATACCTCCAACTGGTGATCAACTGCAGCGGCGATGCTGACAGTTCTCATACCTGATGACCAAGAAGAATCCGACACGCTGGAACAGATCGAGATCAGGCGGAACATGACAACCCCTCCGAATGTCACCGCAGAGTTTCGGATTGAAGAGCTCTGCGGCGCAGTAAAACGAATGACGAAAGAGAAATGCCCCGGCCCGACTTAATCGAGGCAGAGGTAATCCAACGCGCCTGGGTTGGAATTCACCAAGAGCTCCTTAAGCTAATGAATGGCTGTCTCACCTGTTGGGTCTTCCCAAGAAGATGGAAAGATGGGGAATTTCATCACCATCCCGAAAGGACCGGACCGAGACAAAAGTAGCCCGAAGATCAGCCTGCTCTCTATGGTAAGCAAATTGCTGGAGAGACTGATGGCTGCGAGAATGTCAACCCTTTCTCATGACGACGAAATGACCTCGGACCGACAATACGGGTTTCGCCCCGGAAGTTCGACAGTGGACGCGATAATCAAATTCCGGAAAAAGTCGAGCAAATGAGAGGAAAAAGAAATACGTTCTCGTAATCGCGCTCGATATATCAGGTGCCTTTGATAACGTATGGTGGCCGAATCTAATACGGGAGCTGAAGAGAACCCAGACAACCTGTACCAGTTAACATGGAGCTACTGCTCGGAAAGAACCGTGCAGATCACTGGGAAAAACGAGGTGATTAGCAAGCCCGTCACCAAAGGATGCCCATAGGGGTCGGTATTGGATCCAAGTTTTTGGAACCTTATATTTGACAACCTACTGACTGAACTATGAACAAGCGCAACAGAATGTGAACCGATTGCGTATACGGACGATATTGTGATACAGGTCGCGGGAAATGCGAGGGAAGAACTACGGAGAAAAGAGCAAGAATTAGTCACACGCGTTTCTAACTGGTGTACTAGGAAGAAGCCCACACTATTAGTGAAGAAAACAGAAACGATACTAGCCAAGGAAAATTGGATAGGGAAAGACGACCAATAATTAAAATCAATGGTAAAAGCATCCGGACTCGTCAAGTGATAAAATACCTCGATGTGTATTTCGACAGTGGCTTAAGGATTAACAGGCACTTACATGAAATAACGCACAAGTGCAGGAACCTATTCAAGAGCCTCGCAAAAGCGCCAAGGCGAAATGGGAACTTGGGGAAATGCGGCCATGCGTATTTGTACAAAGGGCTGTTGGAGCCGATAACCACATACGCCGCAGTTGGCTGGAGTGACCTGCTGAATGGGAAAACAAAGAAAATCTTAGTAAGAACGCAGAGGATGGCGTTCCTACAGGTGACAAATGCCTACAGGACAACATCCACGGAAGCACTGCAGGTCATCGCAGGGGTCACGTTTATCGATTTACTAATCGAAGTAAGGGCACGACTATATAGAAAGAAGAGAGGGCACGACGACGCAGCAGCGAGAGGGAAATGATCAGGCAGACCACGCAGGACGACCATTGATTACTTCAATTGCATCAAAGATAGGGTTGAGAATCTCTGGGTAAGATCCGATCACTATATGATACGGTTCATCAATGGCCACGGGGATTTTAACAGCAAACTTAGGACGTTCCGTCTGAGCGAAGTGGACACTTGCGACTACGGGAAGACAGTCAAATCTTCAATGAAGAACGACAGAAGCTGCGGAATGCCATACAGGAACTGGAGCTGGACTGGGCGGAGGAAAAGTGGGAGTTCATTATCAAAGATGTATACCCCTACTTCCGACAGTTAACAAGAAGTGTTCTGCAGATAAAGGAACAGAAAAGAAGGACAATCTTACAAGAAATGAGGGGTCCACTGCAACAGGGAAGACCATCAGAAAGAAAGTCGAGCAGAGAGGTGAGCAGGCAAGGCAGCCTCTAAGGAGAAGTGCTAGGCAGGTGCTACGAGCACCCGGGCGGGGAAGCGGCAAACCGACCGAATAACGGAAACAACAAGAAAAACCAAACGAATAATAGCAGTGAAGAAAGTAACAAACGAAAAAAACAAACAGAACACTGGACTGAAGCCAGACCAATATACAAGATAGAACCAGGAAAATAACAGTACAAAGAACCAAGACACAGAAAAAGCACGCAGTATGCGAGCTGGAGAAGATAACTGCGACCGTCGGCGCAGGCGGAACCCATACGATGGGTGCCGAGACGGTGCAGGAATAATCGGCTGGAGAGCCAACCTGCTGGGACCGAGCTTTACGCTGGCAGCTCCGCCTCCTCGTAGCTCTCGTTGGTAAAGCTGCAGCGCGATGCACGCATCGCGTGGCACCGGTTATGCGAGCTGCCGCCCGAAAGCGTAGGTTCAACTTGTCCAATGAGCGGCATGGAGACGACAGGGTTTTTCCCAGTTGCGCGCCGACCATCTACGCGCACCGTTCCCAGGGCAAGCGGCGCTGGTGAGTGGACGAGAGTTGAATAGCACCTGAAAGCAAAGCCAGTATGAGTCTTTACTCCAGGAATGGCGCGGTGGACCAAAGGTCGAGCCCTCAAACGCTCACATTACTGGTCCTTCAGGATGGCCCAGGTGCTCACGGGACACGGCGTGTTCGGCGAGTACCTGATGAAAGTCGGATGCGAGACAACGGACATCTGTCACCACTGCGGGGAGGGCAGGGACACAGCGCAGCACACGCTGGAGTTTTGTCCGGCTGCTCCGCTACACCTTGCTTCTCGTCATAAGCGAAAGATTGACCCCCTCTCTCGGCGATCGTAGAAGCGTTGCTGAGCGAGCCGCAGAAATATGAAGCTATCCGCTTCTTCTACGAGCGAGTTATGCCCGTAAAGGAGCGGGCAGAAAGGGAGTGAAAAAGAAACTCTCGCACTTGTAGGATAACGCACTGGAGGGAGATGGCGGTCAGGCCACTCAGGGCCCCTCCGACGCCGGCCCCAACGGGTGGCGACTAGCAGGGGAATGACGTCAGGGGCAATGACCTCCACTCGTGCCAATGCATTAGGATCGACTCGATTAAGGGGCCGCGGGGAATGCACCGATAGTAATTAGCAAAAACTGAGACCACGGAGCATTCTTATCAAACGCGTAGGCAGGCCATCGTGGAGTTTTAGTCGGTAAGAGTCCAACACTGCTCCGCTGCTGCCCGCAGGGACGAAGTTTGCATGAGGACTTCTCCACGTGCAAAAATAAAAAAACAATTGGAATTAAATTAGGTAGCTAATACAAGAGTTGAAAGAAAATGACGAGGAACATATTTTAATGCTAGTAGAACTACAATCTCCATACAAAGTGACATGTGACCCGCTGGTAAAAATGCTGTACTAAGAGTTTGTCCTTCATTTCTACTGATTCTTAAATATAATCTCTGAGTGGTTGACTCTCCAGTAGTAATGAGTAGTGGCGTAACTTAAAAATAGAAATTGAGAATCCTACTGAGGTACCCCCTCCAACTCATGACGTCTATACTCAATTAAACTTAATTTAGGCCGAATATAAAAGTAACAGGGAAGCAGTAATCAGTAATGTCGACGATTTTATAAGCACATCTCTATATGGAGTATTGTCAAAAAGTAATAAAAATGAAGATAATGGCAGAACAATAAAGCCGCAGAACAAGCCAGGAAAGGATGGCAGAAGAGGAAAGCATAGCAAGAAGACTAAAAACCAGGTGAAACGATATCAATACGTACGCTGTCAGGAGATATTTAAAGAATGTTCGAGGAAGTTAGCCGATGTTATTGTGAATAACGTCGCAGTGTATTTGGAGCCAGCCAAACAGCCGCATGAAGCAAGGGAGGTGAAAAGTATCTACAAAGATCTATGGGCCACAGACGATCCACTCAATCCTTTAATTCTAGAAAATAGAACTTCAAGACTGTTGATTCACGAAATTTTTCGTTAACGAAGTCGGCATTACTAAGAATATCATAAAAACGATTATTATGAATATTTTGCGGAGCTCAATAGAAATGTGCAACATATGTTTAGATAGATGAAATTATTTATTTATTTATTTGTTAACTTATTACTTATTACCGACTGATCTATTTAAATGCTTAATAATGAATTTATAAACAAATAAAGTAAATAAATAAATTTTATTTATTTAATTATTTATTTATTTACTTTTATTTAGTTAATTATTAATCACTATTATTGACGTGAGTGTCGATGTTAGTTTTGATTTTATTTTAATCCCTACGAGGAGATACCTCGGAAGTATGAAATCTCATTTAACTAGGAGTTTCATAGGTTTCAGTCTATGGTCAGCGCGGACGCCGCGCATCGCGCTGTTAGATCAAGATCAATTCTGCGGTCTTACAGCGTGGAGGGAGCCTATGAACTAATACTGTAGCGGCTCCAGGGCTTGATGTGGCCACCGTGGGGTTTTATTCGGTAAGTACCACACTAACCCGCAGCTCCCTCGCCACTAAAGCTCCAGAAAATTGTGTGGTTGACTTCGCAAGAGAGAAACTTGGCAACGTCTGGCTCAAAGAGTACCATCTGTAGAAGCCATCTCGCTTCATTGACGCTCTGAAATTAAGAACTAATACCCTCGGCGTCAGAGTAGCTCTGGCAAGAGCGGATAAAAAAATCAATATTATGTGCCGGAGGTGTCATGCCCAGCCCGAGACCCTAAGGCACATTTTAGGGCTTTGCCAGTACACTAAAGGCCTAAGAATCAAAAGGCATGACGAGGTAAAAACTCTCCTTGCCAAAAATTTACAAGTCAACAATCAAGTATTTGTCAAGGCTACAATTAATATTGGAGAGAATCTACTTAAACCGAACCTTGTGGTGAAAAACGAGGTACGGCTTCTCGTGGTCGACGTAACAGTCCGCTACGAGAATAGAGATTATCTCCAAAAAGCAGCAAAAGAGAAGGTCGACAAATACACTACTTGTCTAAATGAACTCAAAAAGAGATACGGCGTCAATGAGGGAGCTGTTTTGCCGGTGGTGCTCGGCAGTAGGGGGACAATAACACCAGAAACGATAAACAATTTCAAAACACTTGACATATCAAAGAAAGACATGAAAACTATTATAATGAATGTGTTGCGCAGTTCAATAGAGACATGCAACTTGTTTTTAGACAATTAAGAATTTAAAATTATTTTATTATTTATTTATTAACTATTTATTATCAATTGTACATATGGGATTTAATTACTAGTCATTTTAATTACGGATAATTTATTTATTATTTACTTATTTTGACTAGTTAATTACGTTTTAAACTATTTATTTATTTATATATTGATTGTTTGCTTTACTATTGACTATCTCTATTTTAAGACAAACTGAAATTTTAAATCTCTACGAGGGGATATCTCGGAAGTATGAGGCTTCATTCTGAAGTCTCATAGGAGTAGCCTTATATGTATATATATATATATATATATATATATATATATATATATATATATGTCGGGTTGACGTTAGGGGCGTATAATGAATCTTCACCAGTGTTATTCATGGTTGTCGCACAGATATTTATTACACAAGTATGGCTGATACAAGATTGACGAGCGGACGCGGTAACTGGACGCTAATGACAATGGCCCTAGGTTCGATATAGCGAATCCACGGTCCACGGGATAACGAATATACTTTGCTTCAAAGTCTAAGTCGGACTCAACTTACTACTCGTGATACTAGGAACGCTTGATTGACTCTTAGCTAATCAGATTGCCAGAAAAGAATGACTTTCCGTCGCGACGACGCTGCAGAGGAAAACTATGATGGGGTGTGCCTAAGGGCACGAGATCATCGGATTCGTCAAAGAAAGCCTCCACTCGGAGGGTGAGGGAAATAGGCGCTGCTGTTAATTGGTCAATTTCTATGTTGGCGGTTAGAAAAGGATGCTAGCCGCCCTAGAGAGAGAGTTCCTAGCAGGCAACGTCGTACGTGACCAAATCAGGCTTTCCCATAACTTCCCGCAATAGGTGACAGATTTACAGGCTGATAGAATAAAGACTGTTTGTCAATCTGAAGGACTTTAGTTAACTAAGTCCTAAGATTTGTAACGGTTCCTCAGGTTATCTGAACATAAACTGTAAACGATGCATCGGCATCTGGCGATCATCTGGCCCAAAGAATGGGGTCCGTGTGTGGCGAGCTGCGGGGCTGTTGGAATGTCTTATTGTCAAGTGTCTGTACTGCCAATTCTTTAAAGGAAAGCTATGTTACTTTATATCCCTGTTGGATGGAACGTTCATCCCGTGACCGTGGCTACGCTCGGCGACCGGTTGTCGCCTCGAGCCTAAACTCATTGTCTCAAGTTTCGAATGACTGTGTCTGGGTTATTTCGTAAATGCTACAGTATTGAGGCTTTTCCAAATAATTCCAACGGGGGGGGCCCGGTGTCCTTTCATCTCCGACATATATATATATATATATATATATATATATATATATATATATATATTTATTGATTTATATTTTTATCCATTTTCGTATACACATATGAAAATATCTACAAATTACTCCGTGTTTACCCACGTATCCGAACGTGGGTTTCTTTTTGACTTCAGAAATGAATCTGTTTCTTTCAAAATTGTTTTAGTTCCTTCTCCGAAAATGGTCAAAACATGGCAATGTAGTAATGAGAAGTTTGCATTCAGTAAGAATTTACGATACACCTGCGAAATGACGCAGAAACATCCAAAATATTTGCGAAGATCCTTCTAAAATCAAGGGTATGGTATCCAGAAAAAACTGGCTACTTACCAGATGTGTATAATGAATGTTCAAATCTCTTTTGTACATACATATATGTGCAGTAATTTATTCATTTTCATATACACATACGTATGTATGCGTGTATATTTATATATTTATATACTTTCCTATTACTCCTTCATTTTGCTCATTATCAATCTTCCTGCGATCATACATGTTCGCCGGATGTAATCTACTTAATCTTCTTACAATTGGTATTATATATTATTTTATCATCGAATTTTGGTGAGCATTGATGCAGTGTTTTTAGCCAATAGTCTTGAGCAATTGTTCAACTGGTGGGACACTTAGGATACTCACTATACCATAAATACCATAATGTTTTCGGTGTTGTTCTTAGTAATTTCGATTTTAATCTACTCTTGCGTACAGTTTTTATTCTTAGTTTAGATCTTTTCTTGCTTAGTCCATATGGTAGCTTTTGTTGTAATTTTATTTCCTATATGAACTACGAAAGAAATATTCTATGTAATACAGTTCCGAAATATTTGTTTCTGATGGCAGAAGTATGATTGGTTTGTATATACTTCTACTTCTTCTTGTCTATTCAATGTAAAGAATGTGCTTGTGCTATTTTATGAGCTTATTGTTATTTTTTTATAACAATGAATCAATACTTTTATCTTACAAGCTACGTTTCGTTTTAAATTCGAGGTATTGCCGACATCGTAAATTGCGGTATCGTATCCGAACTTTAAATTTGTGTTCGTTAATTCTTCAGGAAAGTCTCAATTAATTACCGAATGGCCGCAACTTCATTCGCTGCTTGATGATTTTTATAATAAGGGACAATAAAAATAAACTCTCCTCATTTAGTTAATCTCCAAAATTATTTTTCATTAATTATTTTTAATATAAGCCATTCATTCTTTGAGTTCCCTTTTGACTGCCGAAGAGTGCAGACGTGCCTGGTGCCCGGAGAGGTCTCTCCGTCGAAATTGGACGTGGAAAAAAGTGCCCCCGAAAGTGCGAAAAGCGGGGAAAACAAAGCAATGCAACGAGTGCCATCGCTCAGGATATCAAACAACGGTGAAACATACGCCATATACAAAACCATGGAAATCCATGAATGCACAGAAACCGAAATGGATATGACTCAGATGAGTGACGAGAGAAACACCACCAACAACGATCTAACACAACAAGACGAAAGCTGGAAGATCGTAACTCCCAGCAAAAGAAGAAAAATTACAACAAACGCAAATACTAGGAGGGCTGCAGAAACAGAAAGTAAGCAGTGGCTCCAAGAAATCCCACTACAAAACCCCTTCAGCATACTACCACAAGAGAAGGAACCAGAAACAACTGAAACAACTGAAAAACCAATAACACACAACCCCAAACCACCGCCAATATACATCGATGCGCAAGTAATAGACCCCCTCCTCGAACTGCTAAACAATACGGCAGGCAAAGAAAACTACTCAATAAAACAACTTAAACTGGACCAGGTGAAAGTGCAAACCAACGCCCCAGAAACCTACAGAAAAGTGGTAAAAGTGCTAAAAGAAAAAAACGCCGGGTACCACACCTACCAGCTCAAAACTGACAAAAGCTATAAAGCAGTTATCAGAGGGCTACACCCAAGAACAAACACAAACAACATATGCGACGAACTAGCCAAAATCGGACACCAGGTAAGAGCAATAAACAACATAACGAGATTTGATACCAAACAACCACTACCGCTGTTCCTAATAGAACTAGAACCGAACAAAAACAACAAGGAAATCTATGACATTAAACAAATCTTAAACACAATAATCACAGTTGAACCACCCAGACAAAAAAAAGACATACCTCAGTGCATGCGGTGCCAACAATATGGGCACACAAAAAATTACTGCAACAGAAACCCGGTGTGCGTCAAATGCGCAGGAAAGCACCTGACAACTTACTGCCCATATACGGGAAAAATAAACGAGGTAAAGTGCTACAACTGCAACGGAAACCACCCAGCCAGCTACAAAGGCTGCCCAGCCAGAAAAATACTCCAACGTAAATTGTTTCCGCCGCTTAGAAGCAGGACATATAACTACCACCACACACAACAAGACAGGGCAGAAGCTGAGACACCAATTAAAGTACAGTACGTAATGAACAACAACCACAACAATATCAACACCACTGGCAGTCGAAGCTACGCGCAAGCAACCAAGGAAGTAACACCCGTAGCCAACCAAAACCACAACAACAACACCAACGACGCTACAGAAATAAAAGAACTATTAAAACAATCCATCAAAAGCACCGACATGTTAACAAGAACGATAAGCGAACTAAACGAAGCATTCAAGCAGCAATCATTACAAATCACAGCTATGATACAACTGATAACAACCATGCTAAGCAAAAAGTAAAAACGGACATACTAAAAATAGCTGCCTGGAACTCTAACGGTCTACAACAAAGGGCCATTGAAACCAAAGCATTCCTATACCACAACAACATAGACATACTACTCGTATCGGAGACGCATTTCACAACAAAAAGCTACACAAAAATACCGCACTATACCATATACGATACCAAGCACCCCTCAGGAAAAGCACACGGAGGAACCGCAGTGATAATAAGAAATGACATTAAACACCACCTACACAGCCAAGTTAGTAAAGAACACATACAAGCAACTACCGTTACCGTACAAACTAGCAGCAACCGTCTACAGCTGTCAGCAGTATATGCACCACCGCGACACAAAATTACAGCACAAATGTGGGAAGAATACTTCCAACAACTAGGCGACAAGTTTATCGCAGCAGGAGACTACAACTCAAAGCACACAACATGGGGATCAAGAATCACTACACCTCGAGGCAGAACCCTGGAAAAACACATCAGGAAAAACAATCTCAATATATTATCCACAGGAAGACCGACATACTGGCCGACAGACCTGAGCAAAATCCCTGACCTACTCGACTTTGCAGTCACAAAGGGATTAAACGGAAATAAAATAAATATAGCATCCAGCCTCGAGCTTAGCTCCGACCATACACCCATAATAATAACATACAGAAACAAGCCAATACTCTACAACAACTCAGAGACGCTATGCAAGAAATCCACTAATTGGCAAACCTTCAAAGAAATAATAGAAAGCAAAATCAATTGCAACATCCCACTGAAAACGCCCCAACACATCGAACAAGCTGTAACAACACTTACAAAAACTATACAAGAGGCAGCACGGGCAACCACAAAACCAGCAACTACCACTAGACAAACAAAACAAATCCCATCATACATCCTCGAAAAAATTAGAGATAAAAGAAAAGCGAAAGCAAAATGGCAAAAACATAGAACAAAAGAAAACAAAAAACACCTAAACAAACTCGCAAAGGAAATAAAAAACGAAATAAAAGAGCACAACAACAACGAATTCACAAAGTTCATAGAGTCACTATCTGCACACGAGAACTACAACTACTCACTATGGAAAGCCACAAAAAAAATAAAGAAGGCGATAAAACCAGCCCCAGCAATCAGAAAAGCAGACAACACATGGGCAAGAAGCAACGAAGAGCAAGCCGAAGAATTTTCCATCCACCTATGCAACACATTTACACCACACAACATCAATAACAGCAACCACAATAGCCATACGGACGACGACGCGATAGCCACTAGCACTGCAATCGACAAGCAATACACCATACCCAAAACAACAGCACAAGAAATAAGAAACATAATAGAAAAAACAAAAAACAACAAAGCACCAGGAATCGATCTAATCAATGGCAAAATATTGAAAAACCTCCCTCCAAAAGCGATACGGTTAATTACAATAATATTCAATGCAATACTAAGAATACAATATTATCCTGCATTATGGAAACAGGCACAAATCATAATGTTACCCAAACCAGGCAAAGACCCACATGAAGCAACATCCTACAGACCAATATCACTACTCCCCGTGCTCTCCAAAATACTAGAAAAAGTAATATACGCCCGACTAAAACCAATAATAGAGAAGGAAAAACTAATACCAGACCATCAATTTGGATTCAGAAATAAACACTCCACCATAGAACAAATGCACAGGCTTGTCAACGAAATAATACACACAATAGAAAACAAACAATATTGTACAGCCCTATTCATGGACATAGAGAAAGCTTTCGACAAAATAAATCACGAAAGCCTAATACAAACAATCAAGAAACAATTCCCGGAAAAAATATACCAAATAATAAAATCATACATAAGCAACAGAACCTTCACAGTAAAAATCAAGGACGCACACTCCGAAGCAAAAGACATCAAAGCAGGTGTTCCACAAGGAAGCGTCCTAGGACCCATACTATACACATTATACACGGCCAACATTCCAACAACTACCAATAGCAAAATACTGACATTCGCGGACGACACAGCCGTGCTAGTCAGGCACACTAACCCTGTAACAGCAGCCACAATACTACAAGAGCACATCACAAAAATAGAAAAGTGGCTACAGGACAAACAAATCAAAGCTAACCCTAACAAATGCAACCACATTACATTCACATTGAGAAAACAGATAACACCGAACATCTTCCTGAACGGCACGCAAATAACACAAACAAGGCAAGTCAAATACCTTGGACTTCACATAGATACACATTTCACATGGAAACAGCACATCAAATCAATAATAGACAAGATACAGATAGCAAGGAGACAAATGCACTGGCTAACAAGCCGAAAATCCAAACTAAGCACAGAAAACAAACTGAAAATATACAAAATAATCATAAAGCCAATCTGGACATACGGAATTCCACTATGGGGAACAGCAGCAATGAGCCATATAAACAAAATAGAAACAATCCAAGCCAAAATCCTTAGAACAATGGTAAACGCCCCGTGGTACGTTAGAAACGAGGACATAAGGAAAGACCTCGGAATACCAACGGTCAAGGAGGAGATTACCAGATTCGCAACAAGATACAGAACAAGAATAGAAACACACCCGAACCATCTGGC
This sequence comes from Bombus pascuorum, assembly GCF_905332965.1. Classification (NCBI taxonomy): domain Eukaryota; kingdom Metazoa; phylum Arthropoda; class Insecta; order Hymenoptera; family Apidae; genus Bombus; species Bombus pascuorum. The sequence goes on along the minus strand of NW_026869747.1, from coordinate 245,973 downwards.
AGCTGAAACGTGCAACACAACAAACATCGCAAGAAGACTAAAAAGGAAACACCCAATAGACCTCATAAAAGATATAACTTAGAAAAAAAAACGAAGCTGGCACCCCGCTGGGGGTAGCCGCCCACATGCTACATTATTTTTTATTTATATTTTTTTTTCTTCACCAACAAGATATAACACTTTACCAAATGTCCGCAAGGACAAATTGTAAAATAACCAAAATAAAATAAAAAAAACTTTTGCAGACAAAAAAAAAAAAAAAAAAAAAAAATCAAATCAACTTGGTCCTTCTCCTAAAAGTACCTAAAAGTAAAAGTCTGTCAAAAACAGAGAAGGTGATCCCTCACAAGGAAAAAATATGGCATTCGTGAAATATTTTTCGCGAATGTTGTTTCTTGCGACAAAATTCAGTTACGAAGTTCATTTTATTCATGTATCTCTCGATTACTTCGAAACATGTGTTTGAAAAATATTTATTTCTACAATCGTCTGTTATTTTTCAATGGCGACAAAATAAAATAAAAGCTATCAAAAAATACAAGATTAAACTTTTGACAAAAATGTCAATAATGTCAACCGTGTGTTTTAATTTCAAAAAAATTGATTTTTCTCGGTAATAACAGGATTTTAACTGGAAAAGGATTTTCTGAAAAAAATATATATATATGATCCAGTAGTTCTTTGTGTTGTTGATATCAATCTGGTACTCATACAGATTTATTTTATCAGAAATAGAAGAACTTCCTGATCAACCTGACAAATCGAATATTGTAATTTTGAGAATATATTCGATTTCTTAAATGAGACGTTTTTTATAAGGTTCTATATCACCGGTGCACCGTATGTCACGATGGACTCCCATACATTGTAGTAAAGCCTACGAGGCAAGTTGGGCGGCCCGTTGATGTTCGATAAAATGCCTAAGGCCTAAGGGCTCCTGTTAACTTATCGACTTTACTACATACAGTTTGTTGCAAATATTTCGGAACCAAGATCGAACAGTGGTTACGTTTATAAGAGAAAATCATTCAGCATTTTCATCCTAATAACGTATTTCAATTTCATCAAAATCGTTGAGGTGTGCATTTTTATGCACGGTTACCAAAATAATTATACATGTTGCAATAAGGAACGATAGAATGGCGTTGTGGCACTTAATTGTCTCTTTGACGGAAGGGCACTTGGGAAACGTATTTGACGGAAGAATTTTTTTTATACTTAGCCGGCTTTTTTGTATTCCATAGAGTGTTTGGCAAACGTGTAAAATATTAAGCGTTTCGAGTAACCGGACTGCTCCTCTATTAGGTGCTCGATGAACAGTAGTAGCAACCGTTCCTGGTCCGACAATGCGCCGCTTGCTTCTTCTCTGGTCAGTGATCGATACCGACAATTGGTCGGACGCGACCGATAGATGTCAATCTATGAAATGCATCTGATCGGGCGGAATTTATCAGCAACTGGCTATTTGTTATGTTCATACAGCGACAGGGAAATTAATCGGTCCAATTGAGGTTCGTGCTGGCAAGCGGCCGCAATTTAAATCGAATGGAATCGCGAGTGGACGCGACTGTCACGATAATCCTGTGTACTTTACGCATCGAGATTTACTTTCGCGTGTTCACGCGACTCGTGTTTGTCCACGAGAAATAGAAATCGTTCGTGAATTTGCTCTCGTTGCTCGTTCGCTATTCATTCGACGTCGATGAAAAACCTGCGTGGAACGATTTTCCGTCGTGTTTCTCTCACTTCAGTTGCCGTTCTCACTTTTTGGATTTATTTTCCTTCCAATTTTTCCCCCCTCTGAATTTTCTTCTAAGTGATAAGGGGAATACGATGGATAGCTTGAATTATGGAATATATTATACACGATAAGATGGATTGCTTGAATTATGAAAAGTAGTCGTTTTGTTAGGATTATAATAACGTGGTGAAGCGTTACGTTACTTGGGAAATTTGCAATGAATTTCCAAGGCAGATCAAAGACTGTGTTAGAACCTTTTTTGTCAATTATAAAGAGAGGCTAAAGAATAACGCATTTTATGTTTCCACGCTTTACACGGGACAATGTTAATATAACTTGTATTACAAATTTCTATTAAGCTTTGGATATTTGAAAGTTATTTAATATCGTGTACAGTAACTCCGGCTAAAATAAACACAATATTTTTGTTACCTTCGAAATCTATGATTCGTATGACTCTTTGTATTAAAAACTTGCAATTTAGATTATCATAAAAATATGAAACTTTTTAATTCAATTTAATTTAAAAAGATCTCGTAAGATTAGTAAAAATTTCCTCGATGATTACAGTCTTTTTTGCAAATGAAGCTTCGTTATACAGGGTGCGCCGTTAGAATCCGGACAAAAGAAGTTTTGTGCAGAAAGTTGTTTATTTAAGTCAATACACAAAAACACATGAAAATGTTGTTATATCTCATTTAAAGGGTCCTTGCTGAGAACTTTTATTCTATGTAACCACCCTCTGCCTCTATGACCTGCTCTATTCTTGCTCTAAAGCGCGAGCACGCTGACTTCAACTGGTCGCGTTTAATTGTCGCGAATTCTGACTCGATAGCAGCTCGTAGGGAGTTGACGTTGGGGTGCCTGCATTTATTAGTTTGTCTCTCGATAACGCCCCACACGTAATAGTCCAATGGGTTTAGGTCGGGACTGTTAGGAGGCCAGAAATCTTTCGACCAAAACATGTCCACATTGTCAGAGAGCCAATTTTGAACAAGATGACTTGTGTGAGCAGGTGCGCCATCTTGTTGAAATAAATACGGCCTTCCAGAAGCCGTAATTTCCATCCACGGCTTTATTACTGTCTTCAGGACCTCCAAATAAACCTCCTTTGTGATTCTTTCGCCTTTTTGGAAGAAGTGCGGAGGCATGACGTCGCCCTCACTTGAGACAACGCTCAAAACGTGAACACTTGCTGGAAATTTGGTTTTGCCCACAACAAAATTAAATTACCGTCGATCTTGGGTAGCTAAAGAATTTTATAATTTCGACCGGCGTTCTCCCGGCGCGAAGACTTTCTATAATCGCCGCTCTTCTATCGTATTCCGGGTTTTGCTTAACGAGTTCTGTCATTTTGAGGTTATAGAAGACTTATTGACATATTTAACTAACTTCAGAGTCAATCAGCACAAACATCTGAATTCTAATATGGTGGGAACTACAAATTGAATTCTGTCCGAATTCTAACGGCGCACCCTGTAAGTGTCATCTTTATACGATAATCAAACATACGATAATCATTTATTATACGCGTTATAGTACCACGCCAGAATAATTTACTTATAATTCTCAATGAGAATTGATTTTAAACCACTTCCAAATAAAAAAAACATTATAAGGTAGATTAAGGCAGGTCTTTTTAACTGACAAAAAAGCTTCAAATGTTAATACAGTCAGATATTTAAATATCTAATGTATGTAGTAGTATATATAGTAAATATTCAAATATATTATTGCTATATTTGTAATAACTAATTAGATTTATATACCTTTTTTTAATCTAATTTGTACTCTACAATTTGGCCAACTGGACATTTGGTCAATTGTTCTAACTTTGTTAAGTAATATTTTTCTCTTCAACTGTACAAGCGAGACTAGATGAGAAATTAAATTGAAATAACGAAGAACAGGTTTCGGTTAAGCATAAGATCAAGTAGAAGAGACAGCTTTATAATCAGACACATACGCCTATAAGAAAATAGGCAGGCATGTGTGTAAGAAGGTTGCTCAAATATGAAATATTAATGAAGTGTGCAATTATATTAATGGTATTCTTCATGAATATTATTAAACATGAAGAGTACACGAATAATTTTTCTTAATTATAAATAAATATGTATCAAAAGATAGCTAGAAAATGAATAAAAAAGAGTCATTATACATACTTAAAACTATATACATACAAGTACTGTAGTATATTACAAACGTCCAAACGTCGGGATGATCATATCGTGGTGGAGGTTTTAGCCTGTACGAATCCGGCACTACCCGGTGTCCTCTCCACGGAAGGCGCGGGACGCCTATGAAGGTTTCCTCCGCGAAAAAAGAAAACAACAAAAAGGATAGAAATTATTGGAAATCCGAAATTTCTAATATTTCTGAATAAATAAACATATCGTAACGAGAATTTACGGCTCTCGTTGGCACGCTCTACCGCGACCGCGTTCTCTTCCCAAACGGTCGATCGATCAACTATATATGTACTAATTGCTAAAAGAGTTATTAGTTAATGATTATTCTCTTTATTGTAATCATTATTTTTTTTTTTTTAAATAGTTTATTTAGCCAATATTTGATTTTTTGTACATTTTTGAGATTCACAATAAACAATGAATTGAGTATAGTGTGTTTAGGCAAAAGTACCGATACGCGTCGGTACGACGTAGCCATGGTCTAATATGTGTCGTGGATTTTCGGTTTTTGCGTTTATTTTTTTGTTTTTTTGGGTTTAAGTCGCATTGGTGCGTGATTTTTGTGTATTCTTGTGTGTGTTGTATTTTGTCCTGAAACTTGGCCGCAAAACAGGACTCCTCGGTGTATTACTTTTATGCGTTGAGGGATTTTGGGGGGGGGTGAGTGGGAAGGGGAGGGGGGTGTTAAATTATATTATTTACAATGATTATAGTATTTACATATTTACAGTTATTGTAATCATTATAATTATAATTATATGATTAAATTATATTTATGTGTAGCACATTTATACAATAATTTTGTTCTTTAATAATAACAGTAATAATTTAGAAAAGATACGTTAGCGTTGAAATTTTTTCAAACAAGAGTGTAAAAAAAAATCGAAATATCTTATTAAGTTTCTGCCATGAAGTCAAACGGCTTTCATTTGAAACATTTTTTAGCATTTCTGTTACTTATAGAAATAATCGTGTGTACACATTTAAAACGGACATATTGTACATAACTTATACGAATGTATTGCTAACTCCTATGTTGCTAACCTCGGATTTTTGTACCTCAATCTCATTCTCACCTTGACAGATAAAAATGATTCGCAATTCTTTAAGGAAATGTTCAACATAAAATTTACAAAACATATCACGCATCTCAATAACAAATTTTTATTTCATATTTAGCTCAAACTCGAGATATTTTTACCGCTAAAAAGGTACAATTGGGTAAAAAATGACCGAAAGACGGCAATAGATTTAAATCTTTCCTGTCGTATACGTTTTCCAATAATTTTATTTCTCCAACGAATATTTGAATTAAGGATATCCTGCCATTTCTCCGTTCAGAGAATTCCCACTTGACGAAATTCTTCTACTTCTGAAAATTCTAGATAATCCATCATTCATCATTCCATAAAAGTAAAATAGTCCTCGACATTCGTTCTTCTAAAACTATTCCTACGATATGATCAAAGGATAAAAAGTTTGCCTTTATCCGTTGATTTTGATTGGTCAAAAAGCTGATCAAAAGATTGGTTTCAGTCAATTTCAGTTGCCACTTTGTCTACCGACTTCGTTCTCTAACATTAGTTCCAACTGTTTAGATGAACCTGGTGAGGAGGACAGTGTGGATGAAGGAATTGCATTATCGTCGACGTACGAGGCCTCGAGTAGCTCGAATGACTCGAGTAGCTCGGCTGGCCCGAGTGGCTCGAGAAGGTCCAACAACGATAACAATATGCAACCTCGTAACGAAGTGGTACGTACACAAATCTATTTACGATCAATTTCTCATCCTTTTTTTCGCTTTTTGTACTTCAGCAAATTGACTTTTCTGATCACGAGATGATCAGAAAACGGGATGATCACTGTCCATGGAACGATGCCAAACGGTTCTTATTTTCATATTCTGTGTAAAATAAAATATCTTGATACTTTGAAGAATAAAAGATAAAAAAAAGTAAAAAAGAATAAAATACTTTGATAATGTTTGCGTCCACCAGGATTTATACATATGAAATCCAACAGAGGTTTGCTCCTGCTGTCAAATGAAATGTTTACACATATCGTTGGATAAAGGGCTTTGAAAAATGCACCGGATATAGGATATTCGTTGGATCTGTCGCAATATCGTCTAGCCATGTTTAAGCCAATTACAATTGCACGACGTGAAACTTTTATTTACGAATGTAAGCTATGTGCGTGATAATTTAGGTATTATTCTAATATCATTAGGTTATTTTTATATACAAGCTTTAATAATTTAATATTTTTTACTTTAACATGGCTATTTCTATCTTCTAATATTTTTGATTTTAATATAGAAACTGGAATCTTGACTAATTTTATCAAATATTATGTATTCAGGGATACTGAAAGTAGTATATCACTTAAGTTAAGCAGTTGGGGGAAATTTTTCTTGAAACAGCAATTTTTAGTTACCGATGACATGATTAAATATTGTCAAATAATATTGAAATAATTATATTTTACAGACATGGAAGTTTACGAAAAATTCGTTAATTCAACGTATTTTTTCAATATTTCTTTACTTTCTCTTATCATTTCATATATTTATGTTCATTCTATCGGCATTCTATATCGAATCAAATTTTAGAAAAAGCGACATAAATATTCTGCAGAAATTGGAAATTGCACAGTTGGAGCAAGAAAAAATGTTGATAACGTTGAATAGAAGTACGAAAAAGAGTTAATAATCTCAGAACTAATATGTTTTTAATCTATAACAAAAATGATCATTTCATTAATTATTGATGGTAGTAGATATAATAATCGATAGCAGTAGAATGTAATTTACTAAATTGGTTTTCTATATTTATATAAACTGTATAACTTGCTGCAACTTATTGTACATTTCTTAAACTTTTAGAAAGGAATTATAAATTGGTAATTTTAATCATTCAAGTAATTCTAGCATCAAAAGTTTCTTAACATATATTTCATTTTTATGTAAACTGTATGAAAAATTAAAAACTAGTAATTTCGATGATTCTAATAATTCCACCGCTTCGAGGATATATCTTTATTAATAATTTGTGCATTTGTATGAACTATATCATTTATTATATGGTCATAAAACGCAATGGTAAGAAAAATTGCTGGTTGATAATTTTAATCACGCTAGTAGCTAAAGCAAATCACATTAAAACAAGCTTCACCGTGTAAAAACTCAATAATCTCGTTGGTTCGATCCAGTGTCGCATAGTATCGCGGATTCGAAACAAGTTCCGTCATTTTATCGACTGGATTATTGCGTTACGATCTTGCTACCTTACAAAAGTTTCCGTAAACTGTGCGTCACCGTGTCGAGAGCAACAGGCGTGTCACGTTCCAATAATGATATCGGCGTAACGCTGAGCGAGCGAACACACGGATGAGATAGAAGGTCAATAACGAACGAATAAACGAACGAAAGACGATCTGAACGAGGTTCTGACGACAATTCCACCGTTGAAATGAAATACGTGCAACGAAACGATTATAAAGTTCATTGCCAACGTCTTGGTGGTTACACGTTGAAGGGATTGGATAGCAAGTTTTGGATCTATATTGGGTGTCCCAATTAAACGTAATATCTACCTTATTTACGATTGTATGCAAATACTTCTCAGGACAAAGTTGAACCATTTCAATGGGCATGTGTGTAATGCTAGAAAGAAATTTTTCGTTTTCTTTTCTTTTCTTTTTTTTTTTTTTTTTTTTTTTTTTGGAGATTTCTAGTCGTTTCAAGTTATCGGTATTTTTGTTAAATAGAGCTCCATATATTTGTTTATACCAATGGATTGTTCTCTGCGCGAAAGTATCAAGGTAATTGCGTAAGAAATGCTTGTTTAAAAGATATTCCGATTTTATTTAATTTCATCGAATGTAGCGTAGGAAAGACAGGGAAACATAAACCGTGTATCACTTTGCGCTGTTTTACGAGTTTTACAAAATTAAGGTCAAATTAAAGTCTTTTAAACTAAGCATTTTCAGATACCTTAATACCTTAATACTTTTATATAAAGAATGAAAAGTGTATCGATCACCCCTTGAAATTTCGTGAAACATCATCGTTGCGAGCTACCCTTGAAATACAATAGTTGCCTTCAGAAGTGTTTTTTCGCACAATCGTAAATAAGGCAGATATTTAGGTGATGTCGTTTGTGAGACACCCTGTATAAGTTCAATTTGTGGCCGTAGCTTTCAACATTGTTACAATATCGACATCGATACAAAGTACGCATTGATTCTGAAACGTTAACACATTGTGTACTGGAATTACATTTTAAGCGTATTGCAATTACGATATTGAGTATTTTCCGATATTTTTGATCCTTTGCGTGTGATCCTTTCGAGCATACATGTACAATTTTTATAAATATGTGTATTTCAATTGTTGGAATTCTTACATTACTCGAACTACGAGAAGTCTTCTTCTTTTAAAAGATTGATGGAAAATTAGTTGGACATTATATTCTGACTACCTTGATTTTCTCAATGAGGAGTTGACGAAATATTTTGTTCTAGAAAGGAAATGTACTAATTTTCATGGGCCGGAAATAAGATATCTACAAATTTTAAACAAATTGAAATCTCACTAAATTGTAAATTACAGAGATTTTATGAGTTATGAATAGAACAACAGTTTTTAAATGAGAAAGGCAGAGAAGATGACATGCTGCGATAAAAATGTAGCAATTTATTTCGCGATTTATATTGTAATACAGTACTGTAATGCAATAAAATGTAACAGGGAAAGTTAGGCAAGCGGAAAAATCAAAATATTCTGAAAGCTTGCGTACAATTAGGAGATGTAATCCGTAATAATGTCACCGTTCACTTCAAACATATCTCCCAATAAGCTTGGTTTAAAAGCGGATATTTAAAAACGCATAGCAGCGAGTTCCAGAATTTTGTAGATTTCTGTTACTTTTGTAGTGAAAGACCATTTACGTGATTTGTATCTTTATTTCAAGCGTTTCTACGAGGAATATCATTATGGTACCAATTACAAACCGCGATTTTCGCTGCTTTTATCGTTTATTATTTATAATACAACTCTTCGTTATGCAGAAATATGCAAAAAAGGAATTCAATGTTTAAAAGTCAATTTTATTAGTAAAACTGTTATACCGTTGTAATTAGATTTGTTGATAATCTTTGTGTAAATTATGTAAATAATGTAAATTATTTAAGTATTGCGTTATGAGATCAGTTTATTAAAGAGAAGCGTCAAAATTGGTTTTATTTATTATAATTAATGTTTTTATTTATTTAACGTTAAATTTAGTTAACGTATAAATCATTTACAGATATGAAACGAAGGTATTCAGTGGTGTTTCAGTATGTATAGTAAACAACATTTTTTTATGGAGTGGTTTGGGGAACGGAGAGTGGTAACTTGAAAATCATGAATTTTTTGAAAATTTGTTTACATAGTTAAGTGAATACGATAAAACGATGTAATTTTCGTTCACATTTTTTCCTACATATCTTTCACCGTTTTTTAAATATTTCGCTTCAGATAGAAAATTCTGAATTTTTCTTCAAGGAGCGATTTCACCCCTTAAGATCGAATTATGGCAGCAACGAAAAATATTACGGATGGCTTACTTGTACGTAAAATTTCACAATATTTGAAATTTTCGAGCTGCCCGAGTTATACATGTGAGAGTAAAAGTCCTTTATATTCCTTAGGGGAGCGAATAAAATTTGACACTACTTAAAAATTTGCTGCCTTGACGAATATTAAAGCGTATGATACCTTGTTCGAAAGTTTCTGCTCAAGAAATATAACGGTGGTGGTACGAAATGCAGCAAACTCATAATTTTCGAGTTATTAAGAAAAATATATTACTGCTATTACGTTTCACTCTACTTATACATACGAGTATACGTGGAAATGTGTACACAATCACTGCAGCCGCGATACTCGCTTCGCTCGCTGTTCCACGGTCTATTTACGGTCGATGCAAAGGGCGTCGCGACATCGTCCACGGGGTGACGGTGTACGATTCGACAGGTATACGTATGCGTATGTTTTTAATCGTGCAATAAACACGAGCATGCGACGACCGTGACACTGCAATTGAACAAGCGATGTCGCAATGATCGTATGCCCTTTGCCAAATTGTAAAACGATCGTACTGGCGTGTAATGGCCAAAAAAGAAGCGGAATGGAGCAGATTCTTTCAACACGGAATTGTTTATCGAAGAAGTTGGAAATTATCCGAAAATTCACCGTGAAAACGTTATACCATGACAACCCAACATTTCATGCCATGACAAAAGTAAAGAAAATTTGACTCGGTTACAAGTACGAAGAAACTTACATTCGAATTTGAAGCGGAGAAAATTTGCGCTAGTAAGCCTTTTTCTTCTTAAAAAGTATATTTTGCAAGCAAATGCTAAAATTGACGATCGTTTTAATATTATTCAGCATTTTTCAATATTTTAACATTTTTATAAAAAACATAATTCTCTACGATAGATACGAATCCAAGCATATGTATATTTTTTTGTTTTATACAAAATAAGTATCGTTATGTTGATGTAATTCTTCGTCAACATTACGCTGAATGTGTTCGTTCTGTCAGCACACTTTTCCATTATCACTAACAAAATAGTCCGCGAGGTTGTTTCTTATTTGTTTTATGGTTAAACCTGCTTGTCTTGATTCTCAGTACAAGTTTTATTATGCAATCCCTTTATAATTAAATCTTCTTAGTGATACTCATCTCTACTTCGTACTTCGCATTATGTAGAATGCAACAACGCTTTATAACATCTACAGTAAAAGATAATTTTATATTCAGCGGCTTTCGGAAAACTTTCCATTTATTCGATAAAATGCATGTTCCAACAAAATAAAAGGCTCGAGTTAGTCGGTAATTAAAAATACTTTCTTTATGTTAACGTATTCTCGCTGTATTCCGTTTCATTACGTGGCTAATTTTTGGGAATATTCGGAACACTTGTAATTTTTTTTACAAAATTCAATTCTTTCAAAAATGTAACTGTCAGATTATTTTCTGGCAGCTCTTACATCTATGTAATATTATTGTAATATTAATTTTAATTTATAGAATAATTACATAAAATTATATTATATATAATTTGAAATATAATAATCCATTATTCCGAGCGGTACTACAGAAAAATATTATTTATAATTGTAATGCAACGTAGTGGACGTTTCTGGTTTTATTATTCTCACGTGCTTGTGATCTATGACTCCTACACAATTTGGAAAATTGGAAACATTTTAGAAATCCTCATATATTATTTCTTATATTATTTTTTATATTATTTTATGTTATTACAGATATTTCTAACTATTTCTCTTTGGAAGATACAGGAAAACATTCTTTTTTTAAGGTAGAACCAAATAGCCTTACAAACTTTTCTTGCAATTGTGGTATGTCCAATTCTATAACTGTATAATAGATCTATTGAGCTATATACGTTACTTAAGTATTTGTAAGAAAATAAACATTTTAAAAAGTTGGTTAATAAGTGGGGAAATATTAAGGACATAGTAGAAAGTTGAGATTTGGATAGGCAGCCGATATGGGGAAAAAAATATGTGTGTGTGTGTGTGTGTGTGTGTGTGTGTGGGGGGGGTGGGTGCGGGGGAGGAATAATTGTCATTTTGATTAAGAAGAAAAGATACAATAAATTCAGAAAATAGTATGCAATACGATCTTACATATAACAAGACAACAACAATTCAAACACGCAGGGCGCACATATTTCAAATACACGAAACATTTCAGTCACCACTGAACTACCTAGGAAACGCCACCCTAGACAAACAATAGAAGATTCGTTATTGAATTTCATAAATACACCTGCTCAACCTACTACGATAGGTGAAAATAAATTTTGTTAAATAATAAATATTTTGATAAAAAATATCATACACAGTATGATACTACGCATCATGCGCTCATCATTTACAACACTCAGTGTCAGAATTGATATCTCACTCGTAGTACATTTCTCAATAAACATACTTTGATCGTAATAATACATCATCGCCTATTACGAGAGAAAATTCCATTCCATACAATTTATGTAACAATACAACAGATTTATATGATTTTTAATATTGTATGTATCTAATAATGTAACATGTACATAACATTTATTTTCATTTTGCCATTTATAATTTCACTGCTTATATCAATATCAATTGATTATTATCGCTTTGCTATTAAAAAATTGTTATTATAATTATATTGGCTTTATATTAATACTACTTTAGATTTTCGTTTTCCCCGAGTACTTGTGTTGTCATTTATTTAATTATTTAATATTAAGTTTCCTGTCTTTCTGCTCTTTCTTCTTTCTTTCGATCCTAAGCATCTATCTACCTATCTCTTTTCCAGATGCAACAAATATCCCACATGTGTCCTCAAACTGATACCTGTATCATAATTTTCAATCAACTTTCCATAACTGCCATCTATCCCGAAGCTTCGATGAAGCATCGATGCATCATAAACCAATTCCATTCCAACCCTTTAACTCAACCGGAAGTGTCGTTATAGGCTAAATTCGGATTTTCCGTCTTTTTCCTATTTTTTCTATTTGATGGTAGGCAAAAATTCTAAAAAAAATCGTAGGACATTGTAAACAAGTGATTTAGGTTAGAGAAATTTTTGTTAGATTTTTTCGTTACAAATCCCAAGTATAAAAATTGAAAAACGCTAAAAGGTGCTGAAAAATATGGAGTTAATATTGAAGTTTCAGAGCGTTTACTTTGTTGTATTTACGATATCAACATATTGGCATAACTATTATTCTCAACCTTTTTCAAACTTGTTGGTAAGATGCACCGTAGTTGAACAAAATTGAGACAGAGTGATGAAAATAGGTTTGTAACGTTTGCTTCTGGTAAATTATCGAATGGTGCGTTGCTTGATAAAATCGGTTTTTATTCTGGACGTCTTATCCTGCTATATCCTACATGATAAATAAATCCATCGAATCCATTGAATCGCTTGAGGAATTTATAATCGAACCATAACCAGAAAGTCTTAAGTTCTCGCACGTGTTCGCAGAAGATTTGAAAAGGTGAAACAACCTGTGTCTCATATGCGAGAATTTTAGCTCGACAAACATTTTGCTACGTCTCGATACACTCTACAAGGTACATATAACACAAACAGAGAGAGCGTTTTAAAGCGTTCGTTTTGTTTTATTTGAAAGCTTCTTTGTCCGGAAGAAACGTCTCTGTCGAAAGTATTGTTCGAATTGACTTTGTCGACTCGTCGAATGGGACACACACACAGAGCCATAGGAGATGTTTGAAACATGAAAGGAACGAAATTTCCGTATGCTGACCGGCCTGTGTCTATCTGTTATCATATTCGAGGCACGTGCTATTTGAAGCAATAGAAGCACGCGTGCGAGCGCGTATCTACGAATATTCGTGCGTGATTATTAATACGTCGTCAGGATGCACGAGATAAGGAATGAATAAATATTAGGAGAGACAATCGAGACTGCCAAACTATTAACTGCATCGCGTTAATTGGCACGTGTTCATTGATTCCATGTGGCGGCTGCTCGATCTTCTTATTGTTCCGTATTGTCAATTAATTGCACGATGAACGTGCAGCAAATTGTTTCAACAAGTGTTAAACGACTTGAGCGCACATTTTGAGTTTAGTTTTTAGAAATTGACGAATTTAGAAAAAAACTTCACACCACACGATCTCGTAAGTTTACACTGGTTCGAAAAAGTATTCGAACATTTATGGAGACTTTTAATGAATATATCGTGTGTGACACGGAACATTTTGAAATTTAATTAGCACTACAATCCAACTATCATGGTTACGTCTGATAAAGTTTGAAACAAATCTAAAAATGTACGTAGGAACTGCAAGATGCTATTTGGTGCAGGTACATATTTCGTAAAGATGGAAAAGTAAATTTAAACACTCAATTATCCGTTTATATTAAATGCTCTTTATATTAAACGTTTATTATAAAATACTCGCCATGGCTGTGTACTAATTTACTGCGTGTATTATACACATTTCTAGATTGATTTAAATTTTTGCCAATATAAGCATGATAATCCTGTCCCAATGTCAATAAAGTTTCAAAATATCATATACGTATTTATATTTAACACGCATAGTATATACATAAATGGCCATTGCCCAGCGGAGCAAATTTTGGCAAATTCGATACTGAAATCGTAGTTATTTGAAATAGTAATTGAATTCATATCGATACAATATCGTTACATTTTTTTTACGAGATTTTTAATTACATCTTATTCAACCATTGTCATTGATTTTCCAATTTTGATATTTTATATCGATAATCAGACATGCCATGAATCATTATTTGGCTGGTTGCGATTTCATTTCACAGTCCTAATTTGATCAATACTACGTTCCTCTCGAAATTGAGCAATCTTTCTTACGAGGAAGCATAACAAATCGACGCGACGTTCACGAGATGAAACTTGGGAAAAGTTTCCAACGTCATGTTGGTGATCTCGTTTCGCTGGAAATCTCGGCCGACATGGTCGCACTTTTGCGTGTTCGCCAGGAAACACATTGACTTGCTGGCTTTCAAGTTGAAAAGTTTCGCATTTCGACAAGAAAGGAGGACGAATACGTACGAAATTTTTGTCTCTGTCTAAACCGCCCTCTTTCGTTTCCGTTTGCCGTATTTCTTTCTTCTTTTGCATGGAACGAAGAAGAAATTAGGCTGGCTGTATTGCATTTTAATGGCGGAGTCCGTATTGTATATTTTGCTATACAACACAAGAATATTCAGATATTTGCAGACATATTTTATGAATGTATTATTCGTGTTATAGGAATCATTTTGAAATCTCGTTAGCACTGTGATGAGTAAATGGCGGATGTTTATGCATCGTAAATGTGTAAGAAATATACAACATCTATGCATATAGAATATGCAAATTTGCACGAGAACTATGCAAAGTATGTTAGCAATATGTTTGATATATATATCTTTACTTACTTACTTACTTACTTACTTACTTACTTACTTACAATACCTTACAATTTACCCACGCGTTTCTTTAATTCCACATACATCGAATAACCTTAACAGTTAATATGGACGATCTTTTGATTCTATTTTGCGCTAAAGTTTTTTTTTTAAACCATTAAGAGCCTTTCTTTGTTAAAACTAGAACAAGATTGAAATATAAAAAAGATGTACTAAAACAGGCAATCTATGAATTCGATGTAAAACTACAAACGATATTGTTGAGTCATATTCTTTTTAAATTTTCAAACCGTCCTCTTTTCGTTTTCTAATCATTGTTTCGTCGATCTAATAAAAAAAGTAGCACAGGAACAGGTAAAGCAGATTCGATATAATTTAAAACCGAAAAATATCCCGAACTGGCTTCAATTACTCCATTTTCACGCATTCACGTGTATATTTCAAACGTTTCCAGCCATTGACTTCTGTGTGTGTGTGACGATCCAAAAACCATTCTTCCATATCGAATGTATCGCAGTTCTATTTCAAATCTTCCTCTAACAAATCCAGCCACATAACTTTCACGCTACGAAAACAAACATGCCCACAGGTGACGATAAACAATATACCTATCCCAGATAAAGAGTCAGTCGGATATCCGGGCATGATTCTGGACAGAAGATTGACATGGAAACAAAATATCTTAGTACTTATGTGCTTTGTTAGAGTTGACACGCGTGTCTGTCGCTTCAAAGTGCAGACTGTACTCTTTTTTCGTGGAATAGAATCTCAATGGTACTGCTGGGAAATAGAAAAAATTCGATATATTCCGCTGAATACTATTCTCTTTTACATTGTTCGTACAGCATAGCGTAGGAGGCTTGTAATATAGCGTTCTTTGTATCGTAAATTAAGTTAATTGTAAGTACTATGATTTTTCGGTAATTCAATCCAATCTTTTCACTTGGAGTTTGTATGTAATTCACGAGTTTGCCAAATTAAATTATCGATAGGTTTTTATCATTGTTAATTAACCAAATGCATGCTAATTGATACACGTACAAAATGTTAGGTATTTAATTAGCAAACACATTGAGGGCATCCTGTTTAGCTACTTATAATTTATTATTATTACAAAAACAGATTCTAGGTTTTACATACCTAGATAGTGTTAACAAATAAAGTAACTTCTCTTGCTGTAATTCCTACGGTTTGTAGTATCCGCGTGCAATACAAATTTTCCATATAAAATAATTAGAAACACACATTCTTCAAACGTAATTTAGACGACTGTTACATGACAGTAACATACAATATTATAATTTTTAAAATATTCAATATATTTCAATATCTGGCTCATAAACATTTCGAAACAATTACTACCCGTATTTATAGCGCATACTATTTACGTCAACACTAAAATTACTTTATTAAACAAGGTTTGTGAAGAACATTCTCTTCTATACAAAATTTGCACTTTCATTGAATATTTGATGATATAATTTTTGTATGTTTGGAAAGAGATATAATATAAAAATTGGTCTTTGTTATTACAACAACTGCCTTTAATTACTACCGCGGGTTTGTCCTTTTATAGTCTACGTGAGCATGGTTGAACTTACTTTCGTAAGTTCGTCTACCGCAAGGGGGTAGCGTAAGTAATAACACAAATTCTCAAAAATAACTTTTCTAACTTTTCAATTCTGAAGTTGATCAATTGTGCTTCCGAGTGGCTCATATAATTTTGCTCTTGTTCCTCACTTTTGTCATCTACATGTAGTTCTAGTCTACTCTTAATGGAAACCGATTTCGATTGGTTAATATCCCCGTATCGTCCACAGCCTAATAGCCAATCACGTGGCATGGCCACGATGATGTTCATTTGTTTTGCGGGACAATGTGCCATCCAATTTTCTTCACGTACGATCGATTTCTCCGGCCAACAAGGATGCATGTCTTCCGATGTTCTCCCGTTTGTTAGCTGTCCTTCCTCCTGAACGCAGCCCTATTTCAAGATTGGCTGGTCCATAATCGACCACCCCATCGTAGTTTATTTATTCCTAAGGTTATTTATTTGGGTGACTAGGTTTTCTTCAATATCTGCTTCATAACAGTTCGTCGATTTTAGTTATAGTATTATTATAGCTTTACCATTGTAGCTATTATGAAAAAAGCCGAACAGTTTTTATCATTTCTTTTATTCGTGACAGATAATGATGGTAATATTAATGGGTAGATAATAAATTTTAGTAAAATGTTAGTAGCTAAACGCGCACCATTGTCACAAGTTATTTAGTCATTAAAGACTGTAATTGCTTTATCCCATTAGGATTTTAGATTTACGTAGTTATATAGGTATACATAAATATACATATACTACTCGTAAAATTAGCATATTATGATTCAAATAATATATATACACAAATATTACATACAGCTAAAATTAAAGAATTTGCGTATTGTATTTAGACATATTTATTTATTTATTAGATTATTATTTAGATACATATTATGATATTTATGATATTTATATGTGTATTCTAATATTAAATTAATACATATATACATAATACATACAAGAAACCCAAGGAACCACCATAAACCGAATATTTTCAGCTTAACTTCTATTCACATAAGTATTTTCGGTTTATGGATGGTCCTTTGAACGGTCCTTGCTAATTACGGAGAAAGCAGCTGTGCCCCGCGAAACAGCTGATTTTTCCCAAGAACAAGGACACCCATGAGCCATATCTGCAGGAGCCTTTCTCCTCGTATTTCGTTTATTAACATTGGCTATAACCAATGGGCATCGCGGATCGTTACCCTCACTTCACAGTCAAGTCACTGCTCTTACACTCCTCGGACAGTCAAATACTTTGCTCTAACATACCTCGTACTGTTCTTCTACACATCGGCCAGTCACGTCTACTATTCTAACACGGTCTCGGCATTCAACGCGCTAACGCTATCCACCCTCGAGTCAAACATTGTACAGTCCGACGACCTCCAAGATTTTCTCTATACGGTCTACGGGTTGTAATCTGGTGTAAATATACTTCTGTTATATAACTGTAGACTACAGTTATTCAACCACAAACAGCCCTATTATCCTAACAGAAATAAGGGGATCGGCCTGCTCGCGGTGTCGATTCGTCTAATCGTAACGGGGATTTACGACTGCCGTTGACGCGCCTCAACGCGATCGCGTCTCCCCGCGACTGCACGAAAATACACAACCTTTAACTGCGCGTAAATGTTGTGGAAGTCAATTTCCAATTCATTCAAGGTACTTTCTCAGTGAATATTCAGTTTCGTTATTACAGGTTTGTAAGAATCGCCAATTTTAAGATGAAGAATTTCTTATAATACAGCTGTTATAATTTTCTTCATTTACAGCTTTTTTGTGTTAAAGACCTGACTGAGTGCTGTAGATAAAGTGTTAAAGTTTTCCTATATACTAGGTTTGTTTCTAGCAACTTTCATGTTCTTCTTTCCACTTTGAACTTCTGTAACAGGATCATACGAACATAGCGATTATCTATGATGACCAATAATGAACTTTCGATGTGTTCCTTATAAATCTCTCTAACGTTCAATGTATGCCATTTATAAGAAATTTCTTCATCCATAATACTGTTGATATTTAACGATATGAGAAAATTTCATAATTAGTAATATTGCTTGCTAAATTGAAGTTTTAGAGAAACAACATTTCGTATGCATTATCTTGATATCTGCAATAATTGTCAAGTGTCCGAATATTTATGCAAAAGTTTGGAAATAACACTGATATAGTATATAGTATATCGTACTCTGAGACATTGTCAAAATGCGACATTGTTTCATATCGTAAAATTCAAAGGATGGAATGGACGCGTGAAAAATTTCGAACCATGCATAAAAGTCACGATTCGTAAATATTCGCAACGCGTCTCGTAAATATTCCATGGAAATTTCGTCGAGACACCTATATACGAGTAACAATGTCTCTCTTGAGATAGGAATCGGTATCCAATTAATAGGCGCGTTATCGAGCGATACCTGCGAGAATAGATGGAAAGTCGTCGTTGGATCGCGAATTTCTCCGGTGATATTAATCACCTCGCATCGTTCGTCTGACTCTGCACCCTCTTTTGCCATGCTACTGTTTTTTTTTCTGTTCTTTGTATCGTTTCTTCCGACGAGGCCTCTCTCAAGTTTCGAACGTCACATGTACAGTACAGTACACATTTTTATCCATCTATAAGAAATGTAAAGCTGCAAAAGTTATTATATATAAAATATCGAAAATATTTGAAAAATTCCTAGCGCTTTTGACATTTCCACATGTTACATAATAAGTAAATTTATGTTCTACAGCTTGATGTACCGGTTGTATGTAAATATAAAACCGAAATTTTTATATAGAAAATACAATGATTAGAAATATTTTATTCAAAGTATTGCCCATCGCTAGCTATACATTTTCCCCATCTGTCTGGCAATTGCTGGATGCCACGCCAAAAAAACTGTCTCTCTTTTGAGGCAAACCAGTCATCGAGCCATTTTCGTACATTTTCGTAAGAAGCGAAGTGCTGGCCAGAAAGTGCGTATCCCATCGATACAAATAAATAGTAATCGAACGGAGCCAAGTCTGGTGAGTAAGCCGCGTGCGAAAGTATTTCCCAACTGAACGCTTCGATCGTTTCCTTGACCGGTTTTGCTGTATGCGATGGTGCATTATCATGGAGCAAAATTACTTTGTGTTGCCTTTTTTCATATTCTGGTCGTTTTTCACGCAAAGCTTGATTCAAATCGATCGTTTGTTGTCGGTAGCGCTCAGTATTAACGGTTCCGCCAGGTTTTAACAGCTCATAATAGATCACATCCTTCTGATCCCACCAAACACAGAGCATCGTTTTCCGTCCATAGCGATTTGTTCTTGTAGCCGATGTCGGTGGTTCGCCTGGAGCTACCCATGATCTTTTACGCTCAGAATTCTCAAAATATATCCACTTTTCATCGCCAGTCGCAATTCCGGTTTTATACTTACACACCTGATATTTATTATATTCTATATATTACATATATTTATCAGATCTAAAGAAAATTATCTAATAAAAAAATTACGTAATTTTGCAAAATACTGTTTGACAAACAGTTTTTTTAATTAGACGTCAAAAATGTGTCAATTACAGATATCTTTCTGTAGCAATATTTCTGGGTAATAGAAACAGTGTGATTTCCAGCAAGGAAAAAAGATATTATTTCCATGAAAAGTAGACGAAGGTATTCATTGAGAATTTACCCCATTTTATTCATATGACATTTGACATTTCTAAAATAGTTTTTACATCACAAAGAAAAAAAAAAAAAGAAGAAGAAAAAAATCGTGAAGCTACCCAGAAAGATAACAAAATATTATCGAATGTGCCGCTTAATGATACGCTAATTCTATAATGAAAGCACAATACCTTTAAAATTTTCTTAAATTTCGTTATAAACTTTCAAAACTGCCTAATAAAATACTTCTTATGATATTTAATACGTGAAACAGTTCTCTGCCTACGTTTCGTTTTCTTAATTATATTCATAAAAATATGAATTTGTACAAATATCAACAGCCTGTACATGATCATTTCCGTTTTTTTTTCTATATGGTTTTCTTTGATGTTTACTCGAATTTTCTCTCTCCTCTTTCTCTTTCTACCTTTTTTAGAAGCGTTCTTTTACTCGTCGATGTCATATCAAGCCTTGACATTGTTAATTAATAACGAGCCATACTCTCGTCTTGGTGCCACTCACTCTTTCGCACCCTACCCCGGTCGGGACCGATGCAGGGTGACGGGGAGCCCCACGTGAAGGTGAGGTGAGTGGTCTTGACAGATATGGGCCCACCAACTTCTCCGAAATTCTCCGCACCGGATCAGCGATCTGACGGGCGCCACAGCGCCGACCAGCCGCCACCCGACTATAGGTGAACATCAGATACATCGGGGTTTCTCAGGGCATGATGCTACGCACTGAGAACCCATACCCGCCTCGTGCTCCCCATGTGAAGTGTGTATCTATGTGAAGTCCAAGGTGTTTGACTTGCCTTGTTTGTATTATTTGCGTGCCGTTCAGGAAGATGTTTGGTATTATCTGTTTTCTCAATGTGAATGTGATGTGGTTGCATTTGTTAGGGTTAGCTTTGACAATAGTTGACATGTACAGTGATTCACGAATATGAGTTTGGATCTTATTAAATTTACTTTATAATATAACAGTATTTGAATTTATATTTATTTTTTTAAACTCTTTTTAAACAGTTTCTAGGGGTTCAATTTCGAAAAACGCCCAAACACGTGTTCGTTTCGTGTGTGTGTGTGTGTACACATATATACATATATACATATATACATATATACATATACATACATATATATACATATAATTAGTTTCGTTAATCCAGATTTATGAGAATTAACAAATTCTTCGAATGAAATTATTTTAGCTGTTTTAATAAATTGTGCATCAAAAAATTGCTTGTATAAATTAAAGAACGTTTCTAGCAGCCGCCACGATACTCTTGCTCATACAGGAAAATTAACCGAATATTCTGGTTATTTTAATAATGAGATTTTATTTCCATAAATGTTTTTAACATTGAATATACGTGGTATATAACAAATTTGCTCTTCCGTAATATATTGTTAACGGACAATAGGATAAAATTTAATGGGTAATATTAGTTCGTTAAATGAAAACTTCAAATAAAAGATATTTCATATGCAGCAACTTAATATTTTATATTGAAGTTCTTTTTAGATAGCAATTTAATGAAAATGCATTTACCATGTTTGTTTCTTTTTAATGTTCTTCATACAAACGTATTTATTTTATTCTTATAATTTTCTGTATACGAGATCATTTCTCCTTCCTGCTGATGGAAACTAAATTGATTTCACTATCTCGTTCTTTACTGTTTTATACTGAAAGTATATTTCAATAAAATACTACGCCATGACATAAGTGACCCTTGGTAGAAATCGAACGTTCCTCTTACCGCAACTTCGATACTGTTGAATAAATATTAACAAAGTTGTTGCTTGCTTAATTTACAGATCATTGGCATTCAACGGAGAGAAGAAAGGAAGAGGAAAGAGTGGAGAGGCAAAATATGTAAAAAAAGGACGCAAATAAAGGGGGGACATCCTTTGGAAGTACCGAAAGGATGAAACACGTTTAATTAGTGAGGCGTCTCCTTTTGAAGTACCAACAGGTTTTGTTTGAAGCTTGGTGACTGCTCAGAAACTTTCAACAAATACGCTCAAAATATACTACGAGTTTTGATATGCATACCTATGTACATGTACACACATAACACGAATATAATGTCTTTTTTGTTCAAGTTGTCTTAGTAACGAAAACAGTTTGTCTTTTTTGAAGTTGCATTTATGTCGGAGGTAAAAGGAATAAATAAACATAAAGATTGAGAAAACTAGTTAACGAAATGAGAAAGAGATAACAACATGTGAGATTATTATAAGAATTGTTTAAGAAGATTGCAAAATTATTTGAAAGTAAAAAACAGAAAGTAATGTAAATTTAAGCATAAATTTAGATAAACTGAACTTTAGGTTATTTTATAGAGCTTCGTATTAATTAGGAAAAATTTATTTTTATGTCTTGTTACTGCTACTTTGACAAAGAAGAAGATAAAAAATTAGAGATAGTTACAGATAGTTTTCGTCTTTAGATGCTGAAGATCTGTTGATAAAGGATAAAAAGGACATTGAAAAGATAAATAATAATAAAGGAAATTATTGATTTTCTAAGAAGGATATAAACTATTTATATTTCACCAACTCCAACTTCAACGTATCATTCGTGATTTTCATTCATTTACAATTATTATTGAAATTTACGTAATTTTAATTTAGTTTATGGTTTTTCATTCCTACCTTTTATAAATAATCTTCGTAAAGTGCATCTAGACGTTACTTAAATCAGTCTATTACTTGTACCAATGTAATGGCGCTTCTAGCGAAAACAATAATTTTATTTTAATAGCATCAAACATATAAAAACTTCTTCCATTACAGAATTTGTTTAAAGTATTTCTTTCTACTGTATCCATTACATTGAAACATTAGACCATATACTTTGTTGAACAGAAATAAATGGAAAAACATTCCAAAGAACGTATATACGCTACATCTGACATTGCCCTTTGAAAATTGATCGCGAAGAATTAACGATACGAGTCTCGAATTAAGTGGCTTCTATTTTCGTCTAGAGTGTGAGTTATCGATTCGAAGCTACTTTTTTCAGCATGAGACACGAAACATTTTGAAGTCTCATTAGCACTGTAATGATACACGATTATCGTGATTATATCGGTAAAGTTTGAAATAAGTTAAAAAATGTACATATAGAAACAACAAGATATTCAGTGTAAGTAGATATTTCGCAGAGTTTACAAAACTACTTAAACAGGACCATCTCCAATGCTTATTATAATAATTGTATTTGAGATGATTGCATTCGTGTTGTCTTTTGTTTTACTAAATTTATGCTCGTAATAAATCCTGCAATTTTTCCCAGATTGATTTCAAATTTAATTACTACATATAATCACGACCGCCCTTTCTTATTACAACATTAATGAAATTTCAAAGTATTTCGCGTAATACACATAATGTAGCGTTCAAATGGTTCCACGAGCCATTATATTTCATACGAAAACATTTTACTTCGTTACTTCCGCTTTAAGATGGATGACGCGTGTATTATTTAGCTCAGAGATTGGAACAAACTGAAACTGAGCAGTTGAAATAATCCTTGGCAATCCGTAAATGTAATTACTTGAATATTCGCATCTTTGTTCTGTATAGTGGTGGTAGAAACAACGTTCAATTGGAAGCTCCGCTTTAAAGTAAATCCTATTTTCTATTCTGTTACCGAGTGGATGTACGTAACCAAAATCGGCTCTAACGACGACATCACACGGCAATTATCCTAATTGTCACTTTAGATGTTTCCGAAATTTCCTATCGGTCGAGAAGGAACGTTTACGTGAAATCGAAGCGACCGCTCGTAAACTCGAATTTCCGCCAAACTGCGGTTCGTCGTACCGATGACTGATTCGACTTGATTATAACCGTTGATTGTTCGTACCTGTCAGCAATTAATGGTCAACTTATACCGTGACTGAAGCAATGGCAAAACGATAGGAAATAAAAAGCATACGGAAAAAGGTATGATAAGTCCATTTTTGTTGTTGATTATCTGACTTAAGTCGCATAGCTGTTTGGTTGGTAGCATAGCCAGATATATTAATAACGGTTCCATTTTAAGAATTTTTAAATACTACGGATAATAGTTTTTATAAATCTGGAATTATCAAAATAATTACCTTTTGATTAAATAACATGATATCTCGAAGGTACTATGTAAGATTAACTATACTTTATTTAAAAAAACGAGGTCTTATTATGCAGCAACAGAGTAGAAATTCTTATTAGCGCAGTAGCCTAACAGCATAGTGGATGAAAAGGTAGCGTGTGTAGGTATGTGTACGAGGGTAAACATTTCCAACAGCGAGTGAAGAATTCAGGAACGAGAAGTATATAACGGATTCCACCTGTTGCGCGACTCTTCCAAATACGTTTATAGTACCATCAAGATTCCCTAAATCGCAGTCTAGCATTTATATCATGGGAAACTTCCAATTTATCTTACAAAAAAAAAGAAATTCTTATAAAAAGTCACATAAGGTGGAGAGATCCGACGATATAAGGGAAAGTCGAAAGTCAGCGCGGGACGCTTTCAGCGTCGGTGGTTCCCGGACGATGGAGTAAATTATTCAAGCCAGTGAATCGTGGCACGGCAACCGCCGCCAGCCTGTCCGCCCCGTTCGAGGATTCAATCCAGTGGAAGAGGTTCGCATTTAACACGGCGCGAGTCCGTTCTCTACCGCCTTTTCGCTCGATCGACGACGATTGATCGCAAAGGGCTGCGAAACGACATCGTGTTGCTCTTCACGATTCCGAACATCCAGCCATTGGCAGACGCGCTTAACGCTCGTTTTAATTACGGAATTAGGTCGTGCTTAGTTGTCACGCTTGCGCGGACACTAATATCCGTCAGCACTCCCATATCCGCTATGGGAGTTTTATGTTGGGGGTGCATATATGCCAAATAATAATAAAGAAGTATTAAATGTTAAATAATATATATAAATAATGGAACACATAACAACAATGTATAAAAGTTTCTAAATTTATACGTATAGCTATATTATTTACACGATTTTGTAACCTCTTAAATTAAACAAATCGGTAACAAATATTATACTTTATTTTTTATTCCAATACAAATTATTCAGTTCTAAAACAATGACAAATTGATACATTTTCGACACGTTCGTTAGCACTGTAGAGATAAACTATGTTTATTCCAAAATGATTTACCAAAAAGTTAAACAATTTAATTGACGTTACGAGAAATATGAAAATGTATTAATAAAAGAACATCGTGTTTTGATTTCGACGTTCACGTTTACTAATTAAAAACGTCAAAAGCTTTATTGTTGAAATTGAAAAATTATTTCGTTATTGTTAATATCACGCGCCGATAAATGATAGATAGTAACTCTGCGTACACGTTTCCGTTTAAACGACTCTGTTTTGTACTACGTACTTGAAATCAAGCAATCACCAATCATTGTAAAATGTGTTAGATGCTAAAAAATTATTTGCACTATTTTTATATTTATTTCCAGAATCGAATAACATTGAATTCATGTATTATAAATTATCCCCGATATTCTGCAACTCGCTGAAATTTATATACATTTTTATTCTTGTTTGAAATTTCTCACATGAAATATGTATTTCATAATTGTTCAATTAAAAACATTTTATATCAACCTATGAAATTCTACAAAATTAAATGAAAACAACAACATTCAGTTACCAACTATCAATCACGTCTTTACATTTCCTACATCAACAATTATTAGCCGGCGGCGATTTTCGTATCTCCCTATAGAAAGTCGCGGATGAAATTTACATGTTATATAGGATTATCATAAAGAGACTTTTAAGGGATTTGTAGCGGGACGATATTTCCCGAAAGTAAAACACACCGAGACTCGAAAGTCGTATTTTCCGTAATACGATAAAAAGAGCGCGGCCACAAAAATTAACAGAATAAGTAGAACGCGATTTCAGCATCGAAAATTAACCAATTACGAAAGAAATCAAAGAACGATTGATCAACCAAGGAACAGTGCATTTGAAGCATCGATAACACGCGACGCGAAGAATCACGACTGTTATTTCTATCACCTACATATTTTTCTAATCTACTTTTCAAAGAAGGCAATTTTCCATTAATCTCTTCGTCTATCGCGTTAAATTCTTCCGAAATCGGAAGTTTTTACAGTCCTGTAATAACACAATTTTTCTTATCACTAATAACTAATAATAATTTTCTCAAGAATTAGAAATATCTTAGGCTCTTCTGGGACATTTCTATAGCTATTTTCACCAGGATCGAGAGTGACAGAGATATTCTTTTTAGCCGATTTCTACGGCACACATTGAAACTTTTTACTAACAATAAATTTTTGATAGGTAAATATTATCAAACGGGTCGATGATACCGAAGAGAAAATGAGAGGAGAAGGAAAGAGCAACGAGCGCTAATTATAAAAGGGTCAAGTGGTCGTATTTTTTACGAGTACTGTTCACTGCTGTTCACTAGCAAAGAGTATAGAGTATAGAGTTACGGGTTTCATGGATTAATAATAGATTTTCGAACACGCTTTGTTAACGAAGGATCGTTAGACGGGTCTTTGAAGAATTCCTTTGACGAAGTTGTCGCACAAGAAATTTTAATTTTAACGCATATACTAGTGATCCAAGGAAGATCCGAATGCTTTAGGTTCTTGGACGAATATTTGTGCCTTTTTATACAAAGTCGATGTTTTTTCTCAAATTAACGATGCAATCCTTTTTCAAATTAACGAGCTAACTTTTAACACGTTAAATTTTCACAATTCCGATTTCGATGGAATGTTCTTCGTTTTTTCGAAACCTGTTACTCTTAACAATTGAAAATCTCCAACTCGAACAGAGAAAATAGGAAAAAAAGAAGGAAATATAAAAAAGGAAGAAAGGTTGAAGAAAAAAGAACAGAGAGAGAGAGAAAGAGAGTAGAGAAAAAAGGTTATCGTTGAAATTGTGCCGGCATTACTTTAACTTCAAAAATTTCCCTGGAAATTACTCGGCTCTTTTCTAACGAAGATTTCACTGACACATGGAACTTTAAGTGAAATATGTAATAGTGGATTTTTAACTGGCATTTTCCTAAGCTAATTTGTCTAATGAAATAAATAGTTATAAATTCGTGAATGTGTTTGTTGAAAGTAAAAAATAAGATAAATAAAAATTGTATACATTCTAATATAAAATTACACGCATCCTCCACCAGTAATAAAGCAACATGTACGTATATTTCTTTACGTTTATGGCAAGGTGTCAAATTGACACGAGGGATGAATGAGGGTTAAATCGAGGGTTAAATCGAAAAAACATTACTTACAATGGTATCGACTGCCGATGTGAGTTTCGAGCCAGTATACAAGGATGATCGTGAGCGTGGCCATAATGACGATTTCTGACGAAGAGAGGTCACTTCACGTTTCTTCAGCTTCCGCCAGCTGGCTACTTTCTTCGGCAGACGATTGAACTCGACTGAACACAGAGCACAGCGCACGGAGCCTGCTTGCACCGTTTGCGAAAAAGCAGCAACGCGCACGAGCGAGTATTGACCAATCAGGATCGCGCGAATGGCCATTATTAACCCCACGCAACCCTCGCCTAATTTTTTCTCAGATTTAAAAAGTGCCTTTACCTGTGTGCGTATATGAGACCCATGGATACCGTGGATACCATGGAAACATACTTTGCAAGCTCCTGTTGTCAGGCAAATCTGACATTCGACGTGGTTTTCCTTTTCTAGTCTACCCCCGTGTAATACGCGATTTCCACTTCGAACGTGGGAGTATGTGCGCGCATATGGGTGTGCTTGTGTGCGTATATATGCTTTAACGAGTGAGCACATACATATGCGCTGCAGAGCAACAGGCACGCGAGAACATCAAATCTGAGTTTATAGATTGAAAAACACATTTATAGAAAAACGTAATTTTCTCATTTATGATGATTATAGACATTATGCATTTACATATTTATGAGCTGCGACGTGTTTCGAAAGACGATTGCTCGTTAATAGAGTAAAGGTTAAGGTAGGAATGCGACAATCATTGTAACTTCTAGAAACAAAAAATGTTTATTGTTTTTAGTATACGAAACTCTCAAACACAGGTATATAATAAGTTGTGTAAGTAACTTACGAGAATAATATGATAATATGTGTTACGACCATTCGCGGAGAGACACCGTCGCGAGGAAAACGCGTCGGCGGGACGCGTAAATTCTCTCTACGATTCGGTTAATCGACGCCGCGAAATAGTCGTTCCCCTTGTTTCGGTTAACATAACAGGGATGGTTTGATGAATGAAACCTGTTAACATTGTGTTAACAGGTTGATATATCGTCTATATTCAACAATCACTTATACAATAATATAAACGTCACAAAGTATTTGGCGATACGTACAATTAATGTGTTACAGAGAAATTCTACCCGACTTTGAAAGGATATACCTTAAGAACAATGTAAGCGAAATTTTTTAAAAACGAATAAAAAGTAGAGGCGAGAAGAATCTGAATAACTGTAATTTGACCTTTCTTCAAAAAAATTAATTGTTAATTAAATTTTCGAATTGTTCACGATAGATTGAAATCTACAGATATAGGTAAATATGCTTTGCCAATATATTAAAGATCAGATAAATAACAATTCATTGCTATTCGAAATAAATACATAAGATCATTCTGTTCGAATGTAAAGTTTGTTAACAATAGATAATAACATTAAATCTCTACATTACTAAAAATGGAAATAAATTTTTATAACAGCGAACTTTGTTTTAATTTCAATACAAAATTTTAATTTTTCAGTTCAAGAAGATAATTCACTTAATGGAAGACATATTTCCATGCATTAATCATACATATGTATATTAAAAACAAAGTGGTATGAACCATAGGCTTTTATATGCTTTACATAATTTGATAAGCTGACCCAAAATTAAGATTGTATTGATATAGATTGTACAAAAATCGTTGGTTTTATAATCATTTAATGCGCATGCAAAATCTGTCCCAAATTCGAAATGGAAGAAGTCATCTACGAATATTTTTCTGAAAAGATGAACATTGAAAAAAAAGAAATTTAAAGGACTGAAATGAAACATTCTCTTTTGATCAAATTCAAGTAACAACTAAATGCTTTAAAATTATTTGGAGAATTTTTGTATTAAAAGTTCTAATGAAAGAATATGAGAAATTGTTTGGGAAATTTTTCAGTCTTTCAGTTTATGAATTGAAATTGCGATCCTTCTTTCAGGTAAAATATGTTCTTATAAAAGTGGATTGTAACTTAATAATTAATTCCATAATTATTTAATTTAAAGAAGAAGTTAAAAACTCGTAAATGACTAAACTTACATTTAATAAAAAAAAAAAAACTGAGTAAAAATTAAAAGGTTTGTAATATGAAAAACTATATTAAATAATGTAACTATGAAATGTACATAACAAAAATTTTTTAAATTTAAAAACATGTAACAATGTAGCTTTTTTCTTCGAAAATTATAAAATAAATTCAATTGCTACCTAATTAAATAAAATTAAAATAATATCAATTTTAATAATAATATTTATATTATATATATGTCGGGTTGGCGTTAGGGGCGTTTAATGGGTCTTCACCAGTGTTGTTCATGGTTGTCGCACAGATGTTTATTACACAAATATGGCTGATACGAGATTGACAAACGGACGCGGTAACTGGACGCTAATGACAATGGCCCTAGGTTCGATATAGCGAATCCACGGTCCACGGGATAACGAATATACTTTGCACCAAAGTCTAAGTCGTACTCAACTTACTACTCGTGATACTAGGAACGCTTGATTGACTCTTAGCTAATCAGATTGCCAGAAAAGAATGACTTTCCGTCGCGACGACGCTGCAGAGGAAAACTATTGTTGCGACCGTTCGCGGAGAGACGCGGTCGCGAGGAAACGCGTCAGCGAGAGTCGTAAATTCTCGCTACGATTCGGCTAATCGGCGCCGCGAAATGGTCGCTCCCCGCGTTTCGTTTAGGATAACCGGGGTGATTTACTGAATGCAACTTATTCTACGATTGTAGAATAAATATATATTTGTATCACAATAACACTTACAGTTTATATAAGGTGTCGGTTTAAATAGTATCGGAAGTTACCACTAGAATGTTCGAGTTATATCTTATACAATGTGACTGATTTGGACGCGACCGTACAGAGAGTTTTCGACTGCGACTGATCGGTTAGAATGTTAGATTGCGACTTTACGATGCTTCTCAGTGAGTTCGTTGGACTGAGCGATCGTGGTAGACGTGTTGATTGAATTGACGACGAAGACGAACTGACTTGATCGTGACGATGCTGTGTCGGAGGTGAGCTAAGGAAGGGTGTGTCTAACGCACGGAATCATCTGATTTGTTGATGACAGTTTTTGGTTGGAGAAGTGAGGGTAATAGAAATTGTTTCTATTGGTTAGTAAGACTATCGATGGACTAGGAAGGGTATTAGTCACCCTCGATGGAAAGTTGGGAGTAGGAGGCATCGCACGTGTGAACACTTAGCGTTCACGTGTTTTCCAGACGTTAACCAGAAACCTTAGAAAACGCTTTCGTGGAAAAGCCCTTGTTTGCAATGAAAGACTTTCGCCAGAGTTTTCTGAGATTTATAGTCAGGCTGCGAGTGTTTTCAAGAGTACGCGATAAGGATGTACGGACATCTGGCTGCCATCCGTCCGCGATGTGAGGTCCGGCTCAGGTAGAGAGTCGGCCGACGTAACAACTATGATGGGGTGTGCCTAAGGGCACGAGATCATCGGATTCGTCAAAGAAAGCCTCCACTCGGAGGGTGAGGGAAATAGATGCTGCTGTTAATTGGTCAATTTCTATGTTGGCGGTTAGAAAAGGATGCTAGCCGCCCTAGAGAGAGAGAGTTCCTAGCAGGCAACGTCGTACGTGACCAAATCAGGCTTTCCCATAACTTCCCGCAATAGGTGACAGATTTACAGGCTGATAGAATAAAGACTGTTTGTCAATCTGAAGGACTTTAGTTAACTAAGTCCTAAGATTTGTAACGGTTCCTCAGGCTATCTGAACATAAACTGTAAACGATGCATCGGCATCTGGCGATCATCTGGCCCAAAGAATGGGGTCTGTGTGTGGCGAGCTGCGGGGCTGTTGGAATGTCTTATTGTCAAGTGTCTGTACTGCCAATTCTTTAAAGGAAAGCTATGTTACTTTATATCTCTGTTAGGTGGAACGTTCATCCCGTGACCGTGGCTACGCTCGGCGACCGGTTGTCGCCTCGAGCCTAAACACATTGTCTCAAGTTTCGAATGACTGTGCCTGGGTTATTTCGTAAATGCTACAGTATTCAGGCTTTTCCAAATAATTCCAACGGGGGGGCCGGTGTCCTTTCATCTCCGACACATACCAGTTTATTTCAAACAGAATATTCGTAGGAGGGTCGTTCCTCTCGTTTTGTATCGAGTCAGAGACCAGCTGAGCATCTTAGGAGCAAATGCAATTCAAATTGTATAATTGAGAAATATTACAAACCGTTGTAAAACGTATATTACTTACAGATTATCCAAAGTGAAAAGGTGTAAATTTGGCTGTATGTTATAGTTTCGGTTCGCGATAAGGATCCCGATATTCTTCTTATTGATTCTTAGGAAACACGCACGTGTGACGATAACTCGACTTGATGATGCTGCACGACGCATGTAGAATGATAAGGAATAAGGACGTCTTTCAGCTTCTTTTCATTTCTGGCTAGTATCACGCGCGACACCGAATAAAGATCAGCTATATTCTTTTTAATAGAACCATCCATTTCTTAACACGTTAATCAATCTGTTAATCAATCCGCATTTCTCATAAAAGGATAGTAAACTTTTATGACGAGAAACCATTAGTACTGAACGAAAAACCTTTGGAAAAGCTGAATAATATAAATAAAATAATTGAATTTTAGGTTTTTGTCATTTTTATCACTATAATATTAATTATTTATATTTACGGTATTATAAATTATAATAGTATATACTATAATAGTATATAATATTATAATTTATAACTACATAATATTATATAGTGCTTTAAGTTAATAGTGTTATATATTAAGACGTCCTTAGTGAGGAGTGCCCACACTTCTAGCAGCAAAATGACGTTCGGTCCCGTGCGATTCTTCTGACGATGGATATAATAGCACGTACATGTTCCGTATACTTTGTAGTTGCAGGCGACTGACTTGCCGAGGTAAGTCGCAACTTTAGAGTCACGCGCGATCCTTAATCGCGGTAGTACGAATAAAAATTGTGCCATATTCGGCAATGGATTTTATAATCGCGTGGCTAATCGCAAATGGAAAGCACGCTTCAGACGGCAACGTTGGAAGACCAGAAAAATAAAGCTCTTCTGTCTCACAAAAGAAAGATACGTACATATGTGTTTCCTTATTCTTTCAAATTTTGGCGCTGCTGCGCCAATTTACGGCTATTAAAATATGGAGAGGACTTGGAGAGGTATTATAAGGAACTTCACTTTTCTAATATTCACGTAATTGCTCTACACGTGTGATACTCGCCAGAGATCTAGGGCATAAGATTTTCACACTGCGCTTCTCTCTTTTCTCTCAACGGAGTCCTAAGGCCATCGTACAACGCTCGCATACATACTATGAAGGGGATACATACTTGTGTGTGGTTGTGCTATACATTACCTCCCTCTCGCACGTACAATACAAATGTACCATATGCCGCTCTTAATTTGAAAAACCTGACTATGAAGTGGGAAAGGTGATAAATGATGAAATGTTGTCAACACTGGTAACGAGTCAACAGTTCAGTACTTTCCTCGGAATTTTGAGGGAGAAAAATTACCTAGAGAAAATAATAACAAATTTGTTAAGTTTATTAATATATTCACATAATAGACCGTAGGCGATACATTTTATGTCCCATGAGACATGCGACAATGCCGCGAGACCAAGCATCGATTTTCAAATTTTATAGTTGGTCATAGATACACAACTGTCTTGTAACTATACTATTATTATCAGTACCAGAAATGCGTTCGGTTGCCGTCGATCGTTTGGTAGCCGACATATTATCTTTGAAGAGAACGCTTTGCATATAGTAAGTATCTATACTAATAAATTGCATGTATGTCTTTAACATTATTATTTTGTATAGTGCTTCTCCCTATAATATATATTAATATATAATATAAAATTTAAAATTTATTTCTGGTGACTTAAAGGACATAAGTATAACTTGTATGGCTTGTGTATGGCTGTGCATTACGTTATTTGCAAATTAATTTAAGTTTTTGGAATTATCGTAATATCAAATGATTATTCTTAGGAAGAAAATTACTCTGTACATGCACATATCTTAAGTTGCTAAAAGTTAAATTACAAAGTTAAATTACATATAATGGATTAATAGTGTAGGATAATTAAAAAGAGTGTCATTTTTTATAAATTACGAAAAAGTTACTTATATCTGAACTAAGAAATGTCATAAATATCATAAAACGGAAGCAGAAGAAATAACATTGAAAGAGAGAATGAGAAAGAGTAATATTTTAAACGTAAAGGTTAGGTGTTAAATTCTACTCAAATCAAATAAAATATTTAATTAAATATAAAAAAAAGTTAAAGTATTTACTTAGTTATGTTTATTCCAAATTGTTTGTTTCGGTATAATTTTTGCAAAATATTAAAGAATATATACTTGCGTAAATAAGAATATTACTTTGAAAGTCAAAACAATCATATAAACATTGATGTAGGAGCATCATAAATTCATAATTTTATTTTGTATACTTTGTTTGATAGAGAAATGAACATCTTTTTGCCCATTAGCAGTTGGTAGATAATGGTATTATATCATGAGACGTAATTTGATATGCCAGTTCTGTTAGATGGGAACACTATCTGCTTCGCATGTATATACAAGTTTCCGGTGAACCAAAATAAGAAGAGAAACCTTTGTTTGAGTTAATGAATTAAAAACTATTTGAAAGTGATCTGTGGAACAGTATAATTCAGAGAGATGAGGATGGAAGTTACAGAGTCACAACCTTTCAAAAACTTAAAAGAATTATTCGATAACGTGGGTAACTTGAAACCATGGCCAGAAACTGGAGAACTACGAGATTCAACTGATTATGTGTACAGTGGTTTAGAAATAAGCGCAGGAAGAACGCGGTTAGAAAAATTGGATAGAGAAGTACATCCGAAAACGTTGCTCTGTCATGATATGAAAGGTGGCTACCTAGAAGACAGGTAATAGAAATCACTATATTTATTAATTCATATATTATACATAATATACCAGTGATTTTTCAGATTTATATATGGATCAGAATCTTATGATTCTTACCTATTTTATCACTGGAGTGTTATTGACACTTTTGTGTATTTTAGTCATCATTTCATAACTGTGCCCCCTTTTGGATGGATTAATGCAGCACATAATCATGGTGTAAAAGTTCTTGGTACTGTAATTACGGAAAGAGAAGGTATCTGGGATGTTATACTTGAATCTCATGAAGAAGTAAGAAGATTTGCAGATGCACTAATACTTGTTGCAAAATTTTATAAGTTTGATGGTTGGTTATTAAATATTGAAAATACCATTAAAAGTGAGCAAGTTAATAATTTAATTTATTTTGTAAAATATCTAACAGAAAATATTCATGAAGCAATTAGAAATTCTGAAATTATATGGTACGATAGCGTAACCAATGAAGGAAAATTAAATTGGCAAAATGAGCTTAACAGTAAAAACATGTAAGCTTATTACACTCTTATACTTTTACAATTGTTTCTGTTTGTAAATTTTATTTAATGTTCTGAATACAATGTTTCAGAGATTTCTTTTTAAGCTGCGATGCCATTTACTTGAATTATAACTGGACGAAATCAAAATTGAAAAACAGTTTGGCACTTGCAAAAAATCACAGTCGAGATATTCATGATATATATGTAGGAGTTGATATTTGGGGAAGAGGTTGTCCTGGCGGTGGTGGATTTAATTCATTATATGTAATTACAATATTACTTATTTTATTGTAGCATATAATATAATATCGTTTAATATTTCATTAAACCATTATAATCTACAGGCTTTACAAAAAATACGACACGAAGGACTTTCTGTTGCACTTTTTGGTCCAGGTTGGACTCACGAATTTTTCGGATCTAAGACATTCCAAGAAGTAGAAGATCTATTTTGGGCACAGTTGTTTCCTTATTTATACGTTCATGTATCTATCTACGAAGAAGAAGTATTCAAAACATCATTTTGCCGTGGCAGTGGTAGCATGTATTATCGCTGTGGTCAGGTATGTCAAATTTTGACAAACACATTATTTTTAACAAACTGAATTTATCATAAAAGATATAACTTAGAAAACACGAAGTTGGCACCCTGCTGAGGGTAGCCACCCACATGCTATATTTATTTTTATTTTATTTTTTTTATTACCAATGAGATATAACACTTTACCAAATGTCCTTCATGACAAATTGTAAAAACCAAAATAAACCATATATAAAAAAAAAAAAAAAAAACTGAATTTATTACATGAATATATTATAACTGAGATGCACATATTTTATGCAGGCACTATATGAAAGGGATGGAAAAAGATTTAAACAAAAACCATTTTACAATTTATCCCTGCAAAATCCACAAATTTCAGTACCTATACCGCACATGAAATTTACATCATCGCCTCAACTTCCAGAACCGAAAAGTGAAAACGATCGAAATGAGTGTTCAGAAGAACCGATACATTATGTTTATGAAACGAGGAAGAATGTTGTTCGAGTATTAAAAAATGTTGTAAATATTGAAAATAAAATGCCAATGCTATATGTAAATAGCTTCGAATTTTGCAGCGAGTTCTCTTTCAGAGGTGGTGGTTGCATAAAATTAACTACAAATGATCTTACAACTAGGTCATATCACAGGTGAAGGAGTTATATATTTTGTAATTAAATTTATGATACCTCGCACAATTGTATTTTATATATTAATTATGTGTTTAAATTCATTTACAGACTATTTCTCGTTCACATCGAATTTCAACAAGACATTGTAGCAATCATTGCTTATAAAAAAATGGAGTCGTCCATAGCAAATGGAAGTCAACCCGAACCAATACTAGTTCTCGGCAATAATACAGGCTTAAAATCCATCGTTCATTATAAATCAAGGAATTTGGTTGCCAACTGGAAGAGATGGTAAGTCTACAAAATATAAATTGAAATATTTGTAACATAAGAAACAAAAAATAATGAAACCTAAAAAACATTTAATTAGAAGAATAAAATTTTATTCTTCTAATAAAATAATTGTAGGGATATGTAATGTCATTACATTACATTAATACATTAAATATTTATATAGTATGAGTTATGATTATACTCTAAATAAATGTACCTCACACAGATATATTTTTCTTGTTTAGAAAGCAGATGTATATGCGTCTGGTTAACATTATGATTAGCTGCCTGTAAGCAATCTTCATTTGGACTAGACATTGTTATTAGGCAATAGAGAAGATATCTACCAGTACAAATATGATTATCACAGAATTTAACAAGTAGCCGTGATAATTAGATATTCGAGATACTATCAACAATGATCTTAGGTTCAATAACGAATCCGCGGTTAACGGGATAACGAATATACTTTCTTCCAAAGTCTAAGTCGGACTGTTTGCTAAAAACGTGAAATATCTACTGATCGTAAGGACGTTGTTTTACTCGCTGATGAGATCGCACGAGAATGTTCCTCTCCATCACAGTGATGCTACAGAGAAAAACTATGATGGGGTGTGTCTCAGGTCACGAGATGATCGGATTCGTCGAGGACAACCCTCGTTCAGAAAGTGAGGGAAATGGACGTTGCCGTTAATTGGTTAATTTCTATGTATTTACTTAAAATTCTATATAAGAGTTGGTCGCACATAATCTGTTAATTAAAACAGAAATTTCTATGTTGGTGGTTAGAGAAAGATGCTAGCCGCCATTGAAAGAAAGTTGCTAGCGGGAAACGTCGTTCGTGAGGAAAGCAGATCTGCCGTATCTTCCGGACTGTTAGGATAAAGACTGTTTGTCAATTTGAAGGACCTTAGTCAATTAAATCCTAAAATTTATAGCGGGTCCTCAGGCTAGCTAAACATATACTGTGAATGATGCATCGACATCTGGCAATTATGTTGCGGGAATAATTGGGTCTGTGTGTGGCGAGCCACAGGTCAAAGACGGTTGGAATGTTTACTGTTGGATGTCGGTACAACTGTTTCTGTTTAAGGAGATCTATGCAATTCTATACCTTTGTTAGGTAAAATGTTCATCCCGTGACCGCGGCTACGTTCGGCGACTAGTGGTCGCCTCGAGCCCAAGCTCATTATCGCAAATCTCGGACGATTATAATCGGTTTAATTCACAAAGATTTATAAGGACTAAAGATTTATAAAGATCAGTTTAATTTATTAAGATTTCTGATGACTACAGATTTATGATGATCGGTTTAATTTATAAAGATAGTGTTGGGAAATTTTCCAAAGAATTCCATGGGGAAGGCCCGGTGTCCTTTCATCTTCTACATATATATGCAATTGGTTACATGCTACAAACGGACTAATTACAATTAGCAATAGTTATTACCATTAATAGCTATTATTCAATATAAGGAACGTGTTGAAATTACATGATTCTCAGGAGCATATAACTTTAAGACTATTTTTCATTGTGCTATGCTCTTGGGATCTGCCATTTTAAAGTACGATAAACTAGGGCTCGAGCTTAAGTACTTAGAACTACGACATAAGACACAAAATACAGTTTTTAACTTCTAAGTTAAGAAAACGAAATTTTCGAATGAAAGTATATTGCATTACGTGAAATTTTGAAATATTTACAAGACTTTTCGTTTGCATATTTTAAGAACTTATATAACAGTAAAAGAAAAGCATCTATTTCAATGTCGAAAATTAAGCAAATTAAATCAGAGGAAATAGTTGATAAATTATGATCTTATGTTGAACTGTTAGTTTCAGTTTCTTTCTATAAAAGGCTTCATGTGGTGCTTTTAACAAAGATAGTTGTGGTATTATCTTAAATTTCAAATCGTAAATGGAGATATATTAAACCTTTAGTTTAAAAATTAATTTGAAGTTTTTACAAGGTGTCTTTAAGTTCATAATCTTTTTAACTGTTGCATAAATGCAAAAAAATATTCTATTTAAAGGACAATTTAAATTGAAAAAAATTCACACAGGAGAATATTAACAATAGTTTTACTATTAATTCTATGTAAAAAGAGGAAGTAAACAATATTCAAATTATTGATTTATGTAAACTTATTTTTATTCGTTTTCTGAAATTACATAAACTTTTCTAAATTCTATAAAATAAAAATCTTTTTCAATGGAAGAACATTTTAACAAAAAGAGTCTCTTAGATTTACAGAATATACAGAAAAATGTTGTATGTTTCTGATTTTCCCAACAAAATCATACAATGCATAGAAATGCCAATATAGTCTGATGTGTGATCTCGAAATTCTAAAAGCGTCGAAGAAGTCACGTTCGTATTAATGTTCGTAATACTATATTCTTTCTATTTAACATGAAATTTTCCTTTTTGTTGTCAGTGTTTACCGAACGAACATGAGGACTGTGAACGAAATTGGTATATCTTTTGCGAGGAGTAACGTCTGCTATCTGGGAAAGATCGTCCTCAAACAAAAGCATCGACACCTGGACGGTAAGTCTGCTTCTCGAACTTTATACTGTCGCTCGCATTTCGCGTTCCCTCGATAAATGTACGTAGCAGGTGGATTGCGTCACAGTAAAAGTGTATTACCAGAGGACGAGGGTTTCGACCGTGTAAAAACCGTTCTCCGACTATCAGACCTGGCTACAATCATCTTTTAATCTTTGAGAACCACTCTAGTGAAAGGAATACTAACGTTTCACCATAGGATGTCTATCCAACATATCTTATCGCTCAATATTTCATGGGTCGGCTTCGTGATTATAGGATAAGCCCATTTCTCATTGGTCGACCCTACATTATTATGGGATTAGATCGAGATGGCGAAGTTAATCTTTGTTAGTTTTCCTTCTCTCGCTTTTTCTTTTTTTGCTTATTTCTGCACAGACGCACGAAAACATTTGAACAGTCATGCACATATTTTTTGATATTACATATTATGCGTGTTGTACGAAACATTTTGAAATTCCGTTAAAACTGTTATGAGATTCGACTATTATTTTTATATTGGTGAAGTTTGAAGCGAATCTGAAAAAATATATAAAAATTACAAGATACCTAGTACAAGTATACATATATTTTGTACAGATCACAAGAATACTTAAGCAAGAAATTATTTATTACTAGATTCTGGATTTTTATGCAAATTGATATTTTTGGGAATGTAATTAAGAAAAGTAGAATTTATATAGAAAATTGTGTAATTATTTAGAACGCTGCTGTTTTGGATTTCCATAATTTTTTCATATGTTGTAGAAATCAACATTTTTAACAACTTTTTACTGCCGGACTCTTGTAGTTTTCAAGATATTTTCTTTTTTTTTTCTTTTTTTTTTTTTTTTTATTTTATTTTATTTTGGTTTTTACAATTTGCCCTGAAGGACATTTGGTAAAGTCTTATATCTCATTGGTGATAAAATGGCCTGATAAAATGATACTTAATTCTAACCTATACATATAAACTATAAACAAAAGATGAGAATTAGGTTTGGGTTAGCTGTTATTTTATTGGATTAGACTTCACAGCGGTCGACAATCAGCATACGTTGTCTCGGGCGCATAATCGTGCAACAGGTACAATTCACTGTAATATCGACAGATTTTTGCAAATGTCTCGGATATTAAGACCGAGCAGCGGTTATACGTGCAGGAAAAAGTTGTTTAGAATCATGAGCCCGACAATATATTAAAAAAGCATAAAAATTCAAGACGGCGGCAGCTTTCTAAATAATTACCATGAATTGTTTTAAGTATCAATTATCATGTATCATGTATATGCCAATAATAGGTAACTTGTTTAATTTTTCTTACGACTTTGTTTTATTAAATTCCTTTAAGGTTTCCTTATGGTTGATTATATTATTTAGGTCAGGAAGCAACACTTCGATAAAGCTCTGTATTCGTAATAAATTAAATTCGAGATCTGCTGAAATGGAGGAAGAATTTAAAGCGTGCGCTACTTGAAATATCAGCGAACAAACAATTTTAGAACCGGATAATTCTTGCAATATTTGTTGTAGATATTTACTTTAGAAAATGTTATTTGGATAACATTTTTGATTCAAATTTTATTTCTGGCGGTTATGAGCCTTATCTTTATAAAAAACAGAAATATTTACGTATATGTGTATACTTGTTTATGTATATATTGATAATATCTGTAGAATTTTGAACAGTCGTAATGTCGTGACAAAAGTGTCATCAACTAATCTGTGCGCTGTGTTTCACTTTTTTATTCCTGTTAAATTAAATTACATCTTCGAATAAATTTTAGCGATAAGAAGCTTTTCCTTTAAGATATAGTACCTATGAGATAGGGAGGGGTTAGGTTACACAGATTGTACGATTTTCTTTTTCAGTTACAGTTTTTAATTACAGCAGCTCAGGTATTTACTTAACTCTTTCGTTTCTATGGCTGAAATATTTAATAAATGGTCGAGATAATATTCCTCGGGTGACACTGTGGAGGAGATATCTCGTGTAACTATTTATCAAAACGATGCAAAACGTGTAAATTGGATTGCCGTATCTGTCTCCGATTGTTCATCTAGTTCCAACTTGAAAAACTTAGATATTCTTTATTTCCCCGAGAACTGTTGGATTAAGGAAATTTGTTGGAGATGATCGTTTGTTTGATTTTAAAATATAACAACTTTAACACTAGGTTTACGCACATTTCGAATGCGTCAAATAGACGCGTATAGATATAGGTATACTACACAGAAAGCTTGGAAACTTTGGAAAGCTTTGCAAAAAATGAATTTCGATATACATTTATATTGCTAAATGGATAAAAGTTAATGGCAGAGAAATGTAAATGGCTCGTGTAATTTTCCGCATGAAATTCGAAATACGTCGAAATGACGTCTCCCGTAAATTATATCACTTCGATGAGCTACTAAAATTACAAGCGTTTATGCGTTTTGATTGCACCGAACCGTTTCAGTATAGGTTTAACTCTGATTTCGTTTGCATCCATCTGAAAGTGGTTTGTACAGGACGCATATTGATCGGTTGCCGTGTACACCGTTAATTTTCCAATCAGCGGCATTTTGAATATAGCGACGACATTTGCGCTTTAGTCGCGTAAATGAACTATGGACGACTTGGTTACGATGGATTAATATCCGAATATTAATATTAGGTGAAAATATTATCATAAAATCGGACAGTGGTTAAAATTTCCAACCTTCGATGAAAACATTAAGTAGAGTCACCGATTAGATGAAAACGTGGAATAAAACCTCAGTTGATATACTAAATTCTTTTTTTTTTTTTTTCTTCATTTAAGCTTAGATATTCAAACTTTTATCTTATACCTAAATAAAACAATTTTTATATTCAAGATATTGATACATATATCGAATCACTAGGATATTGCAGGTTTATACAGCTTTAAAAAATAGTCTTCCTTTGCTATCAAATTATAAGTTTTGCTTTGCCGATAAAAATCTCACTTGCTCGTTTACGATTCCTGATCCGAAACATAAATAATTATAGTTTTGTTAGTCAAAGCTTGATTTTTCCTTTATACGAAACAACATGAATTTGTGTATATTTAAAATTACGAAAGTAAACTATTTCGTTTAAAACAATATTTTAGTGCATTAAATATAAATTTTATTCAAAGTTATAGAGTAATTTTTATTTCTTCCAAAAATGAAATTTAGTATATTCTACATTGTGTACTGCCGTATACACCGGTTAATAGCTAAATATTGTATCAATATCGTTTTCAATTTGGGATTTAATATACGTATCAATGTTTTCAATATAGAAATTCAATATAAAAATGAAATGGTAACTGCAGAAACCGAGAATTGGTAATTAAAAGAATAAATGCTATTATTTTCAAGCGCTACGTTAACAGGTTTCATTTACGGAAAAATTTCCAGTTAAGAGGAATATTTTCCATTATTTATATTTATAAAAGAGGGATTTAAAAATTAGCTCAGTGGTAGAACATGTTCCAGGAACGAAACAAATGGTGGTATATACTCGTCAATGAATGTAACTAAATTTTTACATTTTAAAAATTCGACGTTACTTGTCGAATGATGTACATACGTACATACATATGTACATACGTATACAATACTTATATACGTATATTTGCAAATACTATAATTAATTTAACCGAGGTTGATTCTTTTTGTAAATTTTTAATTCATTAATTGTAGACGTTTCTGGTTAAGAAATGACCTAGTTATCAACAGGTTAACAATTTTCTATCTGCCTTGGCCAGTATGAAATTATTTGAAATTTGATTTTTAATCGTATCCATCGGCACACTCGGTGCGTGAAAAAAGCAATCGCGTGAAGCTTAGCCGGGCAATCGATGCGTTCCAATGATTTGTTGCAGCATGGTCCAATACCGTTTAAACCGTAACCGACAATAATCAACAGTTTCACTGACCACGATGATAAAGTTAACGCCAGCAATTTTCGGGCGTGCACCAGACACTAATAGCTGTCATCCATTACGAGCTCTGATGTTCTCGAAGTGAACAGCCACGGGCCGGTTACTCGTTTGTTTTAACAGTCACATCGCGAACGAGCAACGCAAATTACGTTCTGCTTGCCGTGTGTCACAATAACAACTATTTGTAATCGAAGAATGCGACCGGCTCATTGATATTCCTGCGGTTATCGAGTCGAATTTTTCTGCGGTTCTA
Source organism: Bombus pascuorum (assembly GCF_905332965.1). NCBI lineage: Eukaryota > Metazoa > Arthropoda > Insecta > Hymenoptera > Apidae > Bombus > Bombus pascuorum. The sequence continues at coordinate 202,863 of NW_026869747.1, read as the reverse complement.
CCTGCTGTTACAGTTTGCATTATAATATTTCTTTCTTTCTTTTTCTTTCTTTTTCTTTCTCTCTTTCTTTCCTTTTCTTTCTTTCTTTTTTTCCTTTTCTTTTTCTTTTTCTCTCTTTCCTTTGTTCACCATGTATGTTTTGCTTGTCAGTTACGTCAAGTACTACTTACACACAGTGGCTCATGAAAGTTTTCCGACATTTACCATAGAACATTTTTATAGATATGTACGTTGTACATGTTATGACACTGCTGACGTTTATGCAAATGTGCTTTTTTATAGAATGCAAATAGGAGAACGAAATTAATAAATAAATAATAAATAAAATGAAATATATAAAGATAGAAGTTTGTTAGAATGATTAGCAGACTATAAAAATGTATTGTTTTATTTCACGTTCTTTGTATGATGCATGTTTTGCATATTTATGTATAAGGCCATATGCAAACGTATCTATCACGTATTTATGTGACGTATTTATCTCGTCGAACGTTGTTACGACCGTTTGCGGAGAGACGCGGCCGCGGAGAGACGCGGTCGCGGGGAAAACGCGTCAGCGAGAGGGGTAAATTCTCGCTACGATTCGTGTAATCGACACCGCGAAGTAGTGGTTCCTCGTGTTTCGATTAGGATAACCGGAGCGGTTTAATGAATTTATCACTGTGTTAATAGGTTAAAATATCGTCTATATTCAACGATTAGTCATACACTAATATGAGCGTCACAAGAGATAAAAGTCTCTGGAACTCGCGGCCAGGTGGCAACCATACACTCGTCGATACATTGTATTGATATACGACGCCGGCGGACCGCTAGCGACGGTTAGAAACACGACATTGAAGGGGCGCCGTGACAGTGTGCGAACATCTGGTTGCCAGTCTGCCCGCGGTAGATGATCCGGTCGATGAGGGTGTCATTCGACGTAACAACCGTTATGCGTAATTTAAAAAATCTAATGATTCCACAAGAAGATAATAAATATGGCTTTGATTATTAATTTGTCATTTATCTATATATTTTAGTAACATTCGTGAATTGTTGATGTAAATCGACAAAATGGTCCACATGTTGCGACTCACATATATTCTATTTGCTATACGTAACATTTTGAAGTTTCGCCAATATTGTAATAAAACACAAATATCGTGACTACGCTGCTCAAATTTGTAACGAGTCTGAAAATCTATATAGAGGTTACAAAAATTATTATATTATTATAATATAATAATATAATATAAGTTATTGCGTCTATGCTGTGCTGGTTTTGTCGTTGACTTTGATCGGTTATAGAAGTTTTTGATCAAAGGATGACCCTAGTTAATAGGTTAAAATTCATCAGAGTCTTGATACAGAAAGTCATGCATAGTAAAAGTAAAATTCATTTCGCATGTGAGACGATAAACGGTACCAAACTCGTGTTACATCGCGCCATCGAACCTATTATAAAACGGCGTATGATGACGTACTATAGGAAAATAATGGTTCGTTATCTCGATACTAGATGCTCGTTTGACAGGAACTATAATACTTTTAAGGTCTTTGATACGGTGTTAAATTACGTCAACGATGGCCAGCTCGTCGATTCACGGAATGTATAATCGGCAACAACAACGAGGATCGGCTCTGTTATGGTCGGTAAAGCGAAAGGATGTCGTCTCTAGTCCTTAAGGTATTGCATAAACGTTCTTTCGCAACTATTCTAAACATCAGTAGCTTGGACGTTTCTTTTGAAGCGTGCCTCCTCGACCGTGTTTGCGGCGGACGATCGATAACTTCCCCCTTCCGTCATCCATACCGCGTTTGCGCACCCTCCAGCTTCTATCCGCGCGTAGGAAGCAACACAGTGAGGGTTGAATTACGGTAGAATTTTACAAGTGAGTGTTGAATTACGGTAGAATTTTACAGGAATTATCAGAGGGTTCGGTACTTCCTGAAAAAATTTCTTTTTTTCTTTTTTTCTTCTTTTTTCTTTTCTTTTGCGTTCACTTATTCGCGTGGTTCGAAATTTCTGTAGTACATTTATCGATAATTATAAAAATATAAGTAAATATCACTAGCATTGATATCGCGAAGTCTTTGTAACAGTTGAGAGCAATATATATATATATATGTATAGTGTATATATTGTCTATATATGTATATAACTTGTTCCTATTTATTATACTATTTTCATCTTTTTTTCTACACATCTACTTACGCATCTGGTCGTCATATTGTAAGAATCATATGACATTGCTGAAAAACTGCAACAGTCAGTTTTTATATACTACTTTCAAATCCGGTCAATCATTGACTACAGATACGAAAAATCTGCAATTTGTGCACTAAGATTTGAAATTGGAAAGAATAAACAGGCAGAATGTACGTGTATGTCTAACTTATAACCAATGGATCTGTCTATTGTAATACGATAATAGGGAGACTATAACGAAAATAATGTACACATAGAAATGTATTCAGATCCACAAGAATGATGACTCTAAAATTAACAATTTCCATAATAGGATATAATAGGAAATAATGTCATAATCAATAATGTTCAATTTTAAAGACGTAAAAATTGAAGAGACGATATACAAATATTTGAAACATTCAAAGTGTAGTATTTTTTATAGTATTTAGCAGGTGTATACGTATAAAAGGGATAACGTAAAAATATTTATTAATATAATATAATATAATATAATATAGAAAAATAATACGCAAATATTAGATACGTATAAATATTATAATACTATGCACATATGGAAATTAGACTTGTGAAAATTTATGAAAATTTATGAAAAATCTTATGAAATTTAGCGGAAAGATAAAAACTAAATTAAAAGTGGCGAGGAGCAAAAATAAATTACATTGGAGGTTTAATATCTGAGAGGATTACGTGTATTGGTTTTGCAGCGGTATTAATTTTCTCTGGTTTTACGTTGGACTAAATTTTCTGATGTATATGCTCCCATATTTGATCGAAAAACACATTCCTCTCTTTCTGCAAATAATTATTCTGGTTTTAAATTTGTTTATCTGTTTACTCTTCTCGTCGGAAGATTTATTGAAATGTCCTTAGCGGTAACTAATGAAATTTTAAAACGGCAATATCCGTTAGAAACGTATAAATTTCTCACAACAGCATGGCGTACATTTTGGCCAATTTTATTATACATTTTTCAACAAGGATAAAGGGTTATTTCTCGATAATAAGACACGACATAATTATTTCTATTTCACTTCTATTGGGTCAACGATCAAATAATTTCCTCTGATACTTCCGCCTATCGTTCAACCCCCTCAAATAGGCGATCGACAATATGGAATCGAGACGTATAATGGAAACCGATAGTGCCTATGCGATCATTGCTCCCCCTCGAAGGAATATAACAGCCGTGCCATTTCCATAAAATCTTCGGCATTTGGTGCTTAAGGAGGAGGAACGTTCATATTAACAAGATGAGATCAAATTTTTTCCTGTTCGACCAAGGCGATCTATTGGTTTTATCATGGACGAGGCAGGGAAAAAGCGAGCGAGGTGGAGAGTCGGCTCGTATGACTCGACCGCGGAAACATTTTCAACGGGACTAGAGCCCCTCTTCGTTCTCGTATCGTGTTGGAGCTTTTACATTCCATGTAACGTAATACGTTTGCTGCGAATAAACGCAGTCGTCGTGTCGCGAAAGTGAAACGTGCCTGGTCAACAAATCGATCGGTAGATACAATTTGAAATCCGCTCGGCAAGCGAATCAAATCAGCGCAGAAAAATTAGATTGGGGAGTTAACCAGGGGTCGTAGCATGAGAGACGGAACGTTGAAGCTTGTAAACTGTTTTCCGTGGGATCACGAGAACGTAGAAACGTAACGAATTGAAAGATCTTCAATCTAGTTTACCAAGTTTCAAATTATTTGTCAAAGCTTGACGTTTACGGATTTTGACGTCTTTATGAAGCCAATATTTGGACAAAAATGTTACCCTCTCGAATTATAGATATTAAATTGAAATCTACTGTAAGAATAAAAGTTAATATAAATGCTATTTCATATCGAAAAATTTTATTACACGAGATGGAGCGGTAGTCGCAGTACGACCGGGCAGGGGTGATTCCACGTGGAAAATATGAAAGCAATTTCGTATGGTATTCGTTCGTCTGCGGCTTCGCTTTCAAGAAAATCGACTTTGAAGATTTGACAAATATACCTAAATTTGCTTAATTCCGGATAAGAGTAAATAATCGACAGGGATTTAAATTTCATTTGAAAATAAGTAAAAAAATATAGGAAAAACATAGGAAAATTAAAGTATGCTTGACAAATTTTCAAATTTGATTTTCTCAGAAACGAAGCGTCATATGAACAAATTTTATTGTACAGTTTCGACTTATTTTTTCATGTAGAATCAGCCTGTTTCCGATTGTACTACGACTATCCTCTCCATTTTGCATATATATAACAAATAAATTGTTCTTAGATGTATATCGGCTTTGCCAACCATTTGGTCAGAAATAATCCAAAAATGTTTTTATCGCCGATAACGCTAGTGATTATTCTTAGTCAAAAAGAATTTCCATCGTCGATGATAGTTATTGAAAATGATAAAAACTAAGCAAAGTACATCTGTTATCCCGTTGACCGCGGATTCGTTATCGAACATCCATACTTATTATATAGTTATTGTCACATCCATACTTGTGTTAATAAACGTTACCTCGATTGTGTGACAACTTTAATCTTAATGATAACCCGACATCACAGAAGTGGGATCAGTGCCGATTGTAACGATGCAACAGCTCGTGACCTATTGTGCGCGAGTTGACTCAGCCGCGAGAGCAAAGATCGAGCGGCGGACTTGGAAATTTAACGCTACCACGTTTTAACCCCGGTATCGTGAGCGCCGACCCGGCTGCATGGTGCATAATCGTTAACCTAATGATGAAAGAAAATCCTTTACGAGGCAGCGAGTTATTTTCTGCCTTGAATCGTGCTTTAGAGGGTTCTGCAGCGCATTGGATTACGCAAGTACTGAACGATGAAGAAATTACCTAGCCGGTAATTAATGAACTTTTCATCACGCGTTTTGGTGGCCAAGAGACGGCGACCTCGGCGCTAATGGAGATATACAAGGAAGGACTGTCGAAGAGCGAATCCTCAGGAGCTTACGGTAATCGTCTCCGTTCCCTTCTGAAGACGAGATGGCAAAATTTATTGACGGCCGAAATAATTAATGCCGCCGCTCTTTGCCTCGGTCTACAAGATCGACTCTCCGAACGACTAGCACTCACGAATGACATAGAGACGGAAGATCAATTTCAGAGTGAAATGTGATTTCTCTGCGACGAGGAGAAGTCGACGGCTTCGTCAGAAAGCCCCGGATGAAGTGCCATCACTGTGGCCACTACGGACATCGAATGTCGGGTTGTCGCAAGAGGATAAAATTGGAGCAGGTGAACAATATACGAAACTCTGATGAAAACCGATCAGCCACATCATCGACGGCATCTTGCTTCAAGTGCCGCTAGAAGGGATATGTCGCGCCTAATTGTCCGTTATTGTGGAGGAAAAACTACGATTGTAATAACGAACGTCGAGTAGACTCCCGCGTAGAGGAAGATCCAATTGGTACATTAAATCATCATTCCAATTTAACTTCGTTTCGGGAGCTGAATGCTCACTAATTGAAGAATCCGTAGCCCCAAAATTTTCCGGCAAAAGAATGAGTGATTTAGTAATACTGCGAGGGATAGATAGAAAACACTTGTATTAAATGTACATCACAAATTTTGTTCACAGTATGTATTAATGGTTTTACATGGGAGATCATTTTTCATGTCCTTGCTGATAGTTACTTACTTGGAATATGATATCATGATTGATCGTGAAATTTTAAGACAAGCTTTTAACGTGAATATTACAGAAAATGTCTTGCTCTTTGTAAAACAAAAGTTGTTAATGTCTGTGACAAAACCGCTGAGAAGAAGATCGATATTTATGAAGTTGATACCGAGGTACTTGATCATGGTTAAAGTCGTTTGATCTTTGTTCTCGAAAAGTTCAAAAGTTCATTCGTTACGGGCTTCCCACGCACTCGTGTAAATACGAGCCAGCTAGAAATACGGTTGCCGCGCAAGGAAGAAGCCCTTATAGATTGAGCGAGAAAGAGCGAAGAATAATGCGTGATAGAATAAGCGAATTAATTAGAGTAAAAATTATAAGGCCTAGTAATTCACGGTTATGTAAAGAAAACTCGTAAAGAAAAAGGACGACTCGGACAGATTGTGCGTAGATTTTCGGGAACTAAATAAAAATACTGTCACGGATCGATATCTTCTACCTCTTATTAGCCCGAACATGGCCAGCGGGTTCCATGAAATTCCCATTCATCCTAATTCTACAGAATATACAGCAGTTTTCACCCCCAACGGGCAATACGAGTACGTAACGACGTCGTTTGGCTGTTCCCTAGGTCTTGGGCGACCTCGCCTACTCGTATCTTGTTGCTTACCTTAAATTGGACAGATAAACATGAAAATATAAGCCAAAAGGTAATTTCCGTCCTGACTGATGAACTGGCGTAAATGATGTTCGACCCTAATTAATTATCCGATAGAATTACATCCTAACGTTAGATCGCGTGGATACGGGGCTATTTTGACCAATAAGGTCGACGGTAAAAACCGGCTAATAGAATAGTATAGTATAGTAAGAAAACTAGTCCCGTGGATTCTACGTATCATTCGTATGAACTAGAGACGTTGGCAGTTGTAAACGCCGTTAAACATTTTCGCCACTATCTACATGGACGGGAATTTCTTGTTGTTATTGATTGTAATTCGTTGAAGGGAACCAGTAATAAAGTGAATGACGGGGTTTACAGGTGGTGGGCTTATTTACAAAATTTTACTTTTGACATAATGTACCGAGAAGGTAAACGAATGGCCCACGTAGATTTCCTTTCGCGGAACCTCGTGGATAGCGACCGTGTACCATAACCAACAAAATCAAAGGAACAAGGAAATATGTACCGAGCAACAGAGAATCCTTGTGGGCTTCGTATAATCGACCACGAACACCACCAAATTTTCTGTGACTTAGATTGATTTTGAATGACCTTGAATAAGTATAGTCGTTGAATTCATCATTATGTTTAGCGAACTTGAAATGCCCTCGTGCAAAAAATTCAATTACACTAAATTTTCTTCCCCGTGCAATATTTTTGATTTTTTTAACATTTTTTTCTATCATCAATATTTTCAACAGTATCCAACTGTCATCTTATACGCGTATAATAGTGAATATCCAACTTTACGTCCTTGTTTTGCATAAACTTCATCAGTTAACATTTACAAATTTGGGCAAAAACCTGATAATTTATCGCGCAAACTGCGCATATCAGAATAATTATAGAAGTGCTGTTTAATATTGATCGTTAAATATTATATGTATAATAATGTTCGACATATTAGCTTGTATGATGTACTGACGTATTGCTGACGTACTGCGCATATTTTATATGCGTATATATATCATACGTTTTCTGTAAATTTAATATGCACAAACGTCCAGAATTTAATTATTGGCAATAGCAAATGACACGGTTCCAGCGACTAAATTATAATACATAATCATATCATACTGCAAGTTAATAAGTAGAATACATTATTTAACATAAAGATACAATAACATTATCGTAAATTACATCCAACATATTACGAAATGATGATACAAAGATAAAACTACAAGATATGTATACAGCGGTTATTGATTGATTAATAAGTGATTCTATATTATAAGATTATTATAATAATTAACGAATTATACATAGAAGTATAAAAATAAAATTACGATTTTAAAGTTACCTCTAATTACAGATCACGTGAGAAAATATAAGTGGATTTCTGTTGATACTCTGACTTTTATATTTTGCATGTTAATCGTCAAATTTCACACGAATGTCCTAATGCTTCTAAATAGAATATTGCAATATTGGTTATAAAGAATAAAATCATTGCAATAATGTTGCGAATAAAATATATCTTGCGATATATATTGCAAAGTATATGACGAAATATATAATGAAATAATGTATCTAAACGTTAACGTGGTGTAAAGGATTAAATTTTTATGCGGTAGTATACAACCCGACTCGAAGAAAAACCTTCCTCTTTTCAAGCATTAAATTTACAGTATAACCGTGTATTAAATTACGTGGAATAAGCTTATGAATATCTCACATACCTCATTTTATAAGCTTCGCAATAATTTGCACAGACTTGGAAACTTAAATTGTTCACAAGACAAGCATTCTATCTCGCAGTATTTAGTTTAAATACCTACTTCTGAGAATACCTACTGCAGAATGTGTAATAAAGCTAGTAATGGCGAAATTGTATGTATATTTGCACGATATTAAATGCAATTCTAGCAATAATAATTCGTTTTCAAGCGTTATTTTCAAATAAAGTTACTTGGAGTAATTAATCTTTTTATTTGCTATTTTTACTTCAAACAAGAAATATTTAATCTCGTATCGAAATTATGCAACGAAATATATATATATATATGAGAAAACGTTTTATCAAACTTCTACAATCTGAAAGTTAAGCGTATTTGGTTCGTATTGCAATGGATAGCGCGTGATTATATTGTTAGACGATTTAGGTAATTATTAACGGTAATTATTAAGATATTTATGTATATTTGTATTTTATCGTAAAATCTTTCCATCATTGTTTCGAAGTGGTTCGATGCATTTATAGAAAAACACGTGATTTGAAGATTAGATCGAACGCTCGTTAAAATTGTTTTTACCCGTTAAATTATCAGTTAATGTTGAAAACGTGAAATTTGTAATTTTATGTTCTTATCGAGCGTAGGAACTATTGCCTTTTCACAAAGCATAATCGAAATTGAAATTAAGTGGAAGAATATGTACACTACTACGATTGAAGATATTATTGCAAAACGCTTTCTAATGTTACTCTATAGAATATTGTATAGAATATATATATATAAATTTAACTTTTCGTACGTGAAAAGCTCAATATATATAAATATGTCGGAGATGAAAGGACACCGGGCCTCCTCCCTTGGAATTCGTTGAAAAATATCCCAATACTGTCTTTATAAATTAAACCGATTATTATAAACCTTTGTGAATTAAATCGATTATAATTGTCTGAGATTTGCGATAACGGGTTTGGATTCGAGGCGATAACTGGTTGTCAGATGCAGCCACGACCACGGAATAAACGTTTTACTTAACAAAGGTACAGAATAATTGTATAGCTCCCTTTAAAAAGAAATAGTCGTAGCGATACTTGACAGTGAACGTTGTAATGGATATCTACCCCGAGGCTCGCCACACACAGACCCTATTCTTCGGGCAAGATAATTACCAGATGGCGATGCATTTCCACGGGACATGTTCAGCTAGACCGAACACCCGCTATAATTCTTAGAATATCGTTAATTAAAATCCTTCAAACGGACAAATAGTCTTTATTTTTAATAAGTCCTTAAATCTACCATCCATCTAAGAGGAGGTACGGGAAATTTACTTTTCTCGGAACGACGCTTCCCGCTAGCAACCTTCTCTCAAGGGCGGCTTGCTAGCATCTTGCTTGCATCTTAGTACGAGAAATTATATGAGATATTATACGGAAAATAAAATTTGAAGGATAGATGTGGAATACGAGGTATTCCATCTCCAAAAATAAGTAAAAAGTATGCAGTAAAGAATAACATTCTTCCATTTATCTGATTTTTCAAGAGAATCGAATTCGTTTAATGTATGTGAATTTGGCTATTGCTTGCGAAAATAAAGATGTAAAACAAGTTTCTTCTATGTAAAGCTTCGTCTTTAAGAAAATAGAGTTTAATGCGTTGAATTAAGAATCGACTTGCTGCACGTCTACTCGATAAATTTTCAAATCTTATTTTCCCAGAAACGGTACTATGAAATTTTATTCTACATTTTCGATTTAGTTTGAAATGCAGAATAACTTCTCTTATTGATTCACTTTTGCCTGTATTCACTTAAGCGCCGTGTGAAAACACATTCTATAAATTCTTGACTTATTTCAGGATGTAGAACCTTTTATCGATCGTTTACTCCCACTTTAGAAAACAAACCGAATTAATAAATAATTCAGAATCATACAAGTTCAAGACATATTTGGCAAAGATTTTAACTCCATTTTAAGCTTTCAAGGGAAGTTCAAATCAATTTTAACCTAGTATCGTATAAACGAATCTTATTCTACATTTCCTGCTTATACTGCCATGTAGAATGGCTGCCTCGTTAATCCATAATTAGTGGAATATAATACTGGTAGTAAGTCGGATCTTATCAAGGATGTGCCTTGTCAAACGGTAAACTTACATCAAGCGATTGCTCCAGTATATATTCATCCGGGTGTAAAAATGCACAGTTGAAAACAGGATTACTGTTATTGCGTCGTAATTGCAATAAGGTAACTTTATCAGCTACGCATTTGTAACAAAGTAGATGAAACATTGTAATTATGTTAGGAACTTTTACTTATAACCAAATAATTAAATAGTTATTTAATACCGATATTAAAAAAAGAAAAAGAAAAAAATGGACACCAATCCGTTGTTATTCTATTTGCACGATTTTTATAATATAAGTATACGTACAGTCTTTATTTTGCAGTTATTGCGTCGTAATTGCAATAAGGTAACTTTATCAGCTACGCATTTGTAACAAAGTAGATGAAACATTGTAATTATGTTAGGAACTTTTACTTATAACCAAATAATTAAATAGTTATTTAATACCGATATTCTCGAGGTAACTTTAGAGGATTGCAATTATATGATGAAAAATATTGAACGTTGAACGGTATCAATAAAGCACACAAAAGATGCTTATACATTAGTTTCCTTTGTCAATCGTTTTGCAGTTGTTTTAAGCAGCAGTTATCGACAGATGCTTTGTATAGACGCGGTCAGTCAAACGCGGTCAGTAGTTTGGTCAAGTTATATGTTTTTTTTTTTTTATTTGCGTTTATTTTACAATCAAGTCTCGTTAGAGAATTTTAAATAAATTTATCTGACGTGGTACTATAACATGATTAAGAAGTATTTATAATATATTTGATTCTATTTGAATCTAGTGCTTAGATATAAGATATAATGTCTTTTTAGCCTGCGGATCTGTTCCAACAACTCGAGTAGTTGACTAATTGGAGGGTTTACGTACAAAGGTGCATTTATTAAGGATCTTAAGGTTTTAGATTGGAATTCGTGGAGAATTTCTATGTTGGAATTACTTATTGTTCCTCGTAGTTGCGAGTTCTAAGTAAAGTCAAATTTACACTCTCTCACTGCGGATCTATACAGCGGACGATTCGTCGGAAAACGTCGCTTTCGGCGAATTTATATTTCACTTCGCACAGATGCGACGGATAAACGCTGTTTCCATTTGTGTGTACTAAAATGAAACAACATAAATGCGACTTTTTATCCTCGTTTCAACCGTAGTGATTCTTCAAAGTGGACAGATAAAATTCAGCTCTGCATGCTACGTTTTTTTTATTTTTTTTATCTTTTTTTAGTTTATCTTGGTTTTTACAATTTGTCCTGAAGGACATTTGGTAAAATATTATATCTTATTTATTGGTAATAAAAGAATAAAAATAAAATATAGCAGGTGGGTGGCTGCCCCCAGCTGGGTGCCATCTTCGTGTTTGTTAAATTATATGTTTTATGTACCTGCTACCTGCCACCTGCTACGTGACTGAATTATTGTCCGTGTGTGAAAACATATTCATAATGATCATGCCTCTGCTATCTCAAAATGAGTTACGTAAGTACGAAGGCATTTTAAGGCAAAGAATCTCAATATTCTTCTATAAAGAATAAATAAATGTATCGATTAGAGAAAATATAAAAGAACATACGATAGAATTCCATTTTCGGAAAATGATGATCTTAAAATCTCGTAAAAGAAAAAAAGGAAAAGGAGGAAAAGTTTTTCTATCATTACGCGATTCTGAGCCTGTATTATGCCGGAGTGTATCCCCACAATTCATCACGATGTCACTGCAATTGTTAAACAAATCTACAAATCGGTCACAACTGCCAATCCGTAAAAATACGATCTGTTTTATTATAATACATTTTGCAATCATTTCGACAATTGCCTTGTTCATAAATAGTAAAAGAAAATAGTGTAACATTGAACGAAGGAAACTGCTTCAAGATTCCATTATCAAACTATCATATTATGCTTGGCTATTTTATTCGATTGTCCTTTTTTTCTTTTTTTTGCGTGAGGAGGGGAAAAAAATGCTGTTACGCATATCCAGTGACCCGCATCACTGGGGTTATGTGGGGGACTCGGGCGGATGTTGTTGCCATACCCACTAAAAACCCTTCCCCGCCCTCCTTTCTCTGCTTTGAGGGCTGACAACCCCAGTAATACCCGGCGTCGGCAATCATCAGCAGGGTTGTCCTTTTTCATGCTCCGTATCTCCTTCTTCGTTCAATTACTGCTCGCTTCATCTTCTCAACCAGTTCAATGTTGGGCTGACCTCCTCTGAAAAAACCAACACCACACGCAGTTCCCTAGTGGTCACCTAATCTTAGAGTACTACCCCACTCGTGCCCAGCGTTGCTTAAGTTTCTCGTGTTCGGACGGGAACGAGTGTACTCAACGTGATTTGGGCGTTGGCTTATTCGGTTATCCTGTGTTTTATCTCGAATTTCATATATCATTCATATTGATTTATAACTGTTAACTACAGATTTGTGTATTCTGCTTGTCTAACTATGTGTTAAATGTGGATATGTAAATCGTGTTATATTCTAAGTGATTAATCCTTTAAATGCTCACTGAACTGCTTTTAATCGTCGTAAATAATGTGGTATGAAATGTTTCATTTTGATTAATTAACCCCTACTGTGCGCTCAATGTTCGTCGATCAATATTGGTATAAACTAAATATTCAAAATGGCGAAAATTGCAATATGTATAAAATTGCAAATAACGAAACCTGTTTTCCACATCTATCAATTCTACATCTATCTAAAAATTCTTACATCTTTCTGCATCAATTGATTTCGATGAAACTTGAAGCATGTACATAACCTACATAAGTCTACGAAACGTATCGTTAGAAGATCGTAATAGTCATTACAGGTTTAGATAAAAATGTCATGACAAATGACTATTACTGTTTTCTTCGCAATCCCAACTAATTGCAATTTCTTTCCAAGTCTATCTTCCATATCATTTGGTAATCTAATCCTTTTAACTTCTCCAAGAAATTCAAGTCCTCTGGTCCAATTTCTAAAAAGTAATTCTGGTTTAGACAGTCCGAATATTAATGTGACCTACTATTTTGTACAATTTAAAATTTCCGAATTTGTATAATATTACGAGGACAATTAAAAAAGGAAGACATTATAAAAATATGTGAAATATATAATAAAACATTTTCTATACAGTTCACTGCATTAATTGTTAATTCGATTATTTCTGTTATTTTTGTCGAAATTGTAATATAGCTAACTCTACTGCTAATATTGCTATCAGGATTTAATCATTTCCAGGTACAACGTCGACTAAATCTATCTCTGCAAATATTGCCAATGTTAAATTTGATATTAACAGAGATGGCCAACAGGAGATTGATGTTACAATATCTAAAAGTAACTTTATATGCGACATGTTTGAAGGAGGAAAAAATACAAATACAGCTTCGTCGATCTCAGAAAATAGAAATAAATTTCGAAGAATTGAAGGTGATGATGCAAAGGCCGATGTAAAGCAAGATTCAGAAAATCTGAAGAAAGACTCAATGCCAGAATTTCCAGCGATTAAGACTTCTAGTACAATAGTAGATACATTACATATTTCCAACGCTTTTAATGCTCTAACATTGTCAAATAATAAATACGTAAAAACTGCACAAACACTTGAACCAGTTTCACGTGCATGCCAAGAAGAATGGACCGATAAATGGAATAACCTTGAATTTCCAGCTCCCAAATCGTCAATTTTAACACCAGTTACTTTTAGTTTATCTAAAAAACAATATTCATTTGGTGACACAAGTACGAGTCAGTTTCTTGGTTCTCCAACGTCAGAAAGTAAAGAGTCAGCGTGTGATAACGCAGAAAGTAGATCTACGCCTTTCTGGTGGAAATCAACAACGACAACAACATTATCAAGTCCAGCATTCCAAGTACCTACTGCAGCACAAACTTTGCATAAATCTGAAACATCCAAATCATCAATTTTAAAACCACCTACTTTTAGTTTATCTAAAAAACAATATTCATTTGGTGACACAAGTACGAGCCAGTTTCTTGGTTCTCCAACGTCAAAAAGTAAAGAGTCAGCGTGTGATAACGCAGAAAGTAGATCTACGCCTTTCTGGTGGAAATCAACAACGACAACAACATTATCAAGTCCAGCATTCCAAGTACCTACTGCAGCACAAACTTTGCATAAATCTGAAACATCCAAATCATCAATTTTAAAACCACCTACTTTTAGTTTATCTAAAAAACAATATTCATTTGGTGACACAAGTACGAGCCAGTTTCTTGGTTCTCCAACGTCAAAAAGTAAAGAGTCAGCGTGTGATAACGCAGAAAGTAGATCTACGCCTTTCTGGTGGAAATCAACAACGACAACAACATTATCAAGTCCAGCATTCCAAGTACCTACTGCAGCACAAACTTTGCATAATTCTCGAACATCCAAATCATCAATTTTAAAACCAGCTACTTTTAGTTTATCTAATAAACAATGTGAATTTGGTGGCGCAATTTCACGTAAATCTTGCACTTCTCCAGTGCTAGAAAATAAACCTGCAGCTTGCGATTCAACACCAACAAACCAAAAAGAAACAACATATAATACAACACTCGGGATGCCAACTGTACGTGGCACATTGTCAGTGACATCAGTAGTATCTGGTGATAGTACTGTTAGAACGTCTACCGGCGAGTCAACGCCTCTTATACGTGTATATCAAAAATTTATATTTAACGCCATTCCTACTGAACCGGCTGTAATGCCTGGGACTCGATTCAATTTTCCTACGAATATGATACCTCCTGTATCGACTCAGATTCAAATATCGATTGATTCCACCGATTATACATTTAACGGACCTAATCCGGAACTAGCAGCATTTCCGCAATGTCCAACTACAAGTTCATTTTCTATATCGCAACCTGTTACCCAAAGTCAACAATTGTCTACTTCATCATCTATTCCTCTAGAATGCGCATTTAATTTTGATTCGTCACCAGGAGATCATACAGCTGTAAGTAAACTAAAAGTATTAAGTCACTGAAAAAATTCCTAGCATATTCGATAATCGATTTATTCTGTTATATTCTGTACACCCTTTGTACACTCTTCTGTACACACCGAACACTCGTAAAAATCTTTTAGCAATAGATTAGGCTGTCGCAAAAGTTTCTTTCGTTTCATTCAAAATTCAGTAAAATAATATAAAACAGAAAATGTTGTGCATCTATTATTTCCTTATAAAACGAAAGAAACTTTTCGGACAACCTAATATTATATACGTTATACGTAACATTTTCAAATTCCATTGCTACTATCATAAGATATGACTATCATGACTTATCGATAAACAGTATTTCGAATAATGCGATGACCTGATAAGAGTTACCGTATTTTTGAAAGCACTTTTACAGCGGTATAGAAAGAAATTTACAAAATTGTATTGTAGTATATTAGAGGTTCGCGATACCAACTATGTTAATGATTGTGTTTTACAAATGATTAACATTATTATGATTAATATATGATTTCCTTTTTAGGAACCTGGTTCAATCCAGTCCGAAGGATTTAATTTTAATCCCAATACTAGACCATCGTTCCGTTTTAGTGTTTATGAATTTAAGTATCTACAAAATATAAAATTATTTTACACATTAATAGCAGGATCTTTTTTCCATAAAAAAATGTGTTGCCATGTGTTGTTTTAGTGCACCTACTCAAGTACAACGAGATACTGCGTCTACTCGAGTACAACGAAATACTGCGTCTACTCTAGTACAACAAAATACTGCCACCATCAATTACCGCCCAATGATCAGTCCCACTCGATTACTCAATCCACGAAAGATCAGGAAAGCTTTTAGAAGATTAAAATAGGAGTCAAGTAACGGCATTCTTTTTATACAGTTGCTCATGAAGGTATTCATATTCTTGCAGAAGACACCTTTTATGAATATACTATATGTCTTGAAAGAAACATTTTGAAATGTCATTAGTATTGTAACAAAATCCGATTGTCATAGCTATATTGGTAAAGTTTTTAGCAAATCTGAAAATATACATAGATATTACAAAACACCTAACACAAGTATGCAGATATTTTGTAGAAATCAATAAAGTATTTAAACAGTCATTTAACATTTCATCAAACATTTTCCATATGTATGAAATAAGCCTAAATATTTACTGGAACCACTTTTGAGATTTTTTCTAGGCATACCAAGGAGGCTATTAATGCTGTGTGCTAATCTTTATTAAATATATGTTTGTAAATAACTTTTATGTATATTTTCAGATTGGTTTTTGGCTTTTCTATCATAAAAATAGTAGTTGCAAAATACTTTTATGAGCCATTGTATCTATTTCATACAATCGTGAGAAAACAAGTCGAAGATGCTTCGTTTTCGAAGAAAAAAGAAAAAAGAAAAAAGAAACGATTTTGAACATTTTCTCGATGCTGCTATACGCACATACTCTTTATGATATATCAATTCTTGGATCAATAACGAACTTTCATTATTGATGAGCTGCTGCTAGTGGATGAGGAAACTTAATAAAATATCGAATGTCTGCAATTTATTGAGAATAACGAGTTTATGTGGGTAACAGATATATCCTTTCATTAAGCATAGGTCTTATATAACTCGTTTATAGTTGAGAAGGAAAATACTAATCAGTACTAATTAAATTCATGAATTAATAACTTTTTTTTTGTAACGAAAGAAATGTTGCGATGCATAATGTACAATGTATTGAATTTGCTTCATACATTTAATTGATTCTAAACAATTATCTTTGCTTCATTATTTTTGAATAAATTCAGTATTTACAACTTAATAATTGTAATAAAATTGTATCATTCAGATAATAAGAAAACGCGTAATAATAATTATTACGATGCAAAAAAAAAAATAATAATAATAAGTATATCTATAATGAGAGAAGATATTAACAACAATTAATATACAAATAATAAGTTTGTGTTTGAAAGTAACTTATTGGCAAATTGATAATGTATCTTTCAACGTAGAAATCTTGCAAGTTGTAAAACGTTGAAGGACGAGTTAAGTGTTCTGAGACCTTATTAAATCTGTTGCAACTGTGCATAGCTATTTGCAAATCAAGATGTGTAGATGTTCGAGATGCCGAAGCACTGTTCGTTATGAATAACACGCAGCGTAGTTGCACCTGTTACATCTCTGTCGAGCACAATTATATTAGTTCCTTCCGTAATCTACCTGAATATACTACCTCCCTTCTCGCTAATAATACGGAAATTGCAGAGAATGTGATAACGCAATACATTGTGTTTTTTAACTAAAGATGAAACAAGCATAATTGTGGATTATGACATTTTGCTCGATTTTCTGATTTTAATGTCACTTGATGATAAAAGTAGGTGTGACATTTTAATATATATATACATATATGTCGGAGATGAAAGGACATTGGAGTTTTTCTTTTGAAATGTTTGGAAAGGTCCCCGATACTTTAGTCCAGTTTTTTTTTTATTATTATTATAGCTGTATTTAAATAATAAAGCTGAGAAATAATTATTTGTGATTTAATCCGAATATGGGTGCCCTAGATTTATGGGTGCCCTAGATTTATGGATGCCCTAGATTAATGGGACGCGGTCACGGTCAGGGCAAGGGCGTGTACTTAATAGAGGTATGAAGTAAATGAATAGCTCTCTTTAAAAACAAAGATTGATCCGAGGGGTACAGAGAGGTACGGAGAGGAGTATATAAGTTTTACATTACACGATATATGATATGATATGGTGTGTGTGTGTGTGTGTGTGTGTGTGTGTGTGTGTGTGTGTGTGTGTGTGTGTGTGTGTGTGTGTGTGTGTGTGTGTACACGTGTGTATATCGTGTAATGTAATGGGGGAGAGTATAGTGCTAGTAGGTTTTAATATCGTTCACGTCAACACAAAATCAAGTATGATGTACGGCCAATCTATATACACGTAGTCACCATTTGTCATTCGCTACTCTCGTTACAACGGTTCCAACGCTCTTTTTCACGCTGACCACACTCCTTGGCAACCTGACAATACTCGCTTCTCAATTAATTAACGGCCTCCCCTTATAGCATGACTCCGGTATGCCCGGCACGCACAAGTTTCAGAGACGTGAACAATCCATGGTCAAGTAGATCTCAATTTCTTAGGGTTTTCCCTCGATACTGCATATATATATATATATATATGTATATATATAACATTTATCGATATTGGGTGGTATTAAAATCAGAGAACTCCACAATATGTTTATATGTTTATACTCCACTTATATATTTCCAGAATATGAGCAACAAACAAATAGAATTTAGTTTTATATATTTTGTATTATTTTATGTACGTATATAACAAAATTACTAACTTAACTTATCCTAAGATAAACTTGTATTCAAATTTAATGTTACAGTATATAAAGATGTAATAGCTTCTTCAAATAAAACTCTTATAAAATGAAATAATGTTTGGTCATTTTTGGATTCTATACTTTTTCTGATACACTTCTTAGGATCTTTCAGATTTGCTATTTACATATTACATAAACTTAAAAAGCTTCTATCTATCCCTATTTTTATTTTACAGTATGTTTACAGCATTTATTATCTAAAACGATCAATGGTATATATGTACTTACATACATATAAACATAGATGTACATGTAAACTATAAAATTGTATTTTTACATATTATTAAACTGTTTCAACAAGCTGAAATAGTCATATATTTTGATTTCCTATTCTTTGAACACTATGGTTATATTATCATACTTACAGAATCAAGATTCGATATTGTGATATAGAAATTAGATTTGAGTTATTTCTATGAACTATTCGTATGAGATTTTATCAGACACGTGATAAATTATAAAAAGGAGAAAGAAGCAAAACTATGTCTGCCTCCATCATACGCAATATATACAGGAGTTACGAGATTGTTTTATAAAGATATTTAAATTATATATTACGTGATACATTGGGTTGTTGGGAAATTTCGTGCCGATGTTCAGTAGGTGGCATTAAAACAGGTCTGCATATATCAGAATGATTGAAAACAAATGAATTGTGTTCATATCGTAAAAGGTGATATTTGATGCATCTTTAGAAAAAGTCTTGCTTAGAATACATTAATTTTTGTTAGTTTCAAATCTAAATATGGAAGGAAACAAAGTGCATTATAGGCATTTGATGCTTTTCTTTTACCGAAAAGGCAAAAATGCTACACAAGTAGGAAACAATATATCCGCTGTTTATGACGACAAACGACCAGACGATAAATTCGGAAGGATATTGCTCGCAATGAGACGAATTAGAGACAGCAATTGAACAAAAACGTCCAGAAGTTTCAGTTTCGTCAGAACAATGCGTGGCTTTGCGCGTCTTTGATTACTCGACAAAAGATGTTGAAGTACGCCCACCGTGTTCAACAGACGTTGGACCCTCAAATTTTCCCCTATTCAGGTCATTACAAAATTCCCTTAATGATAAAGACCGTAACTCTTTGGTCGACACAAGAAATTATACAATAAAGTTTTTCGCCGAAAAACCTGAAAAGTTCTGGGATAATTGAGATAGGAGAAGAGAACTTTTGACGTAAAGAGAAAATTAAAAATATGAAATAAATAAAATATAAATACTTATTGGTACACGATATTTATAAATACTTAAATACTTATTGGTATATCGACTAATTACTCTCTGCAATATTTATTTAAACATTTATTTACCATGAAATTATACGTAATTGTGTATATCTGCATTTCACGAAAGAAACAAGCATACTTTTTCCTTATATATAGTTACGTATAAATCGATAGTATCGATAGTTACGTATAAATACGTGTCCTTTTGTTCTCGAATATATGAAAATAATTTCAATTCATGGATACGAATTCATGGAACTTGATTGTAAATGCATGTATACATACATATTCATTTAAACAGAATTTTTCGATTTGTAGGTATTTGTGTTTATTCAACGATACGATTCTTACATTAAATTGGTATGAAAGAAGGATTATTACGTTCAGCCATTTTATCCTTTCATCCTTAAAACAAAATGCAAGGAAATAAGTGGAATTTCTCTATCTGCATGTACAAGTTGCTTGTGTATACTAATTTATAGGTGAAATTTGCAAACGAAAATTCATTTCTTAGACTTTTGAAACGTACAGTGGTTTCTGTACAAGGTATTCATAATAATTACGTAAAGGTAATTACGTTTAATTCAAATCGATAAGATAAACAAGGACAAAACAAATTCATCAGACTTTATACCTCCAAGTAAACAGTTATTTTGTTATTCTGTTCGTCGTTTCAATATTCCATTTGTTATGTTTATCCTTTTAATCCTCTCGTATTTGAGAAGGAAATATTTTACAACGCAATGTCGTTTCGTATAACGCTTTATACGAAATACCTCACGGTATATTATTCATGCGATGCTTTGAACAAAATATCTCAGGTTCAAATGTTGTTAATCGCTTTGGAACACGAAAGAGACACATATGTCGACGCAATATCGTTGACTAATAAACGAATACGCGGGATATTTCCTTCGCTTCGTTCGAGAAATACGGTTTCTCCAGGGTTCCTTATAATATTACCGTTACTGATATGTATTCCGCCATCCCTATTATTATTTACACGTGTATAGTCCATTTACCTACGATCTCTATGTATTGGAATACCGATCCCATGTACAGCTTTCAATTTATAAGAAACGTTATGTCACGAGACAAATTCTTGCGAATCCTGCGATTCTTAAATTTTAACGACGAGAATAATGAGAAAAATAAATGGAAAAGACATCGATGTAACGTACAAAGTACAACCTGTTATCGACAGATTACCGTTACGCTTTCAAAGCGCGTATCGGCCAGAAAGAAATATCGTCGTTAATGAAAGCGTGATGCTATGGGAAGATAGACTGCCATATAACCAGTATATTCCTAACAAACGAGCAACTTTTGGACTAAAAACCTTTGTTTTGGCTGAATGTGAAACTGGCTATGTATACAATTCGAAGTGGACAATTGCTACGTGACTTGAATTCCAAACCACTTGATGCCTACGGTTCAATTGTATTACATTTAACGAAACATTTGCTTCAACAAGGAAGAACTCTGTTCCTCAATAATTACCATTCGTCTCCTGCCTTGTACGAAATATTACATAAAAATGGAACTAACGTTTGCGGTATTGTACGTCTAAAACGAAAGGAAATGCCACGTTACGGGACGATTGCAAGAGATATAAAAAAATTGAAAAAAGGACAAATGCTAGTCAGATATAGCGAAACGGTGGCTTTTTGTGCGTGGGAAGACAAGAAGCTAGTATCAACCCTTGCTACTGTACATTCTCCTCGCTTGGTGATGTCAACTAATATCGATCACGGTACGGGACAATACCGGCAGAAACTAAATGTCGTTCTAGATTATAACACATACATGAGTGGAGCAAATGAAATTCATCAAATTTTACGGGAGAATCTGACCATAAGTAAATTTATGAAATGGCACGAGAAGTATTTTCTACATTTGCTTAACATAACGATATTTAATTGTCTTGTAATATTCTCTTGTCACGAAGATGGAAAAACTTTTCGCGAGATAAAAGAAGACATTATTTCTGGATCATTAAAGAAGTATTTTACACCAGTTGAAAATTTTTATCGCAAAACAAAAAGATCTCAGAAAAAGTTCCTCTTTTGCATTAAATCTCGATGTTTCCCTAAGAAAATAGCTCCTACGATAAAGAAATGCCATCCTACAAAATACTGCGTACGTTGTGAGGAGAATGAGTTAGGTAGAAAAAACGAGGTACTTTTGTAACGATTGTAACGTACCATTATGCATAATACCGTGCTTTGAATTATTTCATACGACAAAGGAATAGGATTACTTGTTCGTGGAAACCGATGCTCTTTTATATTCATAAATACGCAGTATTTTACAAATTAATTTTTCTGCGAATCATTCTGCGAGATTCGTTCCTCGAATTTGCGAGATCTTTCTTTCTAGTGAAAAACGTGTAACATACATATCACGTTCAAAGCGCCACATGAGCGATATTTCTCTGCGAGCTATCTCGTACAAAGCGTCATGTAAACGATATTGCGTTGCAAAATATCTCGTCCAAATTGTATTACAAACAACTGTGTGGAAAAATGTTTTCTTCTCCTACGCGTAGTTTTTAACTAACGCAAAATATGTTTCACGATAGTAGAAGCGTATGTGTGTGTGTATATGGATGAACGTATGTGTGTAGTAATCTGCTAGGTGATCCATCCGAGTAAGTCTACTAAAGTATCTCTTTCAACTGTGACAACGTGAAAAGTATTTTACATGAAATTCGGCCAGTATTGAGAAAGGTTTTTTCATTTTTCCAAGGCTTTTTCTTTTTCTTTTTTTCTTTTAGAATTTACAAGGCCATTTTAGCACACGAACAACTACATACATTTCTGCTTTCTATCGCCTCGAATAATTAATGATAAAATAGGATTATGTATATAACGTAAGAAGATCCTGAAGTGGAATTTAGTTTCGAAAATTAAACCTGAAATCTGAAACGACACGCGAGAGGATCCGAAGACGTAATCGCTTTCAATTTGTCAGCGAGTCGAGTACCGTTCGTAATGAATTAGCGGAAGCAAGTGAAAGACGATAATCTAAGAGAAAGTAAGGGATAAATGATATTACTGCAATAGAAGATATTTCCTTATATTCTTTGGTTTCAACGTCCACGTTTGCTAAAACCTGCGATCTCGATAGGCATAAACTTCACGAGATGAAGGTCGCTTAGAGATTATGTTACTATACATATCTATGTTACTCTGTCTCTCTCTCTCTCTGTATATATATACATATATATATATATTTGTTTCGGACGAAACAAATATCTGTCGGGGTTTTAATCCTTTAGTCGTGTTCAGAATACATGATGTTGGATAAAATCCACAGTGTAACGGTAATTTTCATATTTAACAATTCTGAAATTTATTTACTCGCTTCCTACATTTGCTCGTTTTGCGGATGCACGTATCTCTTTATACCATCGTCAACATGAAAAGTTTCATCGTTATCAGTAGTTCAAAATAAAACACAGGTTTAATTACATCGCCAGACTTATGTTTATTTAGACGATCGTTGTTCAACGATAAAGTTTTATTGTAAACTCCATTGAGAACATAGTAGATTTTATAATATTTAGTAGATGCAACATTTTTTAAATTTCATTCTGTAAGTTACAAAAATTTAATATTGAAATTTACAAAAATTTGCATAAATATCTATGATTTAGTTTTAACCGACGTAGACGACTATTACGGTCATCGGTAAAGTTTGCAATCAATCTAATAATGTATATAGAATTTACAAATATTTAATACAAGTACATATAAACATATATATTTTTTTTTATAATATATTTAGCACAAAAATATTTAAATAGTTATTGACCGATATTATGATCTCGCTATGTCGTTTCAACCACCTTACATACATTTACATTTTTATATTGTTTTATATAAAAGTAGCGAAATTGCTGAAAACAGAAATTACAATATATTTAATGTATACATATATCTTGTGAATATTTATTATACGACATGAATTGAATAAATCCCATCTTACGCATATAATTAATGCTAAATGTAGTTCTATTGAAATTGAGTTTGCTGGGGACCAGAAGAGTGCTGTGCTCGACAATTTCATTGAAACGCTTAAGAGATGTTCCCGAAGGAATTATGACGGGCTTTCGAGGGAACGGTGGAACTTTGTCAGGAAAAATCTGTAATCCGTTTAGAAGTCGCAATTTGAATATTATTGAATGCCTTATATTATAATATGTTTAAGCATAATAATAAATCTTAATTCTTCCCCTTTTGTTAGAATTAAATTTACATTCTGTCCGTTGGTATTAGATGCCTTAAACATTCGCCAATCGATCTTGAGAAAGGGGCGCCAAATACAACGCGATAATTAAACGAATTCACTTAAGTGAAATTCGATTATAGTTGCCTGTAGTTTCTCGCTTCCCAATTAACTAACTAAGTTCAAATAATAACTGCAATATTCTAAACTAATACCATGGCAGAGCGCAATTTGAGATTTCCAATTTGCTTTGAACATGTTGGCAACTCTGTTAAGGAAGGATACTGGCAATTGATTCCTCGGAAAAGGTGTTACATACAATTGTAATTGAACTTGGCTTGTGTAAATTCATTTAATAATTTAACTTTACTGTGCGCCCGCATATGAAATGTGTGTGTCATGCGGTACTACGCAAAACAAATAATTTGTGCGGTGAATGAATGATCCACCATAGTGTGAATAAGCTTTTATGGTAATTGCTATTTTACAAACTATATTGAATCCATTAATTCATATGTTCGGCAGCTGAAGGTAAGGCGTAAATACAGAACTGCTGCTCTCGGCTATTCATTATCGATTCGGTAATAATATTATAATATAACGGTTATAACGTTTCTCGTTATTAAATCGATTATTGCACGTTGCTTGAGTCTCGTTGACATCGTGTCAATATTCAACTTCCCCATAAACGGTATCTGTAATTGCGTCATGTACAGTTATTGATTTTTGGTATGGTATAGGGGAGGAATGAAGCTACAAGCTCCCGGCTTACCGGTACCATTGCATCTATTTTTGTCCTCGAGCTACGTGACGCGTGAGCGTTATTTATCAATCCGTTTTCGCATACATTCTGTATCCTATATAAAACACTGAAATGTCATTAATACACCAATGAGACGCAATTATCGTGATTATATTGATCGAGACGAATGTGAAAATGTACACAGAGATTGCCAAATGTTTACACCAAATATGTAGCGTCTGTACAAATATCTGCAATTGGAAATAACTGCCAAACGATAGATGATACGGAGAAATGTAATAAGTGGAAAAAAAATATTAAAAATAAAATTAAATAAAATAAAATAGTAATAAGAAGTGTAAAAATGTAAAATGTTAAAGTTAAAAATTTTCAAAGCCAGTCGAAGGTCGTTTTGCATCTTTTAGATGGGATATCACATTTTAATTCGCATGTCATAACAGAGTAAAAAAAAAAAAGAAAAATTCAAAACGCTACTGACAAATAATTTTGAATTGATGCAACGTCGCTATAGAAAAAGTATCGTTGAAACGGACAAATTTTTCAACCATTTGTTCTACTACACTTGCATGTGTATCAGTAATTCGATTCTTCCTATTTTCAAGAGCTGTTGGTCCTGTTTCGTAGACAATGCTTTTCGCGTATGGTGTCACACGCGTAGGTGTATCGAAACAAATGGTTGTTCTCCATTTTCAAACAGAGTGCTGCAGCGTTTTAACCGATATGCGAATTTCGAACGTGCGATGTAAAGTGAAAAAATAGAGAAACAAAAAACTCAGCCCTTGTGTGTTTCGACATTTCCTCTGTTGCGACGTTGCGTTAATTCAAGACCACTTGAAAACAGGGCATCGAATTCGTCCTCGGACCTTTCATCGTACGAGAACAAAAATACGATGTTCCATTTAAAAAACGCGACGTGAAAATTTTTAACTGGAATTTTTATATTTATTATAATCCACGTAAAAAAAAGCTTAAAAAACACCTCTTCGTGTTATTTACTCTTGCGTTTGGTAGTTATTTCAAATGACAGAAATTTCTAGACACTCTGTATATTTAAAAAATAATTAATATACAGCATGAATAGTCATCTTAAACATATAATAATAAATATTTATAATGTTTTCACTGAATAGCCATGTATTTTATTATAATAGGATTTCCTGCATCCTGAATTGTTTGTTAATTGTTAACTTATTATGCTTACCTAGAAAGTAGATAATCCCTTCCGCACTTTCTTTCTTTACTTCAATTAACATCCACTGTTTTGTTAATTATTCGAGAATATAATTTTAAACAAGCTGTGATGCATTCTGTACAGATTATACGAGTACGTACGTACTCTTTCAATAATTATTTATTTAATAAGTAGAATGCACGATATTCAGCCATCAAGGTATGTAGGTCAAACTTCACATACAATCAATACAGATCTTGATGTTAACAATATATCAAGTATAGAATACGTAATGCTTTGAATTTTATTGGGATTATCATGCAATAATGAATATAAGAGAAAACCAATAATTTACGTAAAAGCTACAAAATATTTAATGCAAGTACGTGTTTCGTACAGGTAATCAAAAAATATTTAAAAGATGAATTACAAGTTGCATTACTAAATTAATTTTGTTAGCGATCTGTTCGCTGTGCTGTTTAATCCGGTGTTAAAGTCTCTCGGCGATTATATAAGCTGACACTTCACGCATAGAAAGGTCGATTTCTTTCTTGCCACACGTATTCGCGCCATAAATTAAGAATTCCGAGGGATCTCGACTGGTGTCAAGTACCAGGAGCAATTATCGAGACTCGGAGGAATCATTTCACAGTAACCGGAGAGGCCGCCACGTTCGACCACTCCTCGAATCACTTCGCTCGCGTTCCAGAAAGGAGGGATTCCTGATTCATCCTCGTTTTTTAGGCGAGCAAGCCAATTAGTGATATCGAGCACTCCCGGTCTTCCTCACGGTCTTTTTTTTTCTTTTTTTTTTTTTTTTTTTCTAATAGTTTATTTTGCTTTTTACAATTTGTCCTGAAGGACATTTGGTAAAGTGTTATATCTCATTGGTAATAAAAAAATAAAATAAAAATAAATAAGTTATATCTTGTATGAGGTCTATTGGGTGTTTCCTTTTTAGTCTTCTTGCGATGTTCGTTGTGTTGCACGTTTCAGCTGCCACCTGAAATCTCCTCCTTGACCGTTGGTATTTCCAAGGTCTTTCCGTATGTCCTCGTTTCTAACCTACCACGGGGCGTTTACTATTGTTCTAAGGATTTTGGCTTGAATTGTTTCGATTTTGTTTAGATTTTGTCCAGATTGGTTTTATGATTATTTTGTATATTTTTAGTTTGTTTTCTGTGCTCAATTTGGATTTTCGGCTTGTTAACATTTGCCCATTTGTCTTCTTGCTGCCTGCATTTCGTCTACTATTGATTTGATATGCTGACTTGTCTTGTTCGCGTTATTTGCGTGCCGTTCGGGAAGCTGTTATCTATTTTCTCAGCTTGATATGAATGTGACGTGATTGCGTTCGTTAGGGTTAGCTTTAATTCGTTTGTCTTGTATCTAATTTTCTGTTTTTGTAGCAATTTGGCTGCTGTTACAGGGTTAATATGCCTGATTAGTACGGCTGTGCCGTCCGCGAATCTCAATATTTTGCTATTGGTAGTTGTTGGTATGTTGGCCGTGTATGTAGCGTGTACGATCCCTAGGACGCTTCATTGCGGAACCCCTGCTTTGATGTCTGACATCGGAATGTGCGTTCTTTACTTCCATTGTAAAGGTTCTGTAAGCTTATGTATGATTTTATTATTTGGTATACTTGTTCCGGGAATTATTCTTTGAGTGTTTGTAGTTGGCTTTCGTGGTTTATTTTGTCGAATGCTTTCTCTATGTCCAGGAATACGGCTGTACAGTATTGTTTATTTTCCATCGTTTGTATTATTTCGTTGACGTGATCTCGGGTGAGAGCAGAACAACAGTTTTAGCTTTTTCGAGTTAAGGTCGGAAGTCAATCATTAGTTTCTTCTTTTTATTATTTAATTTGTATTTTACAATTTGTCGAGCTGGACATTTGGTAAATTTTCTTAATTTAACTGCTAAATAACATGTGGGTGGCTACCTCCAGCGGAATACCATATTCGAGTTTGATTATTTTATTTCTTCAGCGAGGTCAGTTCTTTTTAGTCTTCTTTCTGTGAGAATTTTGCTCGCTTCAGCAGCCCGCTGGTTTCGAGGTGTTGTCGTTCGTCTTTTGTATTTTTCTGCATACCTGCCAAAATGTTCTCTTTCACCGTTGGTATTTTTAATTCTGCGTATATCCTCGTTTCTGACATACCATGGGGCGTTGACTATTGTTCTCAGTATCTGGGATTGTAGAAATTCTGGTTTATCCATGTGGCTTATTGCTGCTGTCCCCCATAGTGGTATTCAGTACGTCCAAATTGATTTTACCATTGTATTGTAGACTTTTAATTTATTTTCTGTGGTGGGCGTAACGTCGAGTGGGATTTTGCCTCGCCACGCGCCATGCGCCCGGGCCAAGCGGGCATCCACGTGTCTGCACCTTCAATAATCTCTATGACCCACATTTATGGTTACTGCAGAAACGGTCGTTTTGCCACGTAGGATGTTTTTGCGCCGCAAATTCATTACGGATTATATTTTTAACCATCGCCCGGGGTCTCCTGTATTACATTCCCGGCGGGTATACAATGAACATACAATGTATCGACGAGCGTCTGGTTGCCACTTGGCCGCGACTTCCAGAAAGATCGATTGCGATTTGTTCGTTTTTATAAAGAAATCGGCCTACGTGATCATTGGCGCGTGCGGTGTCGTAATCCTAGGGTGGTGGGTATTGTCTTCCCGAAAAACAAAGAATCGGTCTAAGATAGTCAGTCTAAAGCGAACTGTCATTCCGAAAAGTAACATTTTACAAGGTCTCACTCGAACATTCTATCGGTAACTTCCGATACGATTAAAACCAATACTTTCTGTATAAGCTGTAAGTATTAATCTGATATAAAAATATATATATATATTTATATTTATATGAGATTAACACTTATATATATACATATATACTTATATATACTTATAAGTTATATATATATATATATATATATATATATATATATATATATATATATATATATATATATATATATATATATACAGTTGAGAGTAGAATATGTGTAGAAGCATGTGAATGTAGAACACAGCTGCATTCATTGAGCCACCCCGGTTCTACCGGAATCGCACGGGGAGCGACCATTTCGCAGCATCGATTAGTAGAATCGTAGTTACCCCTCTCGCTGACGCGTGCCCCCACGACCGGCTCTCGCCGGGAAAGGTCGTAACAATGTGTTTGATGCCTTGATGTTTTTTTAATTCAGAATATACATCTTTTATTTTTACTGTAAAGTTGCTTAGGTATGATTTGAGTGAGCGGTGGATTTGTTCCAGGAAGTGTTTTTTGATTGTTTGTAAGAGCCTTTCATGGAAATCACTAGTGAGATCAGAAGTTAAAGCGCATCACCGAGTTTGCTCAGTTGAGTAAACTTCGCCACGTAGTAAAGTTTAGTCAGTTCAATTTTGACTATATTTTATGTTCAATCAATTTCGTTCGGGAGATTCGATTAGAACGACGTTGCCAACAAGTCGAAATTGGCTGATTGGCTTCCAGAACACCAAATGAATTTTATGAATAAAAACCTTATAAAGATAACAGTCTGCATTGATTAAATCATCAATACATCGCCATTATAGTTAATTATAAAACTAAGTATAAAATTTAATAAAACTTACTTACCTCAAACATATCATCAATCTCTCTTCGGAACCGATGCTTGTTCTCATAGTTGTGTTCTCTTCTGTTAAATCTTTTTCCACTCTTTTTAACAGATTATCAAAATATTGACATCCGGAAATAATTAAAAACTCTTATTTCATCTCTTCTTAGTTGAGACATGAGAATTCGATACAAACTCAGTTGATCTTTTACGATAAGAAATAACCAATTTCCTCTGTTGATTGTCTTTCTACGACGCCGATAATAATATTTAAATTCATTTTTCCTAACTACAAATATCGGAACGAACGAACAAATAAAGGAAGTAATCATACGCGTGACAGTTGAATTTTCAGAAGATACGGCACTGTGCGAAAGCTATTTTCGGTTATTATTAATTCGGCAAAGATTCTGAACCGATCGAAAAACCATATCTGATGTGAACTGACAACCCGATCTGAACTGTCTGTTATACGTACAAAAATTCATCGAATTTCCATTCCTTGCCTGAAGTTAAATAAGATATCGAAGGGTATTCATTTGAAGCCCGACGATGGGGAGAAGACAGCTGTGAAATCTTTCATCAAAAATAGGCCAGCAGAATTCCGCTGACGGAATAAAAAAAATTTGTTACGCGTCAAAAACGTATCAATGTTAACGACGATTATATTGAAAGTTTGTAGTCAATAAATTATGCTTTTATTCGTCTTCATTATACAGTGTTATTGCATTATTTATTATATTATACTTTATCTTTTGTTTTCATTTCATTTGAATAATTGTTTTCGTACTCGAGATACAAGCGATCGTGCATTAATTAACTCGCATAATATGTATTTTCATTAGTCGTTACAGGTATATTTAACGAACAGTCAATGAAATTTGAATAAAACGTATTAAAGGGTGTTAAATGAAAGGTATCAAACGGATCTTCACGCTGAAGTTATTATAGCAAGGATTCGCTAATGTTGCTAAGAAAAATTACATTTCTATTATTTAAAAGTATATGCCTGTATAAATTATAATAAAACAGTTATTGTATTATATTTTCATAATTATCTGGTAAAAAAAGAGTCTATTTTACGCTACTTTGTAAAATACCAAGGACATGAACTGTTTGAGAAAGCGAGGAAAATGTACGTCGTTATATGATTTAATGAATCGTGTAATTTAAATTGTAAGAATAAAGGTCGAGAGTACGATAGAACAAATTAGATCACCTTCAATTATGCTCTTCGTTTTATTTTAAAAATCTGTATTGCAAGGTACAATTTGCACTTTCTATTATACTTCATTTTGTTATAGTTAAATAAC
This sequence comes from Bombus pascuorum, assembly GCF_905332965.1. NCBI lineage: Eukaryota > Metazoa > Arthropoda > Insecta > Hymenoptera > Apidae > Bombus > Bombus pascuorum. The sequence continues at coordinate 171,831 of NW_026869747.1, read as the reverse complement.
AGAGAATAGCTTTGACATTATTTGAATATATTATACTACAAAGTTGCTTACACACACCTACATGCTTATCTACTTACGTAAATATATTCATTTACATTTCGAATTCTATTTCGTATTGTTCGAAACCATCGTAGCGTCTTTGTTGTGAACTTCCATTAAATAACGAAATGCTCGAACAAATGTTATTTCGAACTGAATACGAAAGAGAATCGAGGAGAAATATCCAAAATTCGCTAATAAAACTGGTTTCTTTCTTTTAGTGACAGACGATGTTAAAGAAATTCTTACTTCTTAGCTGTCCATCGTTGCTGTTTAGCTGTTTCATTCGTTGAATATAGTATAATCTTATTATTATTTATCGTAGCATTTACGTAGCAAGCTTAGTCAAAAAACGACGGTGAGAAACGAGATACTTTAGAAGTCTACAAAAATTATTATTTATTCCCGAAAAAGGCGAACAATTTTTCAAGGAAGACTCATGAAATTATAAATATTAAAAGTCATCTATAATATATTACTCAATCGGTGCATATATTATTCGTTTAACTTCTTTTTTTACTTTTTTAACTTTCGCTGTAAATTTTCTGAACAACCCATAATTATAATTTTCATAATATTTTTGATCGGACGTAATGTCCATATATTTTGACTTTAAACAATTTATTCGCAGAATTTTAAGATCAAAGTAATCGATTTATCCGTTAGATTTACAGCAAAAGAAAAGAGCTAAAAATAAAATTCCACGGAGATATTAATAGAGGAGTTTCACTTTTAAGCACATTTGGATTAAATCCGGGGATTTAACCGTGTGATTAATAGCATAGATACACCGACAGCGGGACAAATTCCTTTCGTCTCTCGTGTTTGTAAATGAAATTACGGAAGCCAATTTCTTTTAGCCCTGAAATAACAGGAAGTACGAGATCATTTATCTAAATATCGCTAATGTGCCACTTGCTTTACTTAATAGTACAATGCAAATTTAACGGATCGGAATTTAAATAAACCCTTGGGACATTTGTATATACTAGAAGATCAGAATGATCTCATAAACTCACAACGAGTATTCTGTTGCATCAAATATTGTTTTATTAGCTTTTTAAATATTAGCCTGTTAACAAGAGTTGGTTGCGTTTTCGTGATAGAAAAATAATTGTCTTATTATGAATTTTTGTGAAATTACGAAATACTAAACTCAACGTTTCAAGGAAACAATTGTTCACCCTTTTAAAAGATAATATTAGATCTTATACATACACGAAAGGCAAGTATTGCATTTCAGTTGAAATACATCGAAGTGATTACACAATTTTTGTTATTCCAATTTTTGTATCGTGAAATTAAATTGATTTTAAAAATGAGTTTGATATTGAAAATTAAAATGGTACTTCACTTAATACATCATCAAATATATCAGAATATATGCATATAAATTACGGCCCAGAATTACGTACTGTTTGAAGTTAGGATTTAATTAAACATCCGGTTTTACACATGGCATAATTCAAGCACAATTTCATAAAAGCAATTCTGTGAATGATCCTACGAAATGTTTATTGATTAGGGCTGCACAAAATTTTACGAGATCATACAAGCTACACAAGTGTATTATTTCAATGAGTTATCGAATATTTCGAAAAATTCAAAGAAATTTTATTATTATATATTAAGATCTTTTTTTTTTTTATCGTTATACTATTTTTATTCAAAAAAGCATCTACATCTGGTTTATTATTTAATTAATTGCGTTAAAATCGTAGTTTCTCTTTGATGGAACATCATATTTAAATTGGAATACTGTCAAAGGTTTGTGAAAAGGAAGTAAACAATTTCTATCATCAGTTACGTGATATTGCATAACGTTACGTATATCAGTTGCGTAATTTTAATAGAAAGAAATCATAAAAATAACTGTCTATATTCATTTTTATGCCATTTAAGAGGAGTTCAGCCTTTTTATAAATACGTACCATCAAAAAGAAGTATAAAATATAATGTATACAATAGGTAGCAATTTACTACGATCGATACATTCAATCTTCAACCTTACCACATTGCTCCTAGCATAATCGCTCAAAATTAAACTTATCACATACGTTAACATTCAAAATAAATTTTTCGATAATACAATTTTTATTCATAAATGACTTGTATAGTGTATCGCACAAATTATTCACCCCACTGTCTTTCATATATCAGAAATTTAGAACTGCTGATATATGTACGTATTATTTCTTCAATTATCATAAAGTTCCTTACGAAAATTTTCTTAAAGTGCATGCTTGCATGCTGCAACAAGGCTTAATGTCTTAATAATTGCTTGCGAAAGAAACTATACGTGTTAACCGCAGACTTCCAGCGCAAGAACTACCTAAAATTCGCGATCGATAACACGTCACGCAAGAAACGAATGCTGTCACCGGCAGTGACGAGTGAATGGCTCGTACAGTCGGTCGGCGATCATCTTGATTAAAATTTAAAAAGATCAGCCGACAGAATTCGCGCAATGGAAGTCCGTATCAGGGTGGACGAACGATCATTAACTTCCCTCAATACAAATTCATGACACTTTTCTCGTTTGTCTTCATCTGGTGTGTATAGTGAAAGTATTTGAATGTTCATAGACACCTTTAATGTATGTATTAGGTACGTGTGTCATATGAAACATTTTGAAATTTCATGTACGCTGTAACGAGATAGGATCATCATGACTGTATTAGTAAAACTGGTGAGCAATAGCAGCTATTGTTAAATGGCAAATTGACAATATATCTGGCTTTGAGACCAGGGAGTAATTTCATAGGAATCGTCTTTTGTTTAGTTTGCAGTTCCTTCTTGCTTTCGGATGCAATTTATCAGTGGCCAACGCCCAAACCGCGATAAGTGCACTCTCGTTCCACACAAGAATACACAAAAATCACGCACCAATGCGACTTAAACCCAAAAAAAACAAAAAAATAAACGCAAAAACCGAAAACCCACGACACATATTAGACCATGGCTACGTCGTACCGACGCGTATCGGTACTTTTGCCTAATCCACCCTACAACCGAAATTCATTGTTTATTGTGAATAACATACACATGTAATACTCATCTTCTTGGACAATAAACGTTATAAAAAAAAAAAAAAAAAAAAAACTACGTCGGACCGACGCGTATCGGTACTTTTGCCTAATCCACACTACAACCGAAATTCATTGTTTATTGTGAATAACATACACATGTAATACTCATCTTCTTGGACAATAAACGTTATAAAAAAAAAAAAAAAAAAAAAAAGCACTCTCGTTCCTGTCCGATCACGAAAGTTTTAAGCAACGCGCTGGGCAGCACGGATGGATAGTACTAAGATGGGTGACCGCTTGGGAATTCCGTGTATGGTGTTTGGTTTTTTTTTTTTTACATCAGCCCAGTATTTGAACTAGCTAAGAGTATGACACGAGTAGCAACTGCCCGAAGAAGAAGATACAATGGGGCATGAAAGGAAGGACGACCCTGATGAATGCCGACAGGTATTACCGGGGTTTGTCCGCCCTTGAAGCAGTGGTTGTAGGAGGGAGAGGTTTTTAGTGGGGGTATGGCAACACATCCGCCCGAGTCCCCCACATAACCCAGCGGCGCGGGTCACACTGGGCATGCGTAACACAGCATGTTCCCCTCCTCACGCAAAAAGACGTAATATATCAGTATCTTGGCTTAGTCTTCTCCACTGAACCCAATTTCACTGATACAGATAAAGTCTGTTTAACTTCTTTATGAAAGACCTCACGTAATTTGCTTCCAATTATTTAAGAAAATATTTCAACCTAACAGCGGCGAAGCCTACATTCATTTGAACCTAATTTGGCCTGTTACTTTGATGTATACTTGATATCGTGTCCTGTTATCGGATGACTGCTTCGTCCGGAAGGGCGGTCGTTTGATTAACAGTTCAAAGATTGTCTGGATATCGAAACTGAACTTGATTGAGTTTTATAATTGCTTTTTAGTGGAGTTGGCTACTGTGCCCATTAGTTTAGCTCCCTCGATTCTTCCAATAAAAAATTTCTTCATTCAGTCTGATCATGCATAATCTTTGTAACGAGTTTCCCTGCATCGTGTAATTTTTCCATGAAGAATGAACCTTATCGATACCGTCTGGTTCTTCGATCAATAATGCTGTCATAGGCGAACCAGCAGCTGCTAACGCTGCATTTGCTAATTGTTGGTCACACGGCTATCTCTCGATTTTCCATCCTTTGACGATTTTAAACGAGTTGAAAATATTGACTGCTACGCAAAAAACACGCTTCATTTGCACCGTATTACGAAAGAATATGAAAAAGAATGAACGGAACGAATCGAGAAGCGAAAATATTCTTCCTGTTTGTATTCTGCTTTTCCTTTACTTTAGACGTAGTGACATGTAAAGGATATCAAAGGCAATACTACACGTGCAATCGAACGTAGGAAGCGAATGGAATACAGCCAAAGTAAAAAATATTTGTACAGTAATTGATTTGAAAAGAAAATGTAGAATATCGCTTATTAAGGAAATTTTAATAACTAAAAAAATATGTATATAGTTTTAGGAGTCTGCACAATAATTTCCAGAAAACGGAACATAAGATATCTATGTTCCTTGTGAAAATATTAAAAAATATCTAAAAACTGGCATTGAATTTATCAAATTGACGAATAAATACGCGAAATATTTTTCCGTTCTTCGAAAAGAGCTCTCTCTCTCTCTCTCTAAATCATTTCTTTGTAAAATATGGGTTCCTGGAAATATAGGTATTTTTTCTTTCAAGCGGTCTCGTATATTTCCAATAACGTCTTTTGTTTAACTATTGCGTAGGTGGTTTTAAATGTTTCCTAACAAGTTGAACGCTTACGTATCAATAGTATTACTGCTTTGGATTGTTATCTTGCATCCGATTCAGGTCAAGAAATAATTCAAAGAGCTTACATGAGAAGAACGAAAAGATATTTCAGATTATTATTATAATTCCTTTTTAATTTGATAAATTCAATACTACGGCGGTTTTAAACCGTAACAAAATCGAAGGACAAACCGACTAAATAATAAAATAATTTTACCGGAATAAAGTTACAATTAATTAATTTTAGCGGAATAAAGCTAGCATTTAAAATTAATTAATTTTAGCGGAATAAAACCAACATTTAAAATTAATTAATTTTGGCTTTATTCCGGTAAAATTATTTTATTATTTGGTGGGTTTCTCTTTCGATTTTGTTATGGTTTAAAGCCGCCGTAGTAAAAAATTAATTAATTTTAGCGGAACGAAGCTAAAATTAATAAATTTCGTTTGCTCAAATACAAGGTAATATTTATTACGTACATGTTTGTAGAATTTTTTAAATATTTGTTAACATTTTCACAGAATACATAGATACATCGCTCTTTCTGTTATGATAATTATTTTAAAGGCTTGTAAGAATATGTTCAATATCGAATCCGTTATATTTCTTATTAATAAACGATGTTCTACGATAGTTTTGCTGAAATTAATTACTATACAAATACTTCTTACGCTGATGTTTGTTATAAAATATTACAATACTATAACGAAACATTGAAACATAAATGATTACAGTCATGATACCATTGTTGGTAAAATTTGAAACATACCTACATAGAAGCTACAAGACAATTGCAAACGTGCACTTCGCAAATGGTACATTGATTGATATGTTCGTGCGGTCAATTATTCATATTGTTAATAAGCTTCGCTGTTTGGCGCGGCGACACGTAAATATTACGTTTAAACAACTGCTCGTGCTGTGCTCAATTTTTTAACCTAAATATGTGTGTTAACAATAAATTTCTTGTAACTCACATACCTATATATTTTTCATTTACAATTGTAGTATTATATTGCAACATTAATTTTCAAAACTTTTGTACAACAATATTTGTAGATACAACGTAGTCGAAATCGTCTGTGATAAATATTTCAGTACTTTCATAAATCACTGTACGAGTACATAGACTTTCATCTCACTGCACCTTAAATAGATAGATTGTTAAGAAGAAACGTAGAGACCGTGACGTGCCTATCAATTATCCTCGATCGATCTATTCTTCGAGGCAGAATTGGTTGAATTATCCTAGCTTGTCTCTCGTATCTTTATAATTTTGTATTTATTTTTCTGTATTTTTTTTTTTTTTTTTTTTTGTTAAATTGTAATAGAATTTTCTATTTAATTGCTTAATTATACCGAATATAGGTAGCTCTTTGATATCAAACATTCTTCTATCGAAAGGATCGATGGGTAAGATATAAGCAGGAAGTAATTGCTCGGACATGATGAATAGTATGTGATGCATGAACTTTGCAGAATGCAGGGACTATTAAGACGTACAGACGTGCATTTATATGATGCATCGACTTTTATTACTCTGTTAAGTGAAATATAGAACGCTTTTTATTACTCTATTTAGTATATTTCAATGTAAAATTATAAAGCTGAAATGTTGAAAATGTTACGTTTAACGTATAACGAGATATTGAAATATCTCGAATAACGAAGTACGAGTTATACTTTGAACACGATCAAAAATGAAAATGTATTTCGATGTTGAGCAACTCGGCATTGAAAGTCATAATTTTATTAAAATAGTAATAAATATATATTAAATATTACTTATAATTAAATAATTTAATTTATAATTCAGGAAAGTCTATCACGTTATTACTGAAAAAAAGTATATTTATATTATCATAAAGGTTGCGCTGGTTTCTACGTTAATTTAAAAACGTTCATATGTATAAATAAGTAAAATACGAATATGATCAACGCAATTAGTTGCACGTAAAGCTCCACGACTTTATTTACATCATACTATATCTCGAGATAACATGGAAGAAGAAATGTGAGATTTTAAAGCTTTGAGATATTTTCAGTTCGTAGGAAAGAGTATAAATATAATTTATGAAAGTCTGAAATGAAAGTATGAAATGAAAGTATGAAATGAAGGAAATATCCTCTTCTCTTAAAATCGGATAATTTAGAAAAGATTTATCTTCTTTCAGGGCTGACTAAATTTCAAAAAATTTCGTATAACACGTAATGTATTCATAAATCCATTTTTGTAAGCCACTGTATGTTCCATAAACTTTATAACCTGGCAAACACGGAGATGGCACCCCGCTAAGGGTAGCTACCCACAGGCTATATTTCCTTTTTTTTCCCTAATCACTAAAACATCATAAATAATACTTTACCAAATATGCTTCGGGACAAATTGAAAAAACCAAAATAAAATAAAATAAAATAGAAAAAAAAAAGAAAAAGAAAAAAAAAGAAGAAGACTATGTTCGAAAGCTTAGTTCCATCCTACGCCTTTAGTCTCTCGAGCGCATTCGTCTACAATTTACAATTACGTTTCGTATTTTATCACACTCGGTACGAAAATAATTGCAAGCTGAACGACACGATGAGTGCATGCTAAATTAAAATCAAATAAAGTCTGGCGACTGACAGAATTTCAAAGTAATGATTTCCTTTCTCGCGGGGGCACATTTTCAAAAGGAGGATCAAACGATCCAAACCGATTACAGCTTAATCTTTCACGTTTGATACTGCGTTTCGATTTTATAATCAAAAATTCAAATAATAAAATATTCAAATAATCAAATTCAAATTATAGTATCGGATAAGGTTACCCTGGCTTCCCCTTTCCTGGCTTTCCCTTTCCTGGCTTTACTGGATGTTGCGTTTCATAACACATTATCGTGATTCGCAGAGAAGAAAGGGAGGGAAACATCGCAGAAACTTGATTTTCCCGTCGACGGTGTTTTTTTTCTTTCGGCTCGCGCGTTTCAAACAGAATGAAATAACAGAATAATTCACCGGGCAGGTAATCGTACGAGTGGACTTTAAAGTTCTGCTTTGTAAATTGCATACAATTAGCGCGTTCGTTCATTTCGAAACCGTATCGGAAATGTCGATTAAGAGAATTTAATAAAACCTGTAAAAGTACTGTAAGAGGATATACTTCCATATCATCACGTAATTGTATGAATTATTTATTTCATCAAATTATATATAGTTCAAGATATATAAAATGATACAGACCAAATGAAATCATACATTTTTTGAGATTTGTAGTGTTTGGTTAGAAATAACGTGCCGTGGGTTTGTTTCGAATCAGGACAGTTCTATTTGATCAAATTCATAGCATCATAATCTGCAACGTAAATTGTATGGCAAACAAGAAACATGTTTTTTTTTCTATTTTATTTTATTTTATTTTGGTTTTTTCAATTTGTCCAGAAGGATATTTGGTAAAATATTACATCTTGTTGGTAAAAAAAAAAAAAGGATAAAAATAAAATATAGCTTGAGGGTAGCTACCCTCCCAGGGTGCCAACGTCGTGTTTGCTAGATTATATTTTTTATGAGGCCTATTGGGCGTTCCCTTTTTAGTGAAGAAACATGTACGGAAAATTCTTTCTATAAACGAATATTTTAAAAGATAGGTAGACGTTGGATATATCTTAATAGATGTAAACGTCGTCAATTGATAACTGCAAATCTGAACAAAATATTCTAGATAATATTCGATAACATAAACATATATCAAATATCTTTCCGACATACTTTGCATATTTCATTTGCATAAATATCATACCTATATCTATATTTCTTGTTTATTAGGATATAAAATTAAATTTATACGTTATTTTTTATTTATCTTATGAATTTAAAGAGTGGTTATGATGGCATCGAATGTCTAACTGAATTCTTTTAGATTTCAATACTCGGGAATAGCTGTTAACTGAACTTGTTTTTCCGTACACAGCTAAGGGATCACGCAAGATCCTGTACGTTTCCTGCACGATCACTTCGTGTAACATGGATTACATTCTTTGGCTTTTCGCGCAACGTTCACCATTGCTGTTCGCCTTTAAATTTTATTCGAAGGGAAAAATGCCAGGTACGCGCGTCGAGGCAATTACGGGATAGCAAATTAGATATCAACGACGGAGGAAATACTTCGTATTTTAATGTATATTCGACTCCTTCTTATTGAACTATTCTATGAAATCTTTAGATAAATTTTTGAAGATTTTATTTATTACGAATATTTTTCTGCAAATAGCTTTTACCTTTGCAAAATCGTGTACTAAGAATGCACTAGTGCGCGTGTGTATACATGTGTTCTATGAAATCCGTAGATGAATTTTTGAAGAATTTATTTATTACAAATATTTTTCTGCAAATAGCTTTTACCTTTGCAAAATCGTGTACTAAGAATGCACCAGTGTGCGTGTGTATACATGTATTCTACGAAATGCGTAGATGAATTTTTGATAATTTTATTTTCTACGAATATCGTTTTGTAAATAGCGTTTTGCCTTTGCAGAACCGTGTACTAAGAATGCAATGATGGGCGTGTGTATACATGTATTCCATGAAATCTCTAGGTAAATTTTCGAAGATTTTATTTATTAGGAGTATTTTTTTTGTAAATAGCTTTTTCATTCGCAAAATGGTATATTAAAAATGAAATAATGTGTACATATACATGTGTGTGTGTGTGTGTGTGTGTGTGTGTGTGTGTGTGTGTGTGTGTGTGTGTACTAGTATTACTATAATTACTAATAATATATTTGTTTAATAATAATAACTAGTGTTTTTAATGTTACTGTATTTATCAATATCTACATTTTAAGAACTATTTCCAACAGAATAATAATGTCAGTATAATATCGTGTTATCAATAAATTCGGTGTTAAACTAAACTAAAGTAAAGTAAAGTAAAGTAAAGTAAAGTAAAGTAAACTAAACTAAAACTAAACTAAAACTAAACTAGAACTAAACTAAATCGCAATCTGAACTTTAAAATAAGCAGTGAGAGCTTTATCAAAATCCGCTTTTCACGAGAAAGAAAGCTAACAGCTTGAGACGTAGACAAGCTTTTCCAATACAGATTGCAATGTCGATTCGCGGAAGCATCCAAAGAGGAAGTGGACGATTTCGATTCTAAGAAAGTCGAAATGCAGCGATTCGATTCGAGGCAGAACGAAAGTAAGAGCAAACCGAGGCCAATTTATTTTTAACGCGTACCAGTATAGGATCATTGCACTTGCCAGCGGATATTATCTGCTTATAATGGAGGATTGATTACATTCCATTCGATCAGTTTCCATATCCGCGATTTACCTTCCATTTTTAAGCTGTTTCAGCGAATGCAAATGTAGAATGCGTTCGTTCATTTGCATTGAAAATAATACGCGCTGATATTGGAATCTTTATTATTGTTATTTTATCATTGTCAAACCCATACATGTATATAAAACCTTATGTTTAAGATTTTAAATCCACAATTCTTTGATTTACCAAACAAATTACGGGACGAAAATTGCAATGGAACTCGGCGTACGATATTGCGCATGCTGATGTAACCTCGTGCAAAATTCTGCCCGACAACATGACGTACGAATACGATCTCTTGCTTTACAATAAAACGAATAGAAACTGTAAATGTATTACTTCGTGAAACTTACCTACTAATTACCAACACAGCGCTCAAAAACACAGGGGACCTATTAAGTACAATACGTATCAAGCAGTTAGCTAACTGTTGCAACCTCCTTGAAAACTTTGAAAAGTATGTACGTAAAATGTAAATACGGAAGTATGTGTGGCTGTTATAATATGGTACTAAATTGCAATAAAATTTATTTATTATGTTTTATTTTGTAATTTTATTACCGATAAGGCTCGTTATAACATAAAATATTGGTATTACCTCATGACGAGTACACTCACACAAGCAACTAACCGATCAATAAATTAGTTCCGAAGATAAATTCGATGCAACTTTTATGGTTCTTGCTGTACGGTTTTTTACAAGGTTTCCCTGCGGGCGTATTTGGTCGTGATGTTTTCATTGGTATTAATATCGATTCTGTACGTTCGCCCTTTGTTTGAATAAGATTTATTAATTAATTAAATAGGATCAAAAGCATAAAGAGTCAGTTATCCACTGTATTAAAACCTGTCGAAACCTCCGATATTTCCTATATTTTTAACAAAGTTAAAACGCACGAGAGAATTTTAATAATAAAACGTTTTTAACTTCTCTGATGTCATACACAATTTTGTTAATAATTTATTTTTCCACCATTCGCTCTTTACAGCTCATATTCTTTTTATCATATTTCATATATGGTGCTTTGCGTCGGCGTTTTAATCAATATTCTGAATGTTTGCCCTCAGAGAGCGTAATGTAATAATGAAAAATCAGTACGCAGGCGATTCGGTAGAATGTAAAGATATTTTTCGATAAAATATAGTAATAAAATAAATAATATATATATGAATATATATGTATATATATATATATATATATATATATATATATATATATATAATATATATAATGTATATATGATTATAGAGAGTATTTTCGCGGTATTGTATTTGTTATAGCATTTACATTTAATATACTTGTATTTTTATGCAAATTCACTTTCTTATGAACGAAACTAAAAATACCTTCAGCCACTAAATATTATAAAGAGCATTATACTTCGGATATTCTGTACATTTTTTACATTATATATACTACATGAATGTTTGGATTTTTATGATTTAGGAGACAGTTGTGCAATACACTTCGTCTTACGATTTTCTCTTTCTATTCCTATATCGCTTTCTTAGCTCGCTCGCGTACACTCCATCTTCATATCTCTATGTACGTTACACAGAATTGTTATATTTGTTTGTTTATTCAAATAAAAGTGCTAATATTTTGTGAAACAGCCAGAACTAATTTTAGTTCGTTGTCTGTAACAGTCGATACTGCGCGACTCTCCTCTGCACGATATATTGCAATTAGAGAAATGAAACTTCTGTATGCGATCTTAATTCGATAGCCAGAAACTACAGTATGATATTAATGTTTCGCACGTTAGAATATTCTCTCATAATGTTGCTAATTAGAAAATAAACAGAAATATTCTCACGAAGTTTGTCCAAAGTCGGTCCAATTCGCGAACTAAGGACAGTGATGAAACACACTGCCAACGTCACGGAGATCCTCCTTTGTCTCGAGTAAAGTAATTACTTCATCGCCTCCCGGATATCGTATGCTAGCCGTTATGTAAATTAGAATTTTGCAAGCGTGCACATTTGTCGGGTTGCGGCTTACATTACGCGCTTTACGGTTTATACGACTTTCCACTGAAGAAAAAATGAGAAATTTTTGCCGATTCTGCCTTTTTATTGCTTTCGTATTGAATTGCATTGACCCGCGCGCTTCTTCTTGCACAGGCGCATGGCACCGGACCGAACGTATCCGCTTGCATCGATTTCCATAGATGCCTTTTTTTTTTAATGGTGGTTACTTCACGGTCGGCCAGGATTGATTAAATTAAATGAAACTCTCATTCACCCGAAATTTGCTAGCATTTCATGAGAATAAAAATTTGTTTCACCTACAAAGTATCATAATAAGTACTCTGCTTTCGATATTATATATATTTTTTCATATTATCTGCATTCTGTAGAATCTTAAAATTGAATAAAAAAAAATGTCTGAACATATACAATATATACTGTAGATGAATCGTTTCTTAAAATTTACTTCTTCTATTTATGTTTATGAAAATATGAATTTGTAAATGATGAACCTAATTAGTTTTCCTAATACAATTACGAATGCTGTGATACGAATATTACGAGTGGTTGGCTCTGACGCGATTCCACAATCGGCCGGCAAAAAAGTAAAATTTTTACGTTAACTGATGGGATAATTGGACGAGGGCCTACAGCAAAAGACGGAGAATGTAAATTTTAACGAATTTTGAATTTAACATTTTTTCATGTGCTGCCGTCTGTGCTCTTTATCTTTGGCTACGTTGTATTAATTTAAATAGAAATTTCTTCAGTCATATTCACTAGTCGTATGTCTAAGAAAGAAATGTCTAAGAAAGACAGATATCTCGCTCCTACATGTCTGCTTCAACCGTAGAGCAATAAGACAATGTCTGTGCGCTGAAAGGATGAGATACGGAAGTATCTGTTCAGTCCACTTTAGCGTCCGGATTTTTATCCAGTCTAGCTTACGTCCATATCTCCACCAATTCTTGGAAATAAAGTCTTGGCTTGAGCTTCAAGCGTGTCGTATTAAGTTACATCGTCTTACTGCAGTCCACATGCTACTATGTCGAGTATCGTTATTTCGTTCATACACGTTCTTTTCCCTGAAACGTGCAACACAACGAACATTGCAAGAAGACTAAAAAGGAAACACCCAATAGACCTCATAAAAGATATAACTTAGAAAACACGAAACTGGCACATGCTATATTTATTTTTATTTTATTTTATTTTTTTTTATTTACCAACGAGATATAACATTTTATCAAATGTCCTTCAGGACAAATTGTAAAAACCAAAATAAAATAAAATAAAATAGAAAAAAAAAAGAAAAAAAAAGAAAAAAAATCGAATTATTCGAAAATCGAAAAGTCGAATTCTCAGACTTTACCAATACAGATAATCGTTCTGATTAGCCCTGGATCGTGAACGATCTGTAGATACGTAGATGGATGTCTTTTTTTTTTTTTTTTTTTTTTTGTTTTCGAGGAAATCCGCACGGTCACCCGCCGCTTCTAGGGGGGAGGGCGGTGTGGTAGTGTCGGATTCCAACTGACTAAAATCTCCACGAAGACTGTCTTCTCTACTGTGTCGAAGGGAGCCCGGGAACCGTTGCGGCGACACGAGTCCGGATTCCCAACCGAGCTGTTTGGTGCCTCCCGGGCGCTGGAAAGTTCAGCGCCTAGCTTCCATGCCCCGGGAGAACTTGCGTCACTCTATAGGTCAGGGGAGCGCGCCCGAGGGCTCTCAACCCCTCTCAACCCCTCTCAACCCCTGGCGCGCCAGCTTTTGTGTCAAGGCCAGCGTGCCTATCTGTTGAGCAGTACTCGCCGAGCTCACGCCTCCGCATCCGCGTTGCTCGCTGCAACTCTGCCCAGGAGAACCCGGCAGCTCGAACAGGGGAAGGTCAACGAGCAAGGTCACTGTCGCAGCTGCCGCCGCTGAAACGGTGCAAGCACCACCCACCTATGCAGCCTCCCGATCGCTGGCTGCGTAAAATATTCATATTTATTTCGAATTTCTCCGAAAGAAGTTTTAATTACGTTAATTTTATGTTTCCATTTTCCTCTTGCATTTCAGAGAGTTTAACTGTCATAATTAGTGATGACGTCCTTTTATCATGTTTTACAAATTCATCGCTCGTTTCTGCAGCTTTATTTTTGTCATTTATTGCGTGGAAATTTCCATACGTACGATACATTTATATCAAAATGTTCCCTCTGAATTGGTGACACGAGAGAAAAATCGCTAAACTGCTTAACAAAATAACCGATTTGTTGGATTCTAGTGAAAATCTGCCGAGTCTTCTTTAATTTCTGAGATCTACAAAATTGTGTCTGAAATTATGCGACTGTCAATTGTCCTGCGTTGCTAACGATCAGCATTATCAAAGTAATGTTAAATATATATATATAAAAAAAGTAATATCAAAATCATGCATTATTATGTATTAATAAATTATGCTCGTCTACAAAAGACTTTAAGAAAGATGTTTCTTTTTCTTCTCTCGATCTTTATCTTCACTAACTTACTATAATTTAATGATTGGTATTACTTTATTCTACGTTTTTATACCATTTTTTTTCATGCAAATTTATTGTGTTTTATATTATATTTTCTTAAATGTTATAAATTTCCTATATTATATTTAATAACTAATATTTTAGTAATATTCATAGAGCAGTATTTTACTTTGATAAATAGTATTTCAATAACGCTGTAAGACCTGCACAATTTCATTTTATTTCAATTTTATTTTAAAAAAGCACAAAAGCTTCGCGAGTCTCTTTCGAAATACGCAATAAATTGCGCCGCACGTGCCGACCTCGCTTTCGATTCTTCGCTACGTTTTATTTGTTCATCAAAGCGACGCAGCGCGCGCATCTACGTCACAGAATATTATGCATTGTAACAGAAATATCGTATGACATTATATTTCATATCGAGATCTTTCTTTTACGTCATGCATTATGAAATATGTATGACTGAATTGGAGATGGAAAAGCAAACAAATTTCGAAACTTTATTCTAATTCGTCGTAGTCACATTTTGTTTTTCATTACGTATCATATGTATTAAATATCAACGAAGATTATCACAGTTCTCCAAAAATGAATAGGGTCTGTTGTTACAAATCGCCACTGCAATTTAATCTATTCATGCATAATTGAAACGGTGTCGATAAAACAAAAAAATTCGAAAAATACTTATCTCGTACGTATATTTGAATATTTATCTTTCGCAAAACTTCACCAACTTATAAATTATTTTTCAGATTTACTTCTCTGGCAAGTTTGTACGTATTGAAATCCTTTTTATTTAATCACGAACATCCTATTCTATCATAAAATCGGAAACATCAACAAACGTGTATTTGTCATGTTTTTCTCCTGTAATCTCCTCTGGAAAGAGTTCATATTAAAAGCTCACGTATTATAGATCAACTAACAATGGTTTAAAACGTCGAGGGAAGAAATCGTGAAAATATTAAAAGATCTGACTTGGTCGGATTAAAAGGAGGATTCCGGCTTCTCGTCGGTGGTGCATTTCTCTCGAGGTCGCTTGAGGAAGGTCGGAGGGAAAAACGTCTGGAAGGCCGTGTACGAACACTCGTTCGTTGAAGATTTTCCAGAGCTACCGGTGCACGTCGATTTCGTTCGCGTAATTTTTCAGTATTTCACCTCGAATATTTTCTGGCGAATATTTCCAGCCGAATGTTCGCGATATTAACTCGTTAAGGACTAAAGTTACGTTAACGCGTCATTTAAAGAATTAGGACATTGGCACTTTGAATTAGAAATGTAATAGGTTCTACAATTGCAAGAGTAAATCGTCCAGACTTTGGACTTCAGAGTTAATTTGGAGTTATTGGACTTTCCAGACCTTTCTACGATTCCTATATTTTCGGACTTTCAATCGGAACTTTCGCGCAAAATTTTCCAACTATTTGTTCAACGTATTTGCTGAACGTATTTGCTGAATATTCGACTGTAGAAACTGCACGGATCTAATATTGATTTAATAACAACATATAACTCGTAATTTCTTTTTAGTCGATTAATATTATTCCATTTTATTAAATTTACAGCGCGTTTATGAAATTGAATTCCAATTTTTTCAATATCTTTTTCGTTACGTACAATAAGTTTATTAGAATCCGTAAAATTATATCCGTAATTATTTCTTAATTTGACCATAACAAGAAACTTTCCAAAAGAGAAATGTCTTTAAAAGAAATAAGATGCAATGAAAAAAGTAAACATGGCGAACGATGCTAACGAATTTTCTTTTTGAGTTTGTAATATTAAATAACTTTAAATTTGACGCGTCTTGTTCGTTGACGGTGTTTGAAAATCTTCGGCGGAGACGGCTTCTTGATCGGATGATCAGCTGCCAATCGAAATCCTAACTAGCACATCTCCGATATTAATTATCGTTGATGATAAAATATATAATACTATCGCTTCATTTTACAAGAAAATGTTCCAATTTTACAACAATTTTACAAAAGTAAAAATAATGGACATGGATCTAAGTAATCTCTGGTGCTGGCCATAAAATAAATACGTTGAAATTTGCAAAACGGACATTGGCCACTGGCAAATTATATCGATAGATTTGTATCAATCACGTAGAAAATTCCATTGAAATACAGAACGTTTTATTTCCTATCAGTCAGTTAGCGAAAGAAGCGGTTGAAGCCGTAGAGTAAGCGTTTTTGATCGCGCTGGCAAAATTATTGCACGAACTTTTCCACAGAAACATGTGACCTGGACGTCATTGACGGATAATTTTTTACATCAGATCCACTTTTGATTGGCGTGAGACAGATACCGACGAAAGAAAGTAAACCGTTTTTAAAAGAAATCATAGAAATACCTGTGCCATCAGAAACTCATTACGATGGAACCGTAAGCCACGATGAAGATAAGAAATCATCTGATTCAGAACAGTTTTCGCATTCTATTTCGGATTCTGGTTTCTAAACGTTAAAAACCTTCTAAAGTACTTTTTTTGTTAAATTCAACGATTTATTGAGTTTTGTTTAGATAAGCATTAAAAGGTATTAACAAAATATTATGAAACATTAAGGAAATATTTTTCTTAAAAGAAACTGTCTTGAATGTCAATTAGAAAAATATCGTAAATAAGTTTGGCCAGCCAGCGTCAGGATTGTCGAACTTTTCGTGCGAAACGCGACGTTATCTGTGATTCGTCTCATCTCATTTCCTACTGGCACTCCGAGTGAATCGAATAATTTTTGATAAGACCGCAAATGACGATCGAATAACTAATTACGTGATTTTACGTGTTCCCAAATCAATTATTCTTATGTATTATGTATCGTATTATTACACAGAATGTTAAAACTGTTTCAAACATTTTTGCCAAAAATGTTGCAGGCCAAATAAGTTCAGAGTTTTAAAAGTTCTATCGAACGATCGTATCCGTTTGATTTTGAGTGCAGGAATCACAACGTTATGTCAGTACGTATATTTTTTTACTTTTCATGCTGTATTAAAGCTGTCGGCGAGATTTTTCTGAAATATTGATTGATCGTCTATATGTATTCTATCTATATGAATTTCGGTGGTAGGAAATAACTATTAAAAAGATCCTAACAGATCGATTCTGTTTTTACGATTCGTATTTCGCTTATCAAGTGTTGTAATTATGCAGTGTTTAGAAGTAAATTAAATTAAAGTCTTGTAGTAAAATATCGTATACAACGAGGTTTTACTTAAATACTGCATTTATACACCCGGAAGTTAGATTTCTTAATTACGAGTGATATGCGCTTGTGATTTTCCCAGGCCGCGGAAACATCTTGCTGTTTTATACCGTTTCATTGAAGATACATACACATACCTACACACGTATGTATATCGTTCAACTAGATTCTTCCTGTAAGAGCGAACATTTAATTACCATTTTTCATTGCAACGGACCTCACTGTTATTTCAGCCGATATTAATCAATCGATGATTAATCCTGTGGAATGTTCCGTAATCCAACCCTCGAACCCTGAATAAGGGGAAAGAAACAAACAATCGCATCAACGTAATTTAATTAAAGTTCATCAGACTGTAATCTGATCGTAATTTTATATCCGTTTTAAAGTGTTTTCGTCTGTTTTCCAGCTCAACGTTTACATTTCATTGGATTTCACTTATTATGAAAATGTTAGCAAATGTGTTCTTGTACCATAAACGCAGCATTTTCCAATAGGAGAATACTCGTTTTTTAATATAACTGGCATAATGTAAAAATATCAAAAATCTCTGAAATTTTATTCGTTAGACTACCGATATCTATGCAAATTCATATTTTTATATCTATAAATTAAAAAATATGAAATACCTAATATATGTAGCAGCACATGAGTCAGAGGACAATTCAAGTCATATTGTTTTGCCTCGAAGTATTAATATCGTTAGGAAACACGCAGCATAATAATAAATAAACTCCGGGCAAAACAACGTCGCCGTTACGTGCAATCGTCTTTCCCCCGACGGATGCGATTACGAGCGAGTTAATTATCTAGAGCTATCGAGCAGTATCTATCGAGCATTTATCGAGTATTTATCAGCGATCTTATTTTGCGACTTATACGCTGTACGAGCGTCTCGACGACACCATTTATATTTATTTATTTAATTATTTTAAATATATTTGACGGGTTGCAACAGCAAGCTCTCGCTATTCTATCGATCGCTTACAATCCTACACTGGTAACCCAGTGGTGAGTTGAACAGGACCAACGATTCTCCACAATTAGTGACACCGTCGTGATTTGAACACACATCTACGTATATTTTAAAACGTTATTTGCTTCAAATTTCTTATAATGATGCATAAAAATCTGTAGTTTGGTGGTGGCCTAAAAGTTTATAAATTTATAACGATGAAAGAATAAAACTATCACTATGTAAAAGAATAAATCGAAGAAATTAACAATTAAATTCACCAAAGGAATAGAAATTTCCAATTCTTTCAGTTTTGAGGAAACTTTGCTAATAAATATCGATTATTTAGAAAGACGCGATAAGAGAAGCATTATAACTGTTACCCCAGGAATGCAACATCGTTTCTTCGAAAGGATAATTTTGTTTATTTATTTTGTTTATTTTCGTAAATTTATTTCGATTCCTGGAGGATTCCTGCAGCACTATTGACACAGCTCAACGTCTTCTCAAATGATTCGTATATTCTTGTAAACTAAGTGATTCTTGTAAATATAATAAAAGGACTTGGATAATAAATTGTAATCGGATACCAAGTAATAAAAATGTGACATTATTTTCAAAAATATGACAAAAGACTCGGGAATATATGAATTAAATGTAATTAATCAAAAACACATTTATTTCTTTTTCTATATTGTAGGATAAAAACGTTTAATTAAGATCGATACGTACAATATGAGAAGAAACAATCAAATGAAGTAATTTACTATTAATTAATTGGTTTCTTGATTAAAATATAATAATGTAATAATATTAGTAAACATTACTGTAATTCATTAGTAAACATATTATCACGATTAATTAATAAATGGAATAAAAATATAATATGCAAGTGAAGTATCATAAAAAGAAATCTGATCGTAAATATCGGAAGTGATAAGAAGCGAAAGAAATTTCCTCGCGCTAGTTACGTTCTAATTAATCAAACGGTTCGTTGAATAAGCGATCATTCGAATAATCGTGTATCCGTTAATCGTAGAGAGATCGTCGATTTTCATTCAAGTCACGATTATCATTTGCTTATTACCGTCAATTTGCTATTATGTCAATAGCTTATCGTTGCAGGAAAGTCGAACGTTGCACAGCTTCGTGCAATCGTATATCATTTTAAATTCCTTACTATTGGTATACATATTATTAATTATTACGCATCCTTTCTACATGCATACTAGGTACATACATGAAAATGAATTTTGCGGCAGTGTCAAAAATTTCATTACTGATACGTATACATACAGTATAGAGACTAATTTTTCTACATATTGGGTCGAAATTATGATTAAGGGGCAGGGGTGTGTAACGGGACCGACGCTCAAATCGCGTTAAGTGCACTCGTACCCGTCCGATCGTGAAAATTTAATTAAGCAACGCCCAGGCACAACATTTTTCCCTCCACACGCAAATAAAAAAAATAAAAAAAAAAGGGGCGTGTATAATGAATCTTCACTGGAGGTGGTCATCGTGTTATACAAATCGAGGTGGTATTGATTAACCTAACACAAGTGTATCCCAACATCGACAAGCAACCGAGGTGATTATATAGACGCCTAATGGTCTTAGGTGTTCGATAACGAACCTGCGGTCAACGGGATAGTAAAGATACGGTTCTCCAAAGTCTGAGTCTGAGTCTTGGTTAAAATAAAACGTGTGACGATATTCACTGATCGTAAAGACGCCGTTTTTTTTGAGATTGCAAGAGAGAGATCGTGTTCCGTCGCGGTGATACTGCAAAGGAAAATTATAATGGGGTGTGTTTAAGAGCGCGAGATTATCAGATTCGTCGAGGAAAACCTTCGCTCGGAAAGTCAGGGAAATGGACGTTCCTATATTAATTGGTTAATTTCTAGTTGGTGGTTAGAGAAAGATGCTAGTCACCCTCGAGAGAAAATTACTGGCGGGAAGCTTCATTAATAAGACAAGCAGATTTCCCGTACCTTCTTGTAGTGGGTGGTGGATTTAAGGACTGTTAGAATAAAGACTGTTTGCCCGTTTAAAGGACCTTAGTTAACTAAGTCCCTAAGATTTATAGCGAGTCCTCCGCGGCTACATTGGACGACTAGTTGTCGCCTCGAGCCCCCAACCTCATTAGCACAGATCTCAGATAATTATAATCGGGTTAACTTATAGAGATTAAAGTATTGAGGATTTTCTAAAGAGTTCCAAAGGAGAAGCCCGGGTGCTCTTTCATTTCCGACATGATATATTCCATGATATTACGGAAATGAGATTGAAACGCATATAGATATGGTGCCTCTTAAAATGTTAGTACATAACTATAGAAGTATATTCTTTTCTATGTAGAAGAAAAATGAAATTTATAAACAGTAAATGAATTAATTCATTTTATTTTATTTTAAATCCCCAATTACAATTAATTTAATTTTAACGGAACATAATATTTAACATTCCTCCGTTAATTAATTTCTAACGATGCTTGTATTCAATACTTATATTTATATTATATTATTATATTATATTTAAATACCATTATGTGAACGTTCATATTTTTAATATAAACATCAACATACAATATTCACTATAAACCGGCATTGCCAGTATTTCTCCAATATTAATTCATATAAACTTCTATCGCCATCGTTAATTTTTAAAACAGAAATAAAATTTCGTTTGAACTGCTACGATAATGTTCTCAGTTTGCCCAATATTTTCCCCACTTACAGTTCCCAGAATCAAACAAAACAATATCACATTATCGTATTATCATTCACTGATATCATCATCGTAAACACCTACACCGTGGATATTTATATAAAATTTATAGGCATTCGCTAAATGTATCAGTATCCAGTAACTCAACAAAGGGGAAGTCTGTCAAACAATATAAGCTGCCTATTGAATTCAAAGAAAAGCTTAATAAATCCCCCACGCAATTCCTACGCATATTAAAGCTGTACCGAAGATTGCGAATTATCTGATATCTTCTTTTCTTTTTTTTTTTTTTTTTTAGTTTATTTTGGTTTTTACAATTTGTCCCGAAGGACATTTGGTAATTTGGTGTTATATCTCATTGGTGATAAACAATATAAAATAAAACTAAATATAAAAAAAATGTCTTCGACGATCGCGTAAAACACGAAAAATTAGATTTATTGCAAATCGTTCGGGCATGTTTCTCGAGCAAAATTGATTTTTGATTGGCCCATCGAGTTTACGAAGCGATTTTGGCCAATGTTCACGCCCTCGAGATTGTCTCGGAAGAAGGTTTCGCAAGAGAACGGCTAACTCCAAGCAATGTATACACATAGAATGAATTATACATTCGTGCGTAAACTGCCTACGGATCACTTTGATACATAAACATGAAGGGAGGCATAAGCGAGCCGAGTTTAATACCATAAGATGAGCGTGCAACACGTAACGTAACGATCTCCTGTCAGGAGGAAGGGCTTTATTGTGAATGAGCGATCTCGATTGTCTGATTCCAAAAATGTTTCGTGCGCGTAAAATATTGAAGTGAAATTTTTTGTTGCTAGACGTATCGTAAGCGAGAACTGCGTAGCATTGTTCTATTCCGCGAATAAAACAATAACGTTGGTTGGTTTTTATACGTTTATGAAAAAGCTAAACATACAAAAATGTAAAGAATACACCTTTAGCAACGTATGCAAAAATAGTATAAAAGATACGAGGTATAATATTTTTTTTTTTTTTTTTTTTAGTATTTGGTTCTTTTATCGTGTTAATTGAAATACAGATTTACTTAAATATATGAAATGAAACAGGAACAGCTGATTGAATGCTGTTTTGAAGATATTAGCAAGCATACTACAGCTTTTATAGATATTATTCCACGATGTATGTTATTTTAATTTAATTAAATAACACAGAGTTGAGCTGCACAAAGAACTTTCCTTTGATTTCATGATGAAATTATTTCGCACATTACTTTGAACGCTTTTCGTTACAATTACGGATATATTGTTTTCTCAACTTGTAAAGTTATTGTTTTTCAAACATAAATAGATGAAATTACAAATCGCTACTGTAGAAATTTGAAATGACACAACAGGTATATTAGGTATAATACGATATTAAGGAAAGTTTACGTTATGAGGTCTGCATATATTATAGATCAGATTGATGTTTTAAAAAGCAGTAGAGAAATATATTTCATACTGATATTATAACCCTAGTATTTGTATTACCTTTTTCAGTTTTTTATTACCTAGTCAGAGTTTTTTGCTGTTCAGTAAAATAGTAAAATATAACAGCAGAGAGGGTAAAGTTGCAAAATAAATTTACGAAGACCGGTAAGGTGAAAGGTTAACAATAATCTGACCTGTTAGAATTATGAGGTTTTAGTTTCACCCAGTGTGGCAGATTGACGTTCGTAAAACAGATCCATCAATTGTGAGAGTTCGCTCAGGCAAATGCGGAAGATGCGCATGATATCGTGATACACACGAGAGATAGCGTGTTCCACGCAAAAAGAGCGCACATTCTACAGGAAGAGGGAATGTTTGGAATTTAGGAATAATCCTTATTGAAACGCTCCTAATGGATCGTGCGAATGAAGGACGCATGACGCAAGTTAAACAACGTTTCTAAGAAAATATATTTTCTTAGAAAGCGTAAATGATAATGAACCGATAACAGAAAAATATTTGCTGTAGCGATCGAGATATAAACGTGTAGACTTCTTGAAGTCTTTAAACTTTTTTCAAAATTAAGGAATATGTATAATGCGTGGCTGGTAAATTATAATACGACTCCTCACTAATAACGCGATCATGAAGATAAGCACGTGTATTTGCCTGAAATATCACATGCGCACGAAGGGCAAGCCCTAGAAATCAATACGTGCTTATGGATGGATACTGCTTTAGGGCAATCAGAACAAAATTACAAATTGTGTGCTAAACAATGGGAATTTGATAACTACACTGTAGACGCTTATATTCATTTATATAAGAAATTTAAAGATACAAAAATTTTCTTTATAAGAAAATTAATACTATTAACAACTTTAATCTGAATTGGAAAGCACAGGTCGTATCTATTATCAGTTATGCTTTAAAAACTTTCTTATTCAACCACAAAAGAAAGGTAAAAACAATTGCATTGGTCAAAGAAGTCTTGTGAAAGAATTAGGTATCGTAAATAATTAGACGATTAGATAGGAATTTAAATAATTGGATAGAAACAGTTTAAAAAGATAGAAAACGGTCTGAATAAAACAGTTTTAGAAAACTGATTCTCAATTGAAAAGATTTCATATATCGCAGTTTAAAAACGCACATTTAAAGTTTAAAAAATGTATTCTACCAAACATGAAACATGCAGGTATGCAGACATGAAACCGGAATTTTTATATAGAAAATACACGTTTATTGTATGAAAATGATTAAAAATATTTTATTCGAAGTATTGTGTTGCCTTTTTTCATATTCTGCTCGTTTTTCGCGCAAAGCTTGATTCAAATCGATCGTTTGTTGCCGGCAGCGCTCGGTATTAACGGTTTCGTCAGGTTTTAACAGCTAGTAATATATCACACCCTTCTTATCCCACCAAACGAATTTGGTCTTGTAGTCGATGTTGATGGTTCTGGTGTTCTGCAGCTGCTCGTCATCTTTCACGCTTAGGATTCTCAAAATATATCGACTTTTCATCGCCAGTCACAATTCGGTGGAGAAATGATTTTCTTCTGTATCCAGCGAGCAGCATTTCGCAAGTGGTTCTTCCGTTTTCCTGCTGGCTTTCAAACGTATGCTTCTCGTATCACGTTCAATCGATCAGCGAGTTGTTGTCGCGTTTGAGCGTTATCCTCGTCCGACGATGCTTGAAATTCGCTGTTTTAAAACTTTTTCCGTGATCTTCCACGTCATTCGTTCCTAGCGTCAAAATTGTCACTTTTGAATTTTTTAAAGCACTCACAGCAATGTGATTTACCAAGATAATTTACCTGACCGGTAAGCTTCGACAAGCATTCGATGCGATTCTGCAGCAGTTTTCTTCAAATGTGAACAGAAAATCAATGCTGTTCGCAAATCGTAGTTTCCAGGCATAAAATTCGACATATTCAACGCTATTACGAACTATGCTGTTCTATGAAACTTGAATTGGTGTAAGCGGAAAATGTTCGTGAGACGAACAGCTAGGGCCATCTATTGGCCAATTTCGGTTTCATACTTGCAGATAGAGATAAAGGTAAAATCAGAGGTAGAAAGTTATCACATTTAAGAAAAAGCTTAGAAAAAAGTTCAGAAACTTTCGATTATCAAAGGAATAAACTTATTGTTAATATCGAGCGGTATATAAAATTGTTTTAATATTTATATCATTCAATTCCGTTTCGCAACATTGTGATTACGAAAGGAAATTTGAAGGATTTGCATAGTATTTTTTCCGTCGCTATTTCCCCTTTCGCTCAAATTGTACAATTTTATAAAGTTTCAAGAAATTGTGCTGTTAGTGGTACTGCGATCAATTTGTTTATTTTGATATTTGAAATTGCGTTTTCATTACTTATTACTATCATTATTTATTTGAATTTGATACTTGATCCTTAGCAAAAAGGATTCTCCTTCTAAATAAATGTTTATACATACATTTATACAAGAAAAGATTGAGAAGCAAGTTTCGATTAATTTATATAGGTAATAATAATTTTATTTGACAATATATTACATCTATATTCTTTCATGAGAAAATGTATCTCTCATGCATATCACATCGTCTAAACCACCATTTCTTATCTTATTTTATTAACGTTTCTATTTTTATTTTATACTTTTAGTTTTTTATTTTATTCCCTTAACGTAAATAATAAATAAACAATCAAAATTAGCTCAGGGTATTCAGCCAGGTTAATTATATTTTGATTAGTCAGTTAATTTTAATTAGGAAATTGATAATTAATATAATTATTAATATACTAAAAGATATTATTTATTAATTACTAGATTATGGATGTTTATGCATTTATGGGAAATTTCGTTTAGAAAAACATGGAAAATACAAATCGTATGCAAGAATATATGAAATACTTATTTAAAAATTGAAAAAATTTATCGGTCATCGGACTTAAATTCCAAAAATAAATTGTACAGACAATACAGTTTATTAAGGAAACTGATTCTCCATATTAATTAAAAGCAATTGAATAAATATGGATTGTTAGATTCGTAAAATTTATAATAATATAGAAACGTATATAGAATTTAGAAAATTTAGAAAAATCCGTGAACGAAAAAGCTTTCAGAAAAATAATATATATTAATTCGAAAGAACACGATGACAAATAATGCATGGCATTGAACAACTGCATCTAGCATCTAGAACCATAATACATCAGAACATAGAGTTAAGACCTTAATCTTTTCCTTACCATGAGTTACACCCTTCGCATTCAGCTAGCGTTGAATAATGACAGACTATAGTCACCTTTAACGAAAGTAAATGTTAAAATCAGTACCAATAAAAATGAAGTTTCTTAGCTATAACTATAGATCAACATTGAATTCTAGTTTACTTTTCTCGTAGCAGTTCAGATTTCTACATAACTCGATAAAGTTTTCGACAAAGTTGGTCGATCTAAAACATAAATTAAAGATTGAAAATTGAAAATATTGAAATCTTTAAATACGATAATCGCAATAGCTTCGATGAAGACGGGATATAATTTTTTGTACAACTAAGATAAATACAAAATTTGATTAAAACGACTGTGTTTGGAAGATCTTATTATAGATTTCCAATTCTTTATAAATATGTATAATAACGTGTTTTATCTGTTTTACCTACTACTTTTTTAAATCATTAGCAATTCTGTCGCATTTTCCCATCATTTAATCATTATCAGTTTGTAAGACTGAAGATAAAATAAAAGAATCATTGTTGATATGTTTAATATCAGATTAATTAAATTGAGTGCGTTGAAGTTTTTATGCATTTAAACAAAAGATGCAAAAATTCAAAGAGCGCAGCAAGTTTAATATTTTAGAACGTACAAATATTTTTATCACATTATAGAATTTCCTCAAATTGTAGAATTTATAATATTATTTGTACGCGTTCTCCTCTGACCTGAGCAAGCAACTTTTAAGAAACTTTAAAAAAGAAACTAAAAAAAGCAATTTCTCTATTTTTACTTATAGATCGCTAAAAACCAAGGAATTGCCGCGAATTTTCAGCACAGAATCAAATCAATCAGTTTCGCATCGAACGAGCCGAATAATGTCCGTTTAATCTCAAACTACACACTTTGATATATAATAATTAGGATAAACGGATTTTTGTGCAATTTCCTATCTTTGTGTACTCGATTAAAAAAATGAAACGAAAATAGCGATTTATTTCGTTTAAATATCTCAAGTACTCTACGAAAAATATTTTACATATTTATATATGTTATGCGTAGGGCGTTCCGTTTTTAAGTTACATAAAGAACTCACAGACATGCTTAGCCTAATTTGCAAGCGTAATTAAAATGGAAAGCAAGCAGGCGCAAACCTTTAGTTCCCGCCCTCGACACGCGCGCACGCTGCCAGCGAACCACGTATCGCGCAAGGATTTCTGATCGGTCGTTGAGCAATTTTAGGGGTGTTCCATGGTGGAAAGAACGACGGCTATTGTACGGAGAGGGGGTCGGAATAGTGGGGGGCAATCACCAGGGGTTATACCTTGATGGAAAAGTATAAAAGGGCGCAGAAAGGTGCGTGGAGTGTTGTAGTCACGAGCTATCTCGAGCGAGAAGACAGCAGTTGCGAGTTGTCCTCTTCGAGCCAACAACGCTCCGACTTCAGTCAGCGATTGGGTGTTGAAGAAGGCGGTCATAGAAGAACATCACCACCAGTCGAGCTCTCACTTTGCACAAGCATCCCTTGGCTTCACGGTCTCAGCATCTGACTGCGATCTGGACCAGGCGCATCCGCAACATCTATACGCATCTATACGCATCTATACGCATTTATTTGCATTTATATGCAATTATATGCGTGACTTTCGACCAGTGAGGCGTGTTACGATTCCGAGCGGCCCTATCAACCAGCAACTTCGAACAGCTACATCTATCTGGTACGTATATTCACGAGCCTTTCGCAACTTTATCTGCAACCTACAAGCGCGCGATGTTTTAAAATGCGATATTTCGTTGCTAAAATTCAATTTTCCAATTTTCCAACATTCGAAAAAGAAAGATTTTTTTCTATCAGTTGACAATCCGAAACTTCCAAGCGCCGCGACAGTTTCAATGTTTCTGACGCTGCCATCTTTCGATGAATCGTTCGACGAGTCGTTCAGATAGTGAGAGATTTTTCTGACGAAGAAATGATTCGTTTGTGAAGATCGGGCGATTTTATTCGAGGCTGAGTTCGAAGGTGACGGAATCGTGCGATAGTTAATTTGCCGACGAATGATATTTGATTGGCGGATGATCGTTCTGACAGAGAAAATCAAGTAGAATGGTCGCTCGTTTTGAAAGAGAAAATTTTTTAAGTAGAAGAGATTTCTGATCGTTGGGAACGTTTTAAGCCAAAAAATTAAATCACGTCGAATTTTGCTTCTAACTTGTAGGTTGTTTAACGATAAGAGATTTTCTTTTATAATATTTAGATTTTAATAACTATGTACACTGTTGAATAAGAAAGAAAAAGATGTTGGCTTATTATAATCTAGTGAATTATATTGAAAAAAAGGTTTATCGGTAGAAAGATTTTGTTAAATCAGATAATCGTCGTCCTGTGAAATGTTAATTTCAACAGGCACGAAGTTTTTTCGGTTATAAATATGATATTTATTTTTTTAGTGAATTGTGAAACTAGAAATTTACAGGTTTGAGAAGTTAATGAAGTTGTTGTTAATAATTGACAAATTCTTGTTTAAGTGAACTACTATAAGAAGGTTTAGTTTAGCTGTTATTATATGAAATATAAAAATTACTGACGGAAATCGTTGCAAGGAAATTTTAATTGGTCACTAATAATTAGTTTAGATTGAGTTTTGTAAAATAATTTTAATTTTTTGTTAAGTAATAATAATACCCTGTAGAGTATATTAATTTTGACAGCGGGATAAATTCACAGTAGAAAACGTTTGTAAGCCGACATTGAAAGTATTGCATGTTTGAAGTGATCTGAACAAGTTGTTATTCTGTACTGCAAGATTTGATTTTGCGATATAATAAATTAGATAGGAAAAGAATATTTTTCGAATTAGAAATCCATATTCATAAAATGTTTCTTGCGATCTAATATTAGAAATTTTCAATGAACCGTACGAAGAAGGAAAATGTACAATTGAATCTTTAGAAAATTAAACAGGGATATCGTTGCGATCAAAAGATTTTATTTGATCGAGAAATCCTATAAGATTTCAATTTTCAGATACGTTTAACTTTGAAGAATAAGAGGCATTTATTATATTATTTGGAACAAGTTTGTCGTGAATTTTTATGAAAATAATTTACCTTCAAAATTTTCAAGGGTAGAGATAACACAACCGTAGATAATTAATAAATGTTTAAGCCAAGTAACAAGATCGCGTGAGTTATTCGAGATATAGCAGGTTTGCTAATCGAGGAAAGCTTCTTAAAACGAGGAAAGATCTTTATCGAGTTTAAAAGACAAGATTTATTGTTGGTGGATCCTCGGTAATGAAAAACGTAATTTAAGAATAGTGGATTTGGTTCTGGTACAATTTTCCTTATAATTTGGTAAAAGGTCTGTATAAATTATTCTGCGAAAGATATGTATCTATGTATGAATAATTTATCATAGTTCGACAATAAACTACGCGAAATGACTTGAAACATAATTGCTTCGACAAGATTGGACAATCTTCTTTCTTTTTTTTTCTTTTTTTTTTTTTTTTTCGATAATTTAGTGAAAAATGCGCGTATGCTATTCTTAGAAGAATCCTTAATCCTAATTAATAAATTACTTAATTTAAGAAAAACAACAAAATGACGTAACGATTTTGAAATTTTGAAATTTTGAAATTTTGAAATTTAATGCAAAAATACTAGTCAGCGTTGTGAAATAATTTATATCAATCTAATGTTATACTAAAAAAAAAAAAAAAAACTGCCACACATATATTATATATAATCCCAATCCTTTGTGCAGAAAGCATTCGAAACTTGTGGACACCTGTTGTGAACATAGTATGTATATTGCGCGAAGCATTATGAAATTTCATTGGTATTGTTACGAAACTCGACTATCACGACTATATTGGTAGAGTTTGAAACAATTCTGGGAATAGTACGTATACTATTGACAAGATATTTAGTAGAAGTACAATATTATATCTCGCAGAGAGCACAAAACCATTTATTCTATTATAACACTTAATTACTTTTGCTGTATACTGATTGTTATACTGAATATTATATGTGTAAATCCAATATGTGTAAATATCTTGTAACTTGCTTATACGCGTTTTCAGACTGCTTTCTTTTGGTCGTATCTTATTACAGTATCTTAATAAAATTTCAAAGTATCTTATATACACTGACACAAAATATAGACATAAAAGTTCTCTACGGTGAGTGTTCAAATACTTTTTCGCGTACCACTGTATATTATTACTACAGATCGATCAAAGTGTCCCAACACTTGTAAGCTTATGAGCTAGTTTTAATATACAATGCTGGTCAATAACGATTATTTTATTTTTTCTTTAATTTTGTTAAATATCTAACGAAATACGATTGGTTTAAAAATGATTCGATTACATTATAATTTGTATTGATAGCAGAATAACGATAACAGTGACTGCATTGACATTACATCGACTGCAAGATTATTAGCGACTAATTTAGCTTGAACAATGTACATTTATTAAATGGTAATATTATCATATTAATTGTTAATATCATTTATTTTTATTACAATAAGACTTACTACATTATACGATTTTCGATCATTAATTCTACACTCTGTTTTAAATTTAAACGTTATATGCTATGGCATTACATATGTACATTACTAGCATGTGAACACAATATATCAATTTTAAAGAATACTCTTAACTTAATTTATATTATATTCTTATGCATATATCTTATCATGGTTCTTAAAATTATCTTTATTTAAAAATTATCTTTATAAATCTTCTAAATTTAATTCCAATCTATACAAATGTATACAGGTGAAAGGTGAAAAGGTGAAAAGGTGAAAGGTGAAAAGGTGAAAAGGTGAAAAGGTTAAAAGGAATTAGAGAATTAATGATGGATCGAAAGTATGTTATGTTAAGAAAGTTAAGAAAATTTTTGTTGATTTCAAAAATGGTCATTTGAAAGATAAATGCACTTATCCTTTCTAGTGAAATGATCAAAATATGGTAATAAATGAACAATATTAATATTAAACGATAAGAGTTTTGTGATAATACTAGTATAACAGCACTAATATGAATTTTCAGTAAAACTAATAAATTTAGGGGCAATGTAAATTCTGTAAATGTTATTCAAAGTGTAAATATTAAATAAAAAGGTGGTACAAACATATTTCAACTCGTTTATAAAATAAACACTTTTGACAATAGAAAATACTCAAAGATCCACATTGTCTTAAATTGAAGAAATTCTTTGAATAGAAAATCGTTGATTCTAAAAAATAATGATGCAAAAAACATTCTAAAAAGGATAATAAAATAAATGGAAAAGTTTCTTTAGTTTAGACACGTTTTAACATCGCATCAACTCCATCACGTGGTTATTAGCGATAGCTAATAATAACAATATTAGCAGAAAGGAATTTATTATTATTAGGATATTCTAGTTAAATATCGCTAAATAAGGACATGCCTTTCAGGAAGGATAAGACGCGTGAAACTTGAGTTTTACCATTGAGATTTCCACCTAAAGCTCCTTTGATCTGGTATTTGTTACGAGAGTAATTGTATTTAAGACAATTTACAGAACATGTGTTTGATGGTAATTTGACAATTACAGATATCGTACGTTGGTTAGTGTTAGGTTTTGACGAATTAGATTTTGAGAATTAGATTTGTATGTGCAAGTTTAGTCTGACCAATTCTAAGTCTGTTTAATACAACTTCGTGTCGATGATCGAGATTCCTGAGACCTACGTTCTTGTTAAAAAATTCTTTATTTATTAATTCGACTGCATTCGAGACTGCTGAGTTTGTCCATTTCATTCGTTTGGCGATTCAGATTAAACATAGCTGTTCCAGTTGAATCGGAGATTTTTCAAACTTTTTTGTTAAAAATAAGGTAGGAACGTCCTTTGCTATCTTCTCCGCCAATTCATTGGAATATTCATCTATGCAAAAATAACTGTTTCACCTTCATTAATTACGGAGTGATTTGTTTCCAATATATCAAATGCGATATCATCAGATCTCTATACTTGATAAATGTGATAGCATCCCTGTTATCGGTGGTCAATTATAAGAAGTTAAATTGCTATTAATTCTGCAGATTTAATGCCAATATTGTTAGGTAATATAAATTTTAATATGTCATCTCCATAGATATAATTTTCCATAATTTTCCAGATCGGAATTTATCGAAACATGTTTGAATGACCAAAAAAGAATTTTGGAGAATCTATGCCAATAAATTTAAGTAAATTTAACGTCCAATAATCGAACTCTATTCCCCTTTCAATTCTCGAAGATGCTCCAGGCGTAATTCGTGGTTGCGGTCTGAATGCCTACGAGATTCTTGCGATGAATAATTGCAATAAGTGCCTTGTGTATATAAGGGTTATAAGGTGGTTTATTTTGTGATTAAATATGACAACTCTACTGTATTAATTTATTGATGTGTTTAATATAGATTCCATAAAGCTTAATAGTATAATTCTATTTTAATATAAAGATAAAGAATAATAAATTCTATGCCTTTTTCTATGCTACAGAAATGATTGACCTACTCGTCAATCGCACAGTCCAAACCAGTGTGCCTAGAAACCAGTGTGGCTAAAATTTGCACAGTATACTTCTTTTATGATGTAGACATGAAATAAAGAATAATTTATGGAAACTACAGATCCCAAAGGGGCAAAAAGAGGTCTAATTTTTTACAGGGTAACCGTATCTCTATGTCCACTAAGTTTAGAAACCTGAAATTCGACGTACAAACTTTCCACTAGAAATAAACGAACACGTGTTTGGGCGTTTTTCGAAATTGAACCCCTAGAAACTGTTTAAAAAGAGTTTAAAAAAATAAATATAAATTCAAATACTGTTATATTATAAAGTAAATTTAATAAGATCCAAACTCATGTTCGTGAATCACTGTACATGTCAACTATTGTCAAAGCTAACCCTAACAAATGCAACCACATCACATTCACATTGAGAAAACAGATAACACCAAACATCTTCCTGAACGGCACGCAAATAATACAAACAAGGCAAGTCAAACACCTTGGACTTCACATAGATACACACTTCACATGGGGAGCACGAGGCGGGTATGGGTTCTCAGTGCGTAGCATCATGCCCTGAGAAACCCCGATGTATCTGATGTTCACCTATAGTCGGGTGGCGGCTGGTCGGCGCTGTGGCGCCCGTCAGATCGCTGATCCGGTGCGGAGAACTTCGGAGAAGTTGGTGGGCCCATATCTGTCAAGACCACTCACCTCACCTTCACGTGGGGCTCCCCGTCACCCTGTATCGGTCCCGACCGGGGTAGGGTGCGAAAGAGTGAGTGGCACCAAGACGAGAAAGCACCAAGACGATAAAACAAACCCTTTATGATGGAGATAATGATGATATGTCGGAAAATATAAATAATGAAGTTTACGGTGCAGGGGAGGGATACCCCAGTACCGGCGCAGACGTGGGTGGACAAGCGGGCTGCGCTGTGTCGTTAGCTTGTGACCGTGGCCGGATGGGGGTGGACCACCAGGCCCCCATTCATGTTATCACGACTGGTGAGGAGGAAGAAGGAGACATTGAAATGGAAGAGGCTCCGATAGAGTAAGCTACATCAAAATTGATAAATGACAAATTGATAAATGATAAATTGATAAATGATAAATTGATAAATGACTATGAACTATTGTCTTTTTACAGAATACAGCGAGGTGCCGGGTATTCAACCGCCTTGCTTGGAACGTATATATAATCAACAAATAAAGGACGCGAAATACAGCATACTCTTCTCTTAATACTGAACATTTTACTAATGAATTATAAATAGCCTATATGCAAGTATTATTTACATATTTAATTCGCTACAAACTGCATACAATTATATGTAATCACATATAATTATATATAATCACATATAAAATAAATACAATTGTTTGATGAGATAAGCTACAAATACCACTTCCCAGTGACAATTAATCTAGAACTTATATTTGTCACCAAAAATTATGAACATTATAATGTAATGTGCGCTTTCCCTTTAATTAAAATTATAATACTATAATAACAGATAGACTGCACTGTTGCTCGTTGCAAAATGAACATCTTAAAATATCAACCCTGTTTCTACATACAACTCATTAATATCTATGTACAACTATTATGATATACTTTATACATTTCTCAAGTATGAATTACCACTACGTTCACGAGTGCTTAGAGGAAAACAAGATAAATATAATTTGCGTTTAATTAATTTGTTGTTGTTGGTGTTAAACGAGTCTGAAATGTAACGTTGTTGGGTCAAAGTAAATAGACTTTGACGAATATAAATTTGCTATAGTAGTTTCGTTCAACCGCCTGACAAGAGTACAAGAGTTCTTCCGAAGTAGGTACCCTGTACCTGTATATTTATCTTTACTTTTCAGTCGAACAAGTACCAGCTTACCATTCTTCTACAGTAACGTACCTCGTTAATTATTCCGAATATTTCATACGTCTTTATGCCTCATTTGTCTTTCATCGAGATAATATTAAACTTTATGACCCACCTTTTTTTACCAAAAGATTTTTTAAAAATCAATGAAACCTCACACTTTTATCAAACGAAGAAAATTGAAACTTGCTGTTTATATTACTATATAACAATAGTTATATAGTTCAAGTTAGTACATTAAATTACATCATATTTTCGTGTGACACTCAATGCAGTGAGGTTGCAGAAATAATAGGAGAGGAAACAAATTCAGCTCGGCTGAATATCGATTGACAAAAGTTTCAAGATAGACATTTTTTTTTCTTTTTTTTTTCTTTAATGTTGTTTTTTTTTTACAATTTGTCCTGAAGGACATTTGGTAAAGTGTTATATCTCATTGGTAAATAAAAAAAAAAAAAATAAAATAAATATAGCATGTGGGTGGCCACCCCCAGCGGGGTGCCAGCCTCGTGTTTTCCAAGTTATATCTTTTATGAAGATAGACATTTATACTAATGTGTTTTTAAATACTAATACATTAGTTAAATTACATATTCCATAAACAAATGTAATCGTACGTGTAATAAAACTATTTATTATTTATCTGTTGAAAAATATATAATAAACGTAAACATATTGAGTAATAAATATATAATTTTATTATACCATATAATAAAAATTATTCTATATTAATTATTACAATAAATTATTCCATATTTTATATTCTAGTGATAATAAAGATTATATATCTATAAATCGTAAATATATATTTTACAATATAATATGCACTAAAATTCGTTGTTGAAGATAATTACCATATTTAAAGTCGAAAAAGGTTCATAATATGCCAAAATTTATAGAAAGTCTAAGGTGATTAATAACCCAGATTAATGTAAATAATCAAATGTAATTGTCGCTAATGACCTCGTAATTAAAGTAACATCAATCATTAATAAAATGAAAGTACCGTATGCCATTACAAATTGCAAAGACCATCATTTATAATATACTTCTAGTATGTTATAATTTTTTGTTTTTGTTTATGATTGTCCAATGAATCTTCTTTTTCTCCTTTTTCTCCTTTTTCTCCTTTTTCAATCTATTTAAGAATAATCGTGATATATCTTTGTTCTCTAACACTAATATCTCCTTTCTAATTCTTCCGAGAATTTTACGCAGTTTACATGTCTTTTACATCTCTTGTTATTTATCAAAATTGATAAATGACAAATTGATAAATGATAAATTGATAAATGACTACGAACTATTGTCTTTTTACAGAATACAGACTCTGTAAGCTATAACTGGATCGTGTTACTCCTTAACATCAGTGAGGTATTGGCAGACTTCATCCTGGTACTGCTTAACTGCCACTTTTATTCAACTTTGTATCCGAGGGTGCACAGCTGTTTCCGAATAGAGACAATCGACGACGTAGGAAACAATGATGAAATCGAGATGCGTGACATGGTCCAGCAGTGGGTCGCCCGACACAGCGAGATGCCGGGTATTCAACCGCCTTGCTTGGAACGTATATATTATCAACAAATAAAGGACGCGAAATATAGCACACTCTTCAACAACAAAACAAGATAAATATAATTAAAGTAAGTACAGGCGAAAATACTGCGGATATTTTTACGAAGGCACTGTGTAGAGAGAAATTTGAAAGGTTTAGGTCATGGATGAATGTAAACTAAGAGGAATGTAAATAAAGTAATAAGGTTTAAAGGTTCTATTAAGTAATTCGACAAATCATGTAAATCCGATAAGCAGTCGTTAAGAAGCATCTGGAAGAGTCGGTTGACAACAAGCGAGCGTGCGAGTAGGTTTACGAGGTCTTCAGAGTATAACATATGTGTATAACTGTTGTGTGTTGAATAAAGTGAACTATTTGAATTTCCGAATCCCTTCTATATCTTTACACTAAGTTATGAAATTCATAGTTTAATAAACAGGATATATACAAGGCACTTGTTCAGTTCAGCCTCACAATCTTCAATTTTGATGCACAAAGGAAATATTAATTGTTCATAAAGTACGACCTGCACTCTTTCTGGCAAACTATTGCCTATATAAAAATTACATTAAATTTGGAATAATATTGCTTTGCGTAGGTTCTGATAATAAAACAATTGAACTATTTTTAACTGGCATTTGATATATCTATATCAACTGTTTCTTCTTTCAGCAATGCCCGTTTGTCTTCTTTACTAGTAGACTTTTATGAGGGGTCGAAGCAAATATGGTAATCTAGGTGCTCCAATTTTATCTGAAGATCATGAACTTCCAAGTGCCGAATGGTTTACACAGTTTCTAGATCACTTTGATCCAACTGATGCGCGTGTTTGGCAACAGGTAATAAGAATATATTAAATATTTCTTAATTTTTATTTTATAATATAAATCTTTTTATTATTTTTTCAGAGATATTTCGTAAACGTTAGGTTGGGGTTAGGTTGGAGAGCACTATAAGAAAGGTGGTCCAGTATTTTTGATGATAAGTGGTGAAGCTGCAGCAAATGCTAAATGGATGGCAGAAGGTCAATGGATCGAATATGCTAAGCAATTTGGGGCGCTATGTTTTCAAGTGGAACACCGCTTTTATGGACAAAGTCATCCTACTTCGTATGTAACATTGTTTATAAAATATATAATTGATACATTTTAAGTTATAATGTTACGTTTTTGTTATCTGCAGGGATCTCGGCGTGAAAAATTTAATGTATCTTTCATCGCAACAGGCACTTGCAGATTTGGCTTACTTTATAGAATTCATGAATATTAATTACAAGTTACCAGCTGGTACTAAATGGATTGCATTTGGAGGATCATATGCTGGATCATTAGCTGCTTGGTTGCGTAATAAATATCCTCATTTAGTACACGGGGCTGTTTCTGCTAGTGGTCCTTTATTAGCAGAAATTGATTTTCAGGGTAAATATAAGATACACTTAAATATAAAAAATATTTTATTTAAAACAGAAGTGTTTTATATTAATAATTATACTTTATAGAATACTTTGTTGTTGTTGAAAATGCCCTCAAAGAATATTCTGAAGCATGTGTAAATGCAATACTAGAAGCAAACAAACAATTTCATATAATGTTACATCGTCCTATCGGTCAACAAGGAATAGCTAAAAAATTTATGTAAGTAAAAGTAAAATTCTTCATTTACAAATCAACTATATCATTATTGAAAAATTATTTTTACTTATAGTTTATGTGATCCAATCAACGAACATACCAAACGTAATGATATTTCGAATTTGTATGAAACAATAGCAAGCATCTTTGCTGGTATTGTACAGTACAATAAAGACAATCGTAATAATTCCGCAATGGCTAATTTAACTATCGATAGTGCCTGCGACATATTAACGAACGAAACATTGGGTATTGCTATTGACAGACTTGCAATTTTGAGCACTAAAATATTACAAGCATCAGAAAAAAAGTGTTTGGATTATATGTATAATAAAATGATTCATAAACTTCGGAACATAACATGGGCTAGCGAAGAAGCAGAAGGGGGTAATGTATTTTTTTACTTATACTATTGCTGTTTTAATTTTTATTTATTGTATTTTAAAATATATTTCTTGTAGGACGTTAATGGACGTACCAAACGTGTACAGAATTTGGATTCTTTCAAACTTCGACAGCACGCCCAAAATTATTTAGTGAAACTTTCCCAGTAGATTTCTTTGTGCAACAATGCATTGATATATTTGGCCCAAGGTTTATTTAAAATTACGATAAATACATTTCTCAATTATGATAAATCATTAGCTATAAAATTATAACATTTCCGTATTCTAACAGGTACAATATTCATTTGCTGAATTCGGCAGTGAATAGAACAAATATTCTGTATGGAGGATTAGATTTAAAGACTACAAATGTAGTATTTGTACATGGATCAATTGATCCTTGGCATGTTTTGGGAATTACAAAATCAGCAAATCCGCAAATACCTGTCATTTATATTGATGGTGTGTACATATTAATTGAAATTTTTCATTTTTCGTGTAATACAAAAAATTTATTTATTATTATGACCATAGGTACTGCTCATTGTGCCAACATGTATCCTCCTTCCAAAAATGATCCACTTCAGTTGAAAGCTACCAGAGTTGAGGTTGGACATTTAATAGATGAATGGCTGCATAATTAAATATGATATTTTTAACGCTGTGTGTGCTACATTTAACTACTTTATGATAAGTAGTTTTTTATTTTTTTAAACAAAAATGATGTATTAAAAGAATTAAATTTATCTTATTAACTTTTTGAACAATTTGTATTTTCCTTTATGAACTTCTGTGAAACAATTATGATACATAAATATTTTTAGTTGAAACAATTCGTGCATAACTAAGACTAAAACTAACTATGTACGTACATAACAAGTTACTGAAGATACACGAGTGTTCACCATTCTGTGTTTATGTTTAAACAACTAGAATGCATGTATAGATACAATTAAACAAGTTTGCCCATAATGGCACTATTACAATTTTTTGTAGATTACTGAAGTATTAAATAAATACATGTACAAACTTACTACGAATATCTTACGTCAGTCAATGAATAAATACATATCTATTAATTATATATGTTTTATTCTTGACAAGCATGAGAAAAGATGTTCAACTGGTTAAAATAATACTAAACACAAATAATTTATTAAGGTGTTTTAAAATCTGCAAAAACAGATCCGACATGAATTTGAATAAGTGCAAAGTGTCTTAAAATGAGCACCATAACTAAATGAATTTTGATTCTGATATGTATAGCGTCGGCCTTTCCTTAACGGTACCATCTTCGAATATCGTTTCGTTATGAGTTTGTTCGATTCCTTTAAGGCGAGGCCAAGGTGCCCATTACAGATATTGATCAACCGAGTATGCGTATGATTTTCATAAAATATTGTCAATCCTATTATAATCGAACATTCTTATAATAGTTTGTATCGAATTCGTTTAAAAATTATTAGAATTCGTTTGATCAGTAATTATACATATACATATATTACTTTCTCATTTTTTTGGCATATCCTTCGATCAACTCGTGATCCTCCTACATTCACAACTTTCGTCTTTGACTTACGCTACTGCAGTATACGGTATTTACATTACGTAACAAGGTAGTAGTAAATAATTTACTGTATAACAGAACAATAAATGTAGGATGAATTAGTTTTTCTATCTATGAATCACGCTTAAAAATTCTCCTACGCAACGTTTGAATTGTTCACCATGTTGTTTTAAGTTTCCATTTTAAATGGAGTTACAAATTATTTCATAAATGATATAGCAGAATACATGGATGGATGGTGATTTAATGCTAAAAAGAAGATGAAATATAAGAAAATTTATCCACATGAAACTTTATTTCTAAAAAAAATGATTTTAAATATTTGTCAAACGTTTGTTATGATATATATGCATTTGGTAATATTTTATTTTACTAATTTCTTCGTCAAATGACTACAAAATATTGTTCTAAGAATATTAGACATACATATACATATTTCTTGAAAAAATTTGGGACAAAGATTTATAATTCATGTTAAATATACATTCTTCTAAGTAAACTTTGAATTGTAAATGGAAAACAATATACATTTTTGATATTCTAACTTAGAATTAGCTGAATTACTAGAAACAGTTAGTTGAATTTTAAACACAAGATTTTATACATGTTTCAAAATGTATATGTGTAATTTAGATCTAGAATATTATAGAAAATGTCAACGATCCACCTCAAAAGATTTTGAGATAGATGTGCTTTTCTATAAAAAATAAAGTTATTTAGAAATTAAAATTGAAATTAAAGCAATGTATGAATTCATCAATTTTTTTCTTAAAGAATCAGATCAATATATAAAATTCACATACTACTGTATTGAAGAAATAAAAAAGAGATGTTCTTATATATAAAAATACACATACACAAGAAGTATTTCACTTATTTAAACAAATTTGTCTGTACAAATATTTTTAAATCCAAATATTACCAAATAAACATTCAATTAATTATATCTTTCACATTCAACAAATAATCAAAAATACATATGCTGAAATTAAAACTCTATATTGAAAGAAATTTACCTTACATTTTGTACGTATTTCCTAACATAAAGTCACCATCTTCCAGTGCGTCACCATTTATAAAATATGCATACAGCATAAAAAATACAACTTGCTCGTGATCTAATCGCGACTCGTCACAATAATCGATTCACCGAAAATCTCAAAAAAATAAGCGGTTCTAGGTAACCGATTTTATGTTTAGTATCTGTGATGAGACTGAGACTGCCTCCACTCGGGCGTAGAGTTACCGTGGTGATGATGATGATGATGATGATGGCGTTTCTTGTCAGAAATGCTGGCGTGCTTGTTAGACGGGTACGTGGCTACATCGCTCACAACTAATTCTGAACCATCTCTCTCGGTGTTGTTGCCACGGTAATTTTCTCGGTATCCTGGTTCATCCAGGGTCTCCTTGCGACGAAGAGGAGGATGATTGGTCTTATGACCGGCCGTCTCATGCAGATTTTCCCAAGCTTGACGGTAATATCGATTCAGTCCTCCTCGACTCTCAGAGGAACTGCTTCCAAAGCTGGCCACGGTATTGCAATCTGGAGATGCACGGTGTCGGTAATGCTTGCTGCTTCTACCGCGATTTCTGTGTGAATAGTTTAACAAATATTTATTATTATTTCAACTTCGAGACCTTTATGCATAATGATTTACTGGTAATATCTGTAGGTTGACAAAATGATAAGTTGTACAATTTTTCTATTTTATATAGAACATTAGTCGAATAAGACTATTGAATGGTAATTTGTTAAATTGATGTACAGAAGTAGTTTTCTAGAAAACTAATGTATAGAAGGTAACTTATAATTTGTAATATGTAAAATTTCACTAATAACATTAGTTGTATTGTGCAAGAGGGGCCAAGTAATATTTTATATTACTGTTTTATTTTTCTAACTTGAAAACAATACAATATTATTGTTGTGTTTAATTTATACACCTTGGATCTAAATTTATAGCATAAATGAAGTCAGGAGAGATTCTCTAGTTCAAAATAACACGAAAATAAAAAGATAAAATTGCGTCGAAGATTTCATTTTATAGAAAATCGTGTTTGGAAACTTATCACATAGGTATTCATGTATTTGATTGATTTTCGACTGGGTAGGAGTAAGGAATTGACAGGATGTTATTCTACATACGAAAATAAATTAAATTTTTTCGACCCGAAAATATAGAATAAGATTTATTCGCTTAGAGTTTAATTTTCAAGAAAATAAAATTTGAAAGTTTGTTGAATATGCGATTTCTTGACCGAATAGGATCAAACTTTATTTTCTTCAAAAGGAAGCTTCAAACGAAAAATTTCTATTTTACATTTTTATACGTAAAATAGTCTCTTGTCGATTATTTATTCCTGTATAGCTGGGAATGAAGCAAATATATATGTACTTGAAAAGTAACACATATACATTTTTTCGAAAATAAATGCTTCGATGTAATTTTGTTATTTTTATTTTGAATTTAGAATCTCGCTGATTTCATTCGCTTTAGACCCATAGTGTATTTCTAATTAATAATTTATGATCTTCCTTCTTTCTTCTTAGGAACATATATATACAGTAAGCAAGATATATATGCGGTTTGTTGTATTGTCGATTTGGCTTTCAGATATTTAGATTGTTCCTTATAGAAAATTCTTATTCAAATATTTCTGGTTTTTATTATAACACTTTAGTTGAGAAACTGAAGCCAAATCGATTGTTTCATTTTGTATTATGTATGTTTGTTTGGGAAACATAATTTAGCGAAGTGTAATTGAAGCAATTTGTAGTGAAATCATTAGCAATACCATCACCAATTTGAAGATGGAAGGAGCACCAAATAGTTAGATATAGATATATTAGGAGTTTATTATAATTTAAATCTCTTGTGATTTTTATTAAAATTATTTTACTATATATAGTGAGCCATTTTCTAGTAATCATCGCATTTTTCCTTCAGCATAGCTTATTGTACAACCAGAAACTTTATGAAACATTATCAAACTATGCTATTAAATAAATTTTAATATACACAGATATAATTGTGAATACAGAGATAGTAAATTTTAATTTGTTGAGATTATACAAATATGTTTAGTTGTCAATTTAAAGTTCTATATTTACAGTAACTTCCAAAATTGTTGTAACACTCTTTAAAACTGAATAACTGCTTAAAAATAGGACCGCACGATTTGAATATTTTTGATAAGTTAGGAGGATTAGTTTACTAGATGACGTATAAAAAAAGTTCTAAAAAAATTGCAATTGGTTGGAATCGTCAAGAAAAAAAGTAAGGATCGCATTTCCCAAAATTTTTTCTTGGAATTGTAATGAAACTTTAAACAACATTTTGAACATTTCTATCAGTTATACATGTACATATATGCCGAAAATTTTATTAAAATTGGTTGACGCGAAAACAAGCGACAGGCACCGAAAGACGTAAATTTCAGGCCATTTTTCACCATCTTTAAACGTTTGCAGCTCATAGCAACGTTAACCGATTTCGATGAAATTTTCAGCATGTATGTAACTGATATAAATGTCTAAAATGTATCGTTTAAATTTTCATTACAAGCTCAGACAAAGAAGTTGCGGAAAATATAATGTTTACTTTCTTTCTTGGCGATTCCGACCAGTTGTAGTTTTTTCAAAAAATTTTTTTATACTTGATCTAGTAAAATAATCTTCCTAATTTCTAAAAAAAATCCAAATCATTTGGTCCAATTTTAAAAAGGTTATTCAGTCTCAATGGGTATGGTAATTTTGAATGTCGCTGGAATTTTATACATTCAGTTTTATCGTATTCAGTCATAATTATATCATGCTATTATTTCTTATTATTTAAGCCTATAAATATCAGTTAATTAAAGTTATCTGACAATTTAATGATGCTCCACGTTTTTAACCCGAAGTAATAGAAGAGTTATATCAAATATAACAACAGGAAGTATTTTTACGATCAATGAAATATCGAAATACAAATAATTAAATGAAAGTTCGAAAACAGTTGAATATGTGCATTAGTACTAAATTGTTGAAACAATTCACATGTATTGAACAGAGGGAACATAGTGGGAAATAAAATATGGAAGTACAGCGACATTTCAAGTTGAAAAGTTAAAACCTTAGAATTAGGTATTAATACACTAACAAAATATATAATCTAATTTAAATGTAACGACAAATTCTATTTAAAATTAAATTAAAAACAAAAAAGGAAACAAAAGATATATATTTCTATATTGCATAAATTGACATATAGTGGAAATATCTAGTTTGTGCAAACCTATAACATAAACCAGCAAACAAGTAGAAACATCCAGTTTGCTCAAGTCCGTATAATTGACGAATGGAGTCAATAGGTTGATCACGTGCCGGTTTATTTGATTTAAACATTGATATTATCGAATCGAAACTATCTCTTGAACGCCCTTGTTCAAAAGTGTTAGGACATCTCGTATTTTTAATAAAATGTTGGTATTTGGTATAGATCATGAATTTTCAATTACAAGCCTGTTTTAATAAAATCATTATGTATATTAGTAGTGTATAATTTCTTCACTGTACAAATACTATTTCTTGATGTCTTTATTATATATTTAATTTTTTCCAATTTTGAGCTAATATAATAACTGTTTTATGACTTTTGAGCGATGGTGTATAACGTCCCTCGACAACAAGATTTGAACGTTAAAGAGTTAATAAAAAATCAGTGCGAATATCAGTTTAGAACAACTTTTCATGCGAATTGAGTTATGTTTAACAGTCAACAAAATATTATT
Organism: Bombus pascuorum; assembly: GCF_905332965.1. Taxonomy (NCBI): domain Eukaryota; kingdom Metazoa; phylum Arthropoda; class Insecta; order Hymenoptera; family Apidae; genus Bombus; species Bombus pascuorum. The sequence continues at coordinate 127,305 of NW_026869747.1, read as the reverse complement.
ATATTTCTTCCGCTAATTACTCGTTTATTTGCGATTACTTCGTCTTATTAAGCTATCTAGCAATTACTTTTCCTTTATTTATTTAAATCACGAACCATTATTAATCGATGGGCAAGTTATCTTAATTCAGAGACAAATAATTTTCAGAAACTGAGCAAATTTTTTCATAGAACACTTCATCCCATCAAACTCTAAACTTCTCACTATACGTATATTCTTCCCTTAAATCGAATCTCTTCCATTAAGGATAGTGCCCAATCCTATTTAAACGATGTGCTAAGAGAACAGTACACATAGATGAAGCTACTTGGGGGGAAGAAAGTGCGTGAACGCTGCATTGACCTGTGTGCGTCCGGAAGAAGAGGAGAAGCTTTAAAAATACGTGGTAATCGTGGTGAGCGGTGGTGAACGAGCTATCGCTATATATGGGTGCTCATTATAAACGTTGCTCGTTTACCTTGACTAGTAATCACTCGCGAGGGTGGCGCATGGCGGTTGTAGTGGTACGTGGTGATGGTTGATGTAGTGGTGGGCGGTGGTTGCGTGGAGGGTGAAGGCGATAATGGTGGACTATATATGTATATATATAGACTATATAGGAAGTAATTGTTTGATAATCTTAAAGGACAGGGTTGGAAAGGTACCCAGCGCGATGGGCCGCCGAGAGGCCGAAGGAATAAGGATGATCGGTGCCGCGGCGAGCCGTCAAGTCGCGGCGCCCCAGGTGCTGGTCGGGGAAGGGCAGCGCCAGTAGCGTATACCAACGCGAGGGCATTCCGGTGTCACCCCTTCCAAGGCCACCACTACCGCCACCCCTCAACGCACCAATCCCGCCAAGCCCCCTGCGACGCCTTCCTCTGACGCTGCCACTGCCGCTAGCCACCGCAACGCAAATGGGCTCAGTGTTAATTGTTATTTCTTGATCGTTACCTAGTTTCCTCCGATCAATCTTTTCCTTTTTTTTCTTTTTTTTTTTCTTTTATTTTTTCCACTTTTTAAAATTATTTCTTTTTTTGCGGACGTTACTATTTCTTTTTTAACCCTTTGCGATCTTATTCAGCCGAGATATGGGCACCGTGCTAGTTGGAATTAATTTTCATTGAACAGATACTGGTAATTAAATTGCAAATTCGAGGGCGTAAAAATTTATAGAATGTGCGAAATAATGTGCGAAAATATATAAAAAATAATCCAAATACTGTGCTCATTATAACACTTCATAGATGAAACAAATATCTGTCTTGATTTTATTTCTTTTTAATTATATTGATATATGTAAAAAATATATGCAAAATATGCATTTGCATAAAAATTCGCAGTTTACTGTATATATATATATGTATTATATCATTCAGTTTTCTTTTTGCATTTGGAGCATTTTGGAGCATCCTTTGTCAAATAATTCAAGATAAGAAAATATTTAATTGTATTAATTTGCAGAATCCTATTAGGGTGTATCTTCGAAATGAAATATGTTGTCAATATGAAAAGTTAATATTATTATACAATTAGAACGGTTCTTTTTCTTTTTGGTAGCTGAGAATAAACATACGACCACAAAGGGTTAATGCTGATATTTTTTCTCTTCCCTTGAATGATTGTTTTATTATGATTGTTTGGATTAACCCTTTCGTTGCTGAGATAATTTTTAAATGTAAATCTTCATCTGTTAATGTATGTAATAATTGAATCTTCATGGCAAATATATTGTTAAAGAAAAGTGAGTATTTTAGACACTATATACACTGCGTCCCATAACTATAAAACCATTCTAAACTCTTCAATTCTTATACAAATAAATTAGAATTATATTCGAAAGTTCAAAATCGAACAATTAAGCTTATTGAAATATGACATTATGACGAAATATAAAAATTATAATATGACACATAAAAATTGAAAGTTTTTGGATGGTTTTATAATTATGAAACGCAGTGTATAAATGGATTTGTTAACTTTTTAAATTATACAATGTAAATATTGAGGTAAATGTTATATTATACTTTAAAATTTGTAATTTTCGATGTTATAGTTAATTATAATTTTTTTATATGTATATCGTGTAGGTAAATAGGTAATTAACAGCAATGAAAGGATTAGTTTGAATGTCCCATGTAGACAAGTTTGTCTAATTTTAAATTTCTAACCCTTTCGTCACGGAAAATAATCTACAATAATTTGTTCTCTTGAGAAAAAAAGAATATCGTACGCAATCTCATTAATAAATTATCTTCGACGTAATGAAAGATGCAGAGAACTTTTTAAATTATTATGCTTTTTGAAAAGAATAGATCATGTTAGTAATATCAATTTTAAAGAATTGTAATGAATATAATTAGGAACATGTATGGTTTGATTAACAAACATGGACTTTCAATTTAGAAAGTGTTAATCACCTTCGAAAGGGTCGATCATTTTGCCGTTTCTTATAATTGTATTCTCTTATAACAAAAATTTACAAAAATCTTGTTCTACATTTTCTAACGCAAAAATCATATGTACGTCTTATGTCAATTTTTTAATCAAACAAAATAATTCATGTTTTGATAAAAGATGCAATAGAACCTCTCATTTGAATTTCTGTTAAGAATTCGTGTTAAATCATTCTATAAGGTACGTAATTTTTTTATAACGCATTTTTTGCTCTTTTTCTTTCCTTTTTTTTTCAAAACCAGATTACTTTACACGAATTCAATGGTAATATAATGTTCTATATTATAATGTTATGCAGATTCGAAATTTCAATGATTTCAATGTCTATAAAAACTAACGTTTGGATTAAAACTGCATTCAAAAAGAAATTGCGATTCCTATGTTTCTAAAATGTATGAAACTAAGAGAACAAATATATTGCGTTTCCATGAATTCAAAAATTTCCAATCTTTCGAATAACAAAGATTCTACAATATTTCTTTTATCAACCAAAACCTGGAGCGTAGTTCGTTGTAAACTTTTAATCTGCATCCAAAATAATTCACAATGCACATCGTAAAAGCGTATTTTAGATATAGATGGAAATTTTCCAGAAGATATCTTGGTCTAGTAACGTTGTATTTTTTCACTTAAAATGTAATGTTTTACAGCATGCTGCATAGAAATTTATAATATTACCAGTCGACAATATTAAAAACAAAAATATAATCGAAATTAAGAGGGCTCGGAGGTTATTGATTCTTACACGTTTTCTTCTGCAAAGACTGTTTACGTAACAACTCTTTGTCACACTAATTACAACACCCGGAATGAATTACAAATTACAATATTTCGAGGGAGCTACGAAACGCGAGTTTAGATAAGAAGAAAATAGGCAAGAAGACAGATGAAAGAATAAAGAAAGTTTAAACAAATGTAGAGTAAGCGATACAATATATACACGTAGGGTCAAAGAGCGAATGTATTGTATGTATATAGAAGCTATAGTTATGCATAGTCTGTCCAAGAAATAATGCCTGTTAGAGAAGTCGAAGGCAATACAATTTTTAAATTGCAGATAACAAGAGAATCAGATGATTACCAATATAACATGTTTCATGACACAAGAATCTAAAAGTCAAAATGGGAACAATGTAACATGCATCTACGCTACGTATATTTGAATATTTACGGTAATTGATAGTCAGTCAATGGTAAGGACGAGAAAACCAGTCTTTTAAATAAGTAGGTTGCCATCGAGCCATTAGAGAATTAGTAAGAAATTTCCTCCTTCTAATAGAGTAATACGATAAAAGGAAGTAGTATATGTATAAGAGTAATTTTATTAGCTTCCACCATTTATATCTTAAGATTTCTATTCATTTGAAGTGATACGAAATTTGTTTAATTCCCATAACTGATAGTATGTGAAAATATCAGGATATTTCTAATTTTAGGAAGTTTAATTTAAAGTAGAGATATTAGAAATTGAACGAAATTAAACAAATCCCAAAGATTAAAACAAATGTATTTTGCCACGAAATAAACTTTTTCAGTATCAGTATCAGTAAAAGTTTCAAATCAAGTTCTTTTTTTTTCCATTTAATTTTCCAATTAATGCAATGAAAAATATTTAAATTTCTTTCCTAATTTTGAAATTCAACGATTAGAAATTGAATGTTAATCTCTATCAAACATTCATATTTCCATTTAAACACACGCAAATTATTTCGTTTCAAAATATAGAATTGAAATTACCTATGAAATATATGAAAAATATTATTTAATTAATTTAATTAATTATCCTTACTCATAATAAAATAATCCTCAAATTGCTCCCAGCAACGAATGAGAAACGAATAAACAACGCGCTAGAAAACGAGCAAAACGTAACAAACAAATAAAAACAAAGATGAATATAATCTGACATCACAAAACAGGCGTTACTTTTGGTGCAACCAAATCACAGAAATCAAAAGAACCGACAACAACTCGATAATGCCATCATTCTACACGCGATTCGCGGATTTAGGTGAGTGATTTGCTTTTACCTGCGTATGAGTATTACAACGGTGGTGATTACAGCAGCAAGGAATACGAAACCACCGAAGACACCCAAGGCGATCACCGCGCCTAGATTTAATTTTGCTTGATGAGTGTTACTCGACTGGTCGGCGTTGTCCACCCTGAAAGGTCCAGAAGGTTCAGGAACACCAGTTCCAATGCCAGCCTGAGCATTGTCCACTCCACTGCCAGAAATTTCATTGTCCTGAGGATGATCGTTGGTGTCGTCGTTCAAAGGTGGCGACGGAGGCGGTGCTGGTCTCTGAAGACCAATATTTGGTTTCCTTGCTATGGTTTCCCGAACCGTCGCGGGTAATTCGGCGGTGCTAGCCACTCTTCGTGGTGGCACAGAGGTGGTTGTGGTTGTGGTCGTCGAGATTGTTGTGGTTCGAACTCGAGGTGGTAGGAATGTGTGTCGGGTTCTGCTGGTTCTTCGTTGGTCGCACGGTTGTTCGGGAAGACACAGTCACGGTGGTACGTGGTTCTTCTGTAATAAAGGAATTTTGGAGACGTTGATTCTCTTGTAATTCTAATCATTCACATAGGTTCTGTTAAAGAAAATTTAATGATTATTATTATTATGTATTCACATAATCCCTTAGGAATATATAGATTCCCAGTTTCCAATCATATGTAAAATTTCTTTTATCCCAAGTTATCTTAGACCTCCTGTATTGGTTTAAGTGAAAAGAGCCTTTTTGTAATTCTAATTATGATATATTAGCGTATTAATATAGTTTTAAATTGATAACGAAAAAATTGAGTACATTTTTGATTGAATTTTGTAGAGTAAGAGGTCAAGAGTCCTTAAGAGGTCAATACGACAAAAGATTATTGTTTGCGATTTCAACAAAAAATTAAATGTAAATGATAATCTACATATATCGTTATTGAAATTACTGAAATTAATTATTGCAATTATTGCAACTACAGTTATTGCAGATATATTATAATACAGATTTCATACGTATTATATGTGATTTAGTTTAAAATAATATTTTAATATATAAGCATTTATATTATATTAATAGTATATGTATTATACTATTTTTATACACACACACGCACGGACACACACATATAACAGTCAGGTACAGAAGGTACACAATAGTTAAGTAGAATTTGGTTGAAAACAATACTGTTGTAAATCAGAATTCATTTTGAAATTTATATATGTATATATTAAAACAATTATGAATTACTTATTAATTCTTTGAGTTGCTACGCGCATAACAGTTATATGCATAAATGAATTTAAGTTCCAAGTATAAAATAAATATCTCATGAATTGGATTGAAAAACAACCTTTGAATATTCTCATATTATATCATTTACATTAATAAAGATTCAATAATTAATTATGAAATTAAATTATCCTCGTATTTGAAGATTGCAAACACTATCACGAAAAATGACTTGCTTCTCTTTCTAAAGAAATAATTAAATTTGTATTTATTCCATAAAAATAATTAAATCACATACCCGTACAAGTGGGTGCGACATGATCATATAAGCCAGTAGGCAAGCATAATATTTGTCGGAAGCCAGAAAGTCTATAACCCTTCTCGCAAGTGTATGTAACGATACTGCCTACGAGAAGACTTCGACTGAAGTTCGTTTTCGATGGTACTGTCTCGGTCTCGTCGACTTCATCGATTTGAATATAACTATGTGGAACAGGAGCAGGAGGATCGCACAGAATTGGCTCGCAACGTGGTGGCGGTCCGTTCTAGCGCTCATCGATATCGCATGTCAGTCTTGCACGACCTGTAATCGGAACAAATTGTTTCTTCTGCAAATTACTAATCCATTATAATTTATTAATAAGCTGTAAACAATGTCTATGTAGCGTTAAACTAAAAATGAAAAGTCTATTTATATAAGTTATACATATCCTTCTATATTATTTTTTATAAAACCGTTTTATAAAATTGTTTTATACAACATTTTGGCTTTATTACTACTATATCGGTGTTTCATTAATAAATATTGTAGCATTTAATGTCTCATAAAAATCGAAAATATTTTGTTTTAATCTCAAATTAGAAATCTTAGAGAGAAAGTATAAAAATCTGATCATAATATATTATTATAATGTATCGATGAGTATCTTGGAAAATGTACATGCGTACATATTTATATTTATATCTGCTTAAACTGAATGTACTCCATGATTTTCTTTTTACTTTTATCGCTTACGGTCGCATGAAACGCTTGTGTAGATGATTCGCAACATGGGGAGAAAAAAAGGAAAAGATTCATTGCATTACGTTATTACACTATTTATTCATTTTCATGAATAAACACTACACAGTGCAACTGACACAGGAATTTGTCAGTTGTGCAACATAAAAATTCTCATATTAAAATCATGCACGCATTCAAAGCTTATCTTCAATCAGATTAATTTCAATCTCTACCATAAATCTCTAAAAATGATAAACCAATTTAAACGATTCTAGAATCAGGAACAAAATCAAGCCGCAACGAGAGGATCAATAAACAATCAGAAAGATGATGTCATCAGGATCCAACACCAACTAATATTCTTACCAATTTCCTTCAAAAGGCTCGTTGGCGAAGCGTTTCAACACAGGTATCAAACGATATTACCCACAAACGATAGCCATTTATCAATGAGAAATAATGGCTAACGCCACGATAAATTCTTACCAGTCATCTCGTATCCTTCATCGCAGGAATAAAGCACCTGACTGAGATAACTAACGGTATTGTTGATAAGTGTGTAACCTCCGTGTTTTATGTTCGCTGGATAACCGCACTCGATGCCTGAAACGAGCAGAATGTTGAATTTAACATCGATAGGACGATCGTGTATGGTTCACCGAGTGGCCTCTGTGTCTAATTCTTGCTCTCTTACTTTTGCACACCGGTGGAAACTCGTTGTAGAAGCCAGTATCGAGGCATGTACGAGTCGACGGTCCTATAAGAAGGCTGCCGGCGTTACAAGTGTAATCCACCGTCGCGCCAACTTCATATGCGCTTCCGGAATTCCGATCTGTTGTTGTGGTCACCGTCATCGTGGAATTCGGAGGCTGTTCTGGTCGACCACACGCTCGTGGTTCTAAGAGCAAACAAAGAATTCCTTGGTTTTACTTGTTGTCTCACATTGTTTGACCAAGTATGGAATAGTATCTATCTAATATAGAATAGAGACATTTGTAAAAATCCGATAAATAAATTGTACGAATCGAATCTGACAGGTGACTTATCTGTGAAACGTCATGAGGCTCTCTCACTGCCTCACTTGGCACCGTTTATTTTTCCAATAACTTCTCTCGCGATACTCTGACGGAGAAAAATAGCGCGGACATTGTGCACATGACGAACGTATTGGTCGAGAGTTTGATACTTGGGTATGTAATTTTTTAAAAATTTTATAAGCAAAGTAGCTTCTTAATTAATAAGGAGAATAATTAATAAAAAGAATACTCTTTGTTTGTTTTCCATGAAAATATTGTACCTGATGTTAAGCTTCCAGTAGTTGAGTACCTGTTTCTTATTAGATATAATTTATGCGTTTTTAAATGTTAGTTCAATACTGAAGATTGCTCGTAACGTTAGGAATATGGGACTGCTCTTAAATTGAGTGTAAATGTATGATTGAATACCTACAAAAATCTTGTATTTTATGTGACTGATTTTATATGAGTAACGTTTAAAAAACAAGATGATATTCCATACATTTGCTTACTTTTCTCTATCTTTTTCTATCTATCTTTTTCAGAAGAGAGAGATAAGAACTTCATTTTTTATACATAAGCTTTTCAGCAACCATATTGATCAATTCCATAAATTCTAAAATACAACAAGTTGATGATGATATAAACATTATTTTTTAAATCTACTATCACAGAATTTACTATCATTAGTGTCATCATTTTGCGATAAATGAACTGATGGAAGGAAATCATTCGTGTCTTGAGAGTTGAACGTTAATCGTGTACTTGTGTAATGAAATTACGAAATGAACAATAAGCCAAGTTGTTCAGTTTAGCTTTTGAGAGGCTCGCATAATATTTTTCACCCTTTATTTAATATCTTTCTATTCTTTACGCGTTGCTAAAAAAAAGTAAACGGATTGACTATATTATCGCACCAATCAAGTAAATAAAAGCGGAGAAGTTCTATAAACCTAATATATCAACATGCTATTCGTACGATATCATGATGTATTCTAAAAATTGATCTTGAATGGTAATTAAAAAACAATGTACAAACACAAGAAGCGAATATAAAAGACAAAGTGATATGAGAAAAGGTCCTCTAATTGTTTTGTGCAATGTGTCATCATGTACGTATTAAGATATCTATGAAGAATTAAGTATATATATATATATATATTTCTATAGTAATGAAGATGACATTTATATAGATGACATTCGATAGTAATTCGATATTAATGAGAAAATACTTGTTACTCACGGTGTTGACAGATGAAATTTAATCGAGCTGTGCAAGGAGTATCAGACCAAAGCCATCCTCTACTACCATCATATCGGGCGCAGTCTTCTTCGCTGCCTTGAGGTAGACTCCAGAAAGAAACAGAAACTTCGTCGCCGCTTCCTGTCCACCTCCAAACCGTACGATCCTTTTGATCTCTTACTGCACCCATCCAATATTGACTCGAAGTATCACTCCTTAATAAAGATAAGGTATATCTTTTTAGAAATGCTTGTTGAAAACACACTTATTACACAATGAACATTGAACATTTTTTCGTTTATGATAATAACTCTCTTTATGGTAATTTACCTTTCGCTTAAACTATTTCTATAATAATTTATTAAATTATCTATGTATCAGAATCTAAGATTCTAATCTAATTATTTGTATTTGTTATTGCTCGTATTTAACTGCTACATATTGATTAAAATTTATTTAATATTTTACAAGAGATGTATTTTTGAATTCTATATAAAAGAAGAAGAATAGAAACGAAAGTTTTCACTCTAATATTATTTGTATTTATGAGTACAAGTTATCCTATTTTTATACTCGCCACTGTAAACAATTTACGTCAGAAGGTAGGTTTAGTTTATTTCATGGTAGTAATAGAAGTAATTTCAAATTACAAGGTACAAATGGTACAATAGGAAAATTGACTTGTTTTGAAGCTAAAGTGTTTATTTTAAAATTTTATTACTACCGTATAGAATAATATCTGTACCTTTCCTGTAGCATTTTTATTAACTATTAAATATGAAAATAACAGTTTGATGAAAGTTGCTATTAGTATTAAATATAATAAATTGTCTATTGTAACGAACTAGATAGATCAGTCTGATTTTGATTAAATTGAACTAGTTATATGTTACAGAAAAGAGTTGAAAGTAGATAGCGAAGCGTAGAGGTGGACAATTAATGAATTCGGTACCTGTGCCTCCTCCATAGTTCCCACGAAATAAACCCTTGTAACGCAGGATTACTTTCATCCACTAAAGTACCACCTCGTGCACGACAGAATGCCAATGCTTCTCGGAATATCATCGGTTGGCGATTGTAGAATATGTAACATTTTCCATTGTAGGTTGCTGTCGAACCTGGTGGCTGATCTCTAAATTGTGGACACCTCTCGATGGGAAGAGCCTATATAAAAAAGTAGTCACGTTTCTTTAAATTATAAAAAGGAAAAACCTTACATAAAGAAGAATATACACATAAGAAAAGAATAATCGGTGTAAAAGTCAGTATAAAAACCCTAAAACTCAAGTTTTTCTAATAACCCTGGTACATTTTAATTAGTAGAAAGTGTTAAAATACTGATTATATCTACAAAATGAATTACATTATCAAAATATATATAAGAAATGATAAATAAGGTATATATAAAGAGTCTTTTGAAATGTGATATTTTTTAAAACTTGATTATCCATTTTTAACAATTGAAATTCACATTAATTAGTCCCTTCTGTAGTAAACATAATTCACATTCATGGATTCAAAATTTATGAAGGTAACTAAGGGGAAGTTTCGTGAAAGTTTATATTTTTATAAACACAATTTAAAAAATTGAACTTACGTGGAGATTTGTTGCACCTGCTAAATATTATAACAAGCATTATACGTAGTTTTTGTATATCTTTTGCATATTATATATATTGTATAGATTATATAACTTACAACAAAGCTATTTATGATACTTGGATAATTTTATTTGTTTGAAACAGGTAGAGCAAATTGATCGTACCTGATCAGTGTACACGAAGGACTCGCACAATGAAAGTTGCACTGGAACTAGTGCCGGTGTATTTGCTTCCAAGTGTACGGAAACGAAAATTCCAGGCATAGGCGGATTACAGGGTAAAAAAAGAGGTTGCCCTTCTTCGAGGGGATCGGTGAAACGATTGCAAATTGGATTCGTTCCCAAGTCCGGCCGATTGTTTCCCACACGAACAACAATTGTTCCGGGTATACCATCACCTGCAATCAGAGAACGTGTGAAAAATTTGAACTTGATATCTTTCGAGTGATAGAAAGTGATTCAGAAATTGTATTTCTCGACAATTTAAAAGCACCGTTATTTGTGTATAATAATATCTTCAGTGAGTTATTGATATTTGATTTAATGCATACATACGTGTATAAAATCAAGTATATATATAAAAGATCAAGTTTTTCATTGAAATATCAGCTTTTTCGAAAATGTAGATTAGCGGAACTTTTTTATTAATGCACTTTGCATACTTTTAGACTTATTTTATGTATTACTTTTATTGTTATTTAAGTAATTTTTTTAACATTGTTATAGAAATTGATGTATTTTTTCAGTCACTTGGGTAATAATGTTAAATTATTAATTTATTTGTATGCTCGATTATTGCTAATTAAAAGTACCTAAATTTAATATCTGTGAGTGTGGTAATCGTAATTAAATACGAATATTGTAATTACTAACGAAAGAGAAAGTGATTTGAGAAGCAAAAAATATGACGATAGCTATATATTAATATATTAGTATCCTATCAGTATTTTAATTCAATTTAAATAAAACGCCCGATTTCCTTTTCTTGTAAATATTAGTATTCCTATATTAGTATTCCATTAAAACACAGTTTTTTATTACAGTGATTTAAAATCATAAATTGGCAAAATCGTTAGATAGAGTCTAATGCCCTCAAATTGAAACTTCCATAATACGAAGAACAATTATTTCCACCGACGAGACAAATTTGCCTTTATCTAAATGTGGAAGAAAATGATCTCATGAAATTTCAAGTTTTGAAACAACTACATTGTAGTAATGCACGATACAACAAATAAAAGACTAGAATCGACAAGAACGAATATACAGAAAATAACCCTCTTTATTTCTATCGATAAACTCGATTCTACTCACAAGCTTCCATCGATCAAAGACGGAAGAAGAATACCCTGGTATTAAGATAATAAAATGTGTTATATTACATTACTGAAGAGGATACTTCAGAAACAATCTAGTAGAATGCAGTTCGCATCGATCTAGGCTTTCACTGGCGTCTCAAATTGCTATCCTGTCGCGGCAATTGCATTTGAACGGATAAAATCATCTGCAATAATCCGCTGCTAGGTAAGGACTACATCTTCCGACCTGGAAAACATTTCAGGTGTGACCAGATGGTCAAGTCGTCGCCGAGTTCATAGCCACCACCAACTCCAATTACATGCTTTCCACGCTTTGTCCCTTGTAATCGTCTTCGAAATGGCGACAATTTCTCGTTTACATAAAAAAGTATCCAGCCGGAGAAATTTCTCGAGTCATTCTGCGATATTAGAAATCGCGTTTCTAACGATGCATCGTTGCAGCGATAGTTTAGTTTCCGCTTCTTTGAATTTGTTTAATATATATTTATTTACATGTTTATGTGCTCATTTATTTATGTGTTAGTATAATTGGGTATTTATGAAATAATATAATTATTTTTATTTATTTATAATTATATACAATATTCTTAATATTAATAATCATTTGAATTAATTTGTATAGTATATTAAATAGCGTTGAAATTAGGGTCCTTACACACGTATGTCACTTATTTTTGAAGACGATTGCTGAATTTAGTGTGAATCAGATAAAATGTAATGTAATAAAAATAAGAAAATTTGTTCTGAAATCTTTCTCGAACTTTATGAATATAAATTTATATTTATATTATCTGCTAAATATTTTACTTGTATTTTTATTTTGTTCCTGATTTATTTGTATACAGGTTGCGACTAAAGTATTTTACAGGTGAGCAGTATCTATCTACAGCAGTAAAAATCTACAATATGGCACATTCGAAAAATACACGTCCACATACAAAAATTTACGCGAAAGTGGATTAACATTTAGAAAAATTATCTGAATAATTCATATTACATATATAATTATATATATAAATGATTGCTTGGAGAATTTTGTTTTTAAAATTTTTGGATCCTTATTCGACAATATGAGATTTAAAGGAAATTTATTCTTGTATCTTCTGGTTTTTAAGATGTTTTGCATGTTATTAATAAAAAAAATATGTATCAAACATTTTTTCGCGGACGATCTCTCATACTTTTATTAAAATAAACGGGTGCGTTAAGGTGCTGAATCCGTAAAACTGATAAAATTGTATGATAAACAGATAATTAGAAATTAATAGATAAAATAAAATATCGTTAATAAAATTTCCTATTACGTTTTCCAGAGCTAATAACTTATAGAATTTCTATAAGCATTATATACGCAGATAATAAGTTTTGGATAAGCAAAACTATAACTTAAAACTTTAATTTTAGCCTTTTAATTTATTTTCCTAACTTTCGGTTCTAAACAGTCTGTAGCAGATGTAACAAGAAGTGATTTCTAATGCAAAAGTGTAACTTTTTTTTCCAGGAAATCAAATAAATTGAACAATCAAACAAAACAGGAAATTAAAAAAATTAGATTGTTATCAAAGTGCTTTATATATATTAGAAAAAATGTTGGAACAAACGCAAAAAATTAAATAATTAAAAAGAAGACATAACGTTATAAAAACGCGGAATAAGCAGGTTTTATAATTAGAAAATTATTATTAGTATGGAGGTATCGTAAGTGAATTGATTAGTGAGTTGTGATACATAGATTAGTAGGTGATTGATACTTATACGTGATAATATTAAATTGCATACAAATCTGAATCTGCTTAAAAAATGAAAAAAGGGAAAGTCGGTGAAAAGATAATACCTGTATACCTAGAAGATCTTTCTCTCAGATCTTTCAATTAATGTTACTCAATATTTCCTTGTTTCTACGAGAAAGTGTTCTTACGTTCTCCGGTATCGTAACAAAAAATAAATTTAAATCTAATCCAAATAAGTTTCAGTCAAAACTCTTAAAAATATTTACCGCGCATGATCTATACAAGTCAAACGGTGTTACATGTATGCGTTACATGTATAAAGCGATCTCTATTTAAAATATATCTCTTTTTTAGAACAGCGAAGGAGAACACAGCATTCCATGCACGTTGCATGTGTCACACACTCAAGGAAACCATTCGCTCAGTAACCAAATAGACCGAACACCCTGCATGCCACGTCTGTCGAAACAATAACTAAAAAGGCCCTTCCAAAGGGACTAGACCCTCGGTAGAAGTACCTTCCTAACCAGCGCTAAAACAGTCCGTTGTAGCATCTCGAGTCAGTCTTTTTTCTTTTTTTTTTTTTTATTTTATTTTGGTTATTTTACAATTTGTCCTTGCGGACATTTGGTAAAGTGTTATATCTTGTTGGTGAAGAAAAAAAAAATATATAAATAAAAAATAATATAGCATGTGGGCGGCTACCCCCAGCGGGGTGCCAGCTTCGTTTTTTCTAAGTTATATCTTTTATGAGGTCTATTGGGTGTTTCCTTTTTAGTCTTCTTGCGATGTTTGTTGTGTTGCACGTTTCAACTGCCAGCTGGTTCGGGTGTGTTTCTATTCTTGTTCTGTATCTTGTTGCGAATCTGGTAATCTCCTCCTTGACCGTTGATATTCCGAGGTCTTTCCTTATGTCCTCGTTTCTAACGTACCACGGGGCGTTTACCATTGTTCTAAGGATTTTGGCTTGGATTGTTTCTATTTTGTTTATGTGGCTCATTGCTGCTGTTCCCCATAGTGGAATTCCGTATGTCCAGATTGGCTTTATGATTATTTTGTATATTTTCAGTTTGTTTTCTGTGCTTAGTTTGGATTTTCGGCTTGTTAGCCAGTGCATTTGTCTCCTTGCTATCTGTATCTTGTCTATTATTGATTTGATGTGCTGTTTCCATGTGAAGTGTGTATCCATGTGAAGTCCAAGGTATTTGACTTGCCTTGTTTGTGTTATTTGCGTGCCGTTCAGGAAGATGTTTGGTGTTATCTGTTTTCTCAATGTGAATGTAATGTGGTTGCATTTGTCATGGTTAGCTTTGATTTGTTTGTCCTGTAGCCACTTTTCTATTTTTGTGATGTGCTCTTGTAGTATTGTGGCTGCTGTTACAGGGTTAGTGTGCCTGACTAGCATGGCTGTGTCGTCTGCGAATGTCAGTATTTTGCTATTGGTAGTTGCTGGAATGTTGGCCGTGTATAGTGTGTATAGTATGGGTCCTAGGACGCTTCCTTGTGGAACACCTGCTTTGATGTCTTTTGCTTCGGAGTGTGCGTCCTTGATTTTTACTGTGAAGGTTCTGTTGCTTATGTATGATTTTATTATTTGGTATATTTTTTCCGGGAATTGTTTCTTGATTGTTTGTATTAGGCTTTCGTGGTTTATTTTGTCGAAAGCTTTCTCTATGTCCATGAATAGGGCTGTACAATATTGTTTGTTTTCTATTGTGTGTATTATTTCGTTGACAAGCCTGTGCATTTGTTCTATGGTGGAGTGTTTATTTCTGAATCCAAATTGATGGTCTGGTATTAATTTTTCCTTCTCTATTATTGGTTTTAGTCGGGCGTATATTGCTTTTTCTAGTATTTTGGAGAGCACGGGGAGTAGTGATATTGGTCTGTAGGATGTTGCTTCATGTGGGTCTTTGCCTGGTTTGGGTAACATTATGATTTGTGCCTCCATAATGTAGGATGATATTGTATTCTTAGTATTGCATTGAATATTATTGTAATTAGCCGTATCGCTTTTAGAGGGAGGTTTTTCAATATTTTGCCATTGATTAGATCGATTCCTGGTGCTTTGTTGTTTTTTGTTTTTTCTATTATGTTTCTTATTTCTTGTGCTGTTGTTTTGGGTATGGTGTATTGCTTGTCGATTGCAGTGCTAGTGGCTATCGCGTCGTCGTCCGTATGGCTGTTCTGGTTGCTGTTATTGATGTTGTGTGGTGTAAATGTGTTGCATAGGTGGATGGAAAATTCTTCGGCTTGCTCTTCGTTGCTTCTTGCCCATGTGTTGTCTGCTTTTCTGATTGCTGGGACTGGTTTTATCGCCTTCTTTATTTTTTTTTTGTGGCTTTCCATAGTGAGTAGTTGTAGTTCTCGTGTGCAAATAGTGACTCTATGAACTTTGTGAATTCGTCGTTGTTGTGCTCTTTTATTTCGTTTTTTATTTCCTTTGCGAGTTTGTTTAGGTGTTTTTTGTTTTCTTTTGTTCTATGTTTTTGCCATTTTGCTTTCGCTTTTCTTTTATCTCTAATTTTTTCGAGGATGTCTGATGGGATTTGTTTTGTTGGTCTAGTGGTAGTTGCTGGTTTTGTGGTTGCCCGTGCTGCCTCTTGTATAGTTTTTGTAAGTGTTGTTACAGCTTGTTCGATGTGTTGGGGCGTTTTCAGTGGGATGTTGCAGTTGATTTTGCTTTCAATTATTTCTTTGAAGGTTTGCCAATTAGTGGATTTGTTGCATAGCGTCTCTGAGTTGTTGTAGAGTATTGGCTTGTTTCTGTATGTTATTATTATGGGTGTATGGTCGGAGCTAAGCTCGAGGCTGGATGCTATATTTATTTTATTTCCGTTTAATCCCTTTGTGACTGCAAAGTCGAGTAGGTCAGGGATTTTGCTCAGGTCTGTCGGCCAGTATGTCGGTCTTCCTGTGGATAATATATTGAGATTGTTTTTCCTGATGTGTTTTTCCAGGGTTCTGCCTCGAGGTGTAGTGATTCTTGATCCCCATGTTGTGTGCTTTGAGTTGTAGTCTCCTGCTGCGATAAACTTGTCGCCTAGTTGTTGGAAGTATTCTTCCCACATTTGTGCTGTAATTTTGTGTCGCGGTGGTGCATATACTGCTGACAGCTGTAGACGGTTGCTGCTAGTTTGTACGGTAACGGTAGTTGCTTGTATGTGTTCTTTACTAACTTGGCTGTGTAGGTGGTGTTTAATGTCGTTTCTTATTATCACTGCGGTTCCTCCGTGTGCTTTTCCTGAGGGGTGCTTGGTATCGTATATGGTATAGTGCGGTATTTTTGTGTAGCTTTTTGTTGTGAAATGCGTCTCTGATACGAGTAGTTTGTCTATGTTGTTGTGGTATAGGAATGCTTTGGTTTCAATGGCCCTTTGTTGTAGGCCGTTAGAGTTCCAGGCAGCTATTTTTAGTATGTCCGTTTTTACTTTTTGCTTAGCATGGTTGTTATCAGTTGTATCATAGCTGTGATTTGTAATGATTGCTGCTTGAATGCTTCGTTTAGTTCGCTTATCGTTCTTGTTAACATGTCGGTGCTTTTGATGGATTGTTTTAATAGTTCTTTTATTTCTGTAGCGTCGTTGGTGTTGTTGTTGTGGTTTTGGTTGGCTACGGGTGTTACTTCCTTGGTTGCTTGCGCGTAGCTTCGACTGCCAGTGGTGTTGATATTGTTGTGGTTGTTGTTCATTACGTACTGTACTTTAATTGGTGTCTCAGCTTCTGCCCTGTCTTGTTGTGTGTGGTGGTAGTTATATGTCCTGCTTCTAAGCGGCGGAAACAATTTACGTTGGAGTATTTTTCTGGCTGGCAGCTTTTGTAGCTGGCTGGATGGTTTCCGTTGCAGTTGTAGCACTTTACCTCGTTTATTTTTCCCGTATATGGGCAGTAAGTTGTCAGGTGCTTTTCTGCACATTTGACGCACACCGGGTTTCTGTTGCAGTAATTTTTTGTGTGCCCATATTGTTGGCACCGCATGCATTGATGTATGTCTTTTTTTTGTCTGGGTGGTTCAACCGTGATTATTGTGTTTAAGATTTGTTTAATGTCAAAGATTTCCTTGTTGTTTTTGTTCGGTTCTATTTCTATTAGGAACAGCGGTAGTGGTTGTTTGGTATCAAATCTTGTTATGTAGTTTATTGCCCTTACCTGGTGTCCGATTTTGGCTAGTTCGTCGCATATGTTGCTTGTGTTTGTTCTTGGGTGTAGCCCTCTGATAACTGCTTTATAGCTTTTGTCAGTTTTGAGCTGGTAGGTGTGGTACCCGGCGTTTTTTTCTTTTAGCACTTTTACCACTTTTCTGTAGGTTTCTGGGGCGTTGATTAGCACTTTTACCTGGTCCAGTTTTAATTGTTTTATTGAGTAGTTTTCTTTGCCTGCCGTATTGTTTAGTAGTTCGAGGAGGGGGTCTATTACTTGCCCATCGATGTATATTGGTGGTGGTTTGGCGTCGTGTTTTGGTTTTTCCGTTGTTTCTGGTTCCTTCTCTTGTGGTAGTATGCTGAAGGGGTTTTGTAGTGAGATTTCTTGGAGCCACTGCTTACTTTCTTTTTCTGCAGCCCTCCTAGTATTTGCGTTTGTTGTAATTTTTCTTCTTTTGCTGGGTTAGATCGGGTAAGATGTAAAAATAATTTCTGTAAGTCTCACGTGTTGTTAATGGTGATAAATAAATATATACTAGATAACTGTAGACTACAGTTATTCCAACACAATCACCCCTATTATCGTAACTGAAATCAGGGGATCGCCCTGCTCGCAGTGTCGATTCGTACTTCGTAACGGGAATTTACGACTCCTGTTGACGCGTCTCAAAGAGAACGCGTCTCCCCGCGACTGGACGAAAATACAATTTCCTTAAGTTAACTTATGCTGTTTATGATATTGCAAAGAAATAAATCATAATATATTCATTAATTAAACAAAGAAATGCTATTATTTGTAAGAACCTATAGTGACTGGCGAGAAATATCACAATTATAGTTTTTATTTGGAATTTATTTCACAACAAATACACAGAGCTACATGATAAACAACAGAAAAAATATATAAATTTACTAACTTTTAAATCTTACTTATTAAATATAATCATATCTATACATCGAGTAACACGACATGTATCTATATATCTATTCTATGTATCTATGTGTAACAACAACAATTGTCTAACAAATTTTCAAAGCGTTGATAATTGAAATGATAAAAACTTTCTACTTTTAATACTAGATCAACCAAATTTAGATACGTTAATGAAAGAAGAATTTTGAAAATCAATTAAGGGATATGATACATAACAATAGATACAATAGAGAACAATTGCAACATGATAGAAATTGATACAGTGTTTAACAATGTTTTAAATACATTTCATTATCGGAAATTAATTGTCCCACTGTCGGCCGGGTGCAATCAATATCAGCACAAAGTCTTCTGCCGCTGTACCGTCGATACCATTATACAAGTGTATATGGTGCTCCTCTTCTTCGCCGATAGTCGGCATTCTCATTATCGGCCGTCTGGTACGTTGTTGAAATCTCTGTTTGGGTCGAATGTAAAATTAAATACCATTATTCATTATTCCTTTAACTATCGTTAAAGAATATAAATGATAATATATGAAATGATATTCTATCTAAATTAATTTTCTTTTAAAGAAATTTTTTCTGTAAATATATGTGTATAATAAGTATATTTCCAAAACTTATATTCATTCCACATATATTTTTGTTTTTATATTTAATTATTTAAAAGATCAAAAAATACTAAATAGTTAACTGATTAACTGAATTGATTTGTAAATGACAATTCTATGTGCCTATTCTTATTCCTTGCAGTAATGAAAATACAACAATTTTGTATGTTATTTTCATTGGTCTGTTTTTAAGAAATAATAAATATAATGGTAGTATAGTAAGATAGGAGAGTTTGTGCCATTACATTATTGGTTTTGAATTTCTTCCGAAGATATAAAGCTTTAAATTGCAAAAATAATAGTAAATTATGCAGAATAAAATTTGATGAAAATTTGATGTATAGTTCTAGAAATTTCGCGATAGCTGGATCAGAGAGCATTGTAGTTTCGAAGAAGATACAAGAAAAATTTTGAAGTGACATATCTCTTAAATGAATTTCACCTCTATTAAATCTGATGGTTTAATTATATGACAATTATTTTCTCAATGAATTCAAATAAATACAATGGCCATGACAAGTATTGACACATACTCTCATTTTTAAATGAAACGTTTAAATGACATACGAGTCGTATGAAATAGCCACAGTAAGTAGGGGATTAACCATTTTCCATGGAATTTCAACAATCTTAAGAACACTTACGTATCAAATCAAGTACAAAAGGAATCTTAAGAAATAGAATTCGCTACGTTTCGCTTTCACAAATATTGAAATCTGCCAAAAAAGATTTCGAAAGAGCAATTAGGAGCGACAAGAACGGTTCAAGAATTTTTTCCGTGGTTACGCATATAATTATATATGGAAAGGGAAACGGCAGAAATCGATGTCAAAGATACTGATGGCTATTTTTACACGGCGATACTTATCTTCTAGCGTGAAGGATGACGAATGAAATACCTACTTCGTGCAATGGATGAGGGTATTGCCAGCTTCGTGATATAATAGCGGAAGTTCTACGAGATGGTCGAGCCATGGGCATCGGTTCATCGCTGGACGTCAGTTCATCGCTGGGCGTCAGATCATCGCTGGGCGTCGGTTCAGCGATGAGCGTCGATTTAAGTAAGGTCGAGCCGTAAGTAGCCGAGAAGGGTCGTGGGAGAGGATTCGGCCTCACCTGCATAAGCGGCTGCACCAAGCAAGGCGGTTGAATACCCGGCATCTCGCTGTGCTGGACCACGTCATGCATCTCGATTTCGTCATTGTTTACTACGTCGTCGATTGTCTCCATTTGGAAACAGCTGTGCACCCTCCGATGCAAAGTTACATAAAAGTGGCAGCCAAACAGTACCAGGATGAAGTCTGCCAATACCTCACTGATGCTAAGGATTAACACGAACCAGCTATAGCTTCGCCTATTAGCGCCTATTAGCAGACCACCATTGGGATCTCGGTTGTTGTTGTTCCATCGAACTATTATGTTCACAACAGGTGTACACAAGTTTCGAATGCTTTCTGCACAAAGGATTGGGATTATATATAATATATGTGTGGCAGTTTTTTTCTTTTTTTTTTTTTTTTTTTTTTAATATAACATTAGATTGATATAAATTATTTCATAACGCTGATTAGTATTTTTGCATTAAATTTCAAAATTTCAAAATTTCAAAATTTCAAAATCGTTACGTCATTTTATTGTTTATCTTAAATTAAGTAACTTTAAATTGTAACTTTTTTCATTGATTCTTTACAGTCGCATCTACCACTATAACAACTTATTAGCCACTTAGTTGAGATCATAGAGTTTTATCATTTTTGGGAAAGATTGATCCGTTGTAAAAATTTCAGCAATTACGTTTGATTAAAAGTTTGCAAGCGTTAGAATATTTTTTGTATTAATTCAAAGGGAAAAGACAAATTCTTTATTCGACAACTTTTGTATTTCCGATTTTAATGTTTTAAGAAGTAAGCAAATGTTGCATGATAAAACATGTATCTTAGTATTATTGTTATCTTAACAAATAGATAAATTTTCCACGATGAAATATACATTCCAATATATTATTATTATACTTATATAACTCTATATACGATTTACATTTATATACTAAAACTTAATTGAATCATATTTTAATTGTTATCATGCTAAAACACATTATAATATAAATCGATTTTAATGTTTCTCAGGTTTGATTACCTTGGTCTTCACAGTTCTACTGACGCCCTATAAGTCTCTCGGCCAGAGTTTGCAGATGTGCGCAGACGGAGTTGCCAGTTTGACAGGACTTGCTGGTATTGTTGATGCGTTGATGACGCCGCGCAACAGATTTTCCGGCTTTACCATGGCTTTCCTTGTATTCGACCTCGCTGCCTTTGGCCTTTCGTTTACATCTCTATCTGTGATCGTCGTTCGTATTTCCACAAACGTAGGGATGCCACTGGATGGTGACAAGTCTAATTCGGTACGTATTGTCTGTACTTTCACCGGTACTGTCCTTTCCTATTTCTTTTTCTCTGCTGAACACTATGTTGCACTACTGAAATGTTAATTACTATTTTTCTACGTTACTTTTGTTTTCTTTTCCTTCAGTTAAATTCTTCATTATTTAATAATCTATACAATTATTTATATAGTAAATAACAAGTATTGAAGTAACGATCAAATAAATGTTGGAGAGGACAATACGTACCGAATTAGACTTGTCACCATCCAGTGGCATCCCTACGTTTGTGGAAATACGAACGACGATCACAGATAGAGATGTAAACGAAAGGCCAAAGGCAGCGAGGTCGAATACAAGGAAAGCCATGGAAAAGCCGGAAAATCTGTTGCGCGGCGTCATCAACGCATCAACAATACCAGCAAGTCCTGTCAAACTGGCAACTCCGTCTGCGCACATCTGCAAACTCTGGCCGAGAGACTTATAAGGCGTCAGTAGAACTGTGAAGACCAAGGTAATCAAACCTGAGAAACATTAAAATCGATTTATATTATAATGTGTTTTAGCATGATAACAATTAAAATATGATTCAATTAAGTTTTAATATATAAAAGTAAATCGTATATAGAGTTATATAAGTATAATAATAATATATTGGAATGTATATTTCATCGTGGAAAATTTATCTATTTGTTAAGATAACAATAATACTAAGATACATGTTTTATCATGCAACATTTGCTTACTTCTTAAAACATTAAAATCGGAAATACAAAAGTTGTCGAATAAAGAATTTGTCTTTTCCCTTTGAATTAATACAAAAAATATTCTAACGCTTGCAAACTTTTAATCAAACGTAATTGCTGAAATTTTTACAACGGATCAATCTTTCCCAAAAATGATAAAACTCCATGATCTCAACTAAGTGGCTAATAAGTTGTTATAGTGGTAGATGCGACTGTAAAGAATCAATGAAAAAAGTTACAATTTAAAGTTACTTAATTTAAGAAAAACAATAAAATGACGTAACGATTTTGAAATTTTGAAATTTTGAAATTTTGAAATTTTGAAATTTTGAAATTTTGAAATTTAATGCAAAAATACTAATCAGCGTTATGAAATAATTTATATCAATCTAATGTTATATTAAAAAAAAAAAAAAGAAAAAGAAAAAAACTGCCACACATATATTATATATAATCCCAATCCTTTGTGCAGAAAGCATTCGAAACTTGTGGACACCTGTTGTGAACATAATAGTTCGATAGAACAACAACAACCGAGATCCCAGTGGTGGTCTGCTAATAGGCGCTACCTCCTTCATTGAATTTCATTTATTTCATTCTTATTTCTCTATTTTCTTCCTTTTTGCTCTATATTAATATTTTTAGCTTATCTATCTTTTCAAGGAGGTTTTGCATACAATAACTTTAAAATATGCCCCCTTTACCATGTAAATGTATTAAGTTTCCTGACCTTCTCATTACATTGTCTGCAAAATACACATCTATAAAGTATTGAGTCCAATAATAGTGTGCTTTCGTTTCACCATTATTCCTGTTATCTTAATCTCCAGCACTAGAAATATTGTAGTCGCAGAATTTGTTAGTTTCGAATCATGCTTGATCCTCTGGCAGTATATTGTTATACACTGCTAGAATGTTATACCACTATACTTGGTTAATAGCTTAAAAGTATCTCTTCTTCTGTAGAACTGTATTCAAGTGTTGCAAGATTATCCTCTTCGTATTTTCCATTAAAGATTTAAGTATTCGTTGAGTAAAACTATAATTCGAGCTTAACAGTGTTAAAAGCCATTTTGAAAAGTCCACATATTAAAAAGAACCAGAAACAGAAAGGGGTTATATTCGTACTATTTATACTTAACGACGAATATAACACAATAGCGATATTGGTTTCGTTACTACAGGATATCCTACGTAAAATCGGTTATTGAAACTTTGCTCACTTAAGGAATGTTTTAGATTCTACTTCCGTATTATACAGATTTACACTTGGTAGCGTGCAGTGCAATATCGCTTTCAGATCATCGCCTTCTTGCAAACATTTTTTATGTTTTTTGGTAGTACTCGATGGATAAAAACGAAATATAACGATTTTATGTTTAGGAATCCATTGGTTCAAAAGCATGCATTGGTTGTGTATTTTTGAAGTCTGACATAACTTGCATAAAGTTTAGTTACTAGTTAGTAGTTACTAAAGTTTAGTTTAACGTGAGAAAGATTTAGGCGGTACACTGTTTTGTTTATTTAATTACATACAGTGTTTAACGTATCGTAATATTGCTTTAAGACGGTTATATTAGTAACGTTTATATTGGCAAAGTTCAATGTACACTATCGAAAGTATTTTTAATAATATCTCGGAAACTACCTTCAAAGATTTCCACTTTACTGATTTCGATGATTTCTGAATATGTTATAGAAATTAACTTTTTGTATAACTTTTGTCTATATATATAATTGCCGTTTGGCCATAGTTTCCCCAATATGCGCAAAAAGTTGTCGAGACCGCTTCAGTGAATTCTGCCTATAATTGTGCGTCTGTGACAACGTACGCGTCGGAATTAGTTGCCGGCAGCCTTATAGCGACAGGTACAATGATTCAAATGAAATCTAACTCTTATCTTTTGTTTATAGTATATTTCTACACACACAATTACACGCGCGCGCGCGCACACACACACACACAAAAGTAACTTATACATACCAATCGTTTAAGAGAAATAATTAAAAATAAAGAATATCTGACGAAATACTAAAGAATTACACCGGAGGCATAACTTTTACTTTGTAACAAAGTAATAAAATGCCTCAAATTTTTGTGATATAAAATTTTGCATTTTTCTGATGTTTCTTGAAACATATGTAATAAATCAGTCGTTTTGGTATTCATAGATTTTCTATATTATACTCTAACATACTTCAATACATTTTTCTATATAATTGCACACTTACTCAAAATATAGAGCTTAAAAGACAAAATTATGCTGGTGACCCAACATCTTTGTAATCGACTTTATATATGTCATCGTCACATAAAATTAAGAGGAAAGGGAGACATTCAATGGATACTTCAGTTCATACAGAAACAATTAGATGAAAAATCCCGCATTTATGCCCCTGACATGAACGGGACGATATTTTTTTCTCACTTTTTAATTATATTATCAGTTAATTTGATTTTTGTCAATGAACACTTACGCATCCTTTCGCATGCAAATCTTCCCTTATTTCTGTTTCTTTTAATATTAGTTTTCTTCAAGCTCTTACTTCGACAGTTACTTCATTCTTCTAATTGACTATAATATTTTAGGAAATTATTTGAAGAGTCTACTGATTGAAATTGATTTCTGAGCAAGTCAAGACTTTATAAATTCTTCGCCATGCTGCCACGGTAAGTCCGTTTCTTTTATCCACTCTTAATTGTAGAATGCGCTATTCCATTTAAAAAAGGTGATGAATTCCATTTATTCATTACCTTTCCTAATTATTATTTACAAATTTCAAATGCAAAAGACAAATTTCATGCTTGTTTAATTTTATATATAAATACTTCAGTATTTATATTAATTAACTAGATTCTATTGTGTTCAGTATTGTGCATGATGTTAATACTATACCAAGTGTTATAAGAACAAAATTATCTAAAATCTCTCAATTTTTTTATATTGCTATATATTTCTATATATCAATGTGATATGGAGCAAGGTATACCATGTTTGAAGTCATATTAACAGTTTAACCTTTTCAAAAGGAATAGATGATATTCATTATTGAAAAGGAAAGCAGTAGAAAACCATTACAATGGTATTTGATGCCGAACAGCTTGCATAATTCGTCGAATAGTTTTGATTCACATTGACGTCCTTGATCGGTTCTTATTTTCGAGGGTACGCCAAAACGTGGTATTGCATCACGATAATGTCTCTGTGTATATTGTTGATTGGTTAATATGTTTTTTGAATGTTACAACGGGCGTGGATATGTGCCTGGCGACCTTACATCGCTGGCAGGGGATACATTGCCGTGCCCTGTTTCGACAATGCTTGTTTATCGACGGCCAAACGAAACGCGTCGTCACCAAATTTTGCGTGGTGCGTATCCCTGGATGGGAAAGCCCGTGTAACGAATCAAATACATTGTATCGCAGAGATTTCGGAACATATGGTCACACAGTTTCACAAGCTATATCACAGTATATTCGTACGGCTTGGTCGGTAAATTGTAAAAATTCAGTTGAAACTCATAATTCTTTATTTCAATGATACATACAAAAGATTAAGTTTTGCATGGGAACCAATAAAAGAGTCGACAGAAGAAGAAGTAGATACAATTCTATGTGAAAACCATAACGAAACTATAGGACACCTGGGAGTACAAAAAACTTATCAAAGAATTGAAGAAAAATAGAAAATACCAGGATTAATGGAAAGGGTAGAGACTTGTATCAAAAATTGCGATGCATGTCAGAAGGAAAAGCTAACGCGAATTGGACTCAAGGAAATGCCAGTCATTTCAGATACACCTTTGCAAACAAACGATAAAATAGCAACGTTTAATATTTGTGTAAACAGTGCATTTCTCATATCTCATTCCGATTTGCCCCAATTTGCTACATTTCACGCAGAGATGCTTTGAGAGGACCGAACCTTTATTTGCTATAATAGTCTTTTCTGATTTATTTTACATTTGCGTCTTAACGTGCTGTGTAATCTGTAATTTGCAATACAAATATATACCGGGATATTTGACCATTTTCTTATGCGGAACGGATAGGGGCTATTGCCGGTGATAAGAAATCAGCGAGAATGTACGGAACTTTCAGTTACCACAGCAAACCATAATTCGATCGAAAATTTCCTGTAGCTTGGAATTAATTTTGGATGAATACATTCCCGTCGCGTAAATGAGGAGGCCATTGGCAAATACTAACGCGCATAGGTTAAAGTCGCTATTCAGATGGAAGAGGCTCGAAGCACGACTAAAATACAAATTGAACAGGATGGAGGTGTTGAACGTTCCCTGTTGCAGACCGTTATTCACTCCGAAGACGATATTCGAGCTTGACATCCAATGAGACACATTTCGAAGATTGTGGACCAAATCACCTGAACTGCATGTTTAAAGAAACCGTATCGTATCAGCTTTTATAGCAAACCGCTCGATCGAAACATGTCAAAATCCCTTTCCAGGACTATGAGTAGAGTTTTGCTACCAGCAGACGCCTGTAACGAATTTTATTATGGCGTGGACCTTACTGTATTTGACCCGGAAGCCAAATTGCTGATCGGGAGGAATGGCAGCCTCTTTACAATGAAACGGTATGAGTCTCTGTATCACACTCTACACGCAGGGAGGGCGTGAGCCTATGGGGGCTGGCAAACCCACGTTCCCGCAGCCAGGGGGACCGTCGGAACAAGCGTTCCGCTTACGTGAGTCCCTATGTACTCCACAAGGATGATCGCCGGGAGTATGCGTGCGCTTAAGTGCGGCCATGCTCTCTCTACGCGGTCATGGGTAGTAGCGCACCCACGATCCTGACACGAATGAGGGGACCGCCGGGATATATCCCTGGGCACAAAAGTGTCGCAGGTCCCCGCTTGCGAGCGTCCCTTCTTGATCTGTTGAGAGCCCTGTTAGCAGGTCGCAGGTGCCAGCAGTGACGTGGCCGTACATCCACACGGTGGTCCCACCAGTGACATAAACTGGTACCACGGGCAGGATGAGTATTAGCCCGGAGGGAGTAGCGACCCCTCTGCTCGTCCGAAACTGGGTATGGACTCGTGGTGGCGTGGTTCATAGCCGAATGCTGGTTAGGCGGCCGGTCCCCCGGGTGCGAGCCTCCCCACTCGTACTCCGGAAACGGTTACGCCGGCGGGTGAGCAGCGTACCAACTGCTTCGGAACCGTCCCGGGAGACGGTAGGGCCTAAGGGAAGGTGGCCCCGTTTTACCTTAGACGAGCGAAAGCCCCTGCCAGGCCTAGCTAATAAAGGAAGCAAGTGCACTGGGTGCCTTGTGCGTCGGTCGGGCGTGATCCCGACCCCGATTGGTCCTGTCCGGGGACCCGGGCCCTGTATGAGTTTCTACTCGAGGTAAGGGTACCCGTTAAAGATACAAGGAGACTACCTGTATCACACTCTCAAAGACCTTACTAATGGATACTCTGCAAACAGCTAACTCGTTGATCTGTACCTGGCTGGATTTGGTTTGTTGGTTTGTTCTTATCCTTCCCCAGCAAGGGAACTACTTTCCCCATCTTCCATATCTTAGAAAAGTATGCTGGTATCAGAGATCATTGAGCATCAAGGAGAAGAAGAATGTGCATCTTTGCGGGAGCTATAGCTATATTGGTACTGCGTTGAAGATATCGAAGCCTGATAACCTATCCCATTCAGCAACTTAAATTGAATCGTTAACGAATCTACCGATGTGAAATAATTCTCTGAGACATCGGAGCCGGAGCGGTTACTAGCCCTGTTTCCTCAGGTGAAGGTACAGACCCTGTTCCAGCGGCTCAACGAAAATCTGCATTTTCAAGATTATGAAATTTGGGAATCTGAGAAGATCATCATACACATTTCGGCGCACACTTCCAAAATTTGTCCCCAGTAGTCTTGTGGGATTCATGAAACTTTTCGCGCGGTAGAAAGGAGAACGGATAAAGAATGCTTCGCTACATACAAATAACAAATGCTGTTGGAACGAGTGATAAAAGTTTAACAAGTTTGAAGTGATGAAATAGCACGCAAGCACAATACTAATTAAAGACCTGTACAAAGAACAGTTTATAACTTGAAAGGAAGAAACGACACAAGATCGTGAATAACAGAAGCACGTGTTGCGTAGACGTTTATTCTTATTCTTGGCATGTCATCGCGTTACTAGTAAGTTCTGGGAAGCCGGCGGTACCGGAGACGTCACGAAGTGGACTTATTTGTCGACTTGGTACCAGTAACGATGTATCTTCTGTTCTGTCATACGAGGAGGTTATTCAACTATGGAAGACGGTGAGAATCGTCCGAAGAAAATTTGAGGGCGCCGATCAAGAGGTATAGCATTCGTCTTACTTGCGGAAACGTGGTTTTGGAATCTTTAATTCTCTGAGTGCAGAGAACTCGGGATCTATCAGAGGCCTTACTGATAAGCATTTTTATGGCTCTATATCCCTTGCCGTGTTCGATGACCGATGGGATAGAGTAACATAGAGTACCGAAGAGCTTCTTCAGCCGATTTAAGGTGCGGAAGATTCGGTGTTTGTCTTGTAGCAATTTTAAAGATTATTATTATTTATGGTCTGGAGGACGATCTCTATGTTGTTACTGTTGTCTCAGTGGTCTTATCCCCGTGGACAAAGATATCAAACTCTGACAGTTCGATGCATTGGCATTTTATTTTCAATATTTACAACATTTTTTAATACTCGAATAACATTCTTCCTCGTTTCATAAACATATTGTATCGGTTCTTTTGAACACTCACTTCGATCGTTTTCACTTTTCGGTTCTGGAAGTTGAGGCGATGATGTAAATTTCATGTGCGGTATAGGTACTGAAATTTGTGGATTTTGCAGGGATAAATTGTAAAATGGTTTGTGTTTAAATCTTTTTCCATCCCTTTCATATAGTGCCTGCATAAACTATGTGCATCTCAGTTATAATATATTCATGTGATAAATTCAGTTTTTTTTTTTTTTTTTTTATATATGGTTTATTTTGGTTTTTACAATTTGTCATGAAGGACATTTGGTAAAGTGTTATATCTCATTGGTAATAAAAAAAATAAAATAAAAATAAATATAGCATGTGGGTGGCTACCCTCAGCAGGGTGCCAATTTCGTGTTTTTTAAGTTATATCTGTTACGATAAATTCAGTTTGTTAAAAATAATGTGTTTGTCAAAATTTGACATACCTGACCACAGCGATAATACATGCTACCACTGCCACGGCAAAATGATGTTTTAAATACTTCTTCTTCGTAGATAGGTACATGAACATATAAATAAGGAAACAACTGTGCCCAAAATAGATCTTCTACTTCTTGGAATGTCTTAGATCCGAAAAATTCGTGAGTCCAACCTGGACCAAAAAGTGCAACAGAAAGTCCTTCGTGTCGTATTTTTTGTAAAGCCTGTAGATTATAATGGTTTAATGAAATATTAAACGATATTATATTATATGCTACAATAAAATAAGTAATATTGTAATTACATATGATGAATTAAATCCACCACCGCCAGGACAACCTCTTCCCCAAATATCAAGTCCTACATAAATATCATGAATATCTCGACTGTGAGTTTTTGCTAGTGCCAAACTGTTTTTCAATTTTGATTTCGTCCAGTTATAATTCAAGTAAATGGCATCGCAGTTTAAAAAGAAATCTCTGAAATATTGTACTTAGAACATTCAATAAAATTTACAAACAGAAACAATTGTAAAAGTATAAGAGTGTAATAAGCTTACATGTTTTTACTGTTAAGCTCATTTTGCCAATTTAATTTTCCTTCATTGGTTACGCTATCGTACCATATAATTTCAGAATTTCTAATTGCTTCATGAATATTTTCTGTTAGATATTTTACAAAATAAATTAAATTATTAACTTGCTCACTTTTAATGGTATTTTCAATATTTAATAACCAGCCATCAAACTTATAAAATTTTGCAACAAGTATTAGTGCATCTGCAAATCTTCTTACTTCTTCATGATATTCAAGTATAACATCCCAGATACCTTCTCTTTCCGTAATTACAGTACCAAGAACTTTTACACCATGATTATGTGCTGCATTAATCCATCCAAAAGGGGGCACAGTTATGAAATGATGACTAAAATACACAAAAGTGTCAATAACACTCCAGTGATAAAATAGGTAAGAATCATAAGATTCTGATCCATATATAAATCTGAAAAATCACGGGTATATTATGTATAATATATGAATTAATAAATATAGTGATTTCTATTACCTGTCTTCTAGGTAGCCACCTTTCATATCATGACAGAGCAACGTTTTCGGATGTACTTCTCTATCCAATTTCTCTAACCGCGTTCTTCCTGCGCTTATTTCTAAACCACTGTACACATAATCAGTTGAATCTCGTAGTTCTCCAATTTCTGGCCATGGTTTCAAGTTACCCACGTTATCGAATAATTCTTTTAAGTTTTTGAAAGGTTGTGACTCTGTAACTTCCGTCCTCATCTCTCTGAATTATACTGTTCCACAGATCACTTTCAAATAGTTTTTAATTCATTAACTCAAACAAAGGTTTCTCTTCTTATTTTGGTTCACCGGAAACTTGTATATACATGCGAAGCAGATAGTGTTCCCATCTAACAGAACTGGCATATCAAATTACGTCTCATGATATAATACCATTATCTACCAACTGCTAATGGGCAAAAAGATGTTCATTTCTCTATCAAACAAAGTATACAAAATAAAATTATGAATTTATAATGCTCCTACATCAATGTTTATATGATTGTTTCGACTTTGAAAGTAATATTCTTATTTACGCAAGTATATATTCTTTAATATTTTGCAAAAATTATACCGAAACAAACAATTTGGAATAAACATAACTAAGTAAATACTTTAACTTTTTTTTATATATAATTAAATATTTTATTTGATTTGAGTAGAATTTAACACCTAACCTTTACGTTTAAAATATTACTCTTTGTCATTCTCTCTTTCAATGTTATTTCTTCTGCTTCCGTTTTATGATATTTATGACATTTCTTAGTTCAGATATAAGTAACTTTTTCGTAATTTATAAAAAATGACACTCTTTTTAATTATCCTACACTATTAATCCATTACATGTAATTTAACTTTGTAATTTAACTTTTAGCAACTTAAAATATGTGCATGTACAGAGTAATTTTCTTCCTAAGAATAATCATTTAATATTACGATGGCGCCCGTCAGATCGCTGATTCGGTGCGGAGAACTTCGGAGAAGTTGGTGGGCCCATATCTGTCAAGACCACTCACCTCACCTTCACGTGGAGCTCCCCGTCGTCCTGCATCGTTTCCGACCGGGGTAGGGTGCGAAAGAGTGAGTGGCAAAGGAAACGAGGGCATGGCTCGTTAACATTACACACGAAGAATGATGATGATGGAGCAGAATAAAGATATTATTTACGGTGCAGGAGAGGGATACCGCAGTACCGGCGCAGTTGTGGGTGGTGAAGTGGGCCCCGGTGCGTCGTTAGCTAACGACCACGGCCGTTTGGGGGTGGACTGCCAGGCCCCCTTACGTGTTAATGCTACTGGTTCGGAAGATATAGAGATGGAGATGGATATAGAGCTAGAGATGGAGGTGGCTTCGGCAGAAGAGACCCCTCCGGGAGAAGAGAAAATGGCAGAGGCCAACAGGGAACGAAAAAAGGAAAAGAGGGTAGAGACGGAGAGGACTGTGGACAGAAGCGGAAGCAGCAGCCGAGGGGGAAAAGCACCATCGTCCCCGCCTGCGTCCAAGGCACCGGGAGTCTCTTCCTCCTCCTTCTCTCCGCCCCCAATTGACGATAGCGAGATCTTCCGAATCCCTAGGAAGGTAGGGGAAAAAGGGAAGTCTAGAGAGGGAGCACGATCTGGGGACAACTCTAGAGAGCAATCTAGATCGAGAAGAGGGTCGATGTCAGGTGCTCGGTCGGAGGACGATGAGTCGTGTGGATCAAGATCCACGATGGCCTCAGTCACATCCCGAGGAAAGAAGCGTAAGATAGTGATGGAGATAGACAGATGGTCAGACCAGCCAGGCGCAGGGCAAAGAAGACATGAGGTCGCGGATGGAGGCGCTTGAGAGGCAGGTCAGCGGCCTCGGCCCCTCTATTCTGGGAACCTTAAGGGGAGAAGTAAGGGCAATACTCGGGGAGTTAACGCAATCGAAACAAGCGGAGGGAATGGCCGGGAAAGCAGGCCAACTACAACAGATCCGCCAGGCGACCTACCCCCGACCTCCGCCCCCCCAACCTCAACCTCAGGGAATCGGGGGGACAGAGGAAACCGAATAGCAGACGGTGGTGTCCAGAAGGGCCAGAAGGAGGGCGAGAGAACCCGCACGGCTAGGAATGGGTTACAGAGCGCCTATCCCTATCACACCATCGGCGGCAGGAGCAGGAAGAACAGTAGTCCCAGCGGTGCTAACACCTCCTCTTCTCTCTGGTCGAAGGAGGAGGAGAAGAAGGAATAGAGGGAAAGGCATAAGCTACGCGCAAGTGGGGAATCGGTTGAAGTACTTGGGCCTAACCATTGATGACCAATGGTCCTTCCAGCCCCACTTTGAGAACCTCGCCCCGAAGGTGACAGCTGTGGCCAACGCCCTCTGCGGTATCACTGCGGTGGCACTCAGCGTTCCCACGACACGTCCAGTGTGGCGATACGACGAAGTTCAATGCTTTCACATATGTCTAACGTGGTAATCAGGTGTAGGATCGAGCATAATGGTTCACATACGCTTACGGGTGGTCATGTGGTCCAAAGAAATTAAATGCGAGATCATCACAAAGTTACCGAATTCAATCCAGGTATCGTTAGCACTATAGTCATAACATCTAACATAGTGTTATATATAAACAACATCAGTTATATCGAGTCCAACATTGGGAAAACCCAATATTCTAAATACACCCGAGGACGTGTGACAGTCGGGATGGCCGTGTCGAAGATGAAAAGACAACGGGGCCCTCCATTGGAATTACTTGGAAAACCTCAATACTGTAGCATTTACGAAATAATCCAGACACAGTCATTCGAAACTTGAGACAATGAGCTTAGGCTCGAGGCGACAACCGTTCGCCGAGCGTAGCCACGGTCACGGGATGAACGTTCCACCTAACAGAGAAGTGCCAGTATTATGAGACACACGTTGTGTTGACAATCAAACCTCGAGCAGGAGCAATGTCGCAGCTACGCGGGTCAGTTTAGCAACGGCGGCTGCAGTTTTGTTGGTATCCCCGGCCAATATTCAACAAAACGAACGCGATCGTAAGGAGAGAAAAGTTTTCATCAGTCTTTTATTTTTGCGATCTCCTTGGAGAATTACACATCGTCTTTACGTGCAGTATATACCGAGCGTCACAGCGAACGTTACTTTGTGCTTCAAAATATATTCTCAGTTTAACAAAGAGTTAGCTCGTGGACCGTGGATTCGTCATATCGAACCTAAGGTCATTGTCATTAGCGTCTAGTTACCGCAGCCACTTGTCAATCTTGTACTATCTATGTCTGTGATAATAAACGCTATCTCGATTGTACAACAATGATGAACAACCCAGGCGAAGATTCGTTACACGACCCTAACGCTAATCATAATAAGAACCCGACATATATATAATAATATTTGATAGAAAATAAGAAATAAATGGAAAATACGAAATAAAAAGTATAAGGAACAGATATTTTTCTTTCTAGCTATACTTCCAACATTAAAATATATATAGGGTGTTTGATTTCAAGAAATATATGCAAATTACTGAAACACTACCCACTGTATGAAAAAATGTTTAAGGCAAGAAATGAATAGTTTCAAAGGAAACATAATCTGGTATAATAATTTTCTCTGTATATGGCCATGTGCAAATCATATGATGACAAAATACGTTTTTTTTATTGAATCATATACAGGGTGCGCCGTTAGAATTCGGACAGAATTCAATTTGTAGTTCCCACCATATTAGAATTCAGATGTTTGTGCTGATTGACTCTGAAGTTAGTTAAATATGTCAATAAGTCTTCTATAACCTCAAAATGACAGAACTCGTTAAGCAAAACCCGGAATACGATAGAAGAGCGGCGATTATAGAAAGTCTTCGCGCCGGGAGAACGCCGGTCGAAATTATAAAATTCTTTAGCTACCCAAGATCGACGGTATACGACATTGCTAAGAGATACGCAGCCTCAGAGTGGTTCGAGAAGGGTTCTCCTTCTCCGGCGAGAAAAGTTCAGCGTTGTCTCAAGTGAGGGCGACGTCATGCCTCCGCACTTCTTCCAAAAAGGCGAAAGAATCACAAAGGAGGTTTATTTGGAGGTCCTGAAGACAGTAATAAAGCCGTGGATGGAAATTACGGCTTCTGGAAGGCCGTATTTATTTCAACAAGATGGCGCACCTGCTCACACAAGTCATCTTGTTCAAAATTGGCTCTCTGACAATGTGGACATGTTTTGGTCGAAAGATTTCTGGCCTCCTAACAGTCCCGACCTAAACCCATTGGACTATTACGTGTGGGGCGTTATCGAGAGACAAACTAATAAATGCAGGCACCCCAACGTCAACTCCCTACGAGCTGCTATCGAGTCAGAATTCGCGACAATTAAACGCGACCAGTTGAAGTCAGCGTGCTCGCGCTTTAGAGCAAGAATAGAGCAGGTCATAGAGGCAGAGGGTGGTTACATAGAATAAAAGTTCTCAGCAAGGACCCTTTAAATGAGATATAACAACATTTTCATGTGTTTTTGTGTATTGACTTAAATAAACAACTTTCTGCACAAAACTTCTTTTGTCCGGATTCTAACGGCGCACCCTGTAGATTTAAATAAAGTAATTGATTCGTACCAACGTCCCCTACAAAAAGATACTAACCTATTTATGTCAAAAAGTAATTAGTTGAAGATACTTTAACTATAACAATTACGCGAAAGACACGAAAAGGTACTTTTGTTTTTACAATATCTTTGTCTTCCACATATTATATTTGACAAAAGGAACTTTGCTACTATGTCCTATACAACGATAGGTTTCTCACGCTCAAAATTGCATCCCATATGACCTGCTTCATATAAATCTATGGATGATATTCATAGCCCAGTTTTATACTTGAGATCGTCTCAAGAACAGTCTTCAGATGTCTTTTGATTTCATAACTGCGACTGAAGATTAATCTTAAGGTCGTGTCTTAAGGATTTGCTTAGTAAAGATCTTGTGAAATAAGAAAATCTCATATAACGTCAAAAGGCGCAAATAAGACCACCTTCATCCAAGTTCCCTTGATCGGGGACTTGAGGAAATCTTACTTTAAAATCGCCAATAACCGTAACCATCTTGACAAATCCAATGTTGTTAATTACACTGACTGCTGAGGAAATAGAAGCGAAAACGAATCAATGCGACGTATAGCCGGGAGCTACAGGAAAGACCAAGGCGCATGAACAAATTGACGCGCGCTTATGGCTAACGAACAGAAAGCAGGGAATATTAGTAGCAAACTGATAACGTTCAAGTAATCGGTATACCTCGAGTGGCAAAGGTATATCATTGTGGGTGTGAGATCGCTGAGCTGGATATTAAGATTGAACAAAATGTTATATAGTAAATGACAACGTACATATTTTATAAACAGGGACGTACAATTGTTTAATGTAATGGTCGGGGGGTATCTATGTGTACTCTCTAAGTCACAAGTTAAGTAATTTCAAAGGAATATTAAACTGAGTTATTTAAGTTTCAATTCCAACGAAGCAAGAGTCTAATCCTTTTCCTTCATGCAAGCGAGAAAACGGGAATCCAAAACTAATGTAAAATAATGCCTAACATAATGCTAATGTCATGTACTATATCGTTACTGAAACTTTTATGCTTCCTGTATAGATAATTGTTTTATTACAAATATTAATAATAACTATTAATTAAATAGATATATATGTAGCAATGAGTACTATAGGTTTTATATATGAAGTATTAGATCGAACGAAATATGAAACATACACGGCATAGTACTCATTATAACATTTATAGCAAAACAATTGTCTACTCAGATTTCATTTTTTCAATTTATAAAAATATGAATTTATACAAACATCTGCACTCTACTTATCATTACTTCCACAACAACGTTCTCGCTCTAAAGTTCAGATTTTTGTATGAAACTGCGGTTAAACGTGACACCCACAATTTTCTTGCATTCTACTAAAATAGCACTTACTATAGTCTAGCTGGTAAACTAACGTGACAAACGTGTAATCGACAAAGAATCATTTACAAGGTCGTTTCTCTATTTACCCTTTTACTACGTGCATTGTTTACGACATGAAAACGCGGCACACTTACAATTACACACCAGGACTATTATTATTCTGACTGCCAGTCATTTGGCTGATCCGTTTCCCATTCTTATCCACCATTCTCCGCTCGCCTTACACTCTCCCTCGTAAGTACTTTCTACCTGCATCGATCGTGAGTGAACCGCGCATTCATACACTAATTTCCTTCTTTCGTCCTGTCAGACTGTGTGAGAAATGAGAATGCACGTGTTTCAAATATTCATGTCTCGATGAAAAATATCCATGAGACTTGACATTAATTCAGATCTATTTTCAAAAATAATATTATAATTAGTTCTTTATTGATTATTCGACAAATTACCACGATTCTGCTTACCGTCCTCTTGTTCTAACGCAATCTAATAGGATAATAGTAAACTAATAGTAAAAGGGTAAACATAGTAACACGTTATGTACATAATAATAATATAAAACAATGATACGAATTCCCTAAAAGACATATCGGTCAATTCCATACATGGAAAAGTGCGAAATAGTAACGATCTTACAAATACTACTTTCTAAATTTAATCTGAAATTTACTATTATTTGTGTCGTATTGTTGTGTCTATTTTTATGGGTGCAATACATTTAATCAAAACGCACTAGAAACTAATACCGGCGTATTGTGTAAAGTTTGTTTCAATCAATGGTAATCGTGTTCTCCCCTTTTTTATCAGGAGGGAGGCGTCCATATTTGTGTTGGTCCGCTAGGAGGGGACCACATCCCTTGTGTTCCGTTTTCCTAGTCTTGTCGCTCGAGCTGGGGCGGCGGCGGTGCCACCCCCCCCCTGTTGCGCCTGGGTATCCTTTGTCGCTCCACTCTTGCTGGGTCGCGTTTCCTTTTCCTTTCTCTCTCCGCCCGCTCTTTTGCTAGCATCACTTGCTCACAGAAGGAGCGGACGGCGGTGTATTCCTGGTGCCCTCTCAACATGGCCTTCACGATCGCTTCTCGGGCTACGCTCTCGCCGATGTCGAGTTGCAAGACGTGCTGGTCTGCCCATGCCGGGCATCGCTCCCACGTGTGTTGTACCGTATCCTCCTCTTCCTCGCATTGGTGACATATGGAGGTCACCTCCCGCCGGATCCGTAGTAGGTACTCACCGAACACTCCGTGACCTGTGAGCATCTGTGTCATACGGAATGTCAGCGGTACCCCGCCTTGTTCTCTCCGTGTTTCCCAGTTGGGGAGCACGGCGCGAACAGCCCGGTGTTGCCGTGTAGTGTCTTCCTCGACCAGTTGAGAGCGCCATCGCTCCCATGTCTCCCGTTTGGCTTCTTCCCGTGCACTCGACGGTGGTCTGTTGTCGGGTGGTGGCGTCGTTGCGCGCCCGTCCAGGCGTGAGATCTTCCTTTTGTCGTATACCCTTCGAAGTGCGAGGGCTTGCAGCTCGAAGGGGGGGACGCGGCCAGCACGGTCGCCGTCGCGTATGACACCGTCCTGTAGCTTCTTGCTGTGCGGATGGCGGTCGTCCTTTGTAGCCTCCTTAGTAGTAGCCGGCTGCGCCGGCTCTCCATCATGTCTTCGGCCCACACTGGGGCTCCGTAGAGTACTCGGGATTTTACGACTCCCTCGTACAGTCGGCGAACGCCCACTCCCGCTCCACCCACGTTCGGCAGTAGGCCGCATAGGGCGTTGGCCGCGGCAGTCACCCTTGGGACCAGTTGTTCAATGTGCGGCTCGAAGGTCCACTGGCTGTCGATGATGAGACCCAGGTACCTCATCTGGTGTCCCACCGGCACTTCCTCTCCGTTGATATTGATGGACAGTCCGGTTGGTGGTGGTTCTCTTCGTCGCCGGTCGAAGAACCCCAGAGCTTCCGATTTAGTTGGTGACACGCTCAGTCCGAGTCTCCTGATAGCGTTCACGGTTCAAGTACACGGTCGTAAGCGGTGTTCCAGAGGATTGGGCCTAGTACTGACCCCTGCGGTACACCGCACTCGACCGGTTTCCTCGTTTCCCCATCCTTGGTGTTGTATATGATCCACCTGTCGCAGAGGTATGCCCTAATAACCCTTACAAGGTACTCCGGTATCTCGTAGTAGTTCAGGGCTTCTAAGATTCTTGCCCATGGGATGGAGTTGAAGGCGTTAGTTATGTCTAGTGAGACCGCTATCGCCACTCCTTCCTGGGAGACCATATCCTCCACCTTAGAGCATACCCGTCTCACCGCGTCCACTGTCGAGCGTCCTCGGCGGAACCCGTACTGGCTGTCGTGCCACCCAGGCTCTCGTCGCTCCATATGAGCCTCTAGACGCACTGCAATTATCCTTTCCAGGAGCTTGCCCACCTCGTCCAGCAGGCATATCGGCCTGTATGCGGACGGCGAATCTAGCGGACGACCCTCCTTTCGTAGCAGGACCAGTCTCGCTGTTCGCCATGCCCGTGGGTACATGCCGTCCTTCAGGCATCTATCAAATAGTGTCGCAGGCGGGGAGCCATTATATTTACCGTCTCTGCCCATACTCGGCCTGGGATTCCGTCCGGGCCTGGTGCCACGTCGCGGGCTGCTGTCCTCTTCGTCGCTTCTAATAGCTCTTCCTCGGTGACATGCAGCTCCTCACTCCACTCCGTTGTCGTCGTTGCCACTTCGTTGTTATCGTTGGGTGTGGTGGAGGGGAGGGACGTTTCTGGCTGCCCTGCACTGTCGCCCTGTCTGGGGAACAAGGTCCCAACGACCTTGTCCAGTAGCATCGGATCCATGTTTGTTGTTATCGGGGGAGCCGAGGTACGCAGTTTATGCGTCACTACTTTGTACGGCCGCCCCCATGGGTCAGACTCGACCGCGTCCACGAGTTCCGTCCAGGACCGCGCTTTGGCCATCTTAATCTCCCGTTGGAGGGTACGTCTTGCCTCCCTGTATTTCTCGTATGTGTGGGAGATCTCTTCCTCGTCGCGAGTTTGTCTGCGACGCTGTGCCTGTGCGAATCTTCTGCGGGCTCTGTTGCAGCTCTCTCGCAACTCCGCGATCTCTGGTGTCCACCAGTAGACTCCTTTGTTCAAATGTCCACTGCTCGGGTTGGAGCGCGGCATCGAGGCATTGCGCGCCGCGTTCATGTATTTACGGAGGTCTTCCGCTTCCTCGTCGATACTACTGGTTGCGCTCGTGCATTGGGCGTCCCAGCTCTAAGCCGAGACGATGGCTGCCGCCTGTAGCATCTGTTTGTTCCTCTCCTTCAGGCGCCATCTGGGTGGCGTTGGGCCGGGGTGGTTCGTTCCTCTTCGAGGGCTGTTGGTGTCCCCCCTGTCGATGGCCAGTTCCATCCTTATGTAGAGGGGATTGTTGGATTCTGACTCTGGAGTAAGAAAATTTTCTACCGCATGGAGTTTCCATAGACTTGGTTTGGCTTTTTAATTATTTCTTGGAATAACAGAGCTTCAAATTAATGATGTATCTTCTCTTGATTCATCGGTGAGTAGCGGTACTGCCTAGTATATGTTACAATTTCGTTTGTTATATAAATCGAATGGTACATTCTTCATTCGTTATACCTTACAACTTCCGCAAGTAATAATTTCCTTTATTATTCGGAATTACAATGATGTTCCAAGAGGACAACTTTGGTAGGACAAGTATCTGTAGATACAGTAATATAATCTCAATTTGACCCACCAAAATTGTATCTGTAGATACAGTAATATAATATCTGCCATAATACATTGCCGAATATTAATTGTCATTTACTATATACATATTATTGGGCTTTTATTAAAACGTTTCGTCAGTGGCTTGCCTGGACAAACATTGAATCTTTGAAAAGTAACTAAGCAGGAACGTTTAAATCTTTCTGATTGAAACGTTATATTTATGTAAAAATAAATTCCCTCTACGATCGATAAATAGCAAATAAAAGTAATAAACAAAAAATAAAATTGTATTTGTAAATAACAATTAATCTCGTTACATTAATACACGTTGTCTTTCGACTTGTTCAAACAACAAATAATTCGTTTCCGCTTCTTATTTAAACTGTCCGAAAATTTATTCAATAATATCCAACATTACTCTCAACCAAACAAATCCTGTTTGAAATATTCTTGAATCAATAAATAATTCGAGAATATAATTGGCTTTATAGATTAAAATGAACTATTCTCTATATACAAGAATAGTATCTCGCACATCATCATGATCCAATATACTTTTCTTCCTTAGTTTCTCTTTAGTTATTGTTGTTGGAAATACTCGCAGGACATATGGAAGCAATTATCACTTGTAGTTTATGATTCGCACGGTCAATTTTTATGAAATCCATTAGGCGAATAGAGGGTGATTAAGAACTGGAAACGATAGAAGATTTCAGATATTGTAGACATTTCCCATCATCGTCTCCGCTTATTATAAGTATTTTCGATAGGATAATTGAATTTAGCTGTGAAGCTCCTGTACTGCAATACCCGGATTTTGAAAAAACATTCACATTAATAACAGACGCAAGTAACGAAGGATTAGGAGCAATACTCTCCCAAGACGGACATCCATGCTATTACATATCCCGAACCTTGAACCCTCCTGAGAAAAACTATTCCACAACCGAAAAAGAGTTATTGGCGATAGTATGGTCGATCAAAAGACTGAGACAATATTTACTTGGTAGAAAATTTAAGATTCAAAGTGATCGTCAAGCTTTGAAATGGCTAAAAAATGTTAAGGATCCCTCATCGAGACTCATGCGATGGCGTTTGAGACTCGAGGAGTATGATTATGAAATAGAATACAAAAAGGGAAGGGAAAACACAGCTGCAGATGCTCTGTCCCGACTGTATCTTATCACCAATGACAAAGTTCAATCCGATTTAGAAAACCCAAACTATTACGACGAATATGTCGACTGGAAAACAAACATCACCCCAGCTCCAATAACTCAAAAGACTAACAGACCACACTTTAAACAAATTACAAAGACCGAATTAGGAGACTTCAACCAACAGCACTGGTTGCATCAATTAACTAAACACTTTATTAACCAGACTGGACACTTGCATATAGGGATAAATGACAATAGCTTTAGCACACTAGAAAAAGTGAACATTCAACTCATGTTAAGGTTTCTAACGACTAGATTCCCTCAAATTAAATTGGTATTTGGACAAGATCCGCCGGTAGACTACGATAACGAACAAAAACAAACTATCATAATTTTACTATCAGTATTTTTTTATTTTTATATCTTTATATCTTTTATATTTCTGTATTTATGTATTCTTAAACGTTTTCTATAATTCTATATTCAAATAAAGTATTCAAGTATAAAAAGAAGGATACGAATAGGAATGGCAACGCATGCAACAGTACGTGAATGTTACGCGTGCGCCAGATAACCAGGGGAAATTGTATAGGAATCGGGAGTTTGTTGGACAAAGAGAACGTTTTTTAGAACTACGTTATTTTTATGCAAACTATATACCAAAGAATTCCAAAAAAGAAATAAATGAAATCGGGTAACTGATTAGTTACCCGAAGAAAAATAGGAAAACATCTGCTAAAGGAAATGGCGCAATCAACCTGCGAACCCAAGGTTGCGACGATTGGCGTTAATAGTTGGGCGTTAACAGATTGGCGCTAACAGCATGACATAAACAATTTTAAATTGGAGTTCAACCGCTAACCGCGACGAGTCCACGGTGATTTTTACTCCTTTCTATACGCAGGCGGCACGTTACAAATAGAGATCTCACTCCGCTGGTCTGATGTTTTTAATTATATTTTTAATACAGCGCTTATCGCATTGAGAGCAGCATCATGGCCATTTGTAAGCATTCGTTGGTAAAGGCATGCAGTACATCATTTAAATCCGTCATAATAAAAAGGAGAACGCATGATTACATACATTTCGTAATAAAGATAATAAAAAGAGACTCACCATACCAACATAAGAGAAGATTTATAATGATTTACCTTACAGGAGAATAGGTTTATTTGAATAACACGAAATCCATGCACAAGGTTTTGGAGATCCAGAGACTTTGAAGACCCTAAAAAATTAAAGCAAGTTAGATGAATGCAAAAATTAAAATTTAAACGTGATCATGTTATAAGAGTATCGTATTGAATTATATATTTAATGTAAACAATTAAGTTAAAATGTTACAATATTTTGTCATTATTTGTTTGAATCTCATCAAATGCTTTTAAATAAGAAAATTTTGATAAAAACAAGTAACTTACAGAGTTAAAATAAAAAATTGTGTTATCTTTATAGCGTAATTTATTGATAGGTTATAAATGAATTTATAGCCATAATATTCAGAATTTTGCAAAATATTCTCAAGATATATCTTCTTTCACTTGCTAAAACTTTCTAATGGATTGTTATCTAACATACATGATTAAAGCACACTCTTCTGTTAATCATTGATCGATCAAATTGATCCAGTTCTTAAAATCTTAACGAATTCCATAATCAATGTTTCACAATATATAGAAAAAAATAATTTTGAAGCGATCTGATCTATATAAAAAAAGAACATTCTCGAGTTTAACATTGCAATGTTGTAATATTTTTACATTTATAAAAGAAACGTTGACATATTTAAACAAAATAAACCATCAGCGCTTCATATATTTTGGATTATTAAAATATAATTTTGTTTGATACAATTCTTGGAGGGTCAAAAGTTTTTAAAATTAATGAAAATGATGTGTATTATTGTACATTTAATAATAACAATAAGTATATATATAATCACTGGTTGACATCGGTATTCGATTCGCTCGGTTTATTTCCTGTTTTTTTTTACATTCGATTTTAGCACCAGCTTTTTTAAAACTCTGGCAATTAGTTAACAGAATGTGATTTAATCATGGAATAGGTCCATTTATTTTGCTTGTAATCCGAATAATTTCAATCGTTCGAGTAATTTTGTGTTTTTCAAGTATCTCCAAAGCAGTTCAAGTACTTTTCAATTATTCAAGTTCGTCCCCTCCCCCCGTTTTTCAAGTATGTATTCATTTTCCAGAAACATTGATTCAATAATACTTGCCGCTACTGCGTTTTGATTTTTAATTGTGAATTTTTGGAGTTACCGGCACTCGATTAGTTTTTCAAGTTAAAACGTCTCTTATATTATCATCACTTTTTACACGTTATTTGCTATTAGAGTTATTTGCTATGACGTTGAGATTAAAGTGGACTTACTTTGTAAATTCTTTTGATATTAATATAACGTTTCGTTTCAATATTAAATTGTTGCAATCTATTTTGATAAATCTTTTATTATTACAAAATGACTTAATAATAAAGTTATACTTTGCATTGCAACTCTTCCGTCACACAAAATCGCTTCATAGAATTTTTCCTCTTTGCTAAAAGAATTATGAAAATTTCCTTTACCGTGTTTTCCTACTTTTCAATCACATTTTGTAAGATTATAACCTTTTCACCCTTCCTTTATTACGTGCTTCCATCATCTGTGGTTTAAAATAATATTAAATCAACAATATCTACCTCCACGTTTCAAATGAATTCTGAAACATTAAGTGACATTTTTTATGGAAGAGTAATTTCAAAATTCAATAATAATTTGTCAATCGACTTTACATTAAAACTACCTTTCCATTTCATATCAGAATTAAATGCACGTTTCTATTGATTTCTTGAACATTTAAAAAGTATTACTAACATTAACTATATGCAAACTAATAATATTAACAAAGACAAATTAATATAGATAACTAAACCAATCTTATTCGTTTCCCACAAAACATTTATCAACTCTCAAAAGGCTTTACATCTTCGAATCGCTTACTTCAACTACTTCGCATAAAGATCACAAAAACGTGATAAGACCATCTTTGTAGGTTTTCTGACATTCGTAAATTCATCGGAGTTTATAACCAAGAATTTCTCTGATCTTTTAAACATTTTGGACTTCGTCAAAGACGCTACAATCACCATAGGCAACACAACAAAAGAAGGAAGAAGAAAAGAAGAAAAAAGGAAAACTGCAGTTCGTAACCAGCTATGTATTTGCCGGACAGACTTTCAAGGCCACGAAAGCTCGACTTTGAAACCGCCAT
This sequence comes from Bombus pascuorum, assembly GCF_905332965.1. NCBI lineage: Eukaryota > Metazoa > Arthropoda > Insecta > Hymenoptera > Apidae > Bombus > Bombus pascuorum. The sequence goes on along the minus strand of NW_026869747.1, from coordinate 82,574 downwards.
CCATTCGCATAGCCGACGAATCACGAGATAATGAAGAAATTTAATCAAGACTTGTGGCTGGCAAGAATCTTCTGACGCAGTGTGCAATAGCTACGAGTTACTCACGCTTGCACGACGATATATTTCGGAATATTAAAATTTACCCCGTCGATTAGGCCAAACTCGACAGAGAAATTCCTCTGTCTTTCTATTGCGATACGCTTTATCCTATCTGAGACTCCTTTGGGACTTTTCCGCGGTCATTTTCGCCTAGATAACGAAGAGATATTCCTTGTAACCGGTTCCTAAGGAATATACTCGAAATTCTTGCTAATAAGTTTTTCATATATGCAATTCCGTAAGATGAAACGAATCGATTACGCTCAAGAGACAACGAAAGATGAGGAAATAGTAATAAAATATACATATGCTTGGATTCGTATCTATCGTAGAGAATTATGTTTTTTATAAAAATGTTAAAATATTGAAAAATGCTGAATAATATTAAAACGATCGTCAATTTTAGCATTTGCTTGGAAAATATACTTTTTAAGAAGAAAAAGGCTTACTAGCGCAAATTTTCTCCGCTTCAAATTCGAATGTAAGTTTCTTCGTACTTGTAACCGAGTCAAATTTTCTTTACTTTTGTCATGGCATGGAATGTTGGGTTGTCATGGTATAACGTTTTCACGGTGAATTTTCGGATAATTTCCAACTTCTTCGATAAACAATTCCGTGTTGAAAGAATCTGCTCCATTCCGCTTCTTTTTTGGCCATTACACGCCAGTACGATCGTTTTACAATTTGGCAAAGGGCATACGATCATTGCGACATCGCTTGTTCAATTGCAGTGTCACGGTCGTCGCATGCTCGTGTTTATTGCACGATTAAAAACATACGCATACGTATACCTGTCTAATCGTACACCGTCACCCCGTGGACGATGTCGCGACGCCCTTTGCATCGACCGTAAATAGACCGTGGAACAGCGAGCGAAGCGAGTATCGCGGCTGCAGTGATTGTGTACACATTTCCACGTATACTCGTATGTATAAGTAGAGTGAAACGTAATAGCAGTAATATATTTTTCTTAATAACTCGAAAATTATGAGTTTGCTGCATTTCGTACCACCACCGTTATATTTCTTGAGCAGAAACTTTCGAACAAGGTATCATACGCTTTAATATTCGTCAAGGCAGCAAATTTTTAAGTAGTGTCAAATTTTATTCGCTCCCCTAAGGAATATAAAGGACTTTTACTCTCACATGTATAACTCGGGCAGCTCGAAAATTTCAAAGATTGTGAAATTTTACGTACAAGTAAGCCATCCGTAATATTTTTCGTTGCTGCCATAATTCGATCTTAAGGGGTGAAATCGCTCCTTGAAGAAAAATTCAGAATTTTCTATCTGAAGCGAAATATTTAAAAAACGGTGAAAGATATGTAGGAAAAAATGTGAACGAAAATTGCATCGTTTTATCGTATTCACTTAACTATGTAAACAAATTTTCGAAAAATTCATGATTTTCAAGTTACCACTCTCCGTTCCCCAAACCACCCCATAAAAAAATGCTTGTATATAATTCAATATAATTAGTTGTATATACCATAACGAGTTTTACTTCTGTTCCTTTCTACAATATAGGATTTAAAAACGTATTTCCTGTACCTTGAAGATTTTATAGATTGTTATAGAACAGCTTTCAGATTATTGTTTCGAGTAATAATCATACCATTGAACAAATTTTTCTATAGCGCGTTCCAATCTATTTTGTTATCACAGAGTTCAATAATTCCAGAAGTTACTTTCTGATATCAATCACTTCTGCAAATTTATCATACTCTTCAAATAAACATTGATATACCGATAAATCTCTAAAAGTAAAACTACGTTTATAATAGTACATTAGTACTTTATCCAGAATAATTATACGCTTTCACGAAAGTATTTCAACACTTATTGCAAAGAACTTTTATGTCCATATTGTATGTTGAAAGTCATTAACATTACAAGATGCCACTATCAGTATTATATCGAATAAATTTGAAACCAATCTAGAAATGTACATAGGAGTTACAAGATATTTATCGTGAACATGCATTTAGTAAAAACTTAGTATACAACATGAAACTATCTTAAGCATATAATAAGTAAGCATTAAATATGGTGCCGCTGAATATTGACGCTTATTAATATAATGGATAATGTTATTGAACGCTTAAATACTTTTCTGGTCTTTGTGAAATATAACTTGGGTATTCAGAAACAGGAAGCGACTTGCGATGTCGATAACGTTTTCATATGCTGTTAAGGTGGGGATCGCTAATTATTTTTTAATTTTAACCTTTTGGTTATTATCAAAAAAAGTTTACACAAAAGAACGTACTTTTCGCATACCATTTATATTTAATAGAGCGTGAATAACCGAGACCTTTTTTCCCAGGTAACCCAAGTAATCTACATTTAACCCAGATCCAACTTAAACTAATTTCGAAATAAATTAAATTAGATTTAGGTCAGGTCAGATCAGACATTTTTTAAGGTGGAAATCGCTCCTTCGCCTATCCTTTTACTTATTGATGCTACAATATCAAAATATAAAATAAATTTCAAACAAACTTTTTTTGATAATAACTTTTTAATAATCTGTGACCCGCAACTGTATGAAACCTTTACAAAACTACCCGAGGGGATGACTTCGGCAACATATTAAAAAATATCATTTAATTGCCATATATATATTCCCAGATCTAAGAAACTCATTTCGAATTAATTTAAATTAGATTTAGGTCAGGTCAGGTCAGATCAGACATTTTTTGAGGTGGAAATCGCTCCTTCGTCTATCCTTTTACTTATTGATGCTACAATATCAAAATATAAAATAAATTTCAAACAAACTTTTTTCGATAATAATTTTTTAATAATCTGTGACCCGCAACTGTATGAAACCTTTACAAAACTAACCCGAGGTGATGACCTTGGCAACATGTTAAAAAATATCATTTAATTGCCATACATATATATCCTAGATTTGTTTCAAATTTTACAAATATAATCATGATAAGCGAGTTTGCCATTTATAGCCAATACTAATTAAAAATCCAAAATGTTTCGTATAGCACATATAAGTACAGTAACACACATATATTCTTAAACGTGTCTATAGGTGTGCGAATACTTTTTTGAGCCTGTGTACTTCAACCTGATCATATATGAAATATGAAATAATTTTTCAAATGATTATCCATAAATGTGTCAAAAATAGACTTACCAATAAAGCTTTCGAGCATTAACAAAAGGAAGTAGCGCCTACTAGCAGACATGTTGCACAGTCTTGACCACCAGTGGGATCTTGGTAGTTCTTGTTCTCCTCCACTCTCAAGGGCAACAAGCAGCTCGGTCGCTCGCCTCACCGTCGAACTATTATGCCTTGAACTCTATATGTTCAATATCGGCTATCGGAGCCTCTTCCATTTCAATGTCTCCTTCTTCCTCCTCACCAGTCGTGATAACATGAATGGGGACCTGGTGGTCCACCCCATCCGGCCACGGTCACAAGCTAACGACACAGCGGGGCCCGCTTGTCCACCCACGTCTGCGCCGGTACTGGGGTATCCCGCCCCTGCACCGTAAACTTCATTATTTATATTTTCCGACAAATCATCATTATCTTCATCATCATCTTCATCATCTATTTGTTTTATGGCGTATGGTTAACGAGCCATACTCTCGTCTTGGTGCCACTCACTCTTTCGCACCCTACCCCGGTCGGGACCGATGCAGGGTGACGGGGAGCCCCACGTGAAGGTGAGGTGAGTGGTCTTGACAGATATGGGCCCACCAACTTCTCCGAAGTTCTCCGCACCGGATCAGCGATCTGACGGGCGCCACAGCGCCGACCAGCCGCCACCCGACTATAGGTGAACATCAGATACATCGGGGTTTCTCAGGGCATGATGCTACGCACTGAGAACCCATACCCGCCTCGTGCTCCCCATGTGAAGTGTGTATCTATGTAAAGTCCAAGGTGTTTGACTTGCCTTGTTTGTGTTATTTGCGTGCCGTTCAGGAAGATGTTTGGTGTTATCTGTTTTCTCAATGTGAATGTGATGTGGTTGCATTTGTTAGGGTTAGCTTTGACAATAGTTGACATGTACAGTGATTCACGAACATGAGTTTGGATCTTATTAAATTTACTTTATAATATAACAGTATTTGAATTTATATTTATTTTTTTAAACTCTTTTTAAACAGTTTCTAGGGGTTCAATTTCGAAAAACGCCCAAACACGTGTTCGTTTCGTGTGTGTGTGTACACATACATATACATATATATATGTCGGAGATGAAAGGACACCGCCCCCCCCCCCGTTGGAATTATTTGGAAAAGCCTCAATACTGTAGCATCTACGAAATAACCCAGACACAGTCATTCGAAACTTGAGACAATGAGTTTAGGCTCGAGACGACAACCGGTCGCCGAGCGTAGCCACGGTCACGGGATGAACATTCCACCTAACAGAGATATAAAGTAACATAGCTTTCCTTTAAAGAATTGGCAGTACAGACACTTGACAATAAGACATTCCAACAGCCCCGCAGCTCGCCACACACAGACCCCATTCTTTGGGCCAGATGATCGCCAGATGCCGATGCATCGTTTACAGTTTATGTTCAGATAACCTGAGGAACCGTTACAAATCTTAGGACTTAGTTAACTAAAGTCCTTCAGATTGACAAACAGTCTTTATTCTATCAGCCTGTAAATCTGTCGCCTATTGCGGGAAGTTATGGGAAAGCCTGATTTGGTCACGTACGACGTTGCCTGCTAGGAACTCTCTCTCTAGGGCGGCTAGCATCCTTTTCTAACCGCCAACATAGAAATTGACCAATTAACAGCAGCGTCTATTTCCCTCACCCTCCGAGTGGAGGCTTTCTTTGACGAATCCGATGATCTCGTGCCCTTAGGCACACCCCATCATAGTTTTCCTCTGCAGCGTCGTCGCGACGGAAAGTCATTCTTTTCTGGTAACCTGATTAGCTAAGAGTCAATCAAGCGTTCCTAGTATCGCGAGTAGTAAGTTGAGTCCGACTTAGACTTTGAAGCAAAGTATATTCGTTATCCCGTTGACCGTGGATTCGCTTTATCGAACCTAGGGCCATTGTCATTAGCGTCCAGCTACCGCGTCCGATTGTCAATCTTGTATCAGCCATACTTGTGTAATAAATATCTGTGCGACAACTATGAACAACATTGGTGAAGATTCATTAAACGCCCCTAACGCCAACCCGACATATATATATTGTGTATATTAAAGTACAATGTGTGGAATACAGTGTGAGCTGGTCCAGATCCGCACGCTAGCAGTGTTACCCAAAGACTGAAAAACCTTGAAGCCAAAACTAAAGACCAGGTGTAGAGTTTTCTTAGATGTGGCGACCACTTCAACAGGTCGTAAATACATATTTCTCCTTCTTATTTATTAGAGACAACGCCATTCGAACAATCGAAGCTCCGAACCGATCTCATTCGAGCATTCACTTAACCCCGATGCAGCTCGTTCAAAAGACTGAAAACTTTCCAAAAGATGGAAATGTTAGAGAACGGAGCATCATAAACTTATTGATTAGTCACGAAGAAGGCGATAGCAACTTTGTGAACGATATCAAACAATCGTTTGATCCAGTGTAAGCATACGTTACTGAAGCAACAAGCTGCAGATTGTTCAAAGCATTCCACGACGCAATTTGTTGTACACGTGTCGGACGATCGATTCCATGGAAATTGCACTTGACTGTCGAGTGCAAATTACATGATACCACTTACAAATTAGCGCGCTTAAACCGCATCGCGACATTGTTACGGTGTCTACTATCGTGGAATTAAGTTAATTAGGCTATTCGGCCGAAGGTCCAATACGATCGAAAGCTAATTGCTCCAATGTAGAAGCAGCTATTTTTTCTTCCTTCTTTTAATCTTCTTGGGAGAATGAGAAAAAAAAAATCGCAGCGACTTAATAAACGATATCGATTTGAGTCTTACGTTGAATTAAAGAGAGGAAGGAAGAAAGTTGTACATAGGCAGATTCAGAAAAACATTCGGACGCTTATTCCATATTATATTACAACATAAGGTATCTTTTATATTGTACGTGTCACAGAGAATATCTTTTTCATTACCGGTGTTACGAGTAGAGCATCTTCGTAGGCAAACGAAATTCTAGTTGCAAAGAGTTAAATAACAAATAAATGTCATATTTAAATCGTAGTTAAATTTCTCTGTTTATATCGCTGAAATAATTAACCTCGTGCCAACTGTATGTTTTAATTATCGTGCAATGCTAGCCACACGAGATTAATTTGATGTGCGGTATTGCAGCTTCAGATATGCTAAATAGTACTATATCATTTTGGTAAATCGTTTGGACGTAGCTTTTCAAATGAATTTAGGAGAGAACTTAGTTAACTAGATTTTACACGTTTTTATGACATTGACATCAGCCGCTACATTGAATATAGGAATACATAATAAAGATATAGTATATAAATAATAATAAAGAAGTATTAAATGTTAAATAATATATAAAATGTATAATTTAAGAGTTTGTTATAATACTCGTTGAAGCGAGCAAAAGATGGAACCAATCTGAAGAGAGAATTAAATATTTTGATACAGAATATAACAATTTGTTTTCACCTCTGTAAACTGTCGTTCGATGTGTCTTCCTTTCATTTCAATGTGCTGTAGCATAAAGTAAAGTTACTACATTATTTATCGATAACGTACAGATTAAAATCCTTAAAGGTTTTCATCCCAAAGAGATCCAACGGGACAACTTAATTTAAAATACCGAAGGTCCGATTTAAATGTTATTGTATACTACTTAAATGTGATGATATGTCTTATCGAAGCAAATGTCCGGATACTTTCGTCCGAATACATATATACGTAAAATTATTTGTGTAAATTTTAATACGTTGGTGTTGTATAATACATCGTTATATTTCATACATATAAGACGAGATAACTCGGACTATGAAGGAAATAGTTGATCCATTAGAATTTTGTATTCATACATAATAGCGGTGCAAAATATGAAAAAGTTAAAAGAATTTATTATGTTAACTTATTATGATCACCAAGCATTAAACTGATCACAAATCGTATTTATGAATTTTGCAACAATTAATAGAAGACGAATTAACGAGACAGCGTATAATAACAAATATGCGTATAATAACAAATATTTTCGTACAAATTATAAATAATTCTATGCTCGATTAAATCAATACTGACAAAATTTATGCTGCTTATATTTGTTGGTATATTATTAAATTTTTGCATCAATCTTATATTTAATTTCAACAAACAGTACACTAAATAGATATAATTCAGTAATTGAAATAAATGGCAAATTACGATAACCAATCCTATATATATATACTACATATATACTATATATATATACTATATATATACTATATACTATATATATATACTATATATATACTATATACTATATATATATACTATATATATACTATATATACTATATATATACTATATGCTATATATATATAGGTTACATATTATATTATATATATATGTCGGAGATGAAAGGACACCGGGTCCCCCCCGTTGGAATTATTTGGAAAAGCCTCAATACTGTAGCATTTACGAAATAACCCAGACACAGTCATTCGAAACTTGAGACAATGAGTTTAGGCTCGAGGCGACAACCGGTCGCCGAGCGTAGCCACGGTCACGGGATGAACGTTTCACCTAACAGAGATATAAAGTAACATAGCTTTCCTTTAAAGAATTGGCAGTACAGACACTTGACAATAATACATTCCAACAGCCCCGCAGCTCGCCACACACAGACCCCATTCTTTGGGCCAGATGATCGCCAGATGCCGATGCATCGTTTACAGTTTATGTTCAGATAACCTGAGGAACCGTTACAAATCTTAGGACTTAGTTAACTAAAGTCCTTCAGATTGACAAACAGTCTTTATTCTATCAGCCTGTAAATCTGTCACCTATTGCGGGAAGTTATGGGAAAGCCTGATTTGGTCACGTACGACGTTGCCTGCTAGGAACTCTCTCTCTAGGGCGGCTAGCATCCTTTTCTAACCGCCAACATAGAAATTGACCAATTAACAGCAGCGCCTATTTCCCTCACCCTCCGAGTGGAGGCTTTCTTTGACGAATCCGATGATCTCGTGCCCTTAGGCACACCCCGTCATAGTTTTCCTCTGCAGCGTCGTCGCGACGGAAAGTCATTCTTTTCTGGCAATCTGATTAGCTAAGAGTCAATCAAGCGTTCCTAGTATCGCGAGTAGTAAGTTGAGTCCGACTTAGACTTTGAAGCAAAGTATATTCGTTATCCCGTTGACCGTGGATTCGCTATATCGAACTTAGGGCCATTGTCATTAGCGTCCAGCTACCGCGTCCGTTTGTCAATCTTGTATCAGCCATACTTGTGTAATAAATATCTGTGCGACAACCATGAACAACACTGGTGAAGATTCATTATACGCCCCTAACGTCAACCCGACATCAGAAGTGGGATCACCACCGTCTACAATTAAGGAGCAGCTTCTGGCCATCGTGAGTCAATTGAAAAAGCAAGAGGCGGGTGCGGAACCTAAGGAAGTATCACCACCGTTCTTCATCACCTGAGTCTGCGCGACGAACGTGTCGAGAAACTAGCGCTTACAAGCGACATCAAGACTCTGGACCAATTTTTGACGGAAATGAATGCTTTCCACTACGCGAAGAAGAGGCTGGCGCCTTCGTCAGGAAATCCATCAACGGGCCCCGAAGTTAAACGGCAGAAGCTACCTGACCCCCGGATCAAGTGTCGTCACTGTGGTATTCCCGGGCATAAGATAGCGGAGTGTCGTACGAGAATGAGAACCGAGAGACAGGAGACTGCACGACGCCAGGAGAAAAGCCGACCGGCTGGATCGCCCAAGGTGTCATGCTTCAAGTGTCGCGGAGAGGGCCACATCGCACCCAACTGCCCGCTGCTGCAGAAAACAAATCGCAACCCTGATAACGAACGTCGAGTCAACTCCTGCGTGGTGGAGTCTTCAACTGGTAAATTAAGCCATCTGGGTGAGTCGTTCTCGTTTTATTTCGATTCTGGAGCCGAATGTTCGCTAATCAAAGAGTCCGTAGCCTCGAAATTTTCCGGCAAAAGAACGACCGAAGTAGTAGTAATGCGAGGGATAGGAAATCACCGTATTAATTGCACGTCTCAAATTGCATCCATAGTACGTATTAATGGTTTTGCGTTGGAAATAATTTTTCACATCCTTGCCGACGGCTACCTAAATTACGACATCATGATAGGCCGCGAAATTTTGAGCCAAGATTTTAACGTAAATATTACCCAAAATAGCCTCAGTATCTGCAGGGCAAAAGCTGCCAATGTTTACAATGTAACCGCCGAAAGTAAAATCGATATTAATGGGGTCGACACCGAGGTGTTCGGTAAAGACAAAGACCGATTGATCTCCATCCTCGAAGAATTCAAAAGTTCATTTATTACGGGTTTCCCGCGTGCACGAGTAAATACGGGACAGTTAGAGATACGTCTGATCGATCCTAATATCACCGTACAAAGAAGCCCCTACAGGCTTAGCGAGGCAGAGCGAAGCATAGTGCGCGAACGAATAAGCGAATTAATTAAGGCAGAAATTATAAGGCCTAGTAACTCACCGTTCGCGAGCCCTATGTTACTCGTAAAGAAGAAGGACGGCTCGGATAGGTTGTGCGTAGATTTTCGAGAGCTAAACAAAAATACGGTCGCGGACCGATATCCTCTACCTCTTATCGCGGATCAAATCGCGAGATTGCAAAGGGCGAAGTACTTCATTAGCCTCGACATGGCCAGCGGGTTCCATCAAATCCCCATTCATCCCAATTCGACAGAATATACAGCGTTTGTCACCCCCGACGGGCAATACGAGTATACGACGATGCCGTTTGGATTGAAAAACGCACCGTCCGTTTTCCAGAGGGCTATTCTCAATGCCTTGGGCGGCCTCGCCCACTCGTACGTCGTTGTCTACCTGGATGACGTCCTAATCATCGCTGAATCGGTAGATCAGGCTTTAGAAAGATTACGCATCGTACTAGGTACCCTCGTAAACGCCGGGTTCTCCTTCAATTTTTCGAAGTGTTCCTTTCTCAAGACGTCTGTACTTTATCTCGGGTACGTAGTTCATAACGGAGAAGTTCGCCCAAATCCGGGTAAAATACAAGCCTTGAGTTCTCTACCGGCACCAACGACCGTCGCTCAACTTAGGCAGTTCATAGGTTTAGCCTCCTATTTCCGAAAATTCGTCCCTAAATTTTCGCAGGTAATGAAACCATTGTACGCACTTACCTCCGGTATTAAAAATCTAACTTGGACAGATAGACACGAAACCATAAGGCAAAAAATAATTTCCATCCTGACCAACGAGCCGGTGTTGATGATATTTGACCCGAATTACCCGATAGAATTACATACTGACGCTAGTTCGGACGGATACGGCGCTATTTTAATGCACAAAATCGACGGCAGAAACCGAGTAATAGAATATTACAGTAAGAGAACGAGCCCCGCGGAATCCAGATATCATTCATATGAACTAGAGACCCTGGCAGTTGTAAACGCCGTTAAACAGTTTCGCCACTATTTACACGGACGGGAATTTCTCGTTGTCACTGATTGTAACTCGTTAAAAGCAGCTCGTAATAAAGTAAGTCTAAGTGACAGGGTTCATAGGTGGTGGGCTTACTTGCAAACTTTCACTTTCGACATTATGTATCGAGAAGGCAAACGAATGGCCCACGTAGATTTCTTCTCGCGTAATCTTGTAGACACCGACCGCGCCCCCACCAACAAGATCGAAGAAAAGAAAATTAATTTGGCCGAAATCTCGGAAGATTGGCTACTAGCGGAACAACGTCGCGACCCTCAAATTTCTGAAATCGTCAACAAACTGCGAAACGACGAGTTCGCGGAAGACATTGCGAGTACGTATGAGTTACGATCCGGTACCCTTTACCGTAAAATACAAAGGAGAGGCAAGACCCTCTGCCTGCCCATCGTACCAAGAGGGTTTAGGTGGTCCGTCATTAACCACATACACCAGTCAATTATGCACTTAGGTTGGGATAAAACGCTCGAGAAACTGTACGAGTATTACTGGTTCGAAGGGATGGCGAAATATGTTCGCAAATTCGTAGAGAACTGTCATGCTTGTCAGATTTCTAAGGCGAATTCAGGCAAAGTGCAAGTTGAATTACATCCCATACCTAAGGCCAGCATACCTTGGCATACCATTCACGTAGACATAACGGGAAAGCTGAGCGGCAAGAACGACTCGAAAGAATACGTCATTGTCCTGATCGATGCCTTTACCAAATTTGTATACTTACACCACACTCGTAAAATAGACTCACTTAGCACCGTTAAGGCACTTAAGTCCGCCATATTTCTATTCGGCAGTCCCTCTCGGATAATAGCAGATCAAGGGCGATGTTTTACCGGCAAAGAATTTCAAGATTTTTGTAAGGATAGACAAATTAAACTCCACCTAATAGCAACCGGTGCTAGTAGAGCGAATGGACAAGTAGAGCGTACTATGGGTACATTAAAGAATATGTTTACAACAGTAGAAACGACCGGGCGATCATGGCAAGACGCGATCGGCGAAATACAGTTAGCTTTAAATTGCACCACTCATCGTGTGACTAAATCGAGTCCGCTAGAATTATTAATTGGTAAAACAGCGAGACCCTACGGGTTACTACTATCTGAAAATACCGAAGAAAAGGAAATAGATATCTGCAACGTAAGACAACAGGCCATACGAAATATGGAAGATAGCGCTAAGTATGATAAGGAAAGATTCGATAAAACGAAAGCCAAAGTAGTTAAATTTAATCTCGGTGACTTTGTATTAAAGAAAAACGAGGAAAGGAACCAAACGAAACTAGATCCGAAATTTAACGGTCCATTTGTGATAGCGGAAATTTTGGAAGGAGATAGGTACAATATAAAAACACTAGACGGCAAACGGTCATATAAATACAGCCATGATAGGTTAAAGAAAATGCCAGATAGTCGCGTTCCTATTGAGTTGGACGTCTGCGGTGATGACGAGAACAGTGACCATGACGATGCGAGTACCTCGGTCCCAGAGGATCATGCTGACCACAGCACTTAGCAGAAAGAGTTTGCATATGCCAGTGTGGCGATATGGCAAAGGACAATGTCTTCATACATGTCCAGTGCGGTAATCAGGTGTCGGATCGAACATAGTGGCTCACATACGCCTTACGGGGGGCATACGGCCCAAACAAAGTAAGTGCGGGATCAACACACCGTTACCGAATTCGATTCAAGTATCATGGAAATAACATCTAACGTAGTGTGGCGATATGGCAAAGGACAATGTCTTCATACATGTCCAGTGCGGTAATCAGGTGTCGGATCGAACATAGTGGCACACACACGCTTACGGGGGGCATACGGCCCAAACAAAGTAAGTGTGGGATCAACACACCGTTACCGAATTCAATTCAAGTATCGTTAACACTACGGAGATAACATCTAACATAGTGTTTGAACAAAAGCTCAGTGTGGTATCATGATCCAGAGAACTGAGGGTCGTCCAGGTGCGAGATCGAGAATGGTCCATCATGTCATTACGCCCAGACTGATGATTCACAAAATGCGACTAGCACTTCGAATATCAATCGTAACGTTACGGATTTCCACTCTCTTTTAACTCTTTCTTTATCAAACGTCCGACCAGAATTTTTCCTGTCAAACTGGACCCTTGACCTATTTTGACACTTAACTAAATTGTAAATAACGACAGTTATATCGAATCTAACATTGGGGAAACCCAATATTCTAGATACACCCGAGGACGTGTGATAGTCAGGATGGCCGTGTCGGAGATGAAAGGACACCGGGTCCCCCCCGTTGGAATTATTTGGAAAAGCCTCAATACTGTAGCATTTACGAAATAACCCAGACACAGTCATTCGAAACTTGAGACAATGAGTTTAGGCTCGAGGCGACAACCGGTCGCCGAGCGTAGCCACGGTCACGGGATGAACGTTTCACCTAACAGAGATATAAAGTAACATAGCTTTCCTTTAAAGAATTGGCAGTACAGACACTTGACAATAATACATTCCAACAGCCCCGCAGCTCGCCACACACAGACCCCATTCTTTGGGCCAGATGATCGCCAGATGCCGATGCATCGTTTACAGTTTATGTTCAGATAACCTGAGGAACCGTTACAAATCTTAGGACTTAGTTAACTAAAGTCCTTCAGATTGACAAACAGTCTTTATTCTATCAGCCTGTAAATCTGTCACCTATTGCGGGAAGTTATGGGAAAGCCTGATTTGGTCACGTACGACGTTGCCTGCTAGGAACTCTCTCTCTAGGGCGGCTAGCATCCTTTTCTAACCGCCAACATAGAAATTGACCAATTAACAGCAGCGCCTATTTCCCTCACCCTCCGAGTGGAGGCTTTCTTTGACGAATCCGATGATCTCGTGCCCTTAGGCACACCCCGTCATAGTTTTCCTCTGCAGCGTCGTCGCGACGGAAAGTCATTCTTTTCTGGCAATCTGATTAGCTAAGAGTCAATCAAGCGTTCCTAGTATCGCGAGTAGTAAGTTGAGTCCGACTTAGACTTTGAAGCAAAGTATATTCGTTATCCCGTTGACCGTGGATTCGCTATATCGAACTTAGGGCCATTGTCATTAGCGTCCAGCTACCGCGTCCGTTTGTCAATCTTGTATCAGCCATACTTGTGTAATAAATATCTGTGCGACAACCATGAACAACACTGGTGAAGATTCATTATACGCCCCTAACGTCAACCCGACATATATATATATGTCGGAGATGAAAGGACACCGGGTTTCCGTTGGAGTTGCTTGGAAAACCTCAATACCGTAACATTTAAGAAATAACCCAACACAGTCATTCGAAATTTGTGACAATGAGCCTTTGGGCTCGAGGCGACCATCGGTCGCCGAAGCGTGGCCACGGTCGCGGGATGAACGTTCCGCTTAACAGAGATATGAAGTTACATAGCTTTCCTTTAAAGAATTGGCAGTACCGACACTTGACAATAAAACATTGTAACAGTTCCGCGGCTCGTCACACAGAGACCGCATTCTTTGAGTAAGATGATCGCCAGATGCAGATGCATCATTCACAGTTTATGCTCAGATAGTCTGAGGAGCCGCCACAAATCTTAGGACTTAGTCCTTCCGATTGACAAACAGTCTTTGTTCTATCCGCCCGTAAATCTGTCACCTATTGCGGAAAGATATGGGAGATCAGATTTCCTCACGTGCGACGCTTCCCGCCAGGAACTCTCTCTCAAAGGCGGTTAGCATCTTTTGCTAACCGCCGATATAGAAATTAACCAATTAACAGCAACGCCCATTTTCCCTCACCCTCCGTGTGGAGGCTTTCTTTGACGAATCCGATGATCTCGTGCCCTTAGGCACATCCCATCATAGTCTTCCTCTGCAGCGTCGTCGTGACGGAAAGTCATTCCCTTTCTGGCAGTCTCATTAGCTATACGCCTAGTGTGCTTGTACGATCGGTGAATAATCTACGAGTCGAATCCGACTTAGACTTCGAAGCAAAGTATATTCGTTATCCCGTGGACCGTGGATTCGCTTTATCGAACCTAGGGCCATTGTCATTAGCGTCCAGCTACCGCGTCCGATTGTCAATCTTGTATCAGCCATACTTGTGTAATAAATATCGGTGCGACAACCATGAACAACATTGGTGAAGATTCATTAAACGCCCCTAACGCCAACCCGACATCAGAAGTGGGATCACCACCGTCTACAATTAAGGAGCAGCTTCTGGCCATCGCGAGTGAATTGAAAGAGCAAGAGGCGGGTGCGGAACCTAAGGGAGTATCACCACCGCCTACAATTATGGGGGAGCTTCGGGACATCAAGTGCCAATTGAGAGAGCAAAGGGTGAGTGCGGATCCTAAGGAAATATCATTGCCGCATTTCAATCCCGAAGTCGAGGGCGCCGATCCGCTCGCGTGGTGCTCACTTGTTAGTCAGTTCATGGACGAAAGGCCCATCCGTAGCGACGAGCTATTTTTCATTCTAAGCCGTACAATGGGCGGTAGTGCCGCACCATGGTTCGCGCGGTTACCGTTCGGTAAGGGCTTCACCTGGACCAAATTTAAGGAATTTTTCTTTATGCGCTATGGTGGTAAAGAGACGGCAACCTCAGCCCTAATAAAGATGGTGGCCGAACCTCAGCAGGAGGACGAATCCATAGGAGCCTATGGTGTTCGTCTCCGTTCCCTCTTCGGGGCAAGGTGGGGTCATCTGAACGTGGACGAGACGATCAACGCCGCCGTTCTTCATCACCTGAGTCTGCGCGACGAACGTATCGAGAAATTAGCGCTTACAAGTGACATCAAGACTCTGGACCAATTTTGGACGGAAATGAATGCTTTCCACTACGCGAAGAAGAGGCTGGCGCCTTCGTCAGGAAATCCATCAACGGGCCCCGAAGTTAAACGGCAGAAGCTACCTGACCCCCGGATCAAGTGTCGTCACTGTGGTATTCCCGGGCATAAGATAGCGGAGTGTCGTACGAGAATGAGAACCGAGAGACAGGAGAAAAGCCGACCGGCTGGATCGTCCAAGGTGTCGTGCTTCAAGTGTCGCGGAGAGGGCCACATCGCACCCAACTGCCCGCTGCAGCAGAAAACAAATCGCAACCCCGATAACGAACGTCGAGTCAACTCCTGCGTGGTGGAGTCTTCAACTGGTAAATTAAGCCATCTGGGTGAGTCGTTCTCGTTTTATTTCGATTCTGGAGCCGAATGTTCGCTAATCAAAGAGTCCGTAGCCTCGAAATTTTCCGGCAAAAGAACGACCGAAGTAGTAGTAATGCGAGGGATAGGAAATCACCGTATTAATTGCACGTCTCAAATTGCATCCATAGTACGTATTAATGGTTTTGCGTTGGAAATAATTTTTCACATCCTTGCCGACGGCTACCTAAATTACGACATCATGATAGGCCGCGAAATTTTGAGCCAAGGTTTTAACGTAAATATTACCCAAAATAGCCTCAGTATCTGCAGGGCAAAAGCTGCCAATGTTTACAATGTAACCGCCGAAAGTAAAATCGATATTAATGGGGTCGACACCGAGGTGTTCGGCAAAGACAAAGACCGATTGATCTCCATCCTCGAAGAATTCAAAAGTTCATTTATTACGGGTTTCCCGCGTGCACGAGTAAATACGGGACAGTTAGAGATACGTCTGATCGATCCTAATATCACCGTACAAAGAAGCCCCTACAGGCTTAGCGAGGCAGAGCGAAGCATAGTGCGCGAACGAATAAGCGAATTAATTAAGGCAGAAATTATAAGGCCTAGTAACTCACCGTTCGCGAGCCCTATGTTACTCGTAAAGAAGAAGGACGGCTCGGATAGGTTGTGCGTAGATTTTCGAGAGCTAAACAAAAATACGGTCGCGGACCGATATCCTCTACCTCTTATCGCGGATCAAATCGCGAGATTGCAAAGGGCGAAGTACTTCATTAGCCTCGACATGGCCAGCGGGTTCCATCAAATCCCCATTCATCCCAATTCGACAGAATATACAGCGTTTGTCACCCCCGACGGGCAATACGAGTATACGACGATGCCGTTTGGATTGAAAAAACGCACCGTCCGTTTTCCAGAGGGCTATTCTCAATGCCTTGGGCGGCCTCGCCCACTCGTACGTCGTTGTCTACCTGGATGACGTCCTAATCATCGCTGAATCGGTAGATCAGGCTCTAGAAAGATTACGCATCGTACTAGGTACCCTCGTAAACGCCGGGTTCTCCTTCAATTTTTCGAAGTGTTCCTTTCTCAAGACGTCTGTACTTTATCTCGGGTACGTAGTTCATAACGGAGAAGTTCGCCCAAATCCGGGTAAAATACAAGCCTTGAGTTCTCTACCGGCACCAACGACCGTCGCTCAACTTAGGCAGTTCATAGGTTTAGCCTCCTATTTCCGAAAATTCGTCCCTAAATTTTCGCAGGTAATGAAACCATTATACGCACTTACCTCCGGTATTAAAAACCTAACTTGGACAGATAGACACGAAACCATAAGGCAAAAAATAATTTCCATCCTGACCAACGAGCCGGTGTTGATGATATTTGACCCGAACTACCCGATAGAATTACATACTGACGCTAGTTCGGACGGATACGGCGCTATTTTAATGCACAAAATCGACGGCAGAAACCGAGTAATAGAATATTACAGTAAGAGAACGAGCCCCGCGGAATCCAGATATCATTCATATGAACTAGAGACCCTGGCAGTCGTAAACGCCGTTAAACAGTTTCGCCACTATTTACACGGACGGGAATTTCTCGTTGTCACTGATTGTAACTCGTTAAAAGCAGCTCGTAATAAAGTAAGTCTAAGTGACAGGGTTCATAGGTGGTGGGCTTACTTGCAAACTTTCACTTTCGACATTATGTATCGAGAAGGCAAACGAATGGCCCACGTAGATTTCTTCTCGCGTAATCTTGTAGACACCGACCGCGCCCCCACCAACAAGATCGAAGAAAAGAAAATTAATCTGGCCGAAATCTCGGAAGATTGGCTACTAGCGGAACAACGTCGCGACCCTCAAATTTCTGAAATCGTCAACAAACTGCGAAACGACGAGCTCGCGGAAGACATTGCGAGTACGTATGAGTTACGATCCGGTACCCTTTACCGTAAAATACAAAGGAGAGGCAAGACCCTCTGCCTGCCCATCGTACCAAGAGGGTTTAGGTGGTCCGTCATTAACCACATACACCAGTCAATTATGCACTTAGGTTGGGATAAAACGCTCGAGAAACTGTACGAGTATTACTGGTTCGAAGGGATGGCGAAATATGTTCGCAAATTCGTAGAGAACTGTCATGCTTGTCAGATTTCTAAGGCGAATTCAGGCAAAGTGCAAGTTGAATTACATCCCATACCTAAGACCAGCATACCTTGGCATACCATTCACGTAGACATAACGGGAAAGCTGAGCGGCAAGAACGACTCGAAAGAATACGTCATTGTCCTGATCGATGCCTTTACCAAATTTGTATACTTACACCACACTCGTAAAATAGACTCACTTAGCACCGTTAAGGCACTTAAGTCCGCCATATTTCTATTCGGCAGTCCCTCTCGGATAATAGCAGATCAAGGGCGATGTTTTACCGGCAAAGAATTTCAAGATTTTTGTAAGGATAGACAAATTAAACTCCACCTAATAGCAACCGGTGCTAGTAGAGCGAATGGACAAGTAGAGCGTACTATGGGTACATTAAAGAATATGTTTACAACAGTAGAAACGACCGGGCGATCATGGCAAGACGCGATCGGCGAAATACAGTTAGCTTTAAATTGCACCACTCATCGTGTGACTAAATCGAGTCCGCTAGAATTATTAATTGGTAAAACAGCGAGACCCTACGGGTTACTACTATCTGAAAATACCGAAGAAAAGGAAATAGATATCTGCAACGTAAGACAACAGGCCATACGAAATATGGAAGATAGCGCTAAGTATGATAAGGAAAGATTCGATAAAACGAAAGCCAAAGTAGTTAAATTCAATCTCGGTGACTTTGTATTAAAGAAAAACGAGGAAAGGAACCAAACGAAACTAGATCCGAAATTTAGCGGTCCATTTGTGATAGCGGAAATTTTGGAAGGAGATAGGTACATTTTAAAAACACTAGACGGCAAACGGTCATATAAATACAGCCATGATAGGTTAAAGAAAATGCCAGATAGTCGCGTTCCTATTGAGTTGGACGTCTGCGGTGATGACGAGAACAGTGACCATGACGATGCGAGTACCTCGGTCCCAGAGGATCATGCTGACCACAGCACTTAGCAGAAAGAGTTTGCATATGCCAGTGTGGCGATATGGTAAAGGACAATGTCTTCATACATGTCCAGTGCGGTAATCAGGTGTCGGATCGAACATAGTGGCTCACATACGCCTTACGGGGGGCATACGGCCCAAACAAAGTAAGTGCGGAATCAACACACCGTTACCGAATTCGATTCAAGTATCATGGAAATAACATCTAACGTAGTGTGGCGATATGGCAAAGGACAATGTCTTCATACATGTCCAGTGCGGTAATCAGGTGACGGATCGAACATAGTGGCACACACACGCTTACGGGGGGCATACGACCCAAACAAAGTAAGTGTGGGATCAACACACCGTTACCGAATTCAATTCAAGTATCGTTAACACTACGGAGATAACATCTAACATAGTGTTTGAACAAAAGCTCAGTGTGGTATCATGATCCAGAGAACTGAGGGTCGTCCAGGTGCGAGATCGAGAATGGTCCATCATGTCATTACGCCCAGACTGATGATTCACAAAATGCGACTAGCACTTCGAATATCAATCGTAACGTTACGGCTTTCCACTCTCTTTTAACTCTTTCGTTATCAAACGTCCGACCAGAATTTTTGCTGTCAAACTGGACCCTTGACCTATTCTGACACTTAACTAAATTGT
The DNA here is from genome assembly GCF_905332965.1 of Bombus pascuorum. Lineage (NCBI taxonomy): Eukaryota > Metazoa > Arthropoda > Insecta > Hymenoptera > Apidae > Bombus > Bombus pascuorum. Next base: position 62,969 of record NW_026869747.1, on the reverse strand, counting down.
AAATAACGACAGTTATATTGAGCCTAACATTGGGAAAATCCAATATTCTAGATACACCCGAGGACGTGTGATAGTCAGGATGGCCGTGTCGGAGATGAAAGGACACCGGGTTTCCGTTGGAGTTGCTTGGAAAACCTCAATACCGTAACATTTAAGAAATAACCCAACACAGTCATTCGAAATTTGTGACAATGAGCCTTTGGGCTCGAGGCGACCATCGGTCGCCGAAGCGTGGCCACGGTCGCGGGATGAACGTTCCGCTTAACAGAGATATGAAGTTACATAGCTTTCCTTTAAAGAATTGGCAGTACCGACACTTGACAATAAAACATTGTAACAGTTCCGCGGCTCGTCACACAGAGACCGCATTCTTTGAGTAAGATGATCGCCAGATGCAGATGCATCATTCACAGTTTATGCTCAGATAGTCTGAGGAGCCGCCACAAATCTTAGGACTTAGTCCTTCCGATTGACAAACAGTCTTTGTTCTATCCGCCCGTAAATCTGTCACCTATTGCGGAAAGATATGGGAGATCAGATTTCCTCACGTGCGACGCTTCCCGCCAGGAACTCTCTCTCAAAGGCGGTTAGCATCTTTTGCTAACCGCCGATATAGAAATTAACCAATTAACAGCAACGCCCATTTTCCCTCACCCTCCGTGTGGAGGCTTTCTTTGACGAATCCGATGATCTCGTGCCCTTAGGCACATCCCATCATAGTCTTCCTCTGCAGCGTCGTCGTGACGGAAAGTCATTCCCTTTCTGGCAGTCTCATTAGCTATACGCCTAGTGTGCTTGTACGATCGGTGAATAATCTACGAGTCGAATCCGACTTAGACTTCGAAGCAAAGTATATTCGTTATCCCGTGGACCGTGGATTCGCTTTATCGAACCTAGGGCCATTGTCATTAGCGTCCAGCTACCGCGTCCGATTGTCAATCTTGTATCAGCCATACTTGTGTAATAAATATCGGTGCGACAACCATGAACAACATTGGTGAAGATTCATTAAACGCCCCTAACGCCAACCCGACATATATATATATATATATATATATATATACTATATACTATACATATACTATATATATATATATATATATATATATATATACTATATACTATACATATACTATATATATATACTATATACTATATATGTACTATATATACAGGGTGCGCCGTTAGAATTCGGACAGAATTCAATTTGTAGTTCCCACCATATTAGAATTCAGATGTTTGTGCTGATTGACTCTGAAGTTAGTTAAATATGTCAATAAGTCTTCTATAACCTCAAAATGACAGAACTCGTTAAGCAAAACCCGGAATACGATAGAAGAGCGGCGATTATAGAAAGTCTTCGCGCCGGGAGAACGCCGGTCGAAATTATAAAATTCTTTAGCTACCCAAGATCGACGGTAATTTAATTTTGTTGTGGGCAAAACCAAATTTCCAGCAAGTGTTCACGTTTTGAGCGTTGTCTCAAGTGAGGGCGACGTCATGCCTCCGCACTTCTTCCAAAAAGGCGAAAGAATCACAAAGGAGGTTTATTTGGAGGTCCTGAAGACAGTAATAAAGCCGTGGATGGAAATTACGGCTTCTGGAAGGCCGTATTTATTTCAACAAGATGGCGCACCTGCTCACACAAGTCATCTTGTTCAAAATTGGCTCTCTGACAATGTGGACATGTTTTGGTCGAAAGATTTCTGGCCTCCTAACAGTCCCGACCTAAACCCATTGGACTATTACGTGTGGGGCGTTATCGAGAGACAAACTAATAAATGCAGGCACCCCAACGTCAACTCCCTACGAGCTGCTATCGAGTCAGAATTCGCGACAATTAAACGCGACCAGTTGAAGTCAGCGTGCTCGCGCTTTAGAGCAAGAATAGAGCAGGTCATAGAGGCAGAGGGTGGTTACATAGAATAAAAGTTCTCAGCAAGGACCCTTTAAATGAGATATAACAACATTTTCATGTGTTTTTGTGTATTGACTTAAATAAACAACTTTCTGCACAAAACTTCTTTTGTCCGGATTCTAACGGCGCACCCTGTATACTATATATATACTATATACTATATATATATATATATATATATATACATAATTAAATGATAATATGTAAAATACCGAGGTGGACCAATAAACGTATTGTTAAATCCGATGAGCTTTAGTTAAGTTAATTTTTCAGTAACATTCTTACTACATCTTATGATACTTTTCGCAAAAATTCATTGCATCAACAGCTTCCTTTATTTACACAAAAATGTATAGAGAATGTAAAAAATAAAGTCTTAATGTGTTAATTAATTTGCTAATTACAAAGAGGCGACTCAAGTAAAATATGTACTTTGGAAAAGAAACGGAAGCTAAGCTGCAGATGTTTGCACAAAATGCCTTCGTTTTTCTAAATGAAGCATCAACGAACTTGCAAATGTAAACGTTTTAATCAAGATACAAGAAATATAAGTATCCGAATTTAAAACTGAAGGTAAAAGACAATAATGAGCAACCGTGCGCTTGTATTTCTCAACTGTTATCTTAGAATATTTGCGAAATCTGCGAATTATTTAAAAAGAAATAAACATTTTTTCATACATAATGAAGATAGTAAGCAATAATATAAATTTAAAAATGAAAATGATAAATGGTAATATGAATTAAAAATAAGTAACTATATATGCGTTTATTCTTCGTTACTAGCATTTCATAATATCCAATAAAACTGTGTATTATTTTGAAAGTTCGAAACAGAAAAAACTTTCTTCCATACAAAATAACTTAATAATAAAGTTATACTTTGCATTGCAACTCTTCCGTCACACAAAATCGCTTCATAGAATTTTTCCTCTTTGCTAAAAGAATTATGAAAATTTCCTTTATCGTGTTTTCCTACTTTACAATCACATTTTGTAAGATTATAACCTTTTCACCCTTCCTTTATTACGTGCTTCCATCATCTGTGGTTTAAAATAATATTAAATCAACAATATCTACCTCCACGTTTCAAATGAATTCTGAAACATTAAGTGACATTTTTTATGGAAGAGTAATTTCAAAATTCAATAATAATTTGTCAATCGACTTTACATTAAAACTACCTTTCCATTTCATATCAGAATTAAATGCACGTTTCTATTGATTTCTTGAACATTTAAAAAGTATTACTAACATTAACTATATGCAAACTAATAATATTAAAAAGACAAATTAATATAGATAACTAAACCAATCTTATTCGTTTCCCACAAAACATTTATCAACTCTCAAAAGGCTTTATATCTTCGAATCGCTTACTTCAACTACTTCGCATAAAGATCACAAAAACGTGATAAGACCATCTTTGTAGGTTTTCTGACATTCGTAAATTCATCGGAGTTTATAACCAAGAATTTCTCTGATCTTTTAAACATTTTGGACTTCGTCAAAGACGCTACAATCACCATAGGCAACACAACAAAAGAAGGAAGAAGAAAAGAAGAAAAAAGGAAAACTGCAGTTCGTAACCAGCTATGTATTTGCCGGACAGACTTTCAAGGCCACGAAAGCTCGACTTTGAAACCGCCATCCATTCGCATAGCCGACGAATCACGAGATAATGAAGAAATTTAATCAAGACTTGTGGCTGGCAAGAATCTTCTGACGCAGTGTGCAATAGCTACGAGTTACTCACGCTTGCACGACGATATATTTCGGAATATTAAAATTTACCCCGTCGATTAGGCCAAACTCGACAGAGAAATTCCTCTGTCTTTCTATTGCGATACGCTTTATCCTATCTGAGACTCCTTTGGGACTTTTCCGCGGTCATTTTCGCCTAGATAACGAAGAGATATTCCTTGTAACCGGTTCCTAAGGAATATACTCGAAATTCTTGCTAATAAGTTTTTCATATATGCAATTCCGTAAGATGAAACGAATCGATTACGCTCAAGAGACAACGAAAGATGAGGAAATAGTAAATTTCATAGACTTTTTATAAATCGAGACGCGAACTTGCTATATTTCTTATATATAACTTGCTTCGCGGGGTTAACCAATCTGGGAAATAAGCGGCTCGTTTGCCGCATAAAAGCGCATGCAATGCTGTTAATTTACGTGTTAGGGAAGATCATAGGTAGACTGTGTAAATACATATATACAATATCCAAAATAAAATACTCGAATGCTTATCCATTTTGATTTCCTGATTATGTGCATTATATTATAATTATATTATGTGTATCTATAATTTCTTTCAATGATCATTCGCTGTTATTTCTATCACCTACATATTCTTCTAATCTACTTTTCAAAGAAGGCAATTTTCCATTAATCTCTTCGTCTATCGCGTTAAATTCTTCCGAAATCGGAAGTTTTTACAGTCGTGTAATAACACAATTTTTCTTATCACTAATAACTAATAATAATTTTCTCAAGAATTAGAAATATCTTAGGCTCTTCTGGGACATTTCTATAGTTATTTTCACCAGGATCGAGAGTGACAGAGATATTCTTTTTAGCCGATTTCTACGGCACATATTGAAACTTTTTACTAACAATAAATTTTTGATAGGTAAATTTCGATATTATGAAACGGGTCGATGATACCGAAGAGAAAATGAGAGGAGAAGGAAAGAGCAACGAGCGCTAATTATAAAAGGGTCAAGTGGTCGTATTTTTTACGAGTACTGTTCACTGCTGTTCACTAGCAAAGAGTATAGAGTATAGAGTTACGGGTTTCATGGATTAATAATAGATTTTCGAACACGCTTTGTTAACGAAGGATCGTTAGACGGGCCTTTGAAGAATTCCTTTGACGAAGTTGTCGCACAAGAAATTTTAATTTTAACGCATATACTAGTGATCCAAGGAAGATCCGAATGCTTTAGGTTCTTGGACGAATATTTGTGCCTTTTTATACAAAGTCGATGTTTTTTCTCAAATTAACGATGCAATCCTTTTTTAAATTAACGAGCTAACTTTTAACACGTTAAATTTTCACAATTCCGATTTCGATGGAATGTTCTTCGTTTTTTCGAAACCTGTTACTCTTAACAATTGAAAATCTCCAACTCGAACAGAGAAAATAGGAAAAAAAGAAGGGAATATAAAAAAGGAAGAAAGGTTGAAGAAAAAAGAACAGAGAGAGAGAAAGAGAATAGAGAAAAAAGGTTATCGTTGAAATTGTGCCGGCATTACTTCAACTTCAAAAATTTCCCTGGAAATTACTCGGCTCTTTTCCCTGCCCTCTCGCCGCTAGAGAGCATGGAAACAAACGTTTCCGAGGACGAGTGCAGCGTTCTAGAAGGCGACGCGCTTCTTAAAGACCGCCAGAGAGGAAACTTCAGAGGATGGGACGGTTCCATCCTACTCGTTAGCTGTTACAACTTGCAGGAGCGTGCAGACGCGCGATTTTAGTTTCCCATAAACCGTCATCGACCATTCGAACGGCGTAATACAACCCTTCTGCCTACGAAGAATTTCAATTCGCGACGAACTAAACCTGCGCGAGCCTAAATCAGGAAATTTTGACAGAAACAACGGAAGTATATTGTTTACAGAACGAACCATAGGATGAATGATGATTGGACTGTTGAGAATTTTTATAGAAAATGCAGATGTGTATGTTGGAATTGAAATTACTTAGCGTTAGACAAATATTAATAGGAGAATTTGGAAATTTGCATTTAACAAAGTTTGTAATTTAAGTTACGCATTCGTTAAAATGAAATATCAATTTAAATTGGCAGATTCAGAGGTATCGAGACACGTGTAGAATTTGTAAATCTAGGCAGCCAGTGGATTTACAGAATGTTATAAGTAAGGGAGTAAAAGCAGAAATTATAGTATATAATTATAAAAATTTATAAAAAAAAAATTTACTATTGATATTAAGAAAAAGATCATAGTCAATTATTTTATTTCATTTTTATAAGAGATGTTTGATGTATTTTTCTTTCATTTCACATTGTATAAATTATGTGTATAAAACTAAATATCTATACAATTTCAAACAATTTTCTACCTTCTCTCAATGTCTCAAATGTTCCACTTATTTTGATTTGACCGCGTTATTCACTGTGGATGAGTAAATCAAACATATAAAGTGACCCCCAATCAGGAAATACAAAATTATGTACACTTTACCACAAAAAGTATCGACTGATTTCTGAAATATATACCGCTGAAAATAAAAAAATTAGCAAACTGACAAAAAACATTACTTACAATGGTGGCCATTATGACGACTTATGACGAAGAGAAGCTCGCTTTTGACGTTTCCTCAGGGAGTATTCGCCAGCTGGCTACCTTCTTCGGCAGACGATTGAACTCGACTGAACACAGAGCACAGCGCACGGAGCCTGCTTGCACCGTTTGCGAAAAAGCAGCAACGCGCACGAGCGAGTATTGACCAATCAGGATCGCGCGAATGGCCATTATTAACCCCACGCAACCCTCGCCTAATTTTTTCTCAGATTTAAAAAGTGCCTTTGCCTGTGTGCGTATATGAGTTCCATGGATACCGTGGATACCATGGAAACATACTTTGCAAGCTCCTGTTGTCAGGCAAATCTGACATTCGACGTGGTTTTCCTTTTCTAGTCTACCCCCGTGTAATACGCGATTTCCACTTCGAACGTGGGAGTATGTGCGCGCATATGGGTGTGCTTGTGTGCGTATATATGCTTTAACGAGTGAGCACATACATATGCGCTGCAGAGCAACAGGCACGCGAGAACATCAAATCTGAGTTTATAGATTGAAAAACACATTTATAGAAAAACGTAATTTTCTCATTTATGATGATTATAGACATTATGCATTTACATATTTATGAGCTGCGACGTGTTTCGAAAGACGATTGCTCGTTAATAGAGTAAAGGTTAAGGTAGGAATGCGACAATCATTGTAACTTCTAGAAACAAAAAATGTTTATTGTTTTTAGTATACGAAACTCTCAAACACAGGTATATAATAAGTTGTGTAAGTAACTTACGAGAATAATATGATAATATGTGTTACGACCATTCGCGGAGAGACACCGTCGCGAGGAAAACGCGTCGGCGGGACGCGTAAATTCTCTCTACGATTCGGTTAATCGACGCCGCGAAATAGTCGTTCCCCTTGTTTCGGTTAACATAACAGGGGTGGTTTGATGAATGAAACCTGTTAACACTGTGTTAACAGGTTGATATATCGTCTATATTCAACAATCACTTATACAATAATATAAACGTCACAAAGTATTTGGCGATACGTACAATTAATGTGTTACAGAGAAATTCTACCCGACTTTGAAAGGATATACCTTAAGAACAATGTAAGCGAAATTTTTTAAACACGAATAAAAAGTAGAGGCGAGAAGAATCTGAATAACTGTAATTTGACCTTTCTTCAAAAAAATTAATTGTTAATTAAATTTTCGAATTGTTCACGATAGATTGAAATCTACAGATATAGGTAAATATGCTTTGCCAATATATTAAAGATCAGATAAATAACAATTCATTGCTATTCGAAATAAATACATAAGATCATTCTGTTCGAATGTAAAGTTTGTTAACAATAGATGATAACATTAAATCTCTACATTACTAAAAATGGAAATAAATTTTTATAACAGCGAACTTTGTTTTAATTTCAATACAAAATTTTAATTTTTCAGTTCAAGAAGATAATTCACTTAATGGAAGACATATTTCCATGCATTAAACATACATACATATGTATATTAAAAACAAAGTGGTATGAACCATAGGCTTTTATATGCTTTACATAATTTGATAAGCTGACCCAAAATTAAGATTGTATTGATATAGATTGTACAAAAATCGTTGGTTTTATAATCATTTAATGCGCATGCAAAATCTGTCCCAAATTCGAAATGGAAGAAGTCATCTACGAATATTTTTCTGAAAAGATGAACATTGAAAAAAAAGAAATTTAAAGGACTGAAATGAAACATTCTCTTTTGATCAAATTCAAGTAACAACTAAATGCTTTAAAATTATTTGGAGAATTTTTGTATTAAAAGTTCTAATGAAAGAATATGAGAAATTGTTTGGGAAATTTTTCAGTCTTTCAGTTTATGAATTGAAATTGCGATCCTTCTTTCAGGTAAAATATGTTCTTATAAGAGTGGATTGTAACTTAATAATTAATTCCATAATTATTTAATTTAAAGAAGAAGTTAAAAACTCGTAAATGACTAAACTTACATTTAATAAAAAAAAAAAAAAACTGAGTAAAAATTAAAAGGTTTGTAATATGAAAAACTATATTAAATAATGTAACTATGAAATGTACATAACAAAAATTTTTTAAATTTAAAAACATGTAACAATGTAGCTTTTTTCTTCGAAAATTATAAAATAAATTCAATTGCTACCTAATTAAATAAAATTAAAATAATATCAATTTTAATAATAATATTTATATTATATATATTATACATTATATTAACAATAATAAAATTTAATAATAATATTAATATTATTCTTGATGGAATTATTCATAATTTCATTATTTTTTCTTGTGTTTATTTTATTTCATAAAAAATATGTATATCAAAAATAAAATTTAAATATAAAGTTTAATTGTTCAATCTTCATTCATTATACTTAAACAAAGTATACGCTTAATGCGATTAGGTTTCCAATCTCTCCTCGTTATATACATTGCAACATAAATTTCATTTATTTTTCAGAAACTGTATTCCGTAATGGATTTAATTAAGGGTTCCTAACACTGAAACCATGATCTATGCGCTACAACTATTTAACGTTGGAAAATTAGATCTTTTATATGGACACTGGTAACTTTTGACATGTTGTTTCAGCACATGTCGATATCGTTATCCTTGTTTTGTTAAAAAAGGATGATACATATACCAATTTATTTCAAAACATTGTAATTGTCATATCAATCTTTAATATAGCCAATATTGAAACAATTATAATACAAAATACAGATATTAATACAAAATGTTATATGTACGATATTTCAACAAAGATATGAGAAGTTATTTAATATCAAAATTCTATACAAGAAAGGGTATAAAAATAATAAAGGAAAAAAGGAATGAAAACAATTACCAATATTAACTTCATTATTCTATCATTACGTTAGAATTTAATAGAAAGTAGCTTTAAATATCATAAACATATCTTTAAAAAATGCCACAATATTATTATTAGATCGTTCTGATCGTCCAAGCAATCAATAAGTGGAACAACCACTCTACCCGTAAATCAATCAGTTTCTAAGGTATAACCGCATACATCGAGAGCTGCATACTGACGAATAAAGTCGCTTAATCCAACGAATTCATCGAGAGACATCGTAAAGTCGGGTAGAATTTCTCTGTAACACATTAATTGTACGTATCGCCAAATACTTTGTGACGCTTATATTATTGTATAAGTGATTGTTGAATATAGACGATATATCAACCTGTTAACACAGTGTTAACAGGTTTCATTCATTAAACCACCCCTGTTACGTTAACCGAAACAAGGGGAACGACTATTTCGCGGCATCGATTAACCGAATCGTAGCGAGAATTTACGCCTCCCGTCGGACGCGTTTTCCTCGCGACGGCGTCTCTCCACGAACGGTTGTAACATTTGGTTCTTCGAGCCGGATTCATTCGTGAGTGAAAAGTGCACACCAGTAACACTCACTAAAAAATATTATTATTATGCGTTCCACATATGTAAGTGTATATACCGATATAAGTTTAAAAGACAAATTGGCTTTCCATCAATTTTTTTACCGATTCGAAAACGATAATATATTATCTGAAAATTCTCGTTCAACCGTGATTCAGTTTTTTCGTGTATTATGTACGCAAAGTAATTCCAATCTGTATTGTTTTTCGTCCGAAAACCGGGTCGTTTAGTGTTTACTCGCATGAGAGTATTCGTCGCTGTCAGACGCATTAGCCAGATATGTAGCCCATCGGTTTCAAAGAACGTTATTATTTCAACCATAAACATGATCACGTATTAACGTAAATACTATCATAGAAAAATCTTTTCACTGTCATAAATACTTAAAAAAGAACATTATACGAAATAACGACATGGAAAATGGATATTACTCACTAACAACTGGAATAAAATCCAATTCTAAATATTCCAAAAGTTATATTATAATAAATTATTATAGTTATATTATATAAAAGTTATATTGTTAGTATATTGGCTAGAAACAATAAATGTAAATATAATAGATTTTTGTTGATACCAATTTCTACCAATGATTAATTTAATTATATTAATTAATATATATTAATTAATATTATTATAGATACGATGTTTTTACGATACTAAGTTTATAGTTTCATTTTTTTCCTGTTACCGTTACTATTGAAAAATTGTTGCTTATATTTTTATCTACATATGTAATCAAAACATAAAAGATATAACTTAGAAAAAACGAAGCTGGCACCCCGCTGGGGGTAGCCACCCACATGCTATATTTATTTTTTATTTTATTTTATTTTTTTTTTCTTCACCAACGAGATATAACACTTTACCAAATGTCCACAAGGACAAATTGTAAAATAACCAAAATAAAATAAAAAACTAATCACATAAAAACAAAAAAAAAACAAAAAAAAATATGTAATCAAATATTAAATATTTTGCAAAAAGCTATAAGTTTTCATGTTCATGCTAGCATAGATAATCTGTAATAGATGAATGCATATAATCTTCTGAAAAATTGTTATACTACCTAAAATAGCTAGAAAGTTATTGAAATCTTATTTATTAAATGGTAAACAGGATCTCTAATGTAATTATTACTATACATACTTATTTCATTCAAAAATACATAGATCTTAATATATATGTAAATACATAATAAAATATATATAATAAATGTTTTTAGTTCTTTCAATAATTTTATTATTATTTATATATGTATATTCATTTAGTATTACTTACTGCAGTATTATTTCAATCTCAAACGTATGTTTCAAATAATATATACAGGGTATATTCTGTAAGTTTAACCGCCAATTTTCAAATATTTCTGATACTCAAGTATTTCTGAGCGGCATTTCCTACAATTTCTGGAAGGAATGTTTTGCACAAAAGTTAGATAATTTTCGATCAACTACATGTTTGTAAATTACAAATTTTTTTCCGATAAAAAGTTGAGATCGTCATGATTGATTATGATTCTGGGATCATTTTGAGATGATCTTGAACTCAGAAATTTAAGTTTAACAAGTTTAAGTTAACAGTATTAGTTCATTCTAACGTGTAATGATGTAGTACAAGACAATATTATTATAATCGTTGGATAAGTTTAAAAACTTATTCATTTGGCAGTATTAGTCTTATATCTAATATATGTTTTAATAGAAATGGGATAATTTTCCATATCGTATTTGTAAATCTGAAGGTCATCTAAAAGTCATAGTATTGTAGGACGTTGAATTCGTCTTGACGTTAGCCGCTACTCTGTGGAGTCCAAAATGCCATTTAAAAACTCAAGGTCGCCTTGACTTTTTATTTAAAAAATAATTTTTTGGATATTTTTAATACTCAAACGTGTATCAGACCGTAAATTAAATAATTTTTATCAATAATATTAACAATTTTTGTTAATCGTCGGAAATATATGAAAATGATTCGTCCAAAGACATACAAAATATATCTCTTAGTTGAATAGCATGTACTTGAACATAAGACGTAAATATTTACAAAAAAAATAGATGAAAGAAAAGGAAAACTGCCGAAACCCGGGGTCGAACCGGGGACATCTAGATCTTCAGTCTAACGCTCTCCCAACTGAACTATTTCGGTTTGTAATAAAGGCGGTTCCATTTAATTTCAAAATTATATATATTCAAATTAATCAACTTTTTAACATTTATAAAATATAAATAATATATTTTTTATGTGACAAATGTAACATCAGCATATCGTTAATACAAATGTGTCTTATTTCAGTATAAAGTACATTTTAACTATTGTTTTGAAGTTGATTCACTTTTTGTTGCACGTTTGAAAACAACATAACCTATATAAATAAATTAATTATTTGTAAAAATATATTAAATTGATTGTTTGTCGTATAAATTCCTCTTAGTATCTTATAACACATTCGACGTTAATACTAATTTTATTCTGTTTCCAGAAAAATTTGTACGCAATGTTATGATTACATTCATTATAGTTACATTCATTAATAGACTGAAAGAATCACTGAACTATACTTATATCTGTTGAATGTTAGTAATAGAGGAGTAAGTCTTCTACATAGCGTAGAAAATCGGAGCATAAACTAAGGTAAACTCACATAATTTTCTTACAAATTAAAAATTTCCCGTTTCGTAAATTAATTAATTAATTTTACAAAAACTAACAAACGAATCGATTTGAAATTTGGTATCCTATTTTGATATGACTGATACCATAAAACCTCAATATTGTATGACAATTTTAACTAACGTCATAAACGATTTAAGAAAAAAGTCTTTGCACCATTTACTAATGTATAGCATAAAAATTGAGCTTATCGTTACGTAACGAGTCTCATTTTATAGATAATTTTATTATCTACAATTGTTACGTCGCGCGAGACGGTCCGTGCGACGTCCCTTTCGGTCTGGCCGCCAAGGCCTACCCCTCGTTACACTGACCTGCAAGAAACCCAAGGAACCAGCATAAACCGAATCTTTTCAGCTTAACTTCGATTCATACAAATATTTTCAGTTTATGGATGGTCATTTGAACAGTCATTAGGTTTATTTCACACTCTTGCTAATTACGGGGAAAGCAGGTGTGCCCTGCTAAACAGCTGATTTTTCCCAAGACCAAGGACACCCATGAGTCATATCTGCAGGAGCCTCTCTCCGCGGATTTGTTTATTAACTTCGGCTATAACCAATGGGCATCGCGGATCGTTACCCTCATTATTCTACCGAAAAGTGTGAACAACGAATCCGCGTCCTTAGTTCAGCAAGGGTACACCCACACCGAGCTTTCCTCCTAAATAGTACGAGATGGGTCAGTCTCTGTTCTTATATTCCGCAAACAGTCAAGTACACTACTCTTCAACAACGCGGAAGAGTCAAGTCATTACGCTCATTCGGTCAAACATTGCTCTACGACGCCACGTAGAGTCAAATCACGTTTATTCTACACATCGGAGAATCAAGTCAGTGCTACAACACTCATCGGGTAGTCAAGTCTACTATTCTAACACAGTACCGACAGTCAACGCGCTAACAACATCAACTCTCGAGTTAAACAGTGTAAGGTCCGACGAAATCCAATCTTATCTGTATACGTTCCACGTGTTGTAAACGGCAATAAATTCCTTATATTAGATGACTGTAGACGACAGTTATTTTACCACAACCACTCCTATTATCCTAACAGAAATCAGGGGATCGCCCTGCTCGCTGTGTCGATTCCTATATCCTAACGGGACTCCCGTTGACGCGCCTAACCGAGACACGTATCCCCGCGAATGCACGAATTAACAACAATCTTCTATTGACACTTTTTCACGTATGATAAATAATTTTTAAGATACAGAGGAAATGTAAGAAAAAATCCCGTTTTTTTTTATTTAATCGATATGACGTTTATAAAGTTATAAAGTTGCTTGTCTTGTAGATTAGATTATACAGATTATATAGTAATATGATCTAATCTGAATCGTTCCGAGTCATATGATACAAAAACGTTTCTATTAGGAATTTGTTTCTAATACAATCAGATTATATTCGATTATATTATACAATCAGAATACATATGTCGGGTTGGCGTTAGGGGCGTTTAATGAATCTTCACCAGTGTTGTTCATGGTTGTCGCACAGATATTTATTACACAAGTATGGCTGATACAAGATTGACGATCGGACGCGGTAACTGGATGCTAATGACAATGGCCCTAGGTTCGATATAGCGAATCCACGGTCCACGGGATAACGAATATACTTTGCTTCAAAGTCTAAGTCGGAATCGGCTTACTACTCGTAATACAAGGATCGCTTGATTGACTCTTAGCTAATCAGATTGCCAGAAAGGAATGACTTTCCGTCGCGACGACGCTGCAGAGGAAAACTATGATGGGGTGTGCCTAAGGGCACGAGATCATCGGATTCGTCAAAGAAAGCCTCCACTCGGAGGGTGAGGGAAATAGACGCTGCTGTTAATTGGTCAATTTCTATGTTGGCGGTTAGAAAAGGATGCTAGCCGCCCTAGAGAGAGAGTTCCTAGCAGGTGTCACGTAAAATTATGCAAAAGAACAACAAAAAAGAATAAAAAAAAAAGAAACTTTATTTTTCTTCTAACACTTGGTTTTACAATCTACTTCAGAGCTCTAAGCGTGACCTTTTAAGACTGAAGCTCTTATGATTTTTTACTTTCGATCGGATCCCATCGCTTTCTTTTGTTATCCCTCAACATCCCCACCGTCCACGCATTTGCCTGGCGTCCGCGGCCGTTGCCACGCGCTCTTTCTTCTAGAGCCTTCGGTGGAAGGGCCGTTGGGATGTTGATGGTTCATTAGGCACTTCAGCGATATACAGTGCTGGACAAAAGTATTGGCACAGCATGATTGTTATGATAGAAATGCTTATAACTACTAAACAAATTGATTTAAACAAAAAACTTTTTGACGTATTTATTTATTATCTATTCTAGTTTATTACATAACAAGAGCAACAATATAAATAAAATAATACGCAAAATAATAACAAAAATATATTTTTTGAACATTTTATGGGTGGACAAAACTATTGGCACAGTAGAATATTTACGCTTATAACTAATTACATAATAAACTTCTAATATTTTGTTGGCAGTCCTTTTCTTTTAAGGACTTCCTTTAATCTTCTGGGCATCGAGTGGACTAATTTTTTAGTGAATTCAGGTACAATATTGCTCCATTCCTGCAGAAGAACTTTCTTCAGTTCAGACTTGCTTGTGATATTATGTTTCCTAATTCTTTTTTCCAATTCGTTCCACACGTGCTCAATGGGATTCATATCGGGACTTTGAGGTGGTGTGTTTAATGTGTGGGCAGTATTATATATTATCCACTGACGAACAATATATTATCCACTGACGAACATAAAACGCTTTAAAAGTGAAGAAAATCTAGAGAATCAAATTAGGAGTGGTCGCCCTTCTAAGGTAACAATTCGAGAAAAAAGGAAAATCGTAAATATTGTAAAGAAGGATCCAAAAACTAATTCGACTGAAATTGCTTCGATGTTAAAAGCTGAGTGTGAAAAAGAAGTAAGTACCAAAACTGTACGTAGGGTATTGAAGGATGCCGGTTATTCTGCCCGTGCAGCACGAAGAAAGCCCTACATCAGTAAAATAAACCAAAAGAAAAGAGTGGAATTCGCGAAAGAGTTTGTTACGAAAGATACTGATTTTTGGGAAAAGATCATGTTTTCAGATTGTTGAAGTGATCGTCACTTCTGAGAAAACTCAACATCTGGTCTTCGGTTTCTCAACCGCCTAAGGTCTTCGAAGGCGCATAGACAAAAGAATGCGTTTAGGAAAGGCCATAAGCGGTACACGTCCGATGTTGGTTGAGGCAGTTGTCTTTAGTCTAAGGGTAACGCTGCTAGAGAGAGGATCTGGATAGGCTCACATTGTACCACATATTTTGTAATTTACTAGTCACAATATATACACTTTCAATACCTTGCAGTTTGCTCACGCATTTATTTAATTACATCCACTGAATAATCTTAACAGGTTATGGGCCCAGGGCTGTAAATTGTAAGGTAGCAACGCGAAGTGAATAAAGTGTTGAAGAGTTGTGCTTAGTAAAGTAAGTGATAGTGCTAAAATGGAATCAGCAAGTGCGAAGATCGAGATGTTACGTGGCGAAGAAAATTGGCTCCAGTGGCGTTTTATTATGCGTACACTTTTGGAGGAAGATGACGACCTGATCAACGTGTGTGAAGGGAATCTGTGTCATCCAGGTAACAGTACAGAAGAGGAAATCGCCCGTGAAAGATTTTTGAAGGCAGATCGGTTAGCGAGGAAATTAATTGTGACCTCGGTAGGAAGAAAACCGTTGGATCTTCTTTTATGCTGCACAACAGCACATGAAATGTGGAAAAAATTAAACGCAGTATATGATATGAAGTCGAATGAGAATCTAAATATGGTCCAGAAGCAGTTCTTCAATTTTAAATGGGAGGAATCTGAAAATGTGTCCCACAACTTGTCGAAGTTGGAACTAATAGCAGCGAAGATGAAAGCCCTTGGAAGTGAAATTGCCGAGAAAATGCTGATAACACGCATTTTATCGGCGTTACCGAGTAAATTTGATCACTTTCACAGTGCATGGGATTCAATGGAAGAAGAAAAGATGACCCTAGACAGGCTTAGTACCAGACTGATGACAGAAGAAAGCAGATGGAAGAAAGACGACCAGGAAACATCGGTGGCGCTGGTAACAAAAAGTAATAATTGTAAAAGGGAACAGCAGAAGCGATCAAATAAAATTGAATACGAGAAACAAGGACGAAGCTGTTTCAACTGTGGAAAAGTTGGACATCTAAAAAGAGATTGTTTTAGATGCTATATATGTAAAAGGAAAGGCCACATCAGCAAAAATTGTTTCAAGAATAAAGGAAACAACAGTAGAGACAACCAGGAACCCAGAAATCAAAATCGTGATGACAACGGAATTAGCCTATTAGGAAGCACCTCAACGATGCATGCGGCAAACCACGATGTTTGGATAATCGACTCAGGAGCTACGGATCACATGACAGGACGAAAAGAATGGTTCAGCGTTTTCGAAAAATTCAATAACACGGTGAAGATAGAGATCGGCGATGGTACATTCATGGAAGCATGCGGCAGAGGAAAAATCAAAGTAGAGACTTTTGTGGATGGCAAAGGGGTAGCATGTACAATGAACGATGTATTATATGTACCAGGTATGAAAAGAAATCTGTTTTCCATTAGATCTGTCGCAAGGAGGGGTATAGACTTCTGTATTTTAAAGGATGGGGAAAATTGTATATTTCTACAAAACAAGAAAGTAATAGCAAGAGGTTCGGTTATCGGAAATTTATATAAGGTCGATATGCGAGTTATAGTACCGTCAGTTTGCAATCTTAGCAATAGAGCGGAATCAAACGCGGATATGTTGCAATTATGGCACGAACGGCTATGTCATCAAAACATCAGACACGTTAAGGATTTCTTAAAGAATTTAAATATAAAAGTTGTAGAGGATAGTAGCTTTTTCTGTGAAGGTTGCGCATACGGGAAACATCATAGATCGATTTTTCACGAGAAAATCAAGCGTGCGACTAAACCTCGCGAAATTATCTATACGGATGTATGTGGACCTATGGAAGTCGAGTCATTAGGAAAGAAACTGTATTTTTTGATATTTAAGGACGATTTTTCGAAATTCACGAAGATTTACTTCTTACGACATAAGTCAGAAGTAATCGAAAAGATAAAAACTTTTTGTTTAGAAGTCGAAAACCAATTCAATAGTAAGATCAAAGAAATTCATAGTGATGGAGGGAAAGAATTCAAAAATAAAGAAGTTAAAGAATTTTTAAGAAGTCAGGGAATTAGGCACACGGTTAACGTCCCATACACTCCTGAACAGAATGGCGTTGCAGAAAGAGAAAATAGAACAATAGTAGAGGCAGGCCGGTCAATGCTACATTCGAAACCAATTCTACCGTTGTTTTTATGGGCCGAAGCCATGAA
This sequence comes from Bombus pascuorum, assembly GCF_905332965.1. Taxonomy (NCBI): domain Eukaryota; kingdom Metazoa; phylum Arthropoda; class Insecta; order Hymenoptera; family Apidae; genus Bombus; species Bombus pascuorum. The sequence goes on along the minus strand of NW_026869747.1, from coordinate 45,255 downwards.
CACAGCAGTGCATGTCATAAATAAGACAGAGCCAACAGGACAAGATAATAAAACACCATATGAACTATGGTACGGGAAATCCCCAGATGTAGAAAAGTTTAGAGTTTTCGGTACTGAATGTTTTGCACACATACCTGCGGAAAAGAGAAGTAAACTTGACAAAAAGGCTAACAAAGGATATTTGGTAGGCTATTTAGATGACGGACGAGGGTATCGAATATACGTGCCGACCGTAAGAAATGTAATATTAAGCCGTGACGTAATATTTAAGCCCGAACTAGAAACAGCAAAATACGTCAGTATAAATTTACCGAAAATTGTCGAGCGCGAAGATGTGTGTACGCAGAACGATAGAGCATGTACGTATGAAAGCGCAGTGAGTGAACATGAAAAACAACCTCATGTAACCAACGAGAATGTGAGACAATTGAGAGATAGAGACAAAATAAAACGAACCGATTTTTATGGTAGTCCAGTAACGTACGTAGCGGAAAAATTACCGGTGGATTTTAACGAAGCGATGAGATCCGAAAAGAAAGAATTATGGAAAGCGGCTATGAATGATGAAATGAAATCGCACCATGAAAATAAGACGTGGATCCTTGTAGAAAAACCAAAAGATCAAAAGATACTTAGCAATAGGTGGGTTTTAACGATAAAGCAAAATCCGGACAATTCGGAACGATATAAAGCGCGACTTGTGATTAAAGGGTGTTCACAGAAAGAAGGCATAGACTATAAGGAAACCTATAGTCCTGTTGCTCGGTTTGACACAATTAGATTAATGCTTAGTATGGCTGCCAAAAATAATTTACACCTTGGACAGTTTGACATTAAAACCGCATTTTTATATGGAAGTCTGAAAGAAGACATTTATATGAAACAACCTAAAGGTTTTGATGATGGTACAAATCGCGTTTGTAAATTGCTAAAATTAGAGAAATTTAATATGAATGAGGCAAACAGTGTTTCTACACCTATTGAGACTAATTGGAATGAAAGTAACATAGGCAATAATGATTGTAACGCACCATACAGAGAAGCTGTAGGAAACTTAATGTTTCTACAAACCGTAAGTAGGCCAGACATTAGCTTTGCAATAAATATAGCGTCGAGACATTTAGAAAATCCAAATAAGCATCAGTGGAAATTAGTCAAACGAATTTTACGCTACATAAAAGGGACCGCGGACATGGGACTCTTATATACAAAAGCAGGTAGTCTCGAAACCTTCAGCGATGCTGACTATGCAGGCGACAAAGACACAAGAAAGTCGACATCAGGCGTTGTATGTAAGTATGCGAATGCGGCCATTACATGGCAATGTAAGCGACAACAATGTATAGCTTTATCTACGACAGAAGCTGAGTATGTCAGTGCAGCCTCAGGAGCGAAAGAAATTATGTGGCTGAAGAAAATATTTCTTGAATGTAAAATAGATATCCTCAAGTATACGCTATATGTAGACAATACTAGTGCCGCGAAATTAATTAAGAATCCGGAATTCCATCAAAGAAGTAAGCATATTGATGTAAGATATCATTTCTTGCGAGATTTATACAATAGAGGCGAAATTGATGTAACGTATGTAACAAGCGAAGAACAACTGGCAGATATATGTACAAAGGCGTTGCCAAAACCAAGATTTGACTATTTGAGACAGAAATTAGGTTTGAACAATAAAAGAGATATTAAGAGGTAATTTTTGTAAAGATGTAGAGTTTTTAGGGAGGGTATCGAAGTGGTTATTACATGTAAAAAAAAAAAAAAAAAAAAAAAAAAAAAAAAAAAAAAAAAAAAAAAAAAAAAAAAGAGGAAAAACTCTACATGATCTGTTAAGTCTTCTTGTAGTATTTTTTTAGTAATAAATTAATGTGAATAATAAAGAGAAAGGTATTGACGAAATTAAGCTTCGAATATTTACAAAAAGATAATTGTATAGACCGATGTAGAGTTTTAGGGAGGGTGTTGAAGTGATCGTCACTTCTGAGAAAACTCAACATCTGGTCTTCGGTTTCTCAACCGCCTAAGGTCTTCGAAGGCGCATAGACAAAAGAATGCGTTTAGGAAAGGCCATAAGCGGTACACGTCCGATGTTGGTTGAGGCAGTTGTCTTTAGTCTAAGGGTAACGCTGCTAGAGAGAGGATCTGGATAGGCTCACATTGTACCACATATTTTGTAATTTACTAGTCACAATATATACACTTTCAATACCTTGCAGTTTGCTCACGCATTTATTTAATTACATCCACTGAATAATCTTAACACAGATGAAAGTAAGTTTAATATTTTTAAATCTGACGGCAGAATATTAGTATGGCGAAAACCCAACACAGAGATGGACGAACTGAATCTGCAAGCCACCATGAAACATGGGGGTGGTGGTTTAATGGTGTGGGGATGTATGGCATCATCGGGTGTAGGAGAACTTATATTCATTGATGAGATAATGGATAAATATGTATATTTAAATATACTCAAGCAAAATCTTTTGAAAAGTACTCAAAAATTAAACCTCCCCAGGGATTTCTATTTTCAGCAGGATCGAGATCCTAAACATATGGCGTATATTGTTCGTCAGTGGATAATATATAATACTGCCCACACATTAAACACACCACCTCAAAGTCCCGATATGAATCCCATTGAGCACGTGTGGAACGAATTGGAAAAAAGAATTAGGAAACATAATATCACAAGCAAGTCTGAACTGAAGAAAGTTCTTCTGCAGGAATGGAGCAATATTGTACCTGAATTCACTAAAAAATTAGTCCACTCGATGCCCAGAAGATTAAAGGAAGTCCTTAAAAGAAAAGGACTGCCAACAAAATAATAGAAGTTTATTATGTAATTAGTTATAAGCGTAAATATTCTACTGTGCCAATAGTTTTGTCCACCCATAAAATGTTCAAAAAATATATTTTTGTTATTATTTTGCGTATTATTTTATTTATATTGTTGCTCTTGTTATGTAATAAACTAGGATAGATAATAAATAAATACGTCAAAAAGTTTTTTGTTTAAATCAATTTGTTTAATAGTTATAAGCATTTGTATCATAACAATCTTGCTGTGCCAATACTTTTGTCCAGCACTGTATATTCTTTTTAATAGAACCATCCATTTCTTAACACGTTAATCAATCTGTTAATCAATCCGCATTTCTCATAAAAGGATAGTAAACTTTTATGACGAGAAACCATTAGTACTGAACGAAAAACCTTTGGAAAAGCTGAATAATATAAATAAAATAATTGAATTTTAGGTTTTTGTCATTTTTATCACTATAATATTAATTATTTATATTTACGGTATTATAAATTATAATAGTATATACTATAATAGTATATAATATTATAATTTATAACTACATAATATTATATAGTGCTTTAAGTTAATAGTGTTATATATTAAGACGTCCTTAGTGAGGAGTGCCCACACTTCTAGCAGCAAAATGACGTTCGGTCCCGCGCGATTCTTCTGACGATGGATATAATAGCACGTACATGTTCCGTATACTTTGTAGTTGCAGGCGACTGACTTGCCGAGGTAAGTCGCAACTTTAGAGTCGCGCGCGATCCTTAATCGCGGTAGTAGGAATAAAAATTGTGCCATATTCGGCAATGGATTTTATAATCGCGTGGCTAATCGCAAATGGAAAGCACGCTTCAGACGGCAACGTTGGAAGACCAGAAAAATAAAGCTCTTCTGTCTCACAAAAGAAAGATACGTACATATGTGTTTCCTTATTCTTTCAAATTTTAGCGCTGCTGCGCCAATTTACGGCTATTAAAATATGAAGAGGACTTGGAGAGGTATTATAAGGAACTTTATTCTAATATTCACGTAATTGCTCTACACGTGTGATACTCGCCAGAGATCTAGGGCATAAGATTTTCACACTGCGCTTCTCTCTTTTCTCTCAACGGAGTCCTAGGCCATCGTACAACGCTCACATACATACTATGAAGGGGATACATACTTGTGTGTGGTTGTGCTATACGTTCCTTCACTCTCGCACGTACAATACAAATGTACCATATGTGGCTCTTAGTTTGAAAAACCTGTCTACGAAGTAGGAAAGGTGACAAATGATGAAATGTTGTCAACACTGGTAACGAGTCAACAGTTCAGTACTTTCCTCGGAATCTTGAGGGAGAAAAATTACCTAGAGAAAATAATAACAAATTTGTTAAGTTTATTAATATATTCACATAGTAGACCGTAGACGATACATTTTATGTCTCATGAGACATGCGACATGCCGCGAGACCAAGCACCGAATTTCATATTTTATAGTTGGACATAGACACACAACTGTCTTGTAACTATACTATTATTATCAATACCAGAAATGCGTTCGGTTGCCGTCGATCGTTTGGTAGCCGACATATTATCTTTGAAGAGAACGCTTTGCATATAGTAAGTATCTATACTAATAAATTGCATGTATGTCTTTAACATTATTATTTTGTATAGTGCTTCTCCCTATAATATATATTAATATATAATATAAAATTTAAAATTTATTTCTGGTGACTTAAAGGACATAAGTATAACTTGTATGGCTTGTGTATGGCTGTGCATTACGTTATTTGCAAATTAATTTAAGTTTTTGGAATTATCGTAATATCGAATGATTATTCTTAGGAAGAAAATTACTCTGTACATGCACATATCTTAAGTTGCTAAAAGTTAAATTACAAAGTTAAATTACATGTAATGGATTAATAGTGTAGGATAATTAAAAAGAGTGTCATTTTTTATAAATTACGAAAAAGTTACTTATATCTGAACTAAGAAATGTCATAAATATCATAAAACGGAAGCAGAAGAAATAACATTGAAAGAGAAAATGAGAAAGAGTAATATTTTAAACGTAAAGGTTAGGTGTTAAATTCTACTCAAATCAAATAAAATATTTAATTAAATATAAAAAAAAGTTAAAGTATTTACTTAGTTATGTTTATTCCAAATTGTTTGTTTCGGTATAATTTTTGCAAAATATTAAAGAATATATACTTGCGTAAATAAGAATATTACTTTCAAAGTCGAAAGAATCATATAAACATTGATGTAGGAGCATTATAAATTCATAATTTTATTTTGTATACTTTGTTTGATAGAGAAATGAACATCTTTTTGCCCATTAGCAGTTGGTAGATAATGGTATTATATCATGAGACGTAATTTGATATGCCAGTTCTGTTAGATGGGAACACTATCTGCTTCGCATGTATATACATGTTTCCAGTGAACCAAAATAAGAAGAGAAACCTTTGTTTGAGTTAATGAATTAAAAACTATTTGAAAGTGATCTGTGGAACAGTATAATTCAGAGAGATGAGGACGGAAGTTACAGAGTCACAGCCTTTCAAAAACTTAAAAGAATTATTCGATAACCTGGGTAACTTGAAACCATGGCCAGAAATTGGAGAACTACGAGATTCAACTGATTATGTGTACAGTGGTTTAGAAATAAGCGCAGGAAGAACGCGGTTAGAAAAATTGGATAGAGAAGTACATCCGAAAACGTTGCTCTGTCATGATATGAAAGGTGGCTACCTAGAAGACAGGTAATAGAAATCACTATATTTATTAATTCATATATTATACATAATATACCCGTGATTTTTCAGATTTATATATGGATCAGAATCTTATGATTCTTACCTATTTTATCACTGGAGTGTTATTGACACTTTTGTGTATTTTAGTCATCATTTCATAACTGTGCCCCCTTTTGGATGGATTAATGCAGCACATAATCATGGTGTAAAAGTTCTTGGTACTGTAATTACGGAAAGAGAAGGTATCTGGGATGTTATACTTGAATATCATGAAGAAGTAAGAAGATTTGCAGATGCACTAATACTTGTTGCAAAATTTTATAAGTTTGATGGCTGGTTATTAAATATTGAAAATACCATTAAAAGTGAGCAAGTTAATAATTTAATTTATTTTGTAAAATATCTAACAGAAAATATTCATGAAGTAATTAGAAATTCTGAAATTATATGGTACGATAGCGTAACCAATGAAGGAAAATTAAATTGGCAAAATGAGCTTAACAGTAAAAACATGTAAGCTTATGACACTCTTATACTTTTACAATTGTTTCTGTTTGTAAATTTTATTTAATGTTCTGAATACAATGTTTCAGAGATTTCTTTTTAAACTGCGATGCCATTTACTTGAATTATAACTGGATGAAATCAAAATTGAAAAACAGTTTGGCACTAGCAAAAACTCACAGTCGAGATATTCATGATATATATGTAGGAGTTGATGTTTGAGGTAGAGGTTGTCCTGGCGGTGGTGGATTTAATTCATCATATGTAATTACAATATTACTTATTTTATTGTAGCATATAATATAATATCGTTTAATATTTCATTAAACCATTATAATCTACAGGCTTCACAAAAAATACGACACGAAGGACTTTCTGTTGCACTTTTTGGTCCAGGTTGGACTCACGAATTTTTCGGATCTAAGACATTCCAAGAAGTAGAAGATCTATTTTGGGCACAGTTGTTTCCTTATTTATACGTTCATGTATCTATCTAGGAAGAAGAAGTATTCAAAACATCATTTTGCCGTGGCAGTGGTAGCATGTATTATCGCTGTGGTCAGGTATGTCAAATTTTGACAAACACATTATTTTTAACAAACTGAATTTATCATAAAAGATATAACTTAGAAAACACGAAGTTGGCACCCTGCTGAGGGTAGCCACCCACATGCTATATTTATTTTTATTTTATTTTTTTTATTACCAATGAGATATAACACTTTACCAAATGTCCTTCATGACAAATTGTAAAAACCAAAATAAACCATATATATAAAAAAAAAAAAAAAAAAACTGAATTTATTACATGAATATATTATAACTGAGATGCACATAGTTTATGCAGGCACTATATGAAAGGGATGGAAAAAGATTTAAACACAAACCATTTTACAATTTATCCCTGCAAAATCCACAAATTTCAGTACCTATACCGCACATGAAATTTACATCATCGCCTCAACTTCCAGAACCGAAAAGTGAAAACGATCGAAGTGAGTGTTCAAAAGAACCGATACAATATGTTTATGAAACGAGGAAGAATGTTATTCGAGTATTAAAAAATGTTGTAAATATTGAAAATAAAATGCCAATGCTATATGTAAATAGCTTCGAATTTTGCAGCGAGTTCTCTTTCAGAGGTGGTGGTTGCATAGAATTAACTACAAATGATCTTACAACTAGGTCATATCACAGGTGAAGGAGTTATATATTTTGTAATTAAATTTATGATACCTCGCACAATTGTATTTTATATATTAATTATGTGTTTAAATTCATTTACAGACTATTTCTCGTTCACATCGAATTTCAACAAGACATTGTAGCAATCATTGCTTATAAAAAAATGGAGTCGTCCATAGCAAATGGAAGTCAACCCGAACCAATACTAGTTCTCGGCAATAATACATTCTTAAAATCCATCGTTCATTATAAATCAAGGAATTTGGTTGCCAACTGGAAAAGATGGTAAGTCTACAAAATATAAATTGAAATATTTGTAACATAAAAAACAAGATCACAGAATTTAACAAGTAACCGTGATAGTTAGATATTCGAGATACTATCAACAATGATCTTAGGTTCAATAACGAATCCGCGGTTAACGGGATAACGAATATACTTTCTTCCAAAGTCTAAGTCGGACTGTTTGCTAAAAACGTGAAATATCCACTGATCGTAAGGACGTTGTTTTACTCGCTGATGAGATCGCACGAGAATGTTCCTCTTCATCACAGTGATGCTACAGAGAAAAACTATGATGGGGTGTGTCTCAGGTCACGAGATGATCGGATTCGTCGAGGACAACCCTCGTTCAGAAAGTGAGGGAAATGGACGTTGCCGTTAATTGGTTAATTTCTATGTATTTACTTAAAATTCTATATAAGAGTTGGTCGCAAATAATCTGTTAATTAAAACAGAAATTTCTATGTTGGTGGTTAGAGAAAGATGCTAGCCGCCATTGAAAGAAAGTTGCTAGCGGGAAACGTCGTTCGTGAGGAAAGCAGATCTGCCGTATCTTCCGGACTGTTAGGATAAAGACTGTTTGTCAATTTGAAGGACCTTAGTCAATTAAATCCTAAAATTTATAGCGGGTCCTCAGGCTAGCTAAACATATACTGTGAATGATGCATCGACATCTGGCAATCATGTTGCGGGAATAATTGGGTCTGTGTGTGGCGAGCCACGGGGCAAAGACGGTTGGAATGTTTACTGTTGGATGTCGGTACAACTGTTTCTGTTTAAGGAGAGCTATGCAATTCTATACTATCTATGCTATTCTATTCTATGCTATCAATTCTTCTATATCTGTTACTTTCAGCTTCTTTCTATAAAAGGCTTCATGTGGTGCTTTTAACAAAGATAGTTGTGGTATTATCTTAAATTTCAAATCGTAAATGGAGATATATTAAACCTTTAGTTTGAAAATTAATTTGAAGTTTTTAAAAGGTGTCTTTAAGTTCATAATCTTTTTTAACTGTTGCATAAATGCAAAAAAATATTCTATTTAAACGACAATTTAAATTGAAAAAAATTCACACAGGAGAATATTAACAATAATTTTACTATTAATTCTATGTAAAAAGAGGAAGTAAACAATATTCAAATTATTGATTTATGTAAACTTATTTTTATTCGTTTTCTGAAATTACATAAACTTTTCTAAATTCTATAAAATAAAAATCTTTTTCAATGGAAGAACATTTTAACAAAAAGAGTCTCTTAGATTTACAGAATATACAGAAAAATTTTGTATGTTTATGATTTTCCCAACAAAATCATACAATACATAGAAATGCCAATATAGTCTGATGTGTGATCTCGAAATTTTAAAAGCGTCAAAGAAGTCACGTTCGTATTAATGTTCGTAATACTATACCCTTTCTATTTAACATGAAATTTTCCTTTTTGTTGTTAGTGTTTAAATTTGTGTGGTTTTTCTGATTTTGAAAATGACGAATGAAGAGTTAGTATTGTATATATACGTGAATCATAGTTTAATTTTCATGAAAGTGGGTCAGGGTATTCTTATTTCTCACAATGATGTACGAAAAAGCTTGTTTGAGCGGTACAATTTTTCTCTACCGGCGATCTATCCTCATACTGACGAATCGTCGCCACGATCGTCACTAAGTATCGTGATTAAGTGAGAACTCTCGGCGAATTTGGTCACACGCTTTCGATGTAGACACCCGTAGATGTTAAAACGCAAGTTTGAACGATAGGTCCCGCGTGCTTTAATTCTCTTAATGAGGAATCGTTGTAGTTCTCTTGTCTGTTTTACGGTATGTTGTACGCGTTACGAGAAGAATGGAAGAATGGAATCGGTTACTTCCCACTATGTTAGCGATACACAAACGATGAACAAAACTATATAATTCTGTAGACGTCAGCCTACAACGTCCGAATTAACAAGTCGGGTATGAGAAACCCGGCCTGTTCGGTCTCGGGATCGAGTACCCGTCTTAAGGGAAGAAGCATAACAGAGCTTAAATATTTCTGGATCTTCGTTATAAGATCATAGATGATACTCGTGTCATTCATATCTTTCGTCATATCCTAGTTGAGACGTAACCATATTCTGTTCACAGTCGATACGTTCGGCCTTGTAGCTTGAGTCTACGAAGAAATCACGACCTGTACGAGACGTTCAGAAAGCTTATTGAACAAACTCAATTGGCTTGTGGCTCGCAAGTTGGCAATCTGGTGAAACGATCTTTGCAAGAGCTGATCCATCTAGCTTCTACTGTGTATAAAATATTGTTCCAGCTGTGCTTTTTGCTTCTGTTTCGCTGATATTGGAAATTGGATATCGGCGAGAAATCATGTTCCGTGTTTGTTTAGCAAGGTAAAAATTTCAAATCGCTAATAAAAATCTAAAATCGAAGAATTTATTAAAGATCTCAATAATATTTGATTGTAAAATTTTGTTGTTTGCTTGTTTTATTGTAGATCTGAATTAATGAAAAAGACATTCTTTTTTATTGAATAAATTTGGATAATTTTAGAAATTTCTTGAAATTCTGAATTTAAATTCATTACTCATTTATGTTTACAACCTATAAGAATATTTATTCTATTAAACAAGTGAATATTTTTTTTTTTGGCTGCGAACATTAGTGGGAAAGTATGTAAATGTTAATACCGTTGCAAAGGAATATTATACATTTCACACAGTTCTATTGCAAAATGAATAACGATTTTTAATTTAATTAAGAAATAATTTTTTATCAATCTACGGGCATAAATATATCTAAATAATCGTAACAGTCGAAACTAAAATTTGTAGTAAAATTATTTTATTAATATCATTTAATTTTATACGTATTCGAAACATATGCTCAATTAATATTAAATTTTAATTCACCGAGCAAAAATGCAAAGTTCGTGTCAATCAGATCGAACATCTCGTACATTTGCATCATATCATGAATGAATAAACTATCAGCGAGAAAATACCAGAGTTTTAAGATGAATCGATTAGCATAGTAAACGATTAAATTTTTTTTTATTTTATTTTATTTTGGTTTTTTACAATTTGTCCTTATGGACATTTGGCAAAGTGTTATATCTTATTGGTGAAAAAAAAATAAAATAAAAATAAATATAGCAATATAGTGGGTGGCTACCCCCAGCGGGGTGCCAGCCTCGTTTTTTCTAAGTTATATCTTTTATGATAAACGATTTAATGAAAGAATTAACTAACGAATGTCTAAATAACAGAAGCATAGAATGGGAGTGAGTTCTCGAGGATAGCTGACATTCCTAATCTCACGTGCACATTAATCACTTACGATACGTATTATACATATATAGGAGTAGCCCCTTTTGTAGATGTTAATTCGTCTCTACGTTTTCTTTTGTGTAATTCCGGTGTTTCAGTAGTCTAGTTACAATCAAATTACAATAGAGTTATTTCGAGAAAAAAAATAATTCCGCATTCTGCTAATATAAATGTAATATTGGGAGATAGATGGATCACCTGTTTCGAATGCTTCTCGTTTATTATTATTGTTGAAGTGATCGCCACTTCTGAGAAAACTCTACATCTGGTCTTCCTTCGGTTTCTCAAGCGCTAAGGTCATCGATAGCGCGTAGATAGCGCACAAAAGAATGCGTCGATGACAGACCATAAGCGGTACACGTGCTACGTTGGTTTCGGCGGTTCTTTTAGTCTCAGGGTAACGTTGCTAGTGTCACGTAAAATAATAATGAATTTAAGGAGAAAAGAAACTTTTATTTTTCTCTTTTGTTTACAATACACTTCCGAGCTCTAGACGTGACCGTTCAAGACTATCTGACTGCTCTACTGCTCTTACTGAGGAAAACTCGGCGTGGGTGTTCCCTTTTGAACTCAGAACGCAGATTCGTTGTCCACACTTTTTGGTGGAAAAGTGAGGGTAATGATCCGCGATGCCCATTGGTAAATGAATTAGGTAGTAAAGACAAGGAGAGCTAGATATGGCTCGTGGGCATCCTTGTTCATGGGAAAACTCTTATCTTGCCAGACACCCGCTTTCTCCGTATTAGGTAAGAGCGTGCAACAAACATAAACCGAAAATGTTTACGTGAAGGAAACTGAAACTGAACAGATTCGGTTTATGTCGTCTTCTTAGGCCTGTTGCGAGTTAATAGAACAATAGATAGGTCTTGGCGTCCGGACTACGGGGAATCTCGCAAGGATCGTTACATCTGGCGTACCACATGGCAAAAGGAAAATTGATTCGTGACACTAGCGAGAGAATCTGGTTCGGCTTACATTGTATTTCACATTTTGTACTTTATTATTCACAATATATATACTTTCAATACCTTACAATTTACCCACGCATTTCTTTAATTCCACATACACCGAATAACCCTAACACTGATTACAGGAAGGGAATACCGTGTGAGCGAGCCACTTCCGCATTCGACCGGAAACTGCAATGAGTACAGCTGTGGATCCGAGGGCCACGCTGAGTGTTCGCCAGAGGACTGCGTGCCCCTTCTCCCCAAGATACCACTTGCATCAGATATATCGGACGCACCAGAAGACGATTTCGAAATTTTCAACCGTGCCAGGGATCAAGAAATCGACGAGAACTTCTAAAGAACGATTATCGGCTGTTTCATGAAATTTTCGAACGCGTGACTCGCGAGAGACTCGGCTTTCACGTAATCGCGGTCTTCTACGTGTTTCGTCTTTACCTATTAAGCTTTTCTTCCTTATTCGGAATTTGTTGATCGATATGAATTATACGCGAAGATTGAACAATGTTAATCATTACGTTAACGTTAAAATGAATTATTTAAATTTGTGTGGTTTTTCTGATTTTGAAAATGACGAATGAAGAGTTAGTATTGTATATATACGTGAATCATAGTTTAATTTTCATGAAAATGGGTCAGGCAGTTCATTTTTCTCGTGCGTCTTTCAATCATTCCATAAACTATTGTGTCTGTCTTGTATCCGTGGGATCCCGTGTCCGCTTAAAAATGGTTGTATGCTAAATAAAAGAAAATCCTACGGTATGTCGATTTTCTTTCGATTTTCCCTTTATCCTTATATTATCTATATTATATATGTGTAATATACGTCATGGTTCTAAATCCGTGTGAAGTCAGCGAAATTCTGTGACCCAAGATAATATGGAAATCAAGAATAACAATATTACGTGGAGGTTTCGGTTTTGAGAAAATAAAACTTAAAAGCCTGTCAACTACATATGTATACGAGTTTGATTCTCGATTCGGCAGAAGTAAACAATTGATAGGAGATTATTCAACATGCGAAAATAAATAAAGAACACCTCCGATGTAATAGTTACTCTATTATTACGTATTATTTTGGTACGTGGTAGAATAAGTCATAGAATCTTCTTGACTTCATTTCGACATCGCAAGTCGCTTCCTGTTTCTGAATACCCAAGTTATATTTCACAAAGACCAGAAAAGTATTTAAGCGTTCAATAACATTATCCACTATATTAATAAGCGTCAATATTCAGCGGCACCATATTTAATACTTATTATATGCTTAAGATAGTTTCATGTTGTATACTAAGTTTTTACTAAATGCATGTTCACGATAAATATCTTGTAACTCCTATGTACATTTCTAGATTGGTTTCAAATTTATTCGATATAATACTGATAGTGGCATCTTGTAATGTTAATGACTTTCAACATACAATATGAACATAAAAGTTCTTTGCAATAAGTGTTGAAATACTTTCGTGAAAGCGTATAATTATTCTGGATAAAGTACTAATGTACTATTATAAACGTAGTTTTACTTTTAGAGATTTATCGGTATATCAATGTTTATTTGAAGAGTATGATAAATTTGCAGAAGTGATTGATATCAGAAAGTAACTTCTGGAATTATTGAACTCTGTGATAACAAAATAGATTGGAACGCGCTATAGAAAAATTTGTTCAATGGTATGATTATTACTCGAAACAATAATCTGAAAGCTGTTCTATAACAATCTATAAAATCTTCAAGGTACAGGAAATACGTTTTTAAATCCTATATTGTAGAAAGGAACAGAAGTAAAACTCGTTATGGTATATACAACTAATTATATCGAATTATATACAAGCATTTCTATATGATATATTATATATTTTATACGTAATATGTAATATAAAAATTGATATATTATATATATTCTATATTTTATGCAAAGCAATTTTTAAAATGATACCAGTATACGTAGAGTAAAAATATTTCCCAAAGGATTGTGCAACGTAAGTGACGTACGAACAAGATATTAGAAACAAATAATTAAATGGCGCGTGTATAGCAAGGGAAAGTAGACATACTTGGGATGCGTATTTGATTTCCACTACAATAGAATCTACGTTTGAATATAATTTTGTATACACATGTATTACTTCGATAATTATTCCAAGATTTCTTAAATTAATAATAAAATTAAGTAGACAATAAATTTAATAAACATATATATTATTCATTACTGTTAGATTATCATTAAAGAGAAGCTTGTTATTTTCTACAAAAATGTTAAATTTCCTTCGTTGTATTATATGCAAATTTTACATTAGAAAACTAAATATTTAATTTTATCAGCAATAAAGTAATAGCTTTTTCTTTTATCAACAGCTCCGTCTCAAGTTCTCAAATAAATTTCTGCAATTATTAACCATTTAGACAAGATAATATTGCTTAGAAAGTTAATTAGACGTTTATAAATAATGTTAACATCAAAATTGATTAAAAAACGAATAATTGATTCTATATTACATACAATATACTATAAAATAAAGTACAATTATCAATCTTCTTTAACAAATCTAATTTTCAACAACGACACATTATTTGCGTATTATTTACATACTTGAATAATAACAAGATAACTTCGATAACCGAAAACCGATTAAAATCCGGATGACAGGAAGAACCTGTTTCATCGGAATTAATCCAATTATGTAATAACATTACAAATTCACAGCAAACGTGTTTGCCAGCCGTTTCAATATCGACAAATAGCGCATTCCAGATTAATTAAACTAACGTCATCATTGATCAGTGATCAGTTATTTAATTTCATGTAAATACACATGTAAGTACAGATTCATTTGTTATTCGTCGTCCTTTATGATATATAATAATCCGTATTGATTGCTACGAAATGAGGAGAAAAGATATCTAGATCAAAGAGTCTGAATATTTTAATGAATGAAATGCAAATAGAGAGAGAGAGAGAGAGAGAGAAGGAAAGAGAGAAAGAGAATCAAAAACAAAATTATAAAAATACAGTACAAGATACAGTTATAAAATTAGTTTAACACGTACTCTACTTAATTTTTAGTTTAATGATACATATTTATATCATTCAATTAGGGAATTATTTGCTGGAAAATCTAGTTCTCAAAATCGTTCATATCACAAAAATTACAGCAAAAATGCTGTAACATACTAAATATGATATTTCTTTTACAATTAATACTTTATTTTGCAAATATCAAACACGGTAATTATTTTAAGTAGTTTATCTAATTATTAGGAGGAATATTTTAAAATGTCTCAATCAGATTTTTACATTAATTTTTATTCGTCAGCAGCATTTAGTTCTCTTAATAATTACTATATGTTACAAATATGACAAAAATTAAACAACAGATATTACAATATTTATTTCTTCCTTATGTAATTCTGTACTTATTTAAATAATAATGTAACCTGTAGTTTATTTAAATATGAACAATTTATTACATACAATCACAAAAGATCTATATTTTTATCAAGCCTAGGACTTTGGTTATCCGAATTGATCACGATCTGCTGTCGAATTGAATTTTTCCGAAATATTATCTATTCCATATATTTCATCACTTTTTCTTATTTTAAATAAAAGACAGAAGGTAATTTAGTTTGAACTATTTTATAAATATTAGTATTAAGGAGCGCCAAAGCTTTTCAATAAGAATGTAATAATTTCTTTAACATTCTGTTCTTGTTTCTCAATGTCTTTCAATGTTTCTCAAATCTTTTCTTGCAAGGGAGCATCTTTAAATTTTTGATTACTTGATGTTCTGATCATCGAGTCCGTAATAATATTAGAAAACATTTACTTACGATAAGAAAGGAAAAATATTTTTGAAATTATCACATAGTACATGAACAAGTAACACGAGCATGCTTAGTATCTTGATTGGTTTGGATTTCTATACATGAAAAATACACGAATTCCATTGACCGGCCGAGCATACATTTCTCCAAACTGCATAGAAATCGGCGTAAAAGTGAAAACATTTCACTTAGAAGGTCATACTTGTGTAACTCTTTCCGCGGGTTTGCAAACCGTAGAGAATTGCAGCGCTGCAATTCATTGTTATTCGATGTTTTCTGGCGACACTCTAATGAATACAATTATTTCAATGTTCATGTGTACTCTGTTATTTGTATAAGAGACAAAAGTGAGTCTCATTGTAGAATAAGAGAGTTCTTAAACCAATTTCATATATTTTAAGAAGACACACGTTTTATCTTTCACATTGCATTGTGAATCATAATTGATTTAAAAATGTTTCAAAAAGTTGATTACTATGTTTTAGAAGGATTAAGTTCTAAAGTGAAAGTAAACTAAGATAACCATGTACATGTATAATTCTTTGCAATAAAAGGTTTCCCAAGCTTTTTAAATATCCTAATAATATAGATTGCTTTCTAATTTTGAAGACTGTTTAAAATTTTACACATTTAAAAAATTAAAGAAAATTTTCAAATCAGAGTATCTCATATACTTTGTGCTTTTTAATTGGTATTTTAAACTTATGTAATTGTAATCTTATTATACTTATATAACTCTATATACGATTTACATTTATATATTAAAACTTAATTGAATCATATTTTAATTGTTATCATGCTAAAACACATTATAATATAAATCGATTTTAATGTTTCTCAGGTTTGATTACCTTGGTCTTCACAGTTCTACTGACGCCCTATAAGTCTCTCGGCCAGAGTTTGCAGATGTGCGCAGACGGAGTTGCCAGTTTGACAGGACTTGCTGGTATTGTTGATGCGTTGATGACGCCACGCAACAGATTTTCCGGCTTTACCATGGCTTTCCTTGTATTCGACCTCGCTGCCTTTGGCCTTTCGTTTACATCTCTATCTGTGATCGTCGTTCGTATTTCCACAAACGTAGGGATGCCACTGGATGGTGACAAGTCTAATTCGGTACGTATTGTCGTCTGTACTTTCACCGGTACTGTCCTTTCCTATTTCTTTTTCTCTGCTGAACACTATGTTGCACTACTGAAATGTTAATTACTATTTTTCTACGTTACTTTTGTTTTCTTTTCCTTCAGTTAAATTCTTCATTATTTAATAATCTATACAATTATTTATATAGTAAATAACAAGTATTGAAGTAACGATCAAATAAATGTTGGAGAGGACATACATATTTTTATTGAAAACTTTCAATAATTGTGCTGAACTATAGATGATACAATTATAATAATATTTTGTATTACGATTTGAATTATAAGATAACATTCATGTAAGCCAAATCTCACATTGTTGCCAGGACAATGCTAAATTAAATTTCATCCGGATAAAAATTGTATATATTTAAAAATGCTTTTTCATTAAACTAAAATTTATCTATCAAAATAGCTTCGCCTTAGATAAAGTATCCAATGCTTTATTACATTAATTAAATGTTTTTTTTAAAAAGTATTACGAATATTAAAAAAGTAGCTAAAATTGTTATCGAAAATGTACTAATATTTATTACTTACTAATAATAAGTTATTATTGCCTCTACCAGAAGAATTTTAACTAGCTGATGCACATGCACTATTTCATTTGCGAGAAGAGCATAATTCCAGAAAAAATGTCATTTCAGAGCTGTACTGAAAAATTGTTGATCGATCGTATAGAAAAATTCTTAAAGTGAAAACAGAAAGCGATTAACATAGCAAACGTTATATTATATTTCATGCTTAAGCTTGTAGTGCAACGATCGATTCATAGGCTAATTAGTAAGCCATAAAAGATATAACTTGGAAGAAACGAAGCTGGCACCCCGCTGGGGGTAGCCACCCACACGCTATACTTATTTTTATTTTAATTTTTTTTTCACCAATAAGATATAACACTTTACCAAATGTCCTTCAGGACAAATTGTAAAAAAACCAAAATAAAAGAAAAAAAAAAAGAAAAATTAGTAAGCAACGTCGGTGGCGCAAATTCGTTTCCGATCGTTTTCTCATTCATCGGTCGGGTCGATGAGTTTCGGCGTCGCAAATCAACCAGAACAGGGCTTAAAACCGCTGGAACCGTTCGATCGCCGGAGAAAGTTTCCAATGCCAAGACTAAAACGCGGTCAGGGCACGCACCATCGTGAAATTTCACAAAATTACTTCGCCTCTAGACCCCGATGGAACGCGTCGCGCCTCTTCCGCTCAATGATCTATTTTTCGAGATACATTTTTCGAGATGCAGTAACCTGAATTTTAAAGGAGGGAATCGATGGATCGGAACTGCAATGTTTTAAAGATTAAGAAATCGTTATAGCGTAATTGGAATGTAAAGAAGCTTGATGAAATTTTCGTATTTTAAATATTTTCTTATTTAATAGATTTTTATTTTCCAATGTGTATATCAGTATATCTTTTCCTGTTTCTTTTAAGAATTTGATGCAGTTTATATGTAAAAAAGCACGATATCTTATTGAAATAGAAACTCAACGATTCAAAATATTTCAATTTCATAAAATTTTAGAAGATCGTACGATGGAAAGAAATGGTAATGAGAAAAATATCGAGGAAATTCCAACTAAATTGGCTGAAATGATATATGAAGGTCTGAGATGAAAACCATGATAATCCATATTATCTATCATTTATGGAAGAGTAATTTAAAAATACGCTGTCAAGCAATTCTATATGAAAATTATACTGTCATTTTATTTTCGAGTTAAATGAGCTTCTAAATCTTGGCTTCTTGGGTAGTTAAAACTTCTTGGACAGTTAAAACTTCTTGGATAATTAAAGCTTCTTGGATAGTTAAAAAATATTAACAAGATCATTTTACAAATAATGTTAATCGTTCCTTACAAATTACTGTGTTTTTGTCATCTATTTTTGAAAGATTCATATCTTTGAATCTGTCAGGTTATTCCCTTTTAACTGTTTCATACTAAACTGTTTCATACAAAAATATTTCTTAAAAAAAAAAAAAAAAAAAAAAAAAAAGAGAAGAACAAAAATTAGAGAATCTTTTCATGTTTTATATGAACTATATTGTTTTATATTATTCTCCAATTCGACATTTATACCTTGAATGTAATATTTTGAAAACGACCACTGTTACTAAATTTTACCGAAAATTTATACATATCAGCAATTATTCACCTATTCAATTACTATACTTGTATAAATGTCTGTTATTATTTGTGAAACTCAGTTTTCTATTGTAAAAACTTGTTCGTAAAAAGTTAAACTTTAATAATATGTACGTGTGTATTCGTAGAGATCAAAGATGTACTATCTTAAGAATTCATAAATTCTTGTTATGTAATAAGAATCTAAATGTAAAGTTTCGCGAAAGAGCGGATTACGGAATTAATGATGGATCGAAGGTGTACGATCTGAAAGATTCATAAGTTCTTTTAATATAATTTGAGTCTGAGAAACTTTTTAAAAAGCTAGAGCATTGCAAAAGTAATAATTCATCGAAGGATTTATAAATCTTTGGATTTAACTTGAGTTTAAACAGCACTGGAAGAGAGGATTGTCGAAGTAACGATGACTTCAAAGTACACCGTTTTAAAGATGCAGAAATCCTTATAAGAGGACTCGAAGCTAGGAAATTTTTCACGAAAGCAGGATTATAAAAATAACAATGGATTAAAAGATTTATAAATCTTCTAAATTTAATTCCAATCTATACAAATGTATACAGGTGAAAGGTGAAAAGGTGAAAGGTGAAAAGGTGAAAAGGTGAAAAGGTTAAAAGGAATTAGAGAATTAATGATGGATCGAAAGTATGTTATGTTAAGAAAGTTAAGAAAATTTTTGTTGATTTCAAAAATGGTCATTTGAAAGATAAATGCACTTATCCTTTCTAGTGAAATGATCAAAATATGGTAATAAATGAACAATATTAATATTAAACGATAAGAGTTTTGTGATAATACTAGTATAACAGCACTAATATGAATTTTCAGTAAAACTAATAAATTTAGGGGCAATGTAAATTCTGTAAATGTTATTCAAAGTGTAAATATTAAATAAGAAGGTGGTACAAACATATTTCAACTCGTTTATAAAATAAACACTTTTGACAATAGAAAATACTCAAAGATCCACATTGTCTTAAATTGAAGAAATTCTTTGAATAGAAAATCGTTGATTCTAAAAAATAATGATGCAAAAAACATTCTAAAAAGGATAATAAAATAAATGGAAAAGTTTCTTTAGTTTAGACACGTTTTAACATCGCATCAACTCCATCACGTGGTTATTAGCGATAGCTAATAATAACAATATTAGCAGAAAGGAATTTATTATTATTAGGATATTCTAGTTAAATATCGCTAAATAAGGACATGCCTTTCAGGAAGGATAAGACGCGTGAAACTTGAGTTTTACCATTGAGATTTCCACCTAAAGCTCCTTTGATCTGGTATTTGTTACGAGAGTAATTGTATTTAAGACAATTTACAGAACATGTGTTTGATGGTAATTTGACAATTACAGATATCGTACGTTGGTTAGTGTTAGGTTTTGACGAATTAGATTTTGAGAATTAGATTTGTATGTGCAAGTTTAGTCTGACCAATTCTAAGTCTGTTTAATACAACTTCGTGTCGATGATCGAGATTCCTGAGACCTACGTTCTTGTTAAAAAATTCTTTATTTATTAATTCGACTGCATTCGAGACTGCTGAGTTTGTCCATTTCATTCGTTTGGCGATTCAGATTAAACATAGCTGTTCCAGTTGAATCGGAGATTTTTCAAACTTTTTTGTTAAAAATAAGGTAGGAACGTCCTTTGCTATCTTCTCCGCCAATTCATTGGAATATTCATCTATGCAAAAATAACTGTTTCACCTTCATTAATTACGGAGTGATTTGTTTCCAATATATCAAATGCGATATCATCAGATCTCTATACTTGATAAATGTGATAGCATCCCTGTTATCGGTGAGAATAGTGTGGTTTTTGATTGGTCAATTATAAGAAGTTGAATTGCTATTAATTCTGCTGATTTAATGCCAATATTGTTAGGTAATATAAATTTTAATATGTCATCTCCATAGATATAATTTTCCATAATTTTCCAGATCGGAATTTATCGAAACATGTTTGAATGACCAAAAAAGAATTTTGGAGAATCTATGCCAATAAATTTAAGTAAATTTAACGTCCAATAATCGAACTCTATTCCCCTTTCAATTCTCGAAGATGCTCCAGGCGTAATTCGTGGTTGCGGTCTGAATGCCTACGAGATTCTTGCGATGAATAATTGCAATAAGTGCCTTGTGTATATAAGGGTTATAAGGTGGTTTATTTTGTGATTAAATATGACAACTCTACTGTATTAATTTATTGATGTGTTTAATATAGATTCCATAAAGCTTAATAGTATAATTCTATTTTAATATAAAGATAAAGAATAATAAATTCTATGCCTTTTTCTATGCTACAGAAATGATTGACCTACTCGTCAATCGCACAGTCCAAACCAGTGTGCCTAGAAACCAGTGTGCCTAAAATTTGCACAGTATACTTCTTTTATGATGTAGACATGAAATAAAGAATAATTTATGGAAACTACAGATCCCAAAGGGGCAAAAAGAGGTCTAATTTTTTACAGGGTAACCGTATCTCTATGTCCACTAAGTTTAGAAACCTGAAATTCGACGTACAAACTTTCCACTAGAAATAAACGAACACGTGTTTGGGCGTTTTTCGAAATTGAACCCCTAGAAACTGTTTAAAAAGAGTTTAAAAAAATAAATATAAATTCAAATACTGTTATATTATAAAGTAAATTTAATAAGATCCAAACTCATGTTCGTGAATCACTGTACATGTCAACTATTGTCAAAGCTAACCCTAACAAATGCAACCACATCACATTCACATTGAGAAAACAGATAACACCAAACATCTTCCTGAACGGCACGCAAATAACACAAACAAGGCAAGTCAAACACCTTGGATTTTACATAGATACACACTTCACATGGGGAGCACGAGGCGGGTATGGGTTCTCAGTGCGTAGCATCATGCCCTGAGAAACCCCGATGTATCTGATGTTCACCTATAGTCGGGTGGCGGCTGGTCGGCGCTGTGGCGCCCGTCAGATCGCTGATCCGGTGCGGAGAACTTCGGAGAAGTTGGTGGGCCCATATCTGTCAAGACCACTCACCTCACCTTCACGTGGGGCTCCCCGTCACCCTGCATCGGTCCCGACCGGGGTAGGGTGCGAAAGAGTGAGTGGCACCAAGGCGAGAGTATGGCTCGTTAACCATACGCCATAAAACAAATAGATGATGAAGATGATGATGAAGATAATGATGATATGTCGGAAAATATAAATAATGAAGTTTACGGTGCAGGGGCGGGATACCCCAGTAGCGGCGCAGACGTGGGTGGACAAGCGGGCCCCGCTGTGTCGTTAGCTTGTGACCGTGGCCGGATGGGGGTGGACCACCAGGCCCCCATCCATGTTATCACGACTGGTGAGGAGGAAGAAGGAGACATTGAAATGGAAGAGGCTCCGATAGTGTAAGCTACATCAAAATTGATAAATGACAAATTGATAAATGACAAATTGATAAATGATAAATTGATAAATGACTACGAATTATTGTCTTTTTACAGAATACAGCGAGGTGCCGGGTATTCAACCGCCTTGCTTGGAACGTATATATAATCAACAAATAAAGGACACGAAATACAGCACACTCTTCTCTTAATACTGAACATTTTACTAATGAATTATAAATAGCCTATATGCAAGTATTATTTACATATTTAATTCGCCACAAACTGCATACAATTATATGTAATCACATATAATTATATATAATCACATATAAAATAAATACAATTGTTTGATGAGATAAGCTACAAATACCACTTCCCAGTGACAATTAATCTAGAACTTATATTTGTCACCAAAAATTATGAACATTATAATGTAATGTGCGCTTTCCCTTTAATTAAAATTATAATACTATAATAACAGATAGACTGCACTGTTGCTCGTTGCAAAATGAACATCTTAAAATATCAACCCTGTTTCTACATACAACTCACTAATATCTATGTACAACTATTATGATACACTTTATACATTTCTCAAGTATGAATTACCACTACGTTCACGAGTGCTTAGAGGAAAACAAGATAAATATAATTAAAGTAAGTACAGGCGAAAATACTGCGGATATTTTTACGAAGGCACTGTGTAGAGAGAAATTTGAAAGGTTTAGGTCATGGATGAATGTAAACTAAGAGGAATGTTAAAGGTTCTATTAAGTAATTCGACAAATCATGTAAATCCGATAAGCAGACGTTAAGAAGCATCTGGAAGAGTCGGTTGACAACAAGCGAGCGTGCGAGTAGGTTTACGAGGTCTTCAGAGTATAACATATGTGTATAACTGTTGTGTGTTGAATAAAGTGAACTATTTGAATTTCCGAATATATATATGTATATATATATGTATATTGTTTTTGTACAAACGTTTTATTTTTATTTTTTTTAACCGAACTATATCCATCAAATAGTTGATTATATATAAGAAAGTAGAACTATAGCACACAAATAATTACGAACATTTTTATTTGAAGTTGGCTATGTGGATTTTTGTATTTTTTATCAGATATTGAGACAATCTTTTATTATATTATTACCCTCAGAATATTCTCTCAATTAACATTTACTTTGAATTTAATTTTTGATATAAATAAAACATTTTTTCGATTTTGTCAAGCATTTTTAAATGTTATAACAATAATAAAATTTTATTAAATATATATGTGAATTCAATCTTCTACTTTGTAAAAGATTGCAACATGCACAATTTATTTGTTGATAATATATACGTTCGACAAGTTTTATTTTTTAAATTCATTTATTCATGACATTACACATATAGATTAGAGACGTTATAGACATTATTACACATATATATTGTAGACGTCACGTTAACGACTATACAATAGAATGGCGGCATTAAATTGGCATCACGTGTAACTTCATAAAAGATATAACTTAGAAAAAACGAAGCTGGCACCCCGCTGGGGGTAGCCTCTCACATGCCATATTTATTTTTATTTTATTTTATTTTATTTTCTTTCTTTTTTTTTTCTCACCAATAAGATATAACACTTTACCAAATGTCCTTCAGGACAAATTGGAAAAATACCAAAATAAAAAGAAAAAGAGAAAAAATATATATATATCTACGTATATTTTTTTAGTTTTTTAGTTCTTTTATTAGTTTAGTTTACTACATGCAAAGCACATCCCAAAGATTGATTTCGTCTATTATTGTATAATCATTATTTTAAATTAAACATAATAAAACATGTTTTACAAGGTAAACGCAATATCTGTACAGCTTGCTACAGTTTTATAATTTCCTTAAGTTAACTTATGCTGTTTATGATATTGCAAAGAAACAAATCATATTATATTCATTAATTAAACAAAGAAATGCTATTACTTGTAAGAACCTATAGTGATTGGCGAGAAATATCACAATTATATTTTATATTTGGAATTTATTTCACAACAAATACACAGAGCTACATGATAAACAACAGAAAAAATATATAAATTTATTAACTTTTAAATCTTACTTATTAAATATAACCATATCTATACATCGAGTAACACGACATGTATCTATATATCTATTCTATGTATCTATGTGTAACAACAACAATTGTCTAACAAATTTTCAAAGCGTTGATAATTGAAATGATAAAAACTTTCTACTTTTAATACTAGATCAACCAAATTTAGATACGTTAATGAAAGAAGAATTTTGAAAATCAATTAAGGGATATGATACATAACAATAGATACAATTGAGAACAATTGCAACACGATAGAAATTGATACAGTGTTTAATAGTGTTCTAAATACATTTCATTATTGGACATTAGTTGTCCCACTGTCGGCCGGGTGCAATCAATATCAGCACAAAGTCTTCTGCCGCTGTACCTTCGATACCATTATACAAATGTATATAGTACTCCTCTTCTTCGCCGATAGTGGGCATTCTGTCCACCGAACTCGGAGTTCTTTGTGTTAAATATTTCTCTTTGGGTCGAATGTAAAATTAAATACCATTATTCATTATTCCTTTGACTATCGTTAAAGAATATAAATGATAATATATGAAATGATATTCTATCTAAATTAATTTTCTTTTAAAGAAATTTTTTCTGTAAATATATGTGTATAATAAGTATATTTCCAAAACTTATATTCATTCCACATATATTTTTGTTTTTATATTTGATTATTTAAAAGACCCAAAAATAGTAAATAGTTAATTTATTAATTGAATTGATTTGTAAATTACCATTCTATGTACCTATTCTTATTCCTTGCAGTAATGAAAATACAACAATTTTGTATGTTATTTTCATTAGTCTGTTTTTAAGAAATAATAAATATAAAAGTCGTTCCATTGTAGGATTATTTCGTTTTTATCATTTCAATTATCAACGCTTTGAAAATTTGTTAGACGCAAAATTCTTCTTACATTAACGCATCTAAGATTTAAAAGTTAGTAAATTTATTTATTTTGTCATGAATAAATGAATTTAAAAAATAAAACTTGCCGAACGTATATATTATCAACAAATAAAGGACGCGAAATACAGCACACTCTTCTCTTAATACTGAACATTTTACTAATGAATTATAAATAGCCTATATGCAAGTATTATTTACATATTTAATTCGCTACAAACTGCATACAATTATATGTAATCACATATAATTATATATAATCACATATAAAATAAATACAATTGTTTGATGAGATAAGCTACAAATATCACTTCCCAGTGACAATTAATCTAGAACTTATATTTGTCACCAAAAATTATGAACATTATAATGTAATGTGCGCTTTCCCTTTAATTAAAATTATAATACTATAATAACAGATAGACTGCACTGTTGCTCGTTGCAAAATGAACATCTTAAAATATCAACCCTGTTTCTACATACAACTCATTAATATCTATGTACAACTATTATGATACACTTTATACATTTCTCAAGTATGAATTACCACTATGTTCACGAGTGCTTAGAGGAAAACAAGATAAATATAATTTGTGTTTAATTAATTTGTTGTTGTTGGTGTTAAACGAGTCTGAAATGTAACGTTGTTGGGTCAAAGTAAATAGACTTTGACGAATATAAATTTGCTATAGTAGTTTCGTTCAACCGCCTGACAAGAGAACAAGAGTTCTTCCGAAGTAGGTACCCTGTACCTGTATATTTATCTTTACTTTTCAGTCGAACAAGTACCAGCTTACCATTCTTCTACAGTAACGTACCTCGTTAATTATTCCGAATATTTCATACGTCTTTATGCCTCATTTGTCTTTCATCGAGATAATATTAAACTTTATGACCCACCTTTTTTTACCAAAAGATTTTTTAAAAATCAATCAAACCTCACACTTTTATCAAACGAAGAAAATTGAAACTTGCTGTTTATATTACTATATAACAATAGTTATATAGTTCAAGTTAGTACATTAAATTACATCATATTTTCGTGTCACACTCAATGCAGTGAGGTTGCAGAAACAATAGGAGAGGAAACAAATTCAGCTCGGCTGAATATCGATTGACAAAAGTTTCAAGATAGACATTTTTTTTTCTTTTTTTTTTTTCTTTAATGTTGTTTTTTTTTACAATTTGTCCTGAAGGACATTTGGTAAAGTGTTATATCTCATTGGTAAATAAAAAAAAAAAAATAATAATAAAATAAATATAGTGTTTTCCAAGTTATATCTTTTATGAAGATAGACATTTATACTAATGTGTTTTTAAATACTAATACATTAGTTAAATTACATAATCCATAAACAAATGTAATCGTACGTGTAATAAAACTATTTATTATTTATCTGTTGAAAAATATATAATAAACGTAAACATATTGAGTAATAAATATATAATTTTATTATACCATATAATAAAAATTATTCTATATTAATTATTACAATAAATTATTCCATATTTTATATTCTAGTGATAATAAAGATTATATATCTATAAATCGTAAATATATATTTTACAATATAATATGCACTAAAATTCCTTGTTGAAGATAATTACCATATTTAAAGTCGAAAAAGGTTCATAAAATGCCAAAATTTATAGAAAGTCTAAGGTGATTAATAACCCAGATTAATGTAAATAATCAAATGTAATTGTCGCTAATGACCTCGTAATTAAAGTAACATCAATCATTAATAAAATGAAAGTACCGTATGCCATTACAAATTGCAAAGACCATCATTTATAATATACTTCTAGTATGTTATAATTTTTTGTTTTTGTTTATGATTGTCCAATGAATCTTCTTTTTCTCCTTTTTCTCCTTTTTCAATCTATTTAAGAATAATCGTGATATATCTTTGTTCTCTAACACTAATATCTTCTTTCTAATTCTTCCGAGAATTTTACGCAGTTTACATGTCTTTTACATCTCTTGTTATTTATCAAAATTGATAAATGACAAATTGATAAATGACTACGAACTATCGTCTTTTTACAGAATACAGACTCTGTAAGCTATAACTGGATCGTGTTACTCCTTAACATCAGTGAGGTATTGGCAGACTTCATCCTGGTACTGCTTAACTGCCACTTTTATTCAACTTTGTATCCGAGGGTGCACAGCTGTTTCCAAATAGAGACAATCGACGACGTAGGAAACAATGATGAAATCGAGATGCGTGACATGGTCCAGCAGTGGGTCGCCCGACACAGCGAGATGCCGGGTATTCAACCGCCTTGCTTGGAACGTATATATTATCAACAAATAAAGGACGCGAAATATAGCACACTCTTCAACAACAAAACAAGATAAATATAATTAAAGTAAGTACAGGCGAAAATACTGCGGATATTTTTACGAAGGCACTGTGTAGAGAGAAATTTGAAAGGTTTAGGTCATGGATGAATGTAAACTAAGAGGAATGTAAATAAAGTAATAAGGTTTAAAGGTTCTATTAAGTAATTCGACAAATCATGTAAATCCGATAAGCAGTCGTTAAGAAGCATCTGGAAGAGTCGGTTGACAACAAGCGAGCGTGCGAGTAGGTTTACGAGGTCTTCAGAGTATAACATATGTGTATAACTGTTGTGTGTTGAATAAAGTGAACTATTTGAATTTCCGAATCCCTTCTATATCTTTACACTAAGTTATTAAATTCATAGTTTAATAAACAGGATATATACAAGGCACTTGTTCAGTTCAGCCTCACAATCTTCAATTTTGATGCACAAAGGAAATATTAATTGTTCATAAAGTACGACCTGCACTCTTTCTGGCAAACTATTGCCTATATAAAAATTACATTAAATTTGGAATAATATTGCTTTGCGTAGGTTCTGATAATAAAACAATTGAACTATTTTTAACTGGCATTTGATATATCTATATCAACTGTTTCTTCTTTCAGCAATGCCCGTTTGTCTTCTTTACTAGTAGCTTGTCGTTTACCACCAACTTTACGTTTACCTCTATTGAGTACACCATTTTCTTCTTCACCCATCATACGCAAAATTTGCGTTTGATCAGAACTTTCTATCGGTGCGATCG
The DNA here is from genome assembly GCF_905332965.1 of Bombus pascuorum. Lineage (NCBI taxonomy): Eukaryota > Metazoa > Arthropoda > Insecta > Hymenoptera > Apidae > Bombus > Bombus pascuorum. The sequence goes on along the minus strand of NW_026869747.1, from coordinate 16,825 downwards.
AAATATCAAGAACAACACTTTCAGCTGACGGTGCTTTTTCTACAGCAGTATAGAGCATTGCCTTCATTTCCTATTAACCCAAAGAGGTCATTTTAATTAATAGTGCTCTGATCTTTCATTGTACAGAGTGTCTCAGAATAAGTAGGAAATATTTTGGGAGTGGCTTCTGTATACCTAAACCATAAAAAGTTCATATGAGGATATGTCCTATTTGACTTTCTTTTCAAATTATAACGGTTTTTCTTTTGCAATTTATATTTCTTTCCGTAGACAAGTATTGTGTTTCTCAAGTTTCCAGCAAATACAGACTACATCTGGATATTTAAACATGGTAAGACATTCATTGGTAAGATATCTGCAAGCTTGCATTGGAATATAAAAATACCATCTCAAATACCTTTTATGAAAAGCAGTATATAATGTAGTATACAAAATAAAAGAATAAAAATTAAATCCACTATAACTCGAAAACAAACTCAAGTAAGATATATTTATATAAAGTCTTTCTATTGTTTATATATGCAGAAGCTACTCCTAAAATATTTCCTACTTATTCTGAAACACCCTGTGTATCTCCATTAGCATAGAAATAAATTTTTAACAAAGACAATTAAAATATAAATATTTTAATTTCCAAGGCTATTTTATTTTACCTCATAGCTTATGTATTGCTTACGCCATTCAGGCGTAATGTGAGCAGACAGATGTTCTGCAAACTTCATCTTGCTTCAATTGATGCAATAATCTGCAATAAACAAATTCGTTTAAATTATTGCTAAAGCGATATAAATATATAATATTAAAAATTTCCATAAAATAATTATGTATATAATAAAGCATACATAAAAGAATGAGATATATAAGTGAAGTACAAAGTGAGAAAATCATATATTATAATTGAAGAAACTTTTTTATTTCTATAGTCTATATATCTTCATAAACAACATTTACTCGATGTATTAATTTATTATTACGAACAGCGTATACCAAAAAAATAACAATATAATAAAATGAGCAAAGTGAAATATTATGATAATATAATTGCAAAGTAGAAAATGAAAAGATGAACAATTTAATCAAATGTTTCGTTTCACGCTCGTCTTTAAGGAATTAAACCACGAAAGAGGTCACATACACATACAGTGCTGGACAAAAGTATTGGCACAGCAAGATTGTTATGATACAAATGCTTATAACTATTAAACAAATTGATTTAAACAAAAAACTTTTTGACGTATTTATTTATTATCTATCCTAGTTTATTACATAACAAGAGCAACAATATAAATAAAATAATACGCAAAATAATAACAAAAATATATTTTTTGAACATTTTATGGGTGGACAAAAGTATTGGCACAGTAGAATATTTACGCTTATAACTAATTACATAATAAACTTCTAATATTTTGTTGGCAGTCCTTTTCTTTTAAGGACTTCCTTTAATCTTCTTAATTATAACACTCGATCAGTGAAACTGGAGACTTCAGTTATTAAACAACAAAAAACCAAGAAAGAGTAATAATGTCTAGAAAAACGAAAGAAACCACAATTGAAGAAAGAAAAATAATATTAAATTTATATAAGATGAATAAATCTTACAACGAAATTGCACAAATCATAAACAGAAGTCGTTTTACTGTGCGTTCAGTCATAAAACGCTTTAAAAGTGAAGAAAATCTAGAGAATCAAATTAGGAGTGGTCGCCCTTCTAAGGTAACAATTCGAGAAAAAAGGAAAATCGTAAATATTGTAAAGAAGGATCCAAAAACTAATTCGACTGAAATTGCTTCGATGTTAAAAGCTGAGTGTGAAAAAGAAGTAAGTACCAAAACTGTACGTAGGGTATTGAAGGATGCCGGTTATTCTGCCCGTGCAGCACGAAGAAAGCCCTACATCAGTAAAATAAACCAAAAGAAAAGAGTGGAATTCGCGAAAGAGTTTGTTACGAAAGATACTGATTTTTGGGAAAAGATCATGTTTTCAGATGAAAGTAAGTTTAATATTTTTAAATCTGACGGCAGAATATTAGTATGGCGAAAACCCAACACAGAGATGGACGAACTGAATCTGCAAGCCACCATGAAACATGGGGGTGGTGGTTTAATGGTGTGGGGATGTATGGCATCATCGGGTGTAGGAGAACTTATATTCATTGATGAGATAATGGATAAATATGTATATTTAAATATACTCAAGCAAAATCTTTTGAAAAGTACTCAAAAATTAAACCTCCCCAGGGATTTCTATTTTCAGCAGGATCGAGATCCTAAACATATGGCGTATATTGTTCGTCAGTGGATAATATATAATACTGCCCACACATTAAACACACCACCTCAAAGTCCCGATATGAATCCCATTGAGCACGTGTGGAACGAATTGGAAAAAAGAATTAGGAAACATAATATCACAAGCAAGTCTGAACTGAAGAAAGTTCTTCTGCAGGAATGGAGCAATATTGTACCTGAATTCACTAAAAAATTAGTCCACTCGATGCCCAGAAGATTAAAGGAAGTCCTTAAAAGAAAAGGACTGCCAACAAAATATTAGAAGTTTATTATGTAATTAGTTATAAGCGTAAATATTCTACTGTGCCAATAGTTTTGTCCACCCATAAAATGTTCAAAAAATATATTTTTGTTATTATTTTGCGTATTATTTTATTTATATTGTTGCTCTTGTTATGTAATAAACTAGAATAGATAATAAATAAATACGTCAAAAAGTTTTTTGTTTAAATCAATTTGTTTAGTAGTTATAAGCATTTCTATCATAACAATCATGCTGTGCCAATACTTTTGTCCAGCACTGTATAATGCACTTAAAACCTTTGTCGGCAGTACTAAATCAATATTTTCTGAATTCGTTTACTTCATGATAAATTATTATTACTTACATATTGTAAAGATATAGGAGGGATTCGGAAATTCAAATAATTCACTTTATTTCACACACAACAGTTATACACATGTATTATACTCCGAAGACCTCGTAAATCCACTCGCACGCACGCTTCTTGTTAACCGACTCTTCCAGATGCTTCTAAACGACTGCCAATTGTCCTTTGCCTCAACTCAGGCCTGGACACGCACTGACGGTTGAACACACACATTCGCATGTGCAGTGTAACTGTATCATCTTCCTGACGCATATATATGGATGTCTTTATTCTTACTTCTTATGTTTAACTGTCAAGCTTTACACGACACATAGCACCATTGTTTCTTCATACGTACAGGCGATATTCATTAGACGGCTACAAGTCTTTTTATTACTTAATTTAGAACGTTTTTCGCAAATATAGATAGCTTCTAGTGTCCATCTGTATAGTAAGGATTGACGAGAATTTTCCGATTAAATACCTTTGATAATGTCATCGCTCGAAGATTTATTTCAGTTAGATAAAATGCTTATATGTGATATGTATATAATCTATAATAGTTATATGCAGTTTATAATGTTAAGCATTCATATTTCGATTCTTACTTTACAAAAAAAGATTTTGTTTATATGTTTACGTACATATGTATACATGCATATTGAATGTAAAAAATATATCCTCATATATATATATGTATATTGTTTTTGTACAAACGTTTTATTTTTATTTTTTTTTAACCGAATTATATCCATCAAATAGTTGATTATATAGTATAAGAAAGTAGAACTATAGCACACAAATAATTACGAACATTTTTATTTGAAGTTGGCTATGTGGATTTTTGTATTTTTTATCAGATATTGAGACAATCTTTTATTATATTATTACCCTCAGAATATTCTCTCAATTAACATTTACTTTGAATTTAATTTTTGATATAAATAAAACATTTTTTCGATTTTGTCAAGCATTTTTAAATGTTATAACAATAATAAAATTTTATTAAATATATATGTGAATTCAATCTTCTACTTTGTAAAAGATTGCAACATGCACAAATATATACTTAAATATATATAAACGGAACTATTAAATATATAAAAAATAAAATATTATAATATCATAAGATAAATAGTATAATGCGTAGAAAAATGTATAAAACATTAAAAATATAGTTTTAGTAGATTGTATGATAATTATCTTTTAAGAAGTAATTATGTGTATGTATAATCAATAATAGAAGAAGATTCTTAATGTAACTCTTTTCAAATGAAAAAAAAAATTGGATTTTATTCATTATAACATATTTAATCTAATTAATATCCAGTACAACAAAAAGTAATACAAGACAAATAAGTGTACTTACGAGTTACGTTAACAATTAACACTACAAAGTTTACATTGATAATATTTTAACTACATGTATCATTTATTTAAAATCTAAAATGTTTTCATATATTTAGAGCCATTTTTGGTAATGTTATCTGGAACTTTTGTATCTGTCTTTTTTTCACGAACTATTTTCGTAAAATGATTTATGCGCTTTTATTTGCTAACTTATACTCGTGTATATGATATACATATATATATATTTATTGTAATAAACCGTTTTATAGGGGGCGCTATACAAAAAATGCACATACTATATCAGCTATACATATAATATATATATATATATATATATATATTAGACTGCACGTACTACAAGCTGCTACAAGTCAACAAGTTAACGATACACATATAGTGCCTTTTCAAAGCAGCAAAATTGTTCATTACATCAAGGTTATAAATTATAATGTTTTCTCTAAATATTGTATATATTAAAACGAACTAAGTAAATTATTCAATAAGTACTATAAAGAAAAAGAAGCTCTAAACAGGAAAGAACAACTTATCATTACTATAAAATTTGTAAGTACATTCCTCTGCTTTTTATATTTACATATATTCTTTTAGTTTTATCATGTTGGAAAGATTGGAATTTTGTTCCAAGCATGGTTTCAAGTTAATAAATTGTAGTACTCATATATAAAAAACACGTGTAAATTTGTACAAGAATAATATTAGTGCCTATATTATAAGAACTAATTTTAAAAATATCATTTCTGTAAATAATAAATGTAAGACAACTTGTATTTTAAAAAGGTAGTATTAACTATGTTATCGTTATGTTTTAATTTATTAGAGAATAAAATTGATAAAATAATATTCGTAATATATTAATTTTTTATGTGTAATATAAATAATAAATTTAGTTTTTATTTTTTCAGAATGCATATTTTATAGTTTATCCAAACCTAGGATACTATGAACCGTTTACTACTATTATTATTCTTCGTTAATTTTATAAATAATAGTATATCATGGGAGACTTTTATGAGGGGTCGAAGCAAATATGGTAATCTAGGTGCTCCAATTTTATCTGAAGATCATGAACTTCCAAGTGCTGAATGGTTTACACAGTTTCTAGATCACTTTGATCCAACTGATGCGCGTGTTTGGCAACAGGTAATAAGAATATATTAAATATTTCTTAATTTTTATTTTATAATATAAATCTTTTTATTATTTTTTCAGAGATATTTCGTAAACGTTAGGTTGGGGTTAGGTTGGAGAGCACTATAAGAAAGGTGGTCCAGTATTTTTGATGATAAGTGGTGAAGCTGCAGCAAATGCTAAATGGATGGCAGAAGGTCAATGGATCGAATATGCTAAGCAATTTGGGGCGCTATGTTTTCAAGTGGAACACCGCTTTTATGGACAAAGTCATCCTACTTCGTATGTAACATTGTTTATAAAATATATAATTGATACATTTTAAGTTATAATGTTACGTTTTTGTTATCTGCAGGGATCTCGGCGTGAAAAATTTAATGTATCTTTCATCGCAACAGGCACTTGCAGATTTGGCTTACTTTATAGAATTCATGAATATTAATTACAAGTTACCAGCTGGTACTAAATGGATTGCATTTGGAGGATCATATGCTGGATCATTAGCTGCTTGGTTGCGTAATAAATATCCTCATTTAGTACACGGGGCTGTTTCTGCTAGTGGTCCTTTATTAGCAGAAATTGATTTTCAGGGTAAATATAAGATACACTTAAATATAAAAAATATTTTATTTAAAACAGAAGTGTTTTATATTAATAATTATACTTTATAGAATACTTTGTTGTTGTTGAAAATGCCCTCAAAGAATATTCTGAAGCATGTGTAAATGCAATACTAGAAGCAAACAAACAATTTCATATAATGTTACATCGTCCTATCGGTCAACAAGGAATAGCTAAAAAATTTATGTAAGTAAAAGTAAAATTCTTCATTTACAAATCAAATATATCATTATTGAAAAATTATTTTTACTTATAGTTTATGTGATCCAATCAACGAACATACCAAACGTAATGATATTTCGAATTTGTATGAAACAATAGCAAGCATCTTTGCTGGTATTGTACAGTACAATAAAGACAATCGTAATAATTCCGCAATGGCTAATTTAACTATCGATAGTGCCTGCGACATATTAACGAACGAAACATTGGGTATTGCTATTGACAGACTTGCAATTTTGAGCACTAAAATATTACAAGCATCAGAAAAAAAGTGTTTGGATTATATGTATAATAAAATGATTCATAAACTTCGGAACATAACATGGGCTAGCGAAGAAGCAGAAGGGGGTAATGTATTTTTTTACTTATACTATTGCTGTTTTAATTTTTATTTATTGTATTTTAAAATATGTTTCTTGTAGGACGTCAATGGACGTACCAAACGTGTACAGAATTTGGATTCTTTCAAACTTCGACAGCACGCCCAAAATTATTTAGTGAAACTTTCCCAGTAGATTTCTTTGTGCAACAATGCATTGATATATTTGGCCCAAGGTTTATTTAAAATTACGATAAATACATTTCTCAATTATGATAAATCATTAGCTATAAAATTATAACATTTCCGTATTCTAACAGGTACAATATTCATTTGCTGAATTCGGCAGTGAATAGAACAAATATTCTGTATGGAGGATTAGATTTAAAGACTACAAATGTAGTATTTGTACATGGATCAATTGATCCTTGGCATGTTTTGGGAATTACAAAATCAGCAAATCCGCAAATACCTGTCATTTATATTGATGGTGTGTACATATTAATTGAAATTTTTCATTTTTCGTGTAATACAAAAAATTTATTTATTATTATGACCATAGGTACTGCTCATTGTGCCAACATGTATCCTCCTTCCAAAAATGATCCACTTCAGTTGAAAGCTACCAGAGTTGAGGTTGGACATTTAATAGATGAATGGCTGCATAATTAAATATGATATTTTTAACGCTGTGTGTGCTACATTTAACTACTTTATGATAAGTAGTTTTTTATTTTTTTAAACAAAAATGATGTATTAAAAGAATTAAATTTATCTTATTAACTTTTTGAACAATTTGTATTTTCCTTTATGAACTTCTGTGAAACAATTATGATACATAAATATTTTTAGTTGAAACAATTCGTGCATAACTAAGACTAAAACTAACTATGTACGTACATAACAAGTTACTGAAGATACACGAGTGTTCACCATTCTGTGTTTATGTTTAAACAACTAGAATGCATGTATAGATACAATTAAACAAGTTTGCCCATAATGGCACTATTACAATTTTTTGTAGATTATTGAAGTATTAAATAAATACATGTACAAACTTACTACGAATATCTTACGTCAGTCAATGAATAAATACATATCTATTAATTATATATGTTTTATTCTTGACAAGCATGAGAAAAGATGTTCAACTGGTTAAAATAATACTAAACACAAATAATTTATTAAGGTGTTTTAAAATCTGCAAAAACAGATCCGACATGAATTTGAATAAGTGCAAAGTGTCTTAAAATGAGCACCATAACTAAATGAATTTTGATTCTGATATGTATAGCGTCGGCCTTTCCTTAACGGTACCATCTTCGAATATCGTTTCGTTATGAGTTTGTTCGATTCCTTTAAGGCGAGGCCAAGGTGCCCATTACAGATATTGATCAACCGAGTATGCGTATGATTTTCATAAAATATTGTCAATCCTATTATAATCGAACATTCTTATAATAGTTTGTATAGAATTCGTTTAAAAATTATTAGAATTCGTTTGATCAGTAATTATACATATACATATATTACTCTCTCATTTTTTTGGCATATCCTTCGATCAACTCGTGATCCTCCTACATTCACAACTTTCATCTTTGACTTACGCTACTGCAGTATACGGTATTTACATTACGTAACAAGGTAGTCGTAAATAATTTACTGTATAACAGAACAATAAATGTAGGATGAATTAGTTTTTCTATCTATGAATCACGCTTAAAAATTCTCCTACGCAACGTTTGAATTGTTCACCATGTTGTTTTAAGTTTCCATTTTAAATGGAGTTACAAATTATTTCATAAATGATATAGCAGAATACATGGATGGATGGTGATTTAATGCTAAAAATAAGATGAAATATAAGAAAATTTATTCACATGAAACTTTATTTCTAAAGAAAATGATTTTAAATATTTGTCAAACGTTTGTTATGATATATATGCATTTGGTAATATTTTATTTTACTAATTTCTTCGTCAAATGACTACAAAATATTGTTCTAAGAATATTAGATATACATATACATATTTCTTGAAAAAATTTGGGACAAAGATTTATAATTCATGTTAAATATACATTCTTCTAAGTAAACTTTGAATTGTAAATGGAAAACAATATACATTTTTGATATTCTAACTTAGAATTAGCTGAATTACTAGAAACAGTTAGTTGAATTTTAAACACAAGATTTTATACATGTTTTAAAATGTATATGTGTAATTTAGATCTAGAATATTATAGAAAATGTCAACGATCCACCTCAAAAGATTTTGAGATAGATGTGCTTTTCTATAAAAAATAAAGTTATTTAGAAATTAAAATTGAAATTAAAGCAATGTATGAATTCATCAATTTTTTTCTTAAAGAATCAGATCAATATATAAAATTCACATACTACTGTATTGAAGAAATAAAAAAGAGATGTTCTTATATATAAAAATACACATACACAAGAAGTATTTCACTTATGTAAACAAATTTGTCTGTACAAATATTTTTAAATCCAAATATTACCAAATAAACATTCAATTAATTATATCTTTCACATTCAACAAATAATCAAAAATACATTTGCTGAAATTAAAACTCTATATTGAAAGAAATTTACCTTACATTTTGTACGTATTTCCTAACATAAAGTCACCATCTTCCAGTGCGTCACCATTTATAAAATATGCATACAGCATAAAAAATACAACTTGCTTGTGATCTAATCGCGACTCGTCACAATAATCGATTCACCGAAAATCTCAAAAAAATAAGCGGTTCTAGGTAACCGATTTTATGTTTAGTATCTGTGATGAGACTGAGACTGCCTCCACTCGGGCGTAGAGTTACCGTGGTGATGATGATGATGATGATGATGGCGTTTCTTGTCAGAAATGCTGGCGTGCTTGTTAGACGGGTACGTGGCTACATCGCTCACAACTAATTCTGAACCATCTCTCTCGGTGTTGTTGCCACGGTAATTTTCTCGGTATCCTGGTTCATCCAGGGTCTCCTTGCGACGAAGAGGAGGATGATTGGTCTTATGACCGGCCGTCTCATGCAGATTTTCCCAAGCTTGACGGTAATATCGATTCAGTCCTCCTCGACTCTCAGAGGAACTGCTTCCAAAGTTGGCCACGGTATTGCAATCTGGAGATGCACGGTGTCGGTAATGCTTGCTGCTTCTACCGCGATTTCTGTGTGAATAGTTTAACAAATATTTATTATTATTTCAACTTCGAGACCTTTATGCATAATGATTTACTGCTAATATCTGTAGGTTGACAAAATGATAAGTTGTACAATTTTTCTATTTTATATAGAACATTAGTCGAATAAGACTATTGAATGGTAATTTGTTAAATTGATGTACAGAAGTAGTTTTCTAGAAAACTAATGTATAGAAGGTAACTTATAATTTGTAATATGTAAAATTTCACTAATAACATTAGTTATATTGTGCAAGAGGGGCCAAGTAATATTTTATATTACTGTTTTATTTTTCTAACTTGAAAACAATACAATATTATTGTTGTGTTTAATTTATACACCTTGGATCTAAATTTATAGCATAAATGAAGTCAGGAGAGATTCTCTAGTTCAAAATAACACGAAAATAAAAAGATAAAATTGCGTCGAAGATTTCATTTTATAGAAAATCGTGTTTGGAAACTTATCACATAGGTATTCATGTATTTGATTGATTTTCGACTGGGTAGGAGTAAGGAATTGACAGGATGTTATTCTACATACGAAAATAAATTAAATTTTTTCGACCCGAAAATATAGAATAAGATTTATTCGCTTAGAGTTTAATTTTCAAGAAAATAAAATTTGAAAGTTTGTTGAATATGCGATTTCTTGACCGAATAGGATCAAACTTTATTTTCTTCAAAAGGAAGCTTCAAACGAAAAATTTCTATTTTACATTTTTATACGTAAAATAGTCTCTTGTCGATTATTTATTCCTGTATAGCTGGGAATGAAGCAAATATATATGTACTTGAAAAGTAACACATATACATTTTTTCGAAAATAAATGCTTCGATGTAATTTTGTTATTTGTTACGGCGGGCTAGACGGTCAGTGCGACGTACCTTTCGGTCTGACCGCCGACGCCTATCTCTCGTCAAACTGACCTGCAGTAACCTAAGGAACCACCATAAACCGAATCTTTTCAACTTAATTTCGATTCATACAAATATTATTCGGTTTATGGATGGTCATTTGAACAGTCATTAGGTTTATTGCACTCTCTTGCTAATTACGGGGAAAGCAGATGTGTCCCGCTAAATGGCGGGTTTTTCCCAAGACCAAGGCCACCCATGAGCCAAATATGCAGGAGACTTTCTCCTCGCATTATGTTTATTAACTTCGTCTATAACCAATGGGCATCGCGGATCGTGTGAACAACGAATCCGGGTCCTTGGTTCGGTAAGGGCACACCCAAACCGATCTTTCCCCCTAAATGGCATGAGATGAGTCAGTCAAGTACAATTCTAGCCACCGAGGCAGTAACTTCAATTCACGCCAACGAGACAGTCGATTCTTGGCGTCAACATACTTCGGACGGTTCTTGCACTCATTCGGCAAGCTAGTCTAATAGTTTCACACGATATCGGGATTCATCGCGTTAACCGGTATCAATTTCAACATATTTCTATATACGTTCCAAGCAAGTACAATTCTAGCCACCAGGCAGTAACTTCAATTCACGCCAACGAGATAGTCGATTCTTCGCGTTAACATACTTCGGACGGTTCTTGCACTCATTCGGCAAGCTAGTCTAATAGTTTCACACGATATCGGGATTCATCGCGTTAACCGGTATCAATTTCAACATATTTCTATATACGTTCCAAGTGTTGTGAAAAGTGCGAAATAAATAAAAATATATAACTGGAGACTACAGTTATTTCAATATAACCACCCCTATTATCGTAACTGAAATCAGGGGATTGCCCTGCTCGCGGTGTCGATTCGTAGATCGTAACGGGAATTTACGACTCCCGTTGACGCGCCTAACGGAGACGCGTCTCCCCGCGAAAGGAAGAATTAACATTATTTTTATTTTGAATTTAGAATCTCGCTGATTTCATTCGTTTTAGACCCATAGTGTATTTCTAATTAATAATTTATGATCTTCCTTCTTTCTTCTTAGGAACATATATATACAGTAAGCAAGATATATATGCGGTTTGTTGTATTATCGATTTGGCTTTCAGATATTTAGATTGTTCCTTATAGAAAATTCTTATTCAAATATTTCTGGTTTTTATTATAACACTTAAGTTGAGAAACTGAAGCCAAATCGATTGTTTCATTTTGTATTACGTATGTTTGTTTGGGAAACATAATTTAGCGAAGTGTAATTGAAGCAATTTGTAGTGAAATCATTAGCAATACCATCACCAATTTGAAGATGGAAGGAGCACCAAATAGTTAGATATAGATATATTAGGAGTTTATTATAATTTAAATCTCTTGTGATTTTTATTAAAATTATTTTACTATATATAGTGAGCCATTTTCTAGTAATCATCGCATTTTTCCTTCAGCATAGCTTATTGTACAACCAGAAACTTTATGAAACATTATCAAACTATGCTATTAAATAAATTTTAATATTCACAGATATAATTGTGAATACAGAGATAGTAAATTTTAATTTGTTGAGATTATACAAATATGTTTAGTTGTCAATTTAAAGTTCTATATTTACAGTAACTTCCAAAATTGTTGTAACACTCTTTAAAACTGAATAACTGCTTAAAAATAGGACCGCACGGTTTGAATATTTTTGATAAGTTAGGAGGATTGGTTTACTAGATGACGTATAAAAAAAGTTCTAAAAAAATTGCAATTGGTTGGAATCGTCAAGAAAAAAAGTAAGGATCGCATTTCCCAAAATTTTTTCTTGGAATTGTAATGAAACTTTAAACAACATTTCGAACATTTCTATCAGTTATACATGTACATATATGCCGAAAATTTTATTAAAATTGGTTGACGCGAAAACAAGCGACAGGCACCGAAAGACGTAAATTTCAGGCCATTTTTCACCATCTTTAAACGTTTGCAGCTCATAGCAACGTTAACCGATTTCGATGAAATTTTCAGCATGTATGTAACTGATATAAATGTCTAAAATGTATCGTTTCAATTTTCATTACAAGCTCAGACAAAGAAGTTGCGGAAAATATAATGTTTACTTTCTTTCTTGGCGATTCCGACCAGTTGTAGTTTTTTCAAAAAATTTTTTTATACTTGATCTAGTAAAATAATCTTCCTAATTTCTAAAAAAAATCCAAATCATTTGGTCCAATTTTAAAAAGGTTATTCAGTCTCAATGGGTATGGTAATTTTGAATGTCGCTGGAATTTTATACATTCAGTTTTATCGTATTCAGTCATAATTATATCATGCTATTATTTCTTATTATTTAAGCCTATAAATATCAGTTAATTAAAGTTATCTGACAATTTAATGATGCTCCACGTTTTTAACCCGAAGTAATAGAAGAGTTATAACAAATATAACAACAGGAAGTATTTTTACGACCAATGAAATATCGAAATACAAATAATTAAATGAAAGTTCGAAAACAGTTGAATATGTGCATTAGTACTAAATTGTTGAAACAATTCACATGTATTGAACAGAGGGAACATAGTGGGAAATAAAATATGGAATTACAGCGACATTTCAAGTTGAAAAGTTAAAACCTTAGAATTAGGTATTAATACACTAACAAAATATATAATCTAACTTAAATGTAACGACAAATTCTATTTAAAATTAAATTAAAAACAAAAAAGGAAACAAAAGATATATATTTCTATATTGCATAAATTGACATATAGTGGAAATATCTAGTTTGTGCAAACCTATAACATAAACCAGCAAACAAGTAGAAACATCCAGTTTGCTCAAGTCCGTATAATTGACGAATGGAGTCAATAGGTTGATCACGTGCCGGTTTATTTGATTTAAACATTGATATTATCGAATCGAAACTATCTCTTGAACGCCCTTGTTCAAAAGTGTTAGGACATCTCGTATTTTTAATAAAATGTTGGTATTTGTTATAGATCATGAATTTTCAATTACAAGCCTGTTTTAATAAAATCATTATGTATATTAGTAGTGTATAATTTCTTCACTGTACAAATACTATTTCTTGATGTCTTTATTATATATTTAATTTTTTCCAATTTTGAGCTAATATAATAACTGTTTTATGACTTTTGAGCGATGGTGTATAACGTCCCTCGACAACAAGATTTGAACGTTAAAGAGTTAATAAAAAATCAGTGCGAATATCAGTTTAGAACAACTTTTCATGCGAATTGAGTTATGTTTAACAGTCAACAAAATATTATTATATTTCTTCCGCTAATTACTCGTTTATTTGCGATTACTTCGTCTTATTATGCTATCTAGCAATTACTTTTCCTTTATTTATTTAAATCACGAACCATTATTAATCGATGGGCAAGTTATCTTAATTCAGAGACAAATAATTTTCAGAAACTGAGCAAATTTTTTCATAGAACACTTCATCCCATCAAACTCTAAACTTCTCACTATACGTATATTCTTCCCTTAAATCGAATCTCTTCCATTAACGAAAAGGATAGTGCCCAATCCTATTTAAACGATGTGCTAAGAGAACAGTACACATAGATGAAGCTACTTGGGGGGAAGAAAGTGCGTGAACGCTGCATTGACCTGTGTGCGTCCGGAAGAAGAGGAGAAGCTTTAAAAATACGTGGTAATCGTGGTGAGCGGTGGTGAACGAGCTATCGCTATATATGGGTGCTCATTATAAACGTTGCTCGTTTACCTTGACTAGTAATCACTCGCGAGGGTGGCGCATGGCGGTTGTAGTGGTACGTGGTGATGGTTGATGTAGTGGTGGGCGGTGGTTGCGTGGAGGGTGAAGGCGATAATGGTGGACTATATATGTATATATATAGACTATATAGGAAGTAATTGTTTGATAATCTTAAAGGACAGGGTTGGAAAGGTATCCAGCGCGATGGGCCGCCGAGAGGCCGAAGGAATAAGGATGATCGGTGCCGCGGCGAGCCGTCAAGTCGCGGCGCCCCAGGTGCTGGTCGGGGAAGGGCAGCGCCAGTAGCGTATACCAACGCGAGGGCATCCCGGTGTCACCCCTTCCAAGGCCACCACTACCGCCACCCCTCAACGCACCAATCCCGCCAAGCCCCCTGCGACGCCTTCTTCTGACGCTGCCACTGCCGCTAGCCACCGCAACGCAAATGGGCTCAGTGTTAATTGTTATTTCTTGATCGTTACCTAGTTTCCTCCGATCAATCTTTTCCTTTTTTTCCTTTTTTTTTTTTCTTTTATTTTTTCCACTTTTTAAAATTATTTCTTTTTTTGCGGACGTTACTATTTCTTTTTTAACCCTTTGCGATCTTATTCAGCCGAGATATGGGCACCGTGCTAGTTGGAATTAATTTTCATTGAACAGATACTGGTAATTAAATTGCAAATTCGAGGGCGTAAAAATTTATAGAATGTGCGAAATAATGTGCGAAAATATATAAAAAATAATCCAAATACTGTGCTCATTATAACACTTCATAGATGAAACAAATATCTGTCTTGATTTTATTTCTTTTTAATTATATTGATATATGTAAAAAATATATGCAAAATATGCATTTGCATAAAAATTCGCAGTTTACTGTATATATATATATGTATTATATCATTCAGTTTTCTTTTTGCATTTGGAGCATTTTGGAGCATCCTTTGTCAAATAATTCAAGATAAGAAAATATTTAATTGTATTAATTTGCAGAATCCTATTAGGGTGTATCTTCGAAATGAAATATGTTGTCAATATGAAAAGTTAATATTATTATACAATTAGAACGGTTCTTTTTCTTTTTGGTAGCTGAGAATAAACATACGACCACAAAGGGTTAATGCTGATATTTTTTCTCTTCCCTTGAATGATTGTTTTATTATGATTGTTTGGATTAACCCTTTCGTTGCTGAGATAATTTTTAAATGTAAATCTTCATCTGTTAATGTATGTAATAATTGAATCTTCATGGCAAATATATTGTTAAAGAAAAGTGAGTATTTTAGACACTATATACACTGCGTCCCATAACTATAAAACCATTCTAAACTCTTCAATTCTTATACAAATAAATTAGAATTATATTCGAAAGTTCAAAATCGAACAATTAAGCTTATTGAAATATGACATTATGACGAAATATAAAAATTATAATATGACACATAAAAATTGAAAGTTTTTGGATGGTTTTATAATTATGAAACGCAGTGTATAAATGGATTTGTTAACTTTTTAAATTATACAATGTAAATATTGAGGTAAATGTTATATTATACTTTAAAATTTGTAATTTTCGATGTTATAGTTAATTATAATTTTTTTATATGTATATCGTGTAGGTAAATAGGTAATTAACAGCAATGAAAGGATTAGTTTGAATGTCCCATGTAGACAAGTTTGTCTAATTTTAAATTTCTAACCCTTTCGTCACGGAAAATAATCTACAATAATTTGTTCTCTTGAGAAAAAAAGAATATCGTACGCAATCTCATTAATAAATTATCTTCGATGTAATGAAAGATGCAGAGAACTTTTTAAATTATTATGCTTTTTGAAAAGAATAGATCATGTTAGTAATATCAATTTTAAAGAATTGTAATGAATATAATTAGGAACATGTATGGTTTGATTAACAAACATGGACTTTCAATTTAGAAAGTGTTAATCACCTTCGAAAGGGTCGATCATTTTGCCGTTTCTTATAATTGTATTCTCTTATAACAAAAATTTACAAAAATCTTGTTCTACATTTTCTAACGCAAAAATCATATGTACGTCTTATGTCAATTTTTTAATCAAACAAAATAATTCATGTTTTGATAAAAGATGCAATAGAACCTCTCATTTGAATTTCTGTTAAGAATTCGTGTTAAATCATTCTATAAGGTACGTAATTTTTTTATAACGCATTTTTTGCTCTTTTTCTTTCCTTTTTTTTTTTCAAAACCAGATTACTTTACACGAATTCAATGGTAATATAATGTTCTATATTATAATGTTATGCAGATTCGAAATTTCAATGATTTCAATGTCTATAAAAACTAACGTTTGGATTAAAACTGCATTCAAAAAGAAATTGCGATTCCTATGTTTCTAAAATGTATGAAACTAAGAGAACAAATATATTGCGTTTCCATGAATTCAAAAATTTCCAATCTTTCGAATAACAAAGATT